>NC_138768.1:766844323-767457136 GCF_965119305.1 Pelophylax lessonae
TTTTTTTTTTAAAATTCATATTAAAGCGGAGTTCCGGCCACGGGGGTGAAATTTAGCAAAAAATAACCCCGGGACAGTCAGGGCTAGTACATTCCACAATGGATAGCCTCTGTACTGTCCTGGGTCGCACTTACAGTACCTTTTAGAAGAAATACTTACCTTGAAAATTTCTTCTCCAGCGCTGCCATCTCGGATGTGGGCAGCTGAAGCCAGTGCGTCCTCTTCTGCGTCCTCTTCAGTGTCCTCTTCTCCCAGAATGCACCTGCACCGGCCCCGCTCCTCACTTCCGGTGCGGGCGCGTCATCCCTCCACAGCTTCTGGGCATGGCGCATTGATTCCTGGGAGCGATAGCGTTCAGCTCCCAGGAATCAATGCAAAGAGGAAGTGACAGCGCGGGCCGCGGCCGCAGACGGAGGAAGTGGAAGAAAGGTGAGTATATTTTCTTCAATAACAAGGTAAGTAAACAAAAAAAAATCGTAACTATCCATTTGTTTTTCAGTTGACCAAAAGCAAGCGGATGGCCCAAAATCGATTATGTAGATTTTGTGTCCGGAACTCCGTTTTAAGCAGACACATATGCACTGAGCTTGCATTACATGGCTGCTACATGCCGCACGCCTAAAAGGTTGGATACTGTTGTTTTTCTATTCCGCTATTGAATTAAAAAAAAAAAAATTTGAATGAAAACCTGAAAAAAAAAAGTTTTTCCCCTAAAATTGTTGATTTTTGAATAGCAGATTAGAACTGCAGTGTCTAAACACTGTATGTCACAGTAAAATATGAAGGAATTTTTTTTTTTAAAATCCAGATTAAGCAGACACATATGCACTGAGTTTGCATTACATGGCTGCTACACACCGCACGCCACCCACCTAACAGACTGATAAAAGTTTTTTTTTTTTTCTCCCTCCTCCTCACTGGGCGCAGGGCAAAAAGATTGTGCACTGCACCCCCACACAATAAAATTGATGTAGATCGCTGTCTGATTAAAGCAGATTCTCCTATTCTTTCCCTGAAAGCAATCTCCAGCCTGCCCCTACAATAATCGCATATCTCTCCCTCATATCAGCAGCAGCAGGAACCTGACCTTACAGTAGTTAGAGTAGAGCGACGTGTGGTGCTACGTGACTCCAGCTTATATAGAGGCTGGGTCACATGCTGCACTGGCCAATCACAGCCATGCCATTAGTAGGCATGGCTGTGATGGCTTCTAAGGACACACTAGTTAAATGCTTGTTGATTGGCTGCCCGGCATTAAAACCGCGCCAAAACATGAAATAAAATTACCGAACAACGGACTGTATCCCGAATATACAGTAAAATGTTCAAATCCGTGTCCTGGTACCAAACACCCAAAAGTCCGGTACAATCCCGAACAATACAGTCCGTGTTCCCTCAACCCTAACCATAATACTTCCAATCAGTGAAAGAAATGTCAGGAATCAAAATAGCAAGATTGTCCACAGGAATGGGAGGGGAGATTGCTAGGGAGGAAGTAGATTGTGTTGTCAGGACTGTACGCCAGGCTATAATATATGCCATCATTGGGGGTGAGAATGAGGATGGTAATGTGGGGCCATAAGGGGAGCTCAGCAACCATGCTTGCAAGGTCTGTCTGGGTGCCAGAGAGGATTCGATTTGACCCCAGCTGGTTGTCGTGGTAGAGCGGAACCAGTCCTTCAGTTGAGTGATGATTGTGGCAATATAGTAGTCATGGAAGTCAACATATCCCGTGCCCCTGATGATCTATGTATGATCAGGACATGGTGTGCACACCTTGGTTTTTTCTGTTGCCACATATAGGCTCTCAGTGTTGTTCTTAATGAGGCGAAGTAGGATTTAGGGATGGGGATAGGTAGAGTCCTAAACAGATATAGAAGTTGGGGGAGTACCATCATTTTAAATGCAGCTAATATGCCTGACCAAGAAAATTCATGATGTTGAAGAGAATTAAGATCCTGTTGCATTTTGGAGAGAAATGGAATGTAGTTGGTTTGAAAAAGAGTATTAGTGGTTTTAGTTAGTTGAATACCCAAGTATGGTATGTTATAGTCCGCCCATGAGAATGGAAATTGTTGTTGTAGTAAAGTCTTGGTGGTCAGGTCAAGCTTGAGGTCAAGAATGGTGGACTTGGTCACATTGACTTTGTAGTACGATACTTCACTAAACCAGCGTAGAATTGTATGAACTTCTGTCAAAGATGTCGTAGGATTGGTGAGCATCATAACTACGTCCTCAGCAAATAAGCTAATTTTTTGGTCACAGTCGCCAATGTGAAAAGGGGGTTAGAGCGAATATGTGTAGCTAAAGGTTCCATGAGCAGATTGAAAGTTAGAGGGGATAAGGGGCACCCTTGTCTAGTGCCTTTGGTAATGCAGAAGGGCTGGGAGAGAGCATGTTGGATGAATATACTGTAGCAGAGTGTGACGTGTAAAGAGTCAATAAAGCCGAGTGGATATTTCCCTGGAATCCAAATTTAATTAGTACAGCCTTGAGATAGTCCCAATGGATTCTATTAAACGCCTTCTCTGCATCCAAGGACAGGAGCAGAGAAGGCGTTAGAGAAACCCCAGCGGAGTGTATGGTATTTATCAGGAGTCTGGTAGCATCTGATGCCTGGTGGAGTGGTGTGAATCCTGACTGATCAAGGTGGACAATGGATGGCAAGATAGCTTGTATTCTTTGCTCAAGTAGTTTGGCATAAATTTATGGTATTGATACAGGAGATGGTCAGAGACTGCAGACATGATACAGGAGATGGTCAGAGACTGCAGACATGATACAGGAGATGGTCAGAGACTGCAGACATGATACAGGAGATGGTCAGAGACTGCAGACATGATACAGTAGATGGTCAGAGACTGCAGACATGATACAGAAGAAGGCCAGAGACTGCAGACATGATACAGGAGATGGTCAGAGACTACAGTCATGATACAGGAGATGGTCAGAGACTGCAGACATGATACAGGAGATGGTCAGAGACTGCAGACATGATACAGGAGTTGGTCAGTTGGTCAGAGACTGAGGACATGATAGAAGTTAGAAGAGCACTAGGGGGGCCGGAAAGCACAGGCGAAGCAGAGAGCACTGGAGGAGCTGAAGGGCACGGTGGGGGGGCTGGAGAGAATTAAGAGGGGGTTTGGAAAGCATTGCAGGGTTGGTTGGAAGGCGCAGGGGGTGGAGAGCACTGGGGGGGGCAGGGAGCACTTGGGGGGTGGGCAGGGAAAACCAGGGGGGTGGAGAGCACTGGGGGGGACAGGTAGCACTTGGGGGGCGGGCAGGGAAAACCAGGGGGGTGGAGAGCACTGGGGCGGGGACAGGGAGCACTTGGGGGGTGGGCAGGGAAAACCAGGGGGTGGAGAGCACTGTGGGGGGGACAGGTAGCACTTGGGGGGCGGGCAGGGAAAACCAGGAGGGTGGAGAGCACTGGGGCGGGGACAGGGAGCACTTGGGGGGTGGGCAGGGAAAACCAGGGGGGTGGAGAGCACTGGGGGGGCAGGAGGCACTTGGGGGGTGGGCAGGGAAAACCAGGGGGTGGAGAGCACTGTGGGGAGGACAGGTAGCACTTGGGAGGTGGGCAGGGAAAACCAGGGAGGTGGAGAGCACTGTGGGGAGGACAGGGAGCACTTGGGGGGTGGGCAGGGAAAACCAGGGAGGTGGAGAGCACTGTGGGGAGGACAGGTAGCACTTGGGGGGTGGGCAGGGAAAACCAGGGAGGTGGAGAGCACTGTGGGGAGGCCAGGGAGCACTTGGGGGGTGGGCAGGGAAAACCAGGGAGGTGGAGAGCACTGTGGGGAGGACAGGTAGCACTTGGGGGGTGGGCAGAGAAAACCAGGGGGGTGGAGAGCACTGAAGGGGACAGGGAGCTAGGGAAAGATGAATTCCTCATATGCAGCTGCCCCATCCCCCTCCTATTCAGCACACACACTTCGGCACTCACCTTCTTCCTGCCGAGGCTGAGACCCCACCCCTTCATCCCATGAGGCCCCGCCCCCTTCTCCCGCCACGGCTCCGCCCCTTATTCCCACCGCGGCTTCGCCCCTTATTCCCGCCGCCGTTCCGCCCCCCCCCCCGCAGCGCTGACTGAAGGAGCTGCCTTCACAGTGATACGGAACACGCTGGGCAGGACACCGGCTGACACCCCCCAGTGCGTGGCACCCGGGGCGGGCCGCCCCCCGCCCCCCTCTTGGTACACCACTGGTTTGAAATATTCCCCAGTCAGTCCATCGGGACCTGGCAACTTATTAGAGGGGAGATTGGAAACAATAGATGTGATTTCCTGTACTGTAAAAGGGGCGTTAAGAGATTCCAATTGTTCCTCAGAAAGGGCAGGCAATTTAATTTTTTCAAGAAATGCATTGATCTACGGAAGGTTGATGTGTGTGTGTACATCATTTTTAATGTTGTATAACGTCTCATAGTAAGAACTAAATGCGTTGGCAATATCTTGTGGATTGTATACTCTGTCTGAGGAAGTCGGATGTTGAAGGAAAGCAATTCCGGTTTTGATCCTATGTCCTTTAATTTTTTGTGCCATAATCTTCCCCGCCTTGTTTGAGGTAGAGTATGAGACAGCTTTGCATCTACGTTGGTATTTCTCAAAGTTGACTAGCAATAAAGTTCTCAGTTCTTGTCTAAGGGTATCCAGTAGGGTTTTAAAGGCTAGATTTGGATGTGCATGATTTTTAGCATCTAGGTCTGCAATGGAAGAGAGAAGAAAATCCAAACACTTCGTCCTCCTCTTTTTTTCCCCTTGAACCTTGTTGTATTAACAACCCTCTTACAAACACTTTATGTGCATTCCACACTACAGCCGGGTTGGACACTGAGTTTCGGTTCTGAGCGAAAAATTGTTCTAGGTGATCAGAAATTTGGCGAGCAATCTGGGGTTGCTGTATTAGGAAATTATTTGTGTGCCAAACAAAGTGAGACTGCTGAGATGATTTGTCTGACAGGGTCAGGGTTATGGGAGCATGGTCCGACCAGGCTATAGTGTGAATATCAGAGGCAATAACATTTTGCAATAGCCATTTGTCCAGCAGAAAAAGATCAATTCTAGAGTATGTGTTATGACTCTGGGAAAAGTAAGAATAATCACGTTCATTTGCATGGTAACACCTCCAAACATCATGGAGATCATGTGAGTGAAGTAATTTCTGTAATTTGGATTCATGGCTAGAGTTGAGCGGACATCTGGATGTCCGTGTTCGGCGGGTTCGGCCGAACTTGAAAAAAAAGTCCGGGTCCGTGTCCCGGACTTTTTTCAAACTTTACCCGGACACCGAACCCCAATGAAGTCAACGGGGACCCGAACTTTCAGGCACTAAAATGGCTCTAAAACACCAATGGAAAGGGCTAGAGTGCTGCAAATGGCAGCAAAACATAGTTAAGAGCATGGTAAGTGCTCTGCAAACAAATGTGGATAGGGAAATAACTTAAAACAACAAAAAAAAACAGAAAAATAAAACAATTTTCTTCATCTGTGAAGGACGAGGCCCATATGGAGTAGGAGGGAGGTTGAGGTGGTGGTGGATGTGGCGGTGTAGGTGGAAGCAGCGGTGGAGGAGGACGAGGTAGCCAACACTGCTTTTTTTCAGTCATTTTAAATGAGGGTACACCCCAAAAGAGTGAGAAAGATCAAAAATAGAACAATGGCTGGGTAAGGTAGGTATCCATCTCTATTCTGCACAAGGTACGGAAAAGTCCTGTGGGATCCATGCCTGGTTCATTTTAATGAACGTGAGCTTGTCCACATTGTCTCTGGACAGGCGGCTGCGCTTGTCTGTGATAACACCCCCAGCCGTGCTAAATACACGTTCAGATAATACACTGGCTGCAGGGCACGCCAGCACCTCCAAGGCGTAAAGGGCAAGCTCAGGCCATGTGCCCAATTTGGAGACCCAGAAGTTGAAGGAGGCAGACCCGTCATTCACTACATGTAATCGTGTGCACACATACTGCTCCACCATGTTGGTGAAATGCTGCCTCCTGCTAAGACGTTCCATATGAGCTGCTGGTGCTGCTGTTTGTTGTGGTGTGCTGACAAAGCTTTTCCACATTTCGGCCATGCTAACCCTGCCTTCTGAGGTGCTGGCGGTGGCGACCTCTTCCTCCACCTCCTCTGCCTTGGCCTTGTGCTTCCACTGTGGCCCCGCTGTCAGGTGGGAATGCCAGCAGCATCACATCTACCAGCGTGCGCTTGTACTCGCGCATCTTGCGATCGCGATCCAGTGAGTGAATTAAGGACGGTACATTGTCCTTGTAACGGGGATCCAGCAGCGTGGCCACCCAGTAATCAGCACAAGTTAGAATGTGGGCAACTCGGCGGTCATTGTGGAGACACTGCAGCATGTAATCGCTCATGTGTGCCAGGCTGCCCAGAGGCAACGAAAGGCTGTCCTCTGTGGGAGTTGTATCCTCTGTGTCCTCTGTATCCTTCTGCTGTGCTGGTGGCTCTGTGTGACCACCGCCTCTTCCTCCAAACTACTCAGGTCACCTGCATGACCTTCATTCCATGTGGGGTCGAGGACCTCATCGTCCTCCACATCATCTTCCACCCAGTCTTCACCCCTGCCCTCCTTGACGGTCTCCACAATTCTGTGTGCCGCAGCAGTTGGCACCTGCGTTTCGTCATCATCGGAGACGTGCTGCGATGGTCCTTCCATGTACTCATCTTGAGAAATAAGTGGTTGGACATCGCTGCACTCAATCTCTTCCACTTCTGGGGCAGGGCTAGGTGGATGGCCCTGGGAAACCCTGCTGACAGAGTCATCAAAAAGAAGAAGAGACTGCTGCATGACTTGGGGCTCAGACTGCTTGCCTGATTTGCAAGGGGGTGAGGTGAAAGACGGTTGGACATCGGCTGCAGGTGCCAACTCTGACCTTTCTGCATAAGACTGGGTGGGAGACAATGTGAAGGAACTGGAGGCACTGTCAGCAGCAACCCAATCTACTATCGCCTCTACTTGTTCTGGCCTCATCACTTCTAGAGGCGCATGATGCCCTACCAAATACTGCTGCAGGTTCTGTCGCCTACTCACACTTGAGGAAGGTGTTTCACTTGTGCGTGTAGCTGGCACAGATCGACCACGTCCTCTCCTTGCAACAGGAGCTCTACCAGCAGCACCACGACCCAGGCCATGGCCCCTATTTGAAGGTCTCCTCATATTTCTGTAATTTCTGATCTTGCCCTAGAAAGGTGTTAATTGAATAGCGGAACAAAACAACAACAGTATTGCACGGGTGTATCTCACAGTCAAATATGCAAAGTATGCCGCAAATTTAATTTTTTTCAACCCAAAAGGGTGTATATTGAATAGCGGAATAGAAAAAAGGATATAAAACTGTTTATCTCACACGTACAAACAGACTAGGCCCCGATTACAATTTTTTGTACCCTAAAGGGAGGATGAGGAAGAGGAGTAGGAGGAGTTCGGAACAGGAGGCAAACTGAAGCACCCTGCAATCCTCGGCGGTGGAAGGAGATGCGCCAAACAAATTTAAAAAGGTGTATCTCACACGTACAGATACAGACTATGCCGTAATTTAATTTTTTACACTCCAAAAGGGTGTATATTGAATAGCGGAATAGAAATTTTTTTATAAAACGGTGTATCTCACACGTACAAACACAGACTAGGCCCCGATTACTATTTTTTGTACCCTAAAGGCAGGATGAGGAGTAGGAGGAGTTCGGAACAGGAGGCAAACTGAAGCACCCTGCAATCCTCGGCGGTGAAAGGAGATGCGCCAAACAAATTTAAAAGGTGTATCTCACACGTACCGATACAGACTATGCCGTAATTTAATTTTTTCACCCCAAAAGGGTGTATATTGAATAGCGGAATAGGAAAAATTTTTATAAAACAGTGTATCTCACACGTACAAACACAGACTAGGCCCGAATTACAATTTTTTGTACCCTAAAGGGAGGATGAGGATGAGGAAGAGGAGTAGGAGGAGTTCGGAACAGGAGGCAAACTGAAGTGCCCTGCAATCCTCGGCGGTGGAAGGAGATGCGCCAAACAAATTTAAAAAGGTGTATCTCACATGTACCGATACAGACTATGCCGCAATATAATTCTTTTTACCCCAAAGGGTGTAGATTGAATAGCGGAATAGAAAATATGATATCAAAAGGTGTATCTATCTCACACGTACAGACCCAGACTAGGCACCGATTACTATTTTTTGTACCCTAAAGGCAGGATGAGGAGTAGGAGGAGTTCGGAACAGGCAGGAGGCAAACTGAAACACCCTGCAATCCTCGGCGGTGTAAGATGCGCACAAAAAATTGGAAAGGTGTATCTCACACGTACCGATACAGACTATGCCGCAATTTAATTATTTTTACCCCAAGGGTGTAGATTGAATATCGGAATAGAAAATATGATATCAAAAGGTGTATCTATCTTACACGTACAGACCCAGACTAGGCCCCGATTACTATTTTTTGTACCCTAAAGGCATGATGAGGAGTAGGAGGAGTTCGGAACAGGCAGGAGGCAAACTGAAGCACCCTGCAATCTTCGGCGGTGTAAGATGCGCCCCAAAAATTTGGAAGGTGTATCTCACATGTACCGAAACAGACTATGCCGCAATTTAATTATTTTTACCCCAAAGGGTGTAGATTGAATAGCGGAATAGAAAATATGATATCAAAAGGTGTATCTATCTCACACGTACAGACCCAGACTAGGCCCCAATTACTATTTTTTGTACCCTAAAGGCAGGATGAGGAGTAGGAGGATTTCGGGAACAGGCAGGAGGCAAACTGAAGCACCCTGCAATCCTCGGCGGTGGAAGATGAGCCCCAAAAATTGGAAAGGTGTATCTCACACGTACCGATACAGACTATGCCGCAATTTAATTCTTTTTACCCCAAAGGGTGTAGATTGAATAGCGGAAAAGAAAATATGATATAAAATTGGTGATTTTTCAATAGCACATGTGAACACAGCAGTGACTTATGTCACAGTCAGCTCTGCAGCAGGCTATGAAGGGAAAAAAAAAGAAAATTCCCCTTTAAGTTTGTAATTTTTAAATAGATTAGTACAGACTATGCCACAATTTAATTTTTTTTAACCCAAAAGGGTGTATATTGAATAGTGGAATAGAAAAAAGTGTATAAAATTGAAAATCACTCAATAGCACATGTGAACACAGCAGTGTCTTATATCACAGTCAGCACTGCTGCAAAAAGGCTATGAAGGGGGGAAAAAAAATCCCTTTTAACTTGTAGTAAAATAGATCTAAGATGAACGCTGCACACAACTGACTGATAAAAATAGATTTTTTTTCTCCCTCCTCCTCCTCCTCAGTGGGCTCAAGTGAGGGCAAAAAGATTGTTCACTGCACCACCCCCCACACAGCAAAATCGATGTATACTGTCCCTGCCTAATCTCCAGCCTGTCCCTAATATGCTCAATAAGATCGTTCACTGCACCATCCCCCACACAGCAAAATCGATGTAGAAGACTGACCCTGCCTAATCTCCAGCCTGGCCCTAAAATGCTCTAATAACTTTCCCTGCCTGCACTCCGACCTGTCCCTGCATTCTTTTCGGACACAATTTTTCACAGAATCACTGTCTGTCCCTAATCAGCAGCCAGCACGTATGATATGTGCTCTGTCCCTACACTACAGCAGAATGACGCGCAGCGCGCTGTGTCCAGCTTATAAGACCTGGGTCACATGCTTCAGATGGCCAATCACAGCTACTAATACATTAGTAGGCATGGCTGGGATGGCTTAAGGCACACCAGTTAAACGCTTGTTGATTGGCTGTTGAAAGCCCGCCATTAAAAGCGCGCCATTACATACAAAACAGGAAATAAAATGACCGAACACGGATTTTAAACCCGAACATACAATAAAGTTTTTGGGTCCGTGTTCGGGTAACAAAAATCCAATTATTCAGTACGAACACGAATAATACAGTCCGTGTTCGCTCAACACTATTCATGGCATTTGGATGGAGCAGTAGAGTCCATGGCAGCATCAGGGATGGTATTAAAGTCTCCAGAGACATTGAGGTGACCTTGTTGGATCTTGGCAGTTTCACTGAGGGCTTTGGTGAGAAAGGGGACTTGTTTCTTGTTGGGGGTATATACGTTTAGGATTGTATATAGGACGTCATTAACTGTACATACCAGGAAAATGTATCGACTGTCATCATCCACCTACAGATGGTGTTGTTGGAAAGTCACAGTGTCTTTTATCGCTATCATCACTCCTCTCTTTTTGGCAGTGAAGCAAGAGTGGAAAATGTGTGGATATTGCCTATTGTTGCTGAATGGCATAGGAGATTTGGAATAGTGTCTCCTGCACGCAAATAATATCACTATTGTGGGATTTCACAGTTTTCCAAAGAGAGTTCCTTTTAGCAGGATGGTTTAAACCTCTGGCATTGATGGATAGCACAGTAAAGGCATGGTTGTGTGGCATAGAGGGAGCTGTAGGATGAATTGGTACTACTCACAGTTAGATGTGTTGTACAGTGGAATTCCGGCAAGAGAAGGAGAACGCTGACAGGGTGCAGATTAAGTAGTAGGTGAATACGAACGTTCCAAACTGGAGGCTGCAATGAATATGAACAGTCAACAACAATGGTAACAAACAATGGATTCAAACAGGTAGAGATGTGGTCACCCAGGAAGTAATGCAAGTAACGGAAGTGCGTTAGATCAGGCAAATCCGTATAGGAAAACAGCAGGTACCAATAGCCAACCTTGAGGTAGGTGGGCTGCAGGTATCACAGGGGAAAAGTTCTCAATAGGTGCTCCTTTTTTGGGACAGAGAGGGAAATGGGTGAGCTTTAAGACATGAGCTCAATAACAATCAGGTTTGTAGTCTAGGGCTTCCAGAGGGGTAACTGGTGGATTGTAGAGGCAGAGAGGGGTTTGTTTGCATAGCCTCATCCTGTGGTGGAGATGATGGAATAATGACCCAGATATGGAGTAATCTCATGCCGTAAGGCAGGGTGGAGATGGCGTGCGGGACTCCATTTCTGGTAACCAGGATGGTAGCTGGGTGACGCCACTTGTAAGGTACGTTATGGTTCATTAAGGCCTTTGTAATCGTACACAGTTGCAAGGTGTATTTAGATACAGCTGCAAGAATAAGTATGTGAACCCTTTGGAATGATATGGATTTCTGCACAAATTGGTCATAAAATGTGATCTGATCATCATCATCTAAGTCACAATAGACAATCACATTCTGCTTAAACTAATAACACACAAAGAATGAAATGTTGCCATGTTTTTATTGAACACACCATGTAAACATTCACAGTGCAGGTGGAAAAAGTATGTGAACCCTTGGATTTAATAACTGGTTGAACCTCCTTTGGCAGCAATAACTTCAACCAAACATTTCCTGTAGTTGCAGATGAGACGAGAACATCAGTCAGGAGAAATTCTTGACTATTCCTCTTTACAGAACTGTTTCAGTTCAGCAATATTCTTGGGATGTCTGGTGTGAATCGCTTTCTTGTGGTCATGCCACAGCATCTCAATCGGGTTGAGGTCAGGACTCTGACTGGGCCACTTCAGAAGGTGCATTTTCTTCTGTTTAAGCCATTCTGTTGTTGATTTACTTATATGCTTTGGGTCCTTGTCCTGTTGCAACACCCATCTTCTGTTAAGCTTCCACTGGTAGACAGATGGCCTTAAGTTCTCCTGCAAAATGTCTTGATAAACTTGGGAATTCATTTTTCCTTCGATGATAGCAAACCATCCAAGCCCTGAGGCAGCAAAGCAGCCCCAAACCATGATGCCCCCACCACCATACTTCACAGTTGGGATGAGGTTTTGATGTTGGTGTGCTGTGCCTCTTTTTCACACATATTGTTGTGTATTTCTTCCAAACAACTCAACTTTGGTTTCATCTGTCCACAGAATATTTTGCCAGTACTGCTGTGGAACATCCAGGTGCTCTTGTGCAAACTTTAAACGTGCAGCAATGTTTTGTCTGTGGTATCCTCCCATGAAATCCATTATTTTTTAGTGTTTTACGTATTGTAGATTCACTAACAGGGATGTTAGCATTTGCCAGTGACTTTTATAAGTCTTTAGCTGACACTCTAGGATTCTTCTTCACCTCATTCTGCACTGTGCTCTTGCAGTCATCTTTACAGGACGGCCACTCCTAGAGAGAGTAGCAGCAGTGCTGAACTTTATCCATTAATAGACAATTTGTCTTACCGTGGACTGATGAACAGCAAGGCTTTTGGAGATACTTGTATAACCCTTTCCAGCTTTATGCAAGTCAACAATTCTTAATCGTAGGTCTTCTGAAAGCTCTTTTGTGTGAGGCATCATTCACATCAGGCAATGCTTCTTGTGAAAAGCAAACCCAGAACTTGTGTGTGTTTTTTATAGGGCATGGTAGCTGTAACCAACACCTCCAATATCATCTCATTGATTGGACTCCAGTTGGCTGGACTCCAGTTGGCTGACATCTCACTCCAATTAGTTCTTGGAGATGTCATTAGTTTAGGGGTTCACATACCTTTTCCACTTGCACTGTGAATGTTTACATGGTGTGTTCAATAAAAACATGGCAACATTTCATTATTTGTGTGTTATTAGTTTAAGCAAACTGTGATTGTCTATTGTTGTGACTTAGATGATGATCAGATCACATTTTATGACCAATTTGTGCAGAAATCCATATCATTCTAAAGGGTTCACATACTTTTTCTTGCAGCTGTAGGTCTGCAAACAATTGAATGTCTTCATAAGGTGCGGGAAGTGTACGCCGCAGATGGGAGGCCGCAAGCAGGTGGTCCTTTGTTTGGTAGAAATTAATTCTCATGAGAGTGTCTCTAGGTACTGAATCTGCAAGGTGAGCTGCTTTAGGCAGTCTATGAATACGGTCTATGGAAAGCTCTATCTCTGTGCAGTCAGAGAGAATGGCCACCGTTAGTGATCTAGCATAGTTGTGAAGCTCATTATGTGTGACCGACTCAGGAATGCCTTGCAGCTTAACATTATTGCGCCTGGAGCGGTCTTCTAGATCCGCTATTTTGGTTTTAATCCAGCTTTGGTCAGCTCTGATATCGTCATGTGCATCAATAATATCATTTATAGTATCTGTGCATTCTCACATTTTTGCTTCCACTGACTGAACCCTATGTTCTATCCCCTGCAGGTCAGAAGTAACTTTGCCAAAGAGGGAGGAAATGTTAGTAAAGAAGGATGTTTGAAAGGAGAGACGCATCTCCTTCATTGTGGTGTCCAGAACTGGCTGGCCTGTGGTAGTAAAGTCCGCAATGGTGGCCTGCAGACCGTGGGCAGTGAAGGGGTTATGTTCCTGATTGTTAAGGAGAGTCTGTGGTGTCTGTAACTCCAATCTCATTTGGGATTTAGCTGGGCTGGATGTGTCAGGGCAGTATTCCCCTGCTTTAGATGGGGAGGATGGAGAGGTTGTGGATAAGATTACCTCTGTGGGGCCCTCATCTTGCTCGGTGAGCCGCGCCCTGTCGCAGGCCGCAGAGATGCCAGCGCCATCTTGCCTCCCCGCTCTGCGAGGCAGCGGTTGAGAGAAGAAGGCTGTTAGCTTCTTCGGGCGGTGGTCTTCCTTTCGCTTGCGGGACATCTTGTATAGGGTGTCGGTGGGAAGCCCTGGTGATGTTTCAGGCTGGGTACATGGCTTTGTGAGGTCCTCCATTGCTGTGCTGTCTCTCTGTCCCTCAGAGCTCTGGGCTTAAGCGGCTATCACTGGTGCCGGCAAGCCACGCCCCCGTGCTCCATTCTTTTTGCAAACATAATCTCATACTGGGTGTGCGTATTGAGGATTTTGAAGAAAGTAGATCTGTCAGGGGGGTCTGGTTGTTTCCAGGCCATGGCAATGGCTTTGGGCAATAAATGGTCTATGGATAGGGTCCCAGGAATTTATAGTGTAGGAGGAAGAGGGCCAAGGCTGGGTCAAATGGTATTGGGAACTGGAGCATTACAGACAGGAAAGAGAAGACAAACTTCCAAAAGTGTATTAGCTTGGGGCAAGACCACCAGATGTGTATTAAGGAGCCTTTAGAGCCACAGTTTCTCCAGCAGTCTAGGGAAGTGGTTGTATTAAATTTGGATAGTCTTACTGGGTAGTAGTACCAACGATGCATAATTTTTAAAGAAGTTTCCCAGTGGTAAACACATTCGGAGGATGTAGTAAGCAGTTGCATTTCCTTATTCCATTGTGCTAATTGGAAGGTCTGTGAAAGTTCTGTTTCACATACGGTCATAGAGGATGTTTTTTATGAGGAGAAATTAAGAGTAAGAGCGTAGTATAGGAAGGAGATTCCTTTGCGAGATTTATAATGTTCATAGAAGGATAGGTTGCCACTAGGCATTAGACATTTTCTTGATAGAATCGGTGCTAGGATTTATCAGAGGAGTAAGTACTTGTAAAAGTCCTTGGGGGGTAAGTTGTATGCTTTACTTAGGACTTTTTATGTGCGCAGTGAGGATCCCTTCAGGAGAAAGCCTTGTGTATTCCTGCATCAGACCAGTTAGAAAGTGAGAGATTCGGGGGTGAAAGGCTCTAGAGATGAGAGGGGAAGTGGAGAGAAGTCTTATGTGGAAGACTTTAAGTTTGTGGTTTGAAGAGATTGACATGCGGGGAAGGCAGCTCTGATAGTTAAGAATGCAGGTGGTGGGAAGCCCAGCAAGGATGCTGCTAGGGCATTTTTTAGTTGATATCCCAGTAAGGCAATTTCAATGTTGGTCCAAAGGTGATCTTCAGATGGGGTCCACCAAAATTTGAGGCTGTCAAGTATTGCTGCTTGGTGATAAGCCTTGAGGTTGGGTACTCCCATACCAGCAGAAGATTTAGGCCTGTACAGGATAGTTGATTTGAATCTAGATCTTTTCTGTCCTGAGATATATTGGTTGATAACAGACTGAAGTTTTTTGCATTTATGTTGATTGGAATGGGTAATGTCCGAAAGAGGTAAAGTATAGAAGTGTCATTTTAGCGACTGCAGTCCTCCCTGCCCAGAATTTCTGTGCCATCAGAAGGGAGGTGCTTTGTTGCTTAATAGAGGATAGAAGTTGTTTTTAGTTGGCTTTGAAGATGGAGGCACATGGAGTGCATAGTTTAACACCTAGGTACTTAATAGTAGAGTAAGGAGCCCAAGAGAAACCAGAGGACTCCGCAATTTCTTTTTTAACGTAAGGGGTAAGTGCTACGGGAAGCATATAAGACTTGGATATATTAACTTTGTAAAGAGATATTTGACCGAACTCTTGCAATAATTCAGTGAGTTTTTGGGTGGAGGTTAGCGGGACAGTAAGGGATAGGACAACATTGTCTGAATACAGACTGACCTTGTATTCCCTGTCTTTTTTACAGAAGCCAGAAATGTTGGGATGTAGTCTGATTGCTTGTGCAAGTGGTTCCATCAACAAGGCAAAAATGATGGGTGAGAGGGGGCATCCTTGTCGAGTTCCATTGTTTATGTTGAAAGTGGAAAGAGAGAACCTGATGTGTAGACTCTTGCTTAGGTGGTAGAATAGAGGGCTCTAATTGCAGTATAAATGTAACCAGAGAAGCCAAACGTGTGAAGAACTGCTGAGAGGTATCGCCAATGCACACGTCGAAAGCCTTCTCCGCATCCAAAGATAAGAGCAGAGAAGGCACCCGGCCATTCTCTGCCCACTGAAGCAAGTCAAAAGCACCTCTTGTGCCATCAGACCCTTGGCGGCCTTTGACGAAGCCCACCTAGTCTGGATGTATCAGTTGTGGGATAATGTTTTCCAGCCATGATGCAATGATTTTGGCATAAATTTTAATATCTGTGTTTAGGAGGGAGATTGGCCTATAGTTGGCTGGGGATGTGGGAGCTTTACCTGATTTGGGTATCGTTACAAATATGGCTTCAAGAGAGTCTCGGGGAAAGGAGGCAGAAAGTGCGGCCTGGTCATAGAGACACTGTAGATAGGGGAGCAGGGGTGGGCAGAAAGCTTTGTAATATTCATTTCCAAAATCATCTGGACCTGGGGATTCGTGTGGTGGTAGTTTCTTGATAGCTGTCTGGATCTTGGGTGTGGAAAAAGGAGCCAAGATTTCTGCCAGTTGTGATTGGGAGATTTTAGGTAGATTAAGTGATGAAAGGAAAGATTTAATTTGGACGTCAGAGGGGGTTTGGGTCGTTTGGTCCAGGCATAAGTTATACAGGTCTGAGTAAAACTCTGCAAAATTATTTGCAATATGAGCAGGATTGGGGATCGTGGGTGTTATTGGCATCCAGAAGGTGTTCAATTCTATTTTTGGCCATTTTTTTTTTTTATTTGGTTCGCTAAGTGTGATCCAGTTTTATTGCCTGCTACGTAGAAGTTCAGTTTGAGTCTTTTTAGATATATGTAATATTGGGAGATAAAGCATTGAAAGAGTTTGTGCCATAAATTTTGTAATTGATTATCCCATTCAATGGTAAAGTGGGATTTGTTTAGTTCTTCCAGGCTGCGTATGGAATTTTGGAGTTCAATAATCACTTGATTCCTCTTGCGTTTCTATTGGGCTCCCAGTTGAATCAATATGCCTTTCATATAAGCTTTGTAGGCTGACCATAAGGAGTGTATGTTGTTCACAGAGCCGTCATTACAGTGAAAAGAGGTATCAAGTTCTTCCTGGATTTGCTTCTGGTGGACGGGAGTATGAAGGATAGATGTATTCATATGCCAAACTTTAGTCGTGGGAGGGAAGCTTGCCCCCTGAAGTGTCAGGGAAATAGGCGCATGATCCGACCAGGTGATTGAGTCTATATGTGCGGCTGTGGTTTGAAATAGGGTGTTCTGGTCCACCAGGAACAAATCTATCCTAGAATACACATGCTGAACTTGGGAATAAAAGGTGTAATCCTTCTCTGACTCATGAGTACTTCTCCAGGCATCGTAGAGGTTTTCCAATTTTGATATGTTAAGGATGAGGTGGGATGGTTGTCTCGAGTTGCGAGTGGTGTCTAGGGTTATGTCTGGTATCTCATTGAAGTCTCCACAGAGGATCAGTTGGCCAACACAGATTTTTTAAAATTTTTTTCATGAGAGATCGGAGACGTTTATTTTGGTTAGAGTTGGGAGAATATAGCGTCACTAAAGTGTATTTTTAGTGCCATTTTTGTTGCATTCCACGAATTGTGGGGAGAGGGTAACTGTGTCTCTGATGGCTATCAGTACTCCTCTCTCTTTTTTGTCTGCGTTAGCAAAGTAGCAAAGGGGGGATTTAGGATGGGAGACTTTGGGGGGATTAGTCTTGCATAGGTGTGTCTCCTGTGCACAAAAGATATCACTTTTTGGGCCAAGGCTTCCATCCACATCATGGATCTTTTGTATGGGCTGTTAAGGCCCTTTACGTTTAGGGAGGTAATTTTTAGTGTCATGTTAATGTTATTAGAGATGCCTGAGGAAGTCCTGCATGCGTCCAATGATTTGAGTTAGAAGAGGTGCCCCACCCTCTGGGAGGGTGTGTACAGTTGGTGTCGAAGGGCGCAATATCTGTGGATAAATGGTGTAACATATTATAAATCAATACAATTCCAAACCCTTTGAGAGAGAGAGAAGAGACAAGTAAAAGGAACTAGAAACTGGCAGGGAATTCCACAGCAGTATTATTATGTAAGGCTGTAAGATAAATGACTGAGAGGAAAGGGGAACGAAAAACATGAAATTAAACAAGAAACATAACTGGTATCCTCAGTATAGGTGGGGAGTACAGAAGTCCGAGGTATTCAGCGATAAGGGATCCAACATTGCGATCCTAAGGTGACCTCAGGTGAGAACATAGGTGCGACAGGTGGAGGGACGGTGTGCTTCATCGGGTGGTGTCAGGTTTTTCTGACCAAAGACCTTTCTCCAGTGACATGTGCTTCATCGGGTGGTGAAGCCTGTAGCCTACAGACTGCACCGCCCCCTGCTTCCTTCTTAGCCAATAGCCATATGAAGCTTCCTCAAAAACCCCTCCATCCTGACATCACCCAGGATCCCCTAATGCCCAGCAGGCGGTGGTATGTTCAATTTTTTATGCAAGTGTGTGTAGGAGGCAGGTTGCAGCTGTGCGAGGAGACAGGCTGTGCAGCTCTCGGAGCTGGTAGTTCCACAGCTCCACTAGCCTTGCTGCTAAGCGCCATTGACAAATGCTCTGGGGGGGGGGGGTTAGACCCCCCTGCCCCCACCTTATCTATGCCCCTGAGTAATCAAACTGTGTTATGTTAACTATTGGTGCAATTATCCATAATATCCTGTAAAGTGAAAAAGTGCCAATGAAAGTTAAAGTTAAAAAGTGAAAAATATTGTACAAAAAATACTGTACAAAAAAGCAGTTTATAAAAAGTGTATCTAACACACTTCAAAGTTTGTACTGAGCTGAACTCCACAGTCCTTCAAACAAAGTGCCAACATGCAGTGCAAATAAGGTGCTATCCAAAACAACACAAACGGTGCTTCAGAAAGTGTTTCAGTGCTCCACCACCTTTTCCAAGCTAGAGAACTCACCAGATAACCATGACTACCCGCTACAGGTAAGTCATGTAAGGCATGGTTATATCAGAGGGTTCCCATTTACTGTGTTATTTTTCAGCTTCCATCAGGGGTTTATGCTTCTTTATATGTTATTAATCAATATCCCTTTTAGCTTGGGTTATTCCGATGTTATAAAGAGAGGCAAGGGTAATCAATATAGTGTAAAACCTTTTAAACTTTTATTAAAACAAAAAATGCTTCCACTCCTCCTACTTACATTGTATGATGCTAAACATCGCACTGAGGAGTATTCACCACAGAATGCATAAACTCACTGCAGTGTTCAATAATCCTCATTGTTCGGGCTGTGCAGTATGCATACCACTCTCGGTGTCTGGTTTCCCAATCCTCCCAGGTGTACTACTTTTGGGTGTATGCATAATGGCATCACTACCAAGCCCTGCCCCGACTCTTTTCGTCACATCGACATTATGAAGAAGCAAGAGGTCTCTTCATAATGCCGAAGTGACAAAATGCATCGGGAGGGCCTCTTTATAATGGAAATATGACAAAACATTTCAGGCTGGGCTGGAAGTGACACCATCATGCAGCATGCACCGGAAGTAGTGCCTAGTACACACAGGAATAATGGGAAACGGGACACCAAGAGTGGTATGCATACTGCACAGCAAGGACAGTGAGGATTGTTGTACAGTGGAGTGATTTTATACATTCTGTGGTGAACACCCCTCGGTGTGAGTATTTTTTGTATATTATTCTTCACTTTTATATTTATACGTTCATTGGCACTTTTTCACTTTCGGTATTTTGTGGATAATTGCACAGCTTTTTAACATAACACAGTTTGATTATTACAGGGCAGCGCTGTTTATAAAGTAGAGGTATATTGTAATACCCATATTTTAGGGAGTATAGCACAACTGCCTAAACCTGTCACTATTATCTATCCTAAGCGCTGGGGAAATTCATGGTTTATTGAAAATGCAGTAAAGCATGCTTGTTTTACTCACTGTGCAATCTAAGGGGTTCATCCTCCATATTGTGTAAAAGGCTGTTTGATCCTGTCTTCTCTGATCCTCCCCTTCTTCCACAGTCCCCAGTACATCTGCTGATAGTACAGAGCCTTGGGGATACTCTGCACATAATCAGTTTGATGTGTATTGCTAGACAGTTTTTTTTTTTTTGGGGGGGGGGGGGTGTATGTGATCAGCATAGGACCAATCAGCACTGTCTAGACAGAATGTCATTGGTCATGCAGCCTCATAGGATAGTCAAAGGAAAATTAAGACTACTCCTACAAACTTTAGCCAGTGCTCGGCCAGACACTGATGGAAATCAGCAAATTGCTATACAGGGTGCATCTCATAAAATTAGAATATCAACAAAAAGTTATTTTATTTCAGTAGTTCAATCAAAAAGTGAAATTCATATATTTTATATAGATGTGTTACACACAGAGTGATATATTTCAAGCATTTATGTCTTTACATTTAGATGATTATGGCTTACTGCTAGTGAAAACCCAAAATGAAGTATCTCAGAAAATTAAAAAATTACATACTTGAGCATACTTGCACATACTTGCAATATGTTTAAGCAGTGTAGACAGGCAAAAGGTAAAGCAAAACATTTAATTATTGGGTACATATCCAGAGTATTCATCAGCAGGGGGAGGATGTTCTGATTGAGCTTTTGTTAAACCACCTTCAAACTGTGTGGAAACTTCACACTGGAACTCATGCAACTTAGATTCTGTGCCTCTCCCCTCTTCCTGCAGACTCTGGTACCTTTATTTCCAAATAAAATGCAAAATGTTCCACAGTCCATGTTGATTTGGGGAACCATGTCATCTGGTGTTGGTCCACTGTGTTTTATCAAGTCCAAAGTCAGTGCAGCCTTCTAGCAGGAAATTTTAGAGCATTTCATGCTTCCCTCTGCTGACCAGCTTTATAGAGATGCTGATTTCATTTTCCAGCAGGACCTGGCACTTGCTCACACTGCCAAAAGTACCAATATCTAATTTTTTTTTTTTTTTTTTTTTTTTCAATGATTTTTATTGAAAGTTTTCAGCATACAAACGTGTGTTATAACAAAACAGCAATAATTGAAAAACGGTACGAAACCGTATAACAGTCCCAGTGGTCAGGTAGTACAGTCCGGGATAGACAAGCATAAAAATACAGTAGGAAACTTATTTCCCAGGAGGGAGACCTTGCGAAGTGAGGGCTCAAGGACTCCCACACACGTGGAGATATAGAGACGTCCCCCCGCAATGCGTCAGAACTCCAACAAACAATATCAGCCTTCGCTAATTGATAAACATATAGGCTACTGCTAGATAGCTGGGCTGAAACCAACCTAGAAGATTAAACCACAGCCGATGACCACCGAGAAATCCTCAGCAAAAAAATAAAATAAAAGAAAAAGGCTGCTGAGAGACAAATATAGCGGATAAAGGAAATGGAGAAGAAAGAAGAAATGGAAAGAAAAGGCGAGAGAAAGAGGAAGAAATGGACCCAACCCCACCCACCGGACCCCCACCTCCAGACCCAAGCGGACTACTTATTCGTTCCCAGTAAGATAATTGAGCCAGGGTTCCCACACTTTGTCGAATATGTGCATCTTATCATCCAGTTGAGCCGACAGCCTCTCATTCAGCATTATCCAGGATAGTTTGTGTCTAAGTTGCTCAAACCGCAGGACAGGAGACCTCCAAGATCTAGCAATCGTAATTTTGGCCGCTGTAAAAATAAATGTTATAAGTTTCCTTTGCGCCCTGGTTGCCGTGTCCACCTTTCTGCCCAGTAGGGCCTGCTGCGGTGACTTAGTCAGGTTTATCTGTGTAAGAGAGTATATAGAGTTATACACTCTGATCCAGAAACGTCTCACTTTGGGGCATTGCCACCAAATGTGGAACATAGAACCAACCTGGCCACAGCCTCGGAAACACTGAGGAGACGCCCCGGGCACAAAGGATGCTATCCTGGTCGGCACCATGTACCAACGCAGCAGTACCTTATAATTAGCTTCTATGATTGAGGTGTTAATTAGGGATCTGGAGGCCTCCTGAGCCATGGCATGCCAGTCTGCCAAATCAATGGTTTCCTGGACGTCTGCCTCCCAACGCTCCATATATGGGAGTTTCAGAGGAGAGTCCGTCAACATATTGTAAATCATTGAAATATAGCCCCGCAATTTGTCGTGTTTGCGACACAAAAATTCCATAGAAGTCATGGTGGTCAGGTCAGAGAGGTTAGAGAGAGAACGCAGAAAATGATCAATTTGAGTGAACCTAAAATATTCCGAGGCAGGCAACGTATATTTATCAATCAACTGTTGTTTCTTAAGAATACCTCTATGGTCACAAAAGTCTGCAATACGGAGTAGTCCCTTGTTTGTCCACCACTGGAACGATTTGGGTGAGAGACCCGGGGGGAACCCGCTATTATTGAGGATCGGGGCCAGGGGAGCATGCGGGGAGCGAAAGCCATGCAATTTAGACAATCGGTCCCAGAGGGCTAGGGAGTGAGACAAGGCCGGGCAAAGAATAGGGGGGCGATCTCTGGGTGGCAACCACATAATGTTGGAGATCTCTCTGTCCAAGACGGAGCTAGCCTCCATTCTCATCCAGATTGCAGGGGGTTGATGGGTATGAAATTTCGCTAATTGGGCTAATTGTGCAGCGTAATAATATTTCAGCAAGTCTGGCACTCCCAGACCGCCCCTGATTTTAGGTGTGTAAAGCGTTCTTTTGTTCACCCTGGGTCTCTTATTCCCCCAGATAAATGCGAGAACCTGGCTCTGAAATCGAAGCACCTCCGACCTCTTTAGTGCAACTGGTAGCGTGCGAAACAAATACAACACCCTCGGAAGGACATTCATTTTGACTGAGTGCAGTCGACCAAACCATGAGGGAGGGTGTAATGACCACCGTTCCATGTCCACCTTCAAACGGGCAAATAATGACGGATAATTTTTGGAGTATAATGTGTGCAGGGAAGGAGTCAAATTGATACCTAAGTAAGGCAGGGAATCGGAGTGCCAGACAAATTTAAATGTGTTCTGAAGCAATGTTACTGTCCGTGCTTCAAGGGTAATGTTCATAGCCTGCGATTTTGCTTGGTTCACATGCAGTCCCGATATGCGCGAGAAGGTTTCTAACAGTGCAAACAAATTGGGCAAGGTAGTGATGGGTGAGGAGACTACAGCCAAAAGGTCGTCCGCAAAAAGGACACATTTATGTTCTATACCTCCGCAGACCACCCCCCGGATATCCGCTGAGTCCCGAATTTTGGCCGCCAATGGTTCCAGGGCTAATACGAAGAGGAGAGGAGAAAGGGGGCAGCCCTGGCGGGTGCCCCTACCTATAGATATAGCTTCTGAGGAATAGCCCTTCAACCTGAGTATGGCCTTGGGTGTATCGTAGAGGGCCCGCAGCAAGGTGAGAAAGGGGAGGCCGAAACCAAACCGGTTCAGTACGTCGAAGAGGTAGTCCCATGATAAAGAATCAAATGCTTTGTGGATGTCTAATGAAAGGAGCATACCCCTGCGCGACCCTCCCCCATCCCAGTTCGAGCGGATTGCAGAAATTAGGTCAATAACCCGCCGAGTCTGATCCGAGGTCTGACGACCCGGGACAAATCCCGCTTGGTCGGGGTGTATATAGGTGGCCAAAAATGAGCCAAGTCTAGTGGCCATGATTTTGGCTAGAATCTTCAGATCTGAATTGATCAAGGAAATCGGGCGATAATTTTCGCAAGAGCTATGATCCTTGCCCGGTTTAGGAAGGACATGAATGTACGCTACGTTTTCCTGGGGCGGAAGGGACCCCCCGTCTCGAATAGCGTTAAATAAGGCACAAAGATGTGGGGCCAACACGTCCCGGAATTTACGATAATAAGCCCCTGAATATCCATCCGGTCCAGGGGCCCTGGAGGGGTGCAATCCCTTGATCGCTTGTACCACTTCCGATTCCGTAATCGCGGCGTTCATGGCGTCGGTATGGGCGGTCGACAATCGCGGCAGATTCAGATCCGCAAAAAATTCGTCAGCTAGTTCCTGCCCGTAATTCGACGGAGCCCTGTAGAGTTTCGTGTAAAATTGTGTAAATTCTTTAGTCAGTAGATCAGGATTACGGGATAATTCCCCCGTCCGCAATCGCAACCTGGGCAAGGCCGAGGTGAAGGGGCGGGGGGTCAACTTCCTGGCCAGTAGCGTACTCGGTTTGTCTCCCATTGCGTAAAACCGGTGGCGGGACCATCGGAGATATTTCTCCGCTCGGGTCGTAAGGCTCAGATTCAGTGCTAGCCTGGCAGCGTCTATCTTATGTCTGATATCCACTTGAGGATGTAACTTCTGTTCATTGAGCAATGCAGTGAGCGTTTGCTCCTGAGTTTGTAGGACGCTCTCCCGGGAACGCTTTAGTCTAGCTGCGATCTGAATCAATTTACCTCGGATCGTGGCTTTGTGCGCCGCCCAGGTAATGATCGGGGACGTAGCACCCGGACCATTTTCCCGGAAAAACAATTTTATGTCCTGTTCCACCTCCTGCAAGACCCCGGGATCGTTCAAGAGGGACGCGTTTAGCCGCCACGGGGACGGGCCTGGTTTAGACCACAATGCCGTGAATTGCACCAACACCGGGGAGTGGTCAGACCAAGGGGTCGCCAGAATCCGCGCCAAGCACACGTTCGGGGCAAGAGCGGAGCTGGAAAACACATGGTCAATTCTAGAGTAGGTGCCGTGCACATGTGAAAAATAGGTATAGTCCCGCTGGGAGGGATTAAGTTCCCTCCAAAGGTCCAGCAAGTCCCAGTCATGCAGGAGGCGGGCCAGTTTATGCCCGTTCTTCGGTAAGTGCTTGAACCTGGGTGTACCCGGGTCGGATTTGTCCAATGTCTGTTCCAGGGGGAGATTACTATCACCCCCCAGAATCACCTTGCCCTGCACTTTGGGAAGTAACGTTCGCAGCATGTCATGAAAAAACGCCAGCTGACCCGAATTTGGGGCGTAGTATGATATAAAAGATACTAGTTGGTCATTAATGCGACCCACCACCATAAGGTAGCGTCCGTCCCTGTCCCGGACTACTGTCACCGGGGTGAAGAACACCCTGCGAGAGAAGCATATGGCCACACCCCGCTTCTTGTCTAGGCCGGATGAGAGGAAAAACTGAGGGTAGTAGGAGGAGAGGTATCTAGGGGCTGAAGATTTGGAAAAATGCGTTTCCTGTAACATCAGAATGTCTACATGTTGCCGTTTGTAGTGTAAGAAAGCCTTGGTGCGCTTCATCGGGGAGTTAAAACCTTGGACATTGTGTGATATGAGGGAGAATTTAGAAGAGCCCGGTGATGACATCATGGTGTGGTAGAGTACACTCACCTTGTCGCAGTCCAAGAGGTCTCAATAGGTCAACTTTCGCAACCCAGCTGTCCGCGGAGTCAGGGAGGTTCAGATTGGGGCCAGCAGGCAGAATCGGGGTCCAGGAGCAAAGAAGAGAAGAAAAAGAGTTAGTTAGAGCAAGGAAACAGTCCGGGGGAGTGACCCCCCAAACCACAGTAACAAGTAAAGAATATACAACGTAAAACATTTGGGAATTGTGTTCCCCCAGTTCCCAAATCTGGGGCAAGTTCCGTGAGGTTGCCCCCATCACCGGATAAGGGCAAATTCACTATAGTGGCATGCGGTAACACCACGGTCTGCAAACTAAGAAACTGATGGGAGGCAGAGGATCCGGAGGGACTAACCCCCAGGACCACCCAAGTCCCAGCGACACGTTCACCACCCGGGGGCCCGGCCACCCCCACCCCGGAGGATCCGGGGATTAGGGACAATTCCCGGCCCCCCGACAGCGGACAGGCCGCCCTAATACATTCAACACCTGAGGGGTAAATGTAGAAAAATCCGCTGACCTTGGAGGCCCAACCACCCCCAAACTCTTCTTGAGAGAGAAAAAAAAAAATAACCAAACACTTCAAAAAGTTCAAAAAGCCCCCCCCCCCTAGGCATTAGAGCCATAAGCATCAGGATCCAGATCCGCTAGGGCAGGGTGAAAGCAACAGAGGGCAGTCATCTATACCACCCATCCCTCCCCCACCCAACCAGCGCCCAACACATGGCACCGGCCAGGATTGACAGGGCCGGGATAAAACAACAGGAAGATATTGGAACAAGTAGGCAGGATAAAATAAAAAAAGACGAAAAATTTGAAGAAAACCCGACAGTAGTTCAAGTCTTGCTTTTGCCCTTCTTTCCTGAGGAAGTACCCTGACGGGACCAAATCGGAGACAGAGGACGATCCGATCTGGCTTCTTGCAGAGCGGTGCGTGGTTCTCTGGACAGGATGCCTAATTCCAACAGCAAATCTTCGCCATCATGAAAGTTAGTAAATGAATAGTTCTTGCCATTGAACGCGAATGAAAGCCGGAAAGGAAAGGACCAGCGATATTTGATTTGACTATTCACCAACTGCTGTAATAGAGGCTTGAGGGTTCGGCGCCTCTGGACCGTGGAGGGGGCCAGATCCGTGAACAACTGTATAGGAGAGCCCAGCAGGGCAAGGTCCCGGCGGTTCCTGGCCGCTGACATCATCTGCTCCTTAATTTTGAAGTAATGAGGTTTCAAAATGATGTCTCGTGGGAGACCGTCTTGCCGCGGTGCGGTGAGGGCCCTGTGGACCCTGTCTATTTCCATCTTATGCGGGGAGATATCGGGTATCAAGTCCTTCATGAGAGTATGCACCGCCGATTCCAGGTCCTGGTGGGTCTCCGGGAGTCCTCTTATGCGCACGTTGTAGCGGCGCGACCGATTCTCGCGATCCTCTATTTTAGAATTCGCTGCCTCCAACCTCTCATGCAGCTCAGTTATCAGTCTAGTATTTTGGTTGACTTTAGTCAGGGAGCCGTCCACTTTGCGCTCAATGGTGTCCAACCGTACCCCAAAACTCTGCAGGTCTTGCTTGATGTCAGTTGTGATGATGGAGCACGCCTTGGACAACTCTGTCTGCAGCATAGAAGAAAAGCGCGCCAACAAGACTGCGTCCCCCGAATAAGGTGCCTGGGGGGGTGCCAGGTCCACTCCCGTGGGGCTATGTTGGCTAAATAGGGAATCCGCCAGGTCGGCCATATTCCTGTCCATAGATGAGCCCGGGGAGCCCGTCATCTCAGGCCTGCTGTGAAAGGGGGTGGGGGAGGGGGGCTGAGATCCCGCCAGTGCGCCCGGACTCCCCACTGACTCCCCGGATGCCTGCGAGGCAAATGGGTCCCCCAAGTCCTCCCCGGAGGGGGGGTTGGATGTTGAGAGGGGGGATGTGGTGCCCGGAGGCGGCTCGCGGGCCGCGTCTCGGCCGCCGCGAGCGGACTGCTTGCCCGGCGCCATCTTAGGTGAGTGTGAGGGGCCGGCCGGACTAGGCCTCAAAGTATCCCGCTTGCCGCTTTGCTTGTACGGCCTTTTCCGGGGCAATCCTGTCGCACCCCGCTTCATGACACTCTCACCGGCACCTCCGCTGTGTCTCGAGCCCGCTCTCCGCTCTCCCGCCGCTGATTGTAGCTAGTTTGCTGCCGAGGTGTGCGGAGCGCGTCTAGGACATGTCCTGGTCCGTGCCCGCGCGCATGCGCACCCGACTGTACCAATATCTAATTTAATGATCATGGTGTCACTGTGCTTGATTGGTCATCAAACTAGCCTGATCTAAACCCCATAGAGAATCTGTGGGGTATTGTCAAGAGGAAGATGACAGGCACCAGACCCAACAATGCAGATGAGCTGAAACCCACTACCAAAGAAACCTGGGCTTCCATAGCACCTCATGCAAGGCCGCATTGATGCAGTAATTCATGCAAAAGGAGCCCCAACTAAGTATTGAATGCACACTATACTGTACATGGACATACTTTTCAGTAAGCCAAAGTTTCCATTTTTTTTTTTTTATTGGTCTAAATAAATAAAACGTCATATAGGACCATGCTCCAACATTGTCAGGCATGCATACAAGCACATGGGGGCCATACAAATTACTGAGTACCATTTTGAGTTGCTGCAATTAAATGTCAGCAAAATGGACTAGCCTGCTGCATCATTTTTTCACTTTGATTTTCAGGGTGTCTTTGAATTTAGCCCTCTGTCCATTTCAATGTAGATATCCAGCATGATATTTTTCCCTATTGAGATCTAATGTTTTTTTAAAGTGTTCTTTTAATTTTTTTGAGCAGTGTAGTTCGTAAAACTATTTCTAAAGTTTTTCTACAAAATAGTTTCTAATAAAGTTTAATATTGCACTTTAGACTGTTTTTATCTTTTATAGTTTTTTTTCAGGATGAGTAAATCACTATTGCCAATGTTGCTGGTTATATAGTTTGTGGTGTGTACTATTGCCTTTTGACATGACCTTTCATTGACACAAATATTTATCTTTCAAGCTAAATTATTTTCACACATGGGCAGTAGCAACCATTTGTTTTTTAACATACAATGAACAAATTAACCTTTCGATATATCCTTTATTCGGCAGGAGTTTTTCAAACTTGTCCTTCAATTTTTTTTGGCTCAAAAATGTCACAACCAATTACTGATTTGTGCCCATTACTGGCCGAAAAATGAATGAACTGTCCAAATGATAGATTTTTGAACAATTTTTTTATCTAATGTATGGGCATCATTAGACTGATATCTAGGCTTGCCATAGATCAGTGATGGCGAACCTTGGCACCCCAGATGTTTTGAAACTACATTTCCCATAATGCTCAACTACACTGCAGAGTGCATGAGCATCATGGGAAATGTAGTTCCAAAACATCTGCGGTGCCAAGGTTCGCCATCACTGCCATAGATAATGGTCCTGGGATGGGCTTAGGCAACTCAATTTACTATAGAAAAATAAACTGGTGGTTATATTGCTGATAAAGTAAGGTTTATAATTTGTATCTTCTCCTTATTGATATTGAGGTTTATTTTCCTAATGACCATTTTCAGCATAAGATCATATATTCTATAAATGTACACTTCATTTGGTAACCAACTTAGTCCTTGATATTCTTTATTGCAGCTTAGTCCTAGCCCCTTGGCCTCAATGCCAGTTGCCTTGAGCTTACTATCTGCCTTTAATGCAGCTCTGCCAGGCACTGTAAACCTTAGAAATAACTCTTGTCTTTCACACAGCATGATTTTAATTTCAAATTCAATGATAGTTAATAATGTATGATGTGAAATGAATTCAAATTTATTTACTACAACTTTTTATTATTGTCATTAAATAATTATATTTTGTTCATAATGTATCTTGTTTGGTTAGATATTGGATAAGGGTGCAGTTTTAATTAGTTTCCAGAAGCGCAACAACAAAACGATAAATGTGCTATGAATGGACAAATCAGCCATTCTTTATTTTTTCTAGTTTTATTTGAAAATAAAAGAGGAGAGTGATGTACAAACAGTGTTTTAATTTCACTAAATTTTTATTTGAATTGCAAGAGAAACATAAAATAGGAACAGACATGAAGAGTGCATGACACGCAGGTCAGCTCATAAAATAACACAACCACATGTAAGTCATGAACAGTGTTGTGGAACAATTCAACACAGCATACAGTCTGATAATCCAACCACAGGGAGCGCGACCTCACATCGCACTCGCCCCAGCCCCTAGCCCCTGATCTCTCAAAATGGTCGGTAAGGCCAGGGCCAGAGCAAAACGCGACCAGCAACGACCGGAGGAAGCTGAGCTCACCTGCTGCAAGCATAAATCCAAACCAAGTACAGAATCACATGAGGTCTTCAACTTCAACTGTCGGGTCGAACAAAGGGGGAAGAGGGAAGGTAGAAAAGGGTAGGAGAAGTACACAGTCACAGTTACATAGAGGCATACTGAGAGGTCCAGGGTTCCCATAATTTGGCACACAGGTGGGAGCTGTTCTCGGAGGAGGCAAACATCAGCTCTAAGTCTCCTGGAAGCATACTCAAACCCCTCCAGGAGGAGAAAACGGAGTTCGTGCTGTGCATCTGAAAGATTCTTAGACAAAGAGGGTGAGGGGAGAATTTTGTTTCGAGGGTATGGATACATGAGATGGTATCGTCTATTCGCTTTGTTCGCTGCCTCCTCTCCCTGGCCCCTAATTTGATAAAGGTCCCTCTGATGACAGCCTTGTGTGCATTCCACAATGAAAAAGGATCGCCAGCAGAGGAAGCGTTATCTGTGAAATAATTACAAAGGGAGTCTTCAATTTCCTTAGAGCATAGGGGGTGTTGAAGAAACCTGACATTCAATATGCAGATGCGAGCAGCGTTAACAGAAAGCATGTCCTCCAGGACCAGCGAGACTGGAGCATGGTCAGACCATGTGATGTCGCCAATCGCCGAGGATGAGGCCCTCATCAGTAAGGCATGATCTAGCAAAAATAAATCTATTCTGCTGTAGCAGCTGTGGAGTGCCGAGAAGAAACTATAGTCTCGGGCACTAGCATTAAGACACCTCAATGCGTCAAAAAGGTTGTATCGCAGAATATGCAATTTCAAGTCCTGAGGCCGTTTTTTAGGTTTGGAGGTGGAGTCCATGTGAAAATCCCTACCCAGTCATTGCCTCATTTAAAGTCCCACATATCCCCCCCTTTTTTTGAATCCCTGCCCTAGCTATCCTTAGACCGCTGAAGTGGCTCAAGATACCAAATCAATCGGATTCCACATATGACTCAGATACCTGAAGATACTTTAACAACCTTTACTACGGTCTTATGGCTTATGTTTCCTGTACTTTACATTCAACATCCCCACTGTACACCGGGTACAAAGTTCACAGATATGTCTTACTCTTAGTTTCATAACTACATAGTTATTGATTGTAATCAAGTTTTCGAGGGCGTGGCTTGGCGCGCGGATGGAATGGACGTCTGAAGACAGAGCTTCTCTGCCGATCGGGTCTCCCAGAGCTAGCGGGCTCCACTACGCTCGAGTATGGGCAGAGCAAACAAGCCAGGCAACGGCACAAAGACACCAAGGGCCGGTCCGAGCAACCCTGCAAGGAATATTCCGGACTTTTTCGGCACCAGCACCTCCACCACGAGGAGCTCCCAGGCCTCCAAGATGGCGCGGTCGTCACGCGGGGAGGAAGACAGGGAGTACGATACAGACTCCCTGGCCGATACCGAAGACACAGCAGGTGAGCCCGAGCCCTCTGATCCCCCATTAACTTACAAGATAATGACAGCGATAGCAGCGGACATAAAGAGCTCTTTTGCTTCAGCTATTGTGGACTTAAGGGCGGACATCACTAGGCTCTCTGACCAAATGGCGGCCGTTGAGAGAGCAGGGAGACACAGGGACAGAGCCATAAGGAGGCTAGAAGATGTAGCTATGTCCCATTCATCCCACTTGATAGCTATAAATAGACAAGTGGAAGATCTGGACAACCGTGGTCATCGTAACAATATTAGGGTGAGGGGGGTCCCGGAATCCATTGAGAGGGAAGGAATCAAACGCTCCCTCCAAACTGTGTTTAACACTCTGCTTGAGCGCCCAGAGGAATCGCCAATAGAATTTGAAAGGGCGCACAGGGCTCTGAGACCGAAACCCCCAGACGATGCTCCACCGAGAGACATAATATGTTGCCTGTCCAGCCATCCCCTTAAAGAGGATATACTTTCAAAAGCAAGGCAAAATGAACAGATTACTTTCAATGATTGTCCTATACAACTATACCAGAACCTATCTCCTATTACCCTGAACAACAGGAGAGCACTCAGGCCTTTATTAGACATTCTTAAAGCAAAGAACATTACATACAGGTGGAAATTTCCCTTTGCTCTTCAAGCAGGTCTGGGCGGCAAACAATATTTCCTATGCACGCCAGCAGACTTACACGATTTCTGTACCAATCTGCACATCGAAGAAGTCAATCTCCCTGATTGGTATGCAGAATTCCTGGTTCCCCTCCCACTAGAGGCAAATCAGGAAGGCTCAGAAGCCTCCTCAACACGATCGCCCCATTATAAAAAGGGGAAACAGAGGAAAAGAGAGCTCAATACCTTGTTCGGTGCATCCCCCAAAACACCGAAGACCCCAAGAAATAGGGACAGACTTTAAATGCATGCTATCTTCTACTCCAAAACTGCAATATGTTTGTTCACAGCCTTTCCTTCCCCATTGCTAAGGGCCTCTGTTCCCACGGAATCCGGAATCTTTTCTTTTACTTTTGTTTTTCCAGGAGCCAATGTTCTAGATATCTCTCATGTCATTATAGACAGGCCCTCTTAGTGGACTGTGCAGCTGTGCTAAACCATGGATAAAGTCAGTTTGACAGACAGACACTTCCTATTTTTGACCTCTAGATGGCGACATAGCTTGTAAAACCACTGGAGGAATTACATGTTCTCTTTCCTTTCTACAAGAGTTAACTCTGGACCACCAACGTGAAGTCTAATCCCAACGTCCAGACTTCTTCCTCTCAGTTCAGACTTTTTGATTGTAATGAAGGAATATCTGTCGTCAAAGGGGTGGTATGATGCTCGGGCCACGGTATTTGGCCAATTGTCTACGAACCCACAAAGGTTGACATTGATGATATGAGAGAACAATTGTCGATTACTTTTGTTTTTTTTGTTTTTTTTTTTTTTCTTATCTCACTAATGCTTTGGATTGCTACTCAAAGTTATTCACACGATCTCATGGGTAGTACAATGATTATACTGCTTTAAAGTACTGGTTCCGTGGGGGGGGGGGGGCTCAGGCTACAATCTGGTGCTATTTGTATTTGGGGACAGGTCTTTTATTGTGACTACAGCAAATCTAGGAGCCCGCTTACACTACATCTCTTTTGACCTGCATGAAGGTCGGTCTCCAGGGGCAGGGGTCATGGACTTCTGGACCTGCAGACCGAATGATATCTTTAGATACTAAATGATGATACACTGTTACAGTTTAATCATATTAGGTTGAACTGTGTTCTCCTCTAGCAGGTATCTCACTTTTCATGTGGAGACCCGGGACGGCGGAACGAGTCACTTGGTCATAGTTTGAGATACATTTTTCTTTAAACTTTTTTGTTTTTTTTTTTGTTTTTTGTTGTTTTCCTGTTGCAAATTGTTCTCCGATTTGACCATTCCTGTGTGACGCCTTCCACCACCCTGACAGGATAATTTCTGCATCTGGTTTACTTACACTTCTTATACGTGTTTTAAATATCCAATAACTGCGACTTTGGCCGGTTCAGGTTAACCAGGCTGACCTCGCCATACTGTGAGTCTACTTATCTTCTTTTCTTCATTAACCACCTGTTCTTTCTCTCCCCCCCCCCCCACTTAGTGTCTCAACTCCTTCCCCTCTTCCCAATCCTCATCTTTCTTCTGCAGCCGGGAGGGACCCTTCCCCACAGACGAGATGGCATACGCCCACCTTGGTAAGTCCCCGTTTTTAAATTCACACAACATTAACGGTCTGAACATACCAGAAAAGAGACGAAAAGTTCTCTATGAACTCAAAAGAAGCAAACCACAAGTGGTATTCTTACAAGAGACCCACTTCAGAAACCCCTCTCACCCTTCACTGACTAACAGGTTCTTTCCAACAGCGTTTTATGCATCCAATGATTCCACAAAAAGCAAGGGAGTCGCCATTTTGCTGCACAAAGATACACCCTTTGTCCTGGAGAGGCAGTTAGCAGATCCGGAAGGGAGGTACTTGTTTGTCGCGGGTACACTTGGAGGTAAACAGCTTACATTAGCAAATGTCTATTTCCCTAACAAAGCTCATTTAACGTTTTGTAAATCAATGATAGCAGAACTAAAAAGTTTTGCAAAGGGATGCATAGTCCTAGGGGGAGATTTTAATGTACCACTCAACCCACTATGTGACACTTCCACTGGTCAATCTTGCTTGACCTATGCCATCCTGAAAAAAATCAAAATGTCGCTCCAATCGCTCACACTTGTCGACTCCTGGAGGATGTTGCATCCCTCAGGCAGAGACTTCACCTTTTTCTCTATGCCTCACAACAGATACACGAGGATTGATCATGTGTTCGTGTCGCAGAGGGATTTAGCGGAAGTGAGCGGAGCAGAGATTGGCTTCATTACTGTTTCGGATCATGCCCCAATCTCTCTGCATATGCGTTTCCTCCCTGTACGTAGGCAAGATAAAGCTTGGAGGCTTAATCCTTCCTTGTTAATAGAACAAACTGCCCAGCAACATATTCAAAATGTGCTGAATTCCTACTTCTCTGAAAACATTCCAGGTGAGACCTCACAGCTGACAGTGTGGGAGGCTCACAAGGCTGTTAGTAGAGGCGAACTAATTCGCTTAGGTTCTAGAAAGAAAAAGGAAAACATAGCGATCAAAGAAAAACTCCTAACCAAAATCAAAGACTTAGAAAACAAACATAAAAAATCCCTGGCCGATTCAGTAGCTGAGGAATTGTTGCAGGCTAGGAGGGAACTTCAGTCCCTTCTAGACGCTGATTCTAAACGAATCCTGTTTTGGCAAAAAGCTATATACTATGAACACGGGGACAAATCTGGGAAAATACTGGCAAGGGCACTAAAAGACTCTCAGGTCAGTAACATTATTCCAGGAATTAAATCAACACAAAACCTTATAATCCAAGACTCCAGGGACATAGCAAACACTTTCAGAAGTTTCTATGAGAAACTATATAATCTGCCCAACCAAAACAAACCTGAAAACTGTACCTCTACTAGACAACAAGCGATCAGAGATTATCTGTTGAAAAGCGGTCTTCCCATCCTAGATCAAGAATGCACAAAACAGCTAGATTCAGAGTTAACGGAAGAGGAAGTTAAACTCGCAATTAAAACAATGAAGGCAGGGAAAAGCCCAGGCCCGGATGGCTTCACAGCCCAATACTATACATTTTTTTCAGATACACTAGCACCTGTCCTAGCCAAAGCATTAAATACTATCAAAGATGGAAATGCCCCCTCTAGGGATTTTTTAACAGCCCATATAACAGTGATTCCAAAACCCGACAAGGATTCGACACTTTGCTCTAATTATAGGCCAATTTCCCTTCTTAATCTTGATCTTAAAATCCTAGCGAAAATTATGGCCGATAGAATCAGGCCACACCTGGATAAAGTGATTGGTCCTGATCAGGTGGGATTTATGCCCGGGAGAGAGGCCAGGGACAACGTTATTAAATCAATAAATCTCATTCACGGAGCTAAGTCGTGGGGATTCGAAGGCCTTCTGCTGTCCACAGACGCAGAGAAGGCCTTTGATCGTGTGTCATGGGATTATCTGTTCGAGACATGTGCCCATATAGGTTTGGGCTTGAATATGATATCCTGGATCAAAGCCCTTTACTCATCCCCACAAGCCAGATTCAGGGTAAACGGGGTATTCTCAGATCCTCTGGATCTACGAAATGGTACGAGACAGGGATGCCCGCTTTCCCCCGTACTATTTATACTGTCTTTGGAACCCTTAATTAGGCTAATTAACTTGGACCCATCTATTCAGGGGATCAAAACAAGACAAAGGGAATACAAGGTCTCGGCCTATGCGGACGACCTCCTTTTCTATATTGCTCAGCCGCATATTTCAATACCAAACCTGAACCAACACTTCAAAGATTATAGAGCATTGTCCAACTTCAAAATAAATAATTCAAAATCAGAGGCAATAAACTTGACTCTCCCCCCTCAGATGATAAATCTGACTAAAAACAACTGCCCATATCGATGGGAAGAAAAGTCCCTAAAATATCTAGGTATTGGCCTAACAGCAAATATTGGCGAATTATTTGAAACTAACTTCACACCTTTACTACGCAAGATATCGGCTGACCTCAAAAAATGGGATAGGGGCAAATTTTCCTGGTTCGGAAGGGCAGCCATTGTGAAAATGACGATATTGCCCAGACTACTGTACTTATTTCACACCCTTCCGATCCATGTCTCATCCTCATTTTTTCGTAAACTTTCTTCTTTACAACGTAATTTCATTTGGGCTGGAAGACACCCAAGAATTAGCCTTGCATACCTGCAGAAAAACAGAGAGAGCGGTGGTATGGGAATTCCAAATTTTTATAAATATTATGTGGCGACTCACTTAACCAGAGTCGTTGACTGGTATTGTCATTCTAAGACCAAAGATTGGGTCAACATTGAGAGACATTGGTCCCTCTGCGACACAGAACACATGTTATGGACGAGTGCTAGAGCGCTGCCCTCAGAGATCAAGCAACACCCCTTGATTTATACCTCCCTTAAACTTTTTCAGAAGACAATGTCTAAGTTTGAACTATCTTCTACTCCGAGCCCTATTGTACCTTTATACAACAACCCGGACTTTCCGCCGGGTGTGCATAACAAATCTTTGCTAGTTCATTCTGGTAAGGACCTGATACCCCTGACAGCTGCGCACTGCTTCTCTGGGGGAAAAATGTTAACATTTCAAAAATTACAGAAGGTTTGCTCGAAAGAACACCGCCTTTCATACTGGAACTACGTTCAGATACACAACTTTTTACAGAGTAACAAATCTAAACACCTATTTTCCAGAATCCCGACTGAATTTGAAAGATGTTGCTCATCTCGCACACCTATGAGGAAGGTGACTTCCCTAGCATACCAATGGATCAACTATACCCCAATAGAATCGTCAGACCCATATAAAGAAAAATGGGAAGACGCTCTGGGTATAAAGATCTCACCTGCACAATGGAAAAAGTCGTGTGTCTTCGCGTACAAATGCTCTCTTAGCACCAGACTTCAAGAGAATTCTTTTAAAATCAGGACACAATGGTACAATACTCCGGACAAACTGAAAAAGTGGTTTCCAAACAGCTCCGACAATTGCTGGAGATGCGGAGTGACTCGAAGTAACTTCGTCCATATTTGGTGGACCTGCCCTAAGCTAGAACAATTCTGGAAGGAAATTGCCTACTGGATTAGGCACATTTCTGGACAAAACCTGACCTTTGACATTCCGACCTATCTTTTACATATCAATTCATTGCCTTACTCTGTGTACAAGTCTTCAATAGTTAGACACATGTTAAATGCAGCAAAGTGTCTCATCCCATTGAATTGGAACTCTGTGAACACACCACGTATCCGTGACTGGTTGTTCAAAATTAACCAAATATACGAAATGGAAAGGACGCTAGCTATGAAAACTGACAAAACCGAAAAATTTCGTAAGATGTGGTCACCGTGGACGCATTTTACGGTCTCCTCCGACTTTCACAACCTAATGACCTGAAGGGTCTCCTTTGGGACCTCTTTCTGAAAAATGATTCTGTGCCTCTCCGGTGGGGGGGGGGGCCCCTCCTGAGTTCTGCGGCTAATCCCCCCTACCCCTCCCCCTCTATCACCATCTCATTATTCCTCCTATCCTTTACCTCTCCTTTTCTCTTCTCTATCTTTATCCCTACTATTGTGGTCGTATACCTTTCTTCTAGTACGACCACAACAGGGATATTTTTTTAATTTAATCCACTACAAGTTTTGCAATCTAAAAATGTTAATACATTGTTATTACCAATACCAACCGTCAGTTACAAGTAGGATTTCTACAATCATTGTTAATATCTTGAAGTTATTTAAATCGGAATCCATTAGTTTTTTTTTTTTTCAATAGATTTTTATTGATTTTAACAGGTACATAAGCGTTCATAAAAGGCAGTTAACAGACATTACCTTCATGCTAGAGAAGATGTGCAGAACAATTGCAAAAATGCAGACAAAAAGGTATAACACATAGCCATCAATAGTTGTTCTCACGAAACTCATGTGAAAGGTATTGTAACAGTAGCCTGGAATAACGGCAGACTTCCCCCCCCAGGCACCCCAATGGGAACAAACTGTGACACAGGGGGGGATGTCCACACTGACGAACATGAAATAGTAAACAACTTGCGGGCTTCAATGAGCATGTTACCAAGACTGCCACTGTAGAGGGAAAGAAACTGGTGAGTGTGGGGGGAGGTAGGGGAGGACACATGAGGAGGGTAGGGTAAACATAAAGCGGTTAAGAAGTTAGGAGGGTAGTGGAGAGGACAATGTCATTAGATCCACCTCACATGAAAGCAGGTAATCAATACTACATCAAATGATAACTGTACATTTAGGGTGCTGGAGCCAAACATCCCACTTCTTGTGAAATGCCTTAGTGTTCAAGGAAACGCGGGAAAGGATACGTTCCATATCACACTGTTGGTTCAGGGTGTCAATAGTGTCCCCTATCGAGGGGGCTGTGGTGGACTTCCACAGTCTAGTGATGGTGAGTTTGGCTGCTAAAAGAGTGTGAAGTATCACCGGTCTAACGGCTAGCCGAAATTCCTGGATACGGATATGTAAGAGGGCCAGGTCAGGTTCGGGGGACACCTGTTGATTACACAATTCAGATATTAGTGAGAAAATTTTATTCCAGAATGACCTGAGAGATAGGCAGGCCCACATAGTGTGGAAGAGGGTGCCACACTCCCCACATTCCCTCCAACAGGAGGGCGGGTGGGAAGGGTAGATCTTGGAAAGTCTATATGGCGTTAGGTACCAATGGTGGGTCAGTTTAACGTGTTGTTCCCAATGCGTGACGCATTTAGTGGCCGAGTACGTGGACGAGAAGGCCTTCAACCAGTGAGAGGAAGGGAATGTTTTTTGTAGGGTCTGTTCCCATTTAAGCATGGTGTGCGTTTTAGAGAAGTGACCTAGTTGGGTAAGTGTTTTGTAGAAGAGGGTTATACCCTTGGAGGAGCCAGGGAGATCCTGAAGATATTCGTGGATAGGGGAAGGGAGTGTAATAAAGTGCGGAATGGCTTCGGAGCGTAAGAAGGACCGTATTTGGAGATACGTGTGGAAGGCCTTCGGCGGGAGGTTAAATTTTTTCACTAAGTTCGTGTATGTGGAGAGTGAGGTGCCTTGGTAAAGGTCCTTGATGTATCTCGGTGGGGCGCCCTTAGGCAGCCACAACGTGAGATCAAGGTTGGGAATAAAATAAGAGAGGACTTGCAGCGGGAGCATAATATTCTGGCCGCAGTCTGCAGGTGGTATAGTGAGAGGAAGTTCTTTCCATATGTGATACGAACATAGGACTGAGGGACTCGTGGATGGAGGGGGTTTGGCCCCCATACGAGTGGCAAGTAACAGCAGTTGAAGGCTCTTGTGTGGTACTAAGGCCGCTTCTATCTGCGACCAGGATTTATTGGAGGAAGGGGACCACCAGAATTTAAGCTGGTCAAGCACACAGGCTTTGTAGTATGAGTAAAGGTTGGGGACTCCCATCCCCCCTAGGGACCTGTGCCTGGACATAAAAGTCAGCGAGCATCTCGAGGGTTTTCGGTCCCATATAAATTTGGTAATTACACCCTGAAGGGCTGTAAAGAAGGAGCGTGGAAGGGGAATTATTAATGTGCGGAGAAAGTAAAGGAGCTTAGGTAGGACTATCATTTTAAATGTGGCTATTCTACCCATGACGGATAGTTCTTGCGTTTTAAGGGAAGTCAAAGTACGTGGTAAAGATTCCAATAGGGGTTTAAAATTATGGGCAAAAAGTCCGGAGGGGTTCGGGGTGAGTTGAATACCCAGGAAACCTAAAGAGTCAGCGACCCAGGTGAAGCGGAGATTGTGCGAAAGTGACTGACGAAGGGCAGGGGGTATGTGGAGCGCAAGTATTTGGGATTTGCTAGCATTTAATTTATAATAGGAGACTGCACTAAATTCTTGTAATAGATCATAAACTGCAGGTAGAGAATTGGCTGGATTGGTCAATATGAGCAAAACATCGTCCGCGAACAGACTGATCCTGTGCTCAGAATGAGCGATCCTAGGGCCTGAGATAAGAGGGGAGTCACAGATTCTCTAAGCTAGGGGTTCCATAAGCAATGTAAATATGATGGGTGAAAGGGGGCATCCTTGCCTAGTGCCATTGGTAATGTGTAGGGGTTTGGATTTGATTCCCGAGGTAAGGACTACTGCAGATGGGGCGGAATATAGAGATAAAATGGCAGATTGCATCCAATCCTGAATTCCAAACTTGTCTAGGATTTGTTGCAGATAGCCCCAATGTACCCTGTCAAACGCCTTCTCCGCATCCAGGGACAGGAGCAGAGAAGGCGTTTGAGGGGCTCCAAGGTGGGAGATTAGGCCAATAAGACGTCTGGTGGCATCAGGGGCCTGACGACCCGGAAAAAAATCCCACCTGGTCTGGGTGTATCAGGAAAGGAAGCACCCTTTGTAACCGTAGAGCTAAGATCTTGGCATAAATTTTAATATCAACATTTAGCAGTGATATAGGTCTATAATTCGCAGGCAGGGAAGGGTCCTTATTCGGTTTCGGGATAGTGACTATAACAGCACGCAACATATCAGGAGGGAAGGAAGCAGTGAAGGAAGCAAGAGAGAAGATGTCCTGCAATCGAGGGGCAATTTCTGGAGCAAAGCATTTATAATACTCATTGGAGAAGCCATCTTCCCCGGGGGATTTATTGTTAGGTAGTTTAGAAATAACAGAGCAGGTTTCGTTTGGAGTAATGGGTTGTGAGATAGATTGGAGCATCTCCGGAGAGAGAGCAGGCAATTTAGTTTTAGAAAGAAAGTTGGCAATACCCTCAGGAGTAGGTTGAGGTGTAGAGCTGTCAGTGCGGAGGTCATAGAGTTTCTGATAATAAGACGCGAAGGCATCCGCTATGTTTTTGGGGTTGGTCAGGAGATCAGCTGCGGTCGGATAGGTCAAGGATAGAGTTTTCTGTTTTAGTCGCTTAGATTTGACCTTCCAAGCCAGCCAAGCGCCCGCCCTGTTGTTCAATGCATAGAATTGAGCCTTCATGTACTTAATGTGATTTTCATATTTATATAAGAGGAGAGACCTTAGGGTCTGTCTTTCAGAAACAATAAGTTGTGTGAGGCTGGGGGAGGGGTTAATTTTGTTTTCCTGTTCCATGAGATCAATGGACGTCAACAGGTCCTCAACCTGTTTCCTCCTCTGCTTCCGTAAATATGAAGACATTTTGATCAGCACTCCTCGCATGTATGCCTTATATGTGCTCCACAAGGTGAATCTGTTAACATCAGGGCCATCATTCCATTCAAAAAAGTTGTTATGTTCCTGCAATATCGCCTGGCGCAACTTCTCATCCGCCAGCAGCGAAGAGTTCAGTCTCCACACCGGGGGAGGGGAGCTGTGCAGCTTGTCGTCAAACTCCAGAACTATCGTGCGTGGTCAGACCAAGAAATCGCGCCAATGCGAGCATTAGTCACACTCTGCAAGGATCCCTTCGTTGTGAGAAAGAGGTCTATGCGGGAGTATGAGGAATGAGGAGCAGACATGAACGTATAGTCCCTTTCAGAACCATTAAAACAACGCCAGACATCATATAAATCGTGAGATTGCAGTAAAGACACTATAGATTGTGTAGGCCTCCTGGATTGTGAGGTGGAGTCCATGGCAGGGTCCAGGACAGTATTGAAATCCCCTCCAATCAAGAGGGTACCTTGCAACATTTTCATCGTTACAGATAGCAATGGGGTCAAGAACTTCCTTTGTCGTGTATTCGGGGCATAGAGGTTAAGTAGGGTAAAGACAGTGTTGTTCAGTCGGCATATCAGCACAATAAACCTTCCTTCAGGGTCGGCTATGGAGTCAATATACTGGAATGTTACTGAGTCTCTGATAGCAATAAAAACACCACACGCCTTTTTCGGAGCGTTGGCCATATAAACATGGGGGAAGTGAGGAAGAGTCACTTTGGGGCACTTGTGGGCAGTAAAATGGGATTCTTGGACAAAAAGAACGTCAGCTTTGTGAAGTTTGGCTTCTCTAATCAGTGCCGATCTCTTATAAGGGCTATTGAGCCCTTTTGTGTTCAACGAGAGTACTTTCAATGACATGATGACACAGTGGGATATGTGCGAATGGTGAGGGTCCTACTCAGGGTAGGGCTCACTGTGTGTAGAGCACAGTACCTTACTGAAAAGTTATGTAGACAGGAAGAAAAAAGTAAAGCAGCAAAACCGGCAAACATTGGAGCTCACGGCAGTCCTCCAGAGATTTGAAGAGGAATCTGACTAATGTAGAAAGTAGAGGCTTGTAGAGAGTCATGTCCATTCAGAATGCAGGTGTTCCAACGGGGGAACAGTGGGTAAAGGGGTCTCATCGGGTATAAGATGCCACTGCTTGAAAAGCTGTATCCCCTTCTCCACACTATAGATAGGATAGGTCTTGCCATTCCAGGTGACCAGCAGCTTCGTGGGGAAACCCCACTTGTAGATCACTTTGTTATTGCGGAGCATCTTAGTGAGGGGCGCCAGCTTCTTACGGTTAAGTGCAGTTTGCTGCGAGATATCCGTGTAAAGGGAGATGCCCATGAATTCTTCAGGAACCGCTGGACTCTGCTTCGCCGCTAACATAACCCGTTCCTTCACATGATAATAGTGAATGCGAGCTAGGGTGTCCCTAGGTGTTGTGTCGGGCAGGAACTTGGGTTTTGGAATACGGTGGGCCCTGTCCACGCACAGTTTAATGTCGCTCAGGGCTGGGAGGAGGGCCTTCATCAGGCGTTGCACATAGCGGGTCAGCTCGCTATGGGGGACAGTCTCAGGGATCCCCCTGAACTTAATGTTATTCCGACATGAGCGATCTTCTAGGTCGGCTAGTTTAGTTTGGATGCATTGCAGCTCAGTCTCCTGGTCAGTATAAGCATCTACAAGGTCATTGTGTGCATTATAGAGATCCGCCATCTTAGTCTCCAGATGATGAATCCTATGGTCATTGGTGTGCACTTTGCCTTTAATTTCATTAAACATGTCGTCAAAGTCAGCATGGAGTGTGCTTCTGAAGGATATGAGCATCCGCTTCATGGTCGCTTCGGATATAGGCTGGTCTGAGGCAGGGAACAGATCAATGGGGAGGTCCGAGGATCTGCTAGGCCTCTGGGCCTTGTCTGAGGCGCGCTGTGTGAAGGGGGAGATGTCTCCACTATTGCGGCGTTGCTTAGATTTAGCAGGGCTGGATGTTGTGAGAGAGGAGGGTGGGGAGCTTTCCTCCAGCGTCCCTATGTCAGGCATGTCCTCCAAGTGAGGGTCATCCCCGCCGCTATAGCGCTGAGGACCGGGAGCCGCGCCGGGTCCGGCGCCATTTTGTGTACCTCGAGCCGGCGCTGCCGGGAAGAAGTCGGTCAGCCGCTGGGGTGGTTTCGTCGCCTTCCTGCGTTTGGACATCGCTACCGGGTGATGTAAGGAGCCTCCGCAGCCGTTTGCCGTGGCCGTAGTGCAGAGATGTCAGCCGCCGTGAGTTGCTGTATTCTGGTGGATGCCGGAGCTCTCACTTCATGCGGCCATCACGTTCGCCGGCCGGACACGCCCCCCCGGAATCCATTAGTTTTTAAGAAATTGTCAACTAAGTTACTTACCTCGCTTGCCCTCGGTGCATGTTGATGCTTTGAACAATGTATTGGTTACCTTTCATACTGTTTGGTATTGTATGTAAGAGTTCTTATATGCCTTTATTTTTCTTTTTTTTATACTTTTGTACTAATGTACAGTTAACTGTAACGTGTGTTAATTCTTTCAATAAAGCACCTTTTTGTGAAAAAAAAAAAAAAAAAAAAAAAGGTTTCAACCACTAATGTATAGAATTTTATTGGATTTAACTTACAGTTGATTTGATCAGATATGTGAAATCTTATGTTTATTCTCATTTGTAACCTATCAAAGGAAAATCAGTAAAATTTCAAGTAAAAAAAAAAAAAAACTTGGGGTGATGGGTTTTAGAGGAAATCTTGGGGTGCTGGACCTCAAAGACAAATTTGAGGAACTGGGCTTCACAAGACTAACTCAGGGTACTGGGCCATAGAGGCAAACTTGTGGCACTGGACCTTAGGAGAAAACTCAAGATGCTGTACCTAAGAAGCAAACTCTAAGTCCTGGACCCCAAGGACAAACTCAGGCTGCTGGATCCCAGAGGCAAAGTGGACATGCAGGACTTCAGAGTCAAACTCAGGGAGCTGGACCTCTTTAACAGAAGGTGGATCAAATGCAGACAGATCTTGTACCATAATTAAAAAGTGGTTAGGGTAGCCTTCTTTCTTTTGTCTCAACTTTGTCATTTCTTTTTTATTTACATTTTTATTACATTTTCCATCCAAAATTTTTCAAACGTTTCAAAAAAGAGAAAAAGGAACAAATTCCTTGATAATTAAAAAAAAAAAAACATGATTACATTACAGAAGGCTTCCCCCCTATTTCCCCTCTTCCCCTCCCCCCTCTTCCCCCTTACCTTCCCTTCCTATCTCCTTCCAATAATATTATCCTTAACGTACTCTACTGCCTTTCCTTCTCTGTTTATTTATACTTTATCAAAGAGTGAAAATTTATGAAATAATTTTTGTGACCCACTCCCTCTCTATTTCTCCTCCTATTAGGTGTCTTAACCCTTCTCTTTTATTGTTCCTTTGTTCCCATTTCTTCAATACTATTTAGATATTAATTTATACGTACTTACTTGATTTTTTAAAGTTTACCCATTTTTCCCATTTTTTTCCCAAATACGTTGGGTTTTTCTCCTGACTACTACCAATATATTCCATTTTGAAAACATGGTTAATTCTACTAAATCATTCTTTTAGATTTGGACTTTTTGCTTCACACCACTTTCTCAGAATTATTCCCTTTGCTGCATTCAGCAAGGTTGGGACCAGAGTTGTTTTGCATTGTTTTAGCGGTAGTGTCATTTTATGACATGAACAGACCAATGGATCATTTGGAATCATTGTTTCGGTAATATCTCCAGTAATTTGCCGCACCTTTACCCAGAATTCTCTAATTTTGGGGCAGTCCCACCATATAGGGTACATTGACCCAATACCTCCACATTCCCTCCAGCATTTATCTGTTTTATCTAATTGATATTTATGTGTTAATACAGGTTTGATGTTGAGCGGACACCTGGATGTCCGTGTTCGGCGGGTTCGGCCGAACTTTAAAAAAAAGTCCGGGTCCGTGTCCCGGACTTTCGCCGAACTTTTCCCGGACACCGAACCCCATTGAAGTCAATGGGGACCCGAACTTTCAGGCACTAAAATGGCTCTAAAACACCAATGGAAAGGGCTAGAGTGCTGCAAATGGCAGCAAAACGTAGTTAAGAGCATGACAAGTGCTCTGCAAACAAATGTGGATAGGGAAATAACTTAAAAAAAAAAACAGAAAAATAAAACAATGTTCTTCATCTCTGAAGGACGAGGCCCATATGGAGTAGGAGGGAGGTTGAGGTGGTGGTGGATGTGGCGGTGTCATAGGCGTGTGCACAGGGTGTGCCGGATGTTCCTGGGCACACCCTAATCACCTAGGGCACATAACATTATCGCTCTGTTTGCCAGTGAGGAGATGGGAAAGATCTCCCTCGGACCTGCTCTGCTCTATTTCACTTTGCCAGCAGGGAGAGTAATGTATCGGGGCCATGTACATGTAGGCAAACACAGGCATGCGTATTTAAACTTTGGGGTGCACACCCTAATGCAATAGGCTGCGCACACCTATGGGCGGTGTAGGTGGAAGCGGCGGTGGAGGAGGACCAGGGCCGGATTAAGAGCATCATGGGCTTGGTGCTGAGGATTTTGAAGGGCCTTAAGGGCCGTGCCTTGGCATGCACCCAGAGAAGGAAGGGTGCAGCCATGCATGCCTAATTCCACATGGGATGCTGTCTCTGAAGCCCATAAACACATCCATGCATCGGCAACTGTCCCTCCCTGTCCGGCCTTCGTGCTGTGTGGGGAGGTTCTGAGGGAGCTGCCTGGGGAAGCGAGCATAGAAGCCAGACTTCTGTGTTTACAAGTGACAGAAGAGCGGTAACAGTGAATATGGCCAACCTGGGGCCTATATAAATGTAGGGGCCTGGAGCTGCAGCTCCAATAGCCCCTACGTTAATCTGGCCCTGAGGAGGACGAGGTAGCCAACGCTGCCTCTTTTCACAAATTTTAAATGAGGGTACACCCCAAAAGAGTGAGAAAGAGCAAAAATGGAACAATGGCTGGGTAAGGTCAGTATCCATCGCTATTCTGCACAAGGTACGGAAAAGTCCCGTGGGATCCATGCCTGGTTCATTTTAATGAACGTGAGCTTGTCCACATTGTCTCTGGACAGGCGGCTGCGATTGTCTGTGATAACGCCCCCAGCCGTGCTAAATACCCATTCAGATAATACACTGGCTGCAGGGCACGCCAGCACCTCCAAGGCGTAAAGGGCAAGCGCAGGCCATGTGCCCAACTTGGAGACCCAGAAGTTGAAGGGGGCAGACCCCTCATTCAGTACGTCTAGGCGTGTGCACACATACTGCTCCACCATGTTGGTGAAATGCTGCCTCCTGCTAAGACGTTCCATATGAGCTGCTGGTGCTGCTGTTTGTTGTGGCGTGCTGACAAAGCTTTTCCACATTTCGGCCATGCTAACCCTGCCTTCTGAGGTGCTGGCGGTGCCCTGGTTGCGTTGGCGACCTCTTCCTCCTCCTCCTCCTCCTCCTCTGCCTTGTGCTTCCACTTTGGCCCCGCTGTCAGGTGGGAATGCCAGCAGCATGGCGTCTACCAGTGTGCGCTTGTACTCGCGCATCTTGCGATCGCGCTCCAGTGAGTGAATTAAGGATGGTACGTTGTCCTTGTAACGGGGATCCAGCAGCGTGGCCACCCAGTAATCAGCACAAGTTAGAATGTGGGCAACTCGGCGGTCATTGTGGAGACACTGCAGCATGAAATCGCTCATGTGTGCCAGGCTGCCCAGAGGCAATGAAAGGCTGTCCTCTGTGGGAGGTGTATCATCCGTGTCCTCTGTATCCCCCCAGCCACGCACCAGTGATGGCCATGAGCTGGCCTGGGTGCCACCCTGCTGTGAACATGGTTCCATCTCCTCCTCCTCATCCTCCTCATCCTCCAGAACTGTGCCCCTGCTGGACAATTGTGTCCCTGGCGTTTGTGTGTGCAGGAACCCACCCTCAGAGCCCCTTGCGAATGACTGCCCTGAAAGCCTTGGAAATGTTACCTCTTCATCCTCCTCCTCCTCCTCCTCTTCATCCTGTGCCACATCCTCTTCCATCATCGCCCGAATTGTTTTTTCAAGGAGGCATAGAAGTGGGATAGTTAAGCTGAGAACGGCGTCATCGGCACTGGCCATGTTGGTGGAGTACTCAAAACAGCGCAACAAGGCACACAGGTCTCGCATGGAGGCCCAGTTCTTGGTGGTGAAGTGGTGCTGTTCCGCAGAGCGACTCACGCGTGCGTGCTGCAGCTGAAACTCCACTATGGCCTGCTGCTGCTCGCACAGTCTTTGCAGCATGTGCAAGGTGGAGTTCCACCTTGTGGGCACGTCACATATGAGGCGGTGAGCGGGAAGGCCGAAGTTACGCTGCAGCGCTGACAGGCGAGCAGCAGCAGGGTGAGAATGCCGAAAGTGCGCACAGACGGCCCGCACTTTCTGCAGCAGCTCTGACATATCGGGGTAGTTTTTAAGGAACCTCTGCACCACCAAATTCAGCACATGCGCCAGGCAAGGGATGTGCGTCAAACCGGCTAGGCCCAGAGCTGCTATGAGATTTCGCCCGTTATCGCACACCACCAGGCCGGGCTTGAGGCTCGCTGGCAGCAACCACTCATTTGTCTGCTGTTCCATGCTCCTCCACAACTCCTGCGCGGTGTGTGGTTTGTCCCCCAAACAGGCAAGTTTTAAAACTGCCTGCTGTCGTTTACCCCTGGCCGTGCTGAAGTTGGTGGTGAAGGTGTTACGCTGTCCGGATGAGGAGGCGGTAGAGGATGAGGAAGCGGAGTAGGAGGAGTTAGGAACAGGAGGCAAACTGAAGCGCCCTGCAATCCTCGGTGGTGGAAGGACATGCGCCAAATTGCTATCCGCCTCAGGCCTATCCGCCACTGCATTTACCCAGTGTGCCGTTAGGGAGATATAACGCCCCTGACCGTGCTTACTGGTCCACGTATCGGTAGTTAGGTGGAGCTTGCCAGAGATGGTGTTGCGCAGTGCACACCTGATTTTTTCCCCCACTTGGTTGTGCAGGGAAGGGATGGCTTGCCTGGAAAAGTAGTGGCGGCTGGGCACGACGTACTGTGGGACAGCCACCGACATAAGGTTTTTAAAAGGCCAAGAATTTTGAAATGCTGGCATTCAGGGCCAGGGATCGGGGGTGGGTAGGGGGGTACTTCCTCTTCCTCTCAAGTGTTTGGGAGATGGAAAGCTGAACGCTTCCACGGGACATTGTGGAGATGGTTGGTGACCCAGGTGGTGGTGTTGCTGACAGATCCTCTGTTTGCGGGGTGGCAGGTGCCGGTATCACTACAGATGTGGCTGGAGCGGTGTAACGCTCCTGCGTTTTATGTATGATGTGGATTTTCAGCTGCAGAAATATTCCACTTCAGTAGTCATGTAGAGAAACGCTGAGACACCAATCCCAACTCCCAATGACTCATCATGTGTGGATGATCTCAATTCAGCAAGTAAATACACACACTCAATAAGATGTTTCCTAGAGTGACTTATGTATATAGTAACACAGTGATGATAGGCTGAAGACACAGGTTGGATAGAGATGGTAGATGACAGACACTTGAAAGGAAATGTTCTTGAAAGTAAGATAGTAGCAGATGGGATGCAGATAGGTTTAGCAATCATGTATGGTAGCAGATGATAGAGTAGCAGGTGAACATACAAGAGAGATCAACCCAGTGCAAGAACAGGTGGTAGTAGGCTCAAGAGCTAGCAATCTTAGATAATGCAGATGTAGTAATAGTCCTTAGTATGCAGAGCTAGATAGTGTAAGCTTTAGTATGAAGGTTATAGAGGTTTCCCCTGTGGGGTACTTATCACTAATAGCAATGTAGCAGAGGAGAGGTTCGACAAGAGCGGATGATCCGGTAGCGGGATACAGGGATCAGCGCAGCGTGGTTCCGACAGCGAGGTATGCTTGCAAGCATGAGAGCTTCAAGACAGGTTAGCATCAAGGCACAAAGCAGTTTGAACGAACACATGTGAGTGAGAGCCGGCGATCTAAATAGCCATCCAGTCCGGCGCTCAGTGATGACAGCATCAGTCTTAAAGGTGTATGCGCACCTTACCAAAAGAGAATGGTGGGGCGCATACACTTATGAAAGAGTAATTAGGGTACCCAAAGGTACCAGAACATTACAGTACCCCCCCCCCCTTAAGGCCGGCTCCTGAAGGCCTCTGGAGCTGGTTTGTCTGGGTACTTCGCATGAAAATTGCGGATTAATCTAGAGGCATGTATGTCAGAGGTGTTTAGCCAGGTGTCGTCTTGGGGCCCATAGTTCTTCCATCGAACCAAGTACTGAAGTCTTCCTCTGTGGATACGAGAATCCAGAATCTCTTTTATCTCATATTCTTCTCCACCTTCAACTTGTACAGGAGGAGGAGGTGGGATAGTAGGCCTTATTCCTTGGTCAGGAACATGGGGCTTCAGTAGCGACACATGGAAAATGGGATGTATTTTGAGGTCTATTGGCAATGTAAGCTGTACTGCAGCTTTTCCAATAAGTTTCTTGATTGGGAAAGGTCCCAAGAACAGAGGTCCAAGCTTTTTGCTAGGGATTTTCAGTCTTAAATTTTTTGTTGAGAGCCAAACGAGGTCCCCGATAGCGTACTGAGGAGAAGGTCTTCTGCGAAGATCATAGTACTTCTTTTGTTGACTATGAGCGTGTGCAATGGTAGTATTAAGCAAACCCAGAGAGTCCTTTATTTGGGTAAGATAGTCTGAGGCTACTGGGTTATTTGAAGGAAGGAGGCGTGGTGGAAGAATAGAGGGATGAAACCCATAGTTCAAGTAGAACAGACTCTGCTTGGTCGTACTGTGGGTTGCGTTGTTGTAGGCAAATTCTGCCAGAGGGAGAAGATCCACCCAATCATCCTGTTGGTAAGAAGTGTAACAACGTAAATATTGCTCGATGCATTGCTTGACTCTTTCAGTCTGTCCGTTGGTCTGCGGATGGTAAGGAGAAGTGAGCTTCCGCTCGATCCGTAGTATGTGACATAGTTCTTGCCAGAACTTGGAAATAAATTGTGATCCACAGTCAGACAGAAGAGTTTTTGGGATACCATGTAACTTAAAGACATGTTTCATCAGGAGTTCTGCCGTTTGTTTGGACGAAGGTAGTCTGCGAATAGCAATGAAATGTGCCATTTTTGTCAGATGGTCCACTGACACTAAGATGGTATTAAATCCTTTGGAAGGAGGCAATTCCACTATAAAGTCCAAGGACACAACTTCCCATGGAGTTTGGGGTATTGGTAGACTGCATAGTAGACCGGATGGTCTCGTAGTGTCAATTTTGGACCTGGCACAGACATTGCATGAAGAGACGAATTTTTGTATAGATGTTTTCATGTCAGGCCACCAGAATTGCCTGGTAATCAGATTAAGAGTCTTTGTCATACCCATATGTCCTGCCATAGGCACATCATGCGATAATTCCAAGATCTTGGTGCGTATGGTAGGTGGTATGTAAAGTTTGTCGTTGTAGTAGAGGAAGCCTTCTGCATCAGTATTTAGTTGTGGTGGGGGTGAATCCAAACTTATACCATGCAAAACCTCTTCCTTCAAGGAACGGACAACTCCAATAATGCGTTTGTGAGGTATTATAGGAACGGAAGGGATTTCGAAGTAGTTTTCTTCAGTTAGTCGTGATAGTGCATCCGCCTTTTTGTTCTTATCTGCAGGTGTGTAGGTCACTAGGAAGTTAAACCTTAGAAAGAATAGTGACCATCGTACCTGTCGGTGAGAGAGAGTTTTGTTAGTCTGAAGATATTGGAGATTTTTATGGTCCGTGTATATAAGTATTGGTAATTGGGTGCCTTTGAATAGATGTCGCCAATTCTCCAGAGCCAATTTTATAGCAAGCAGTTCCTTTTCACCCACGGGGTAATTTATCTCTGGACTGCTTAGGGATTTAGAAAAAAAGGCGACTGGATGAAGTGATGAAGTGTGAGTTGGTCGTTGGGACAGTATTGCTCCTACGGCCATGTTTGACACATCTACTTCCAGAATGTATTGGAGGGATGGGTCTGGATGGCGTAGTATGGGAGCAGAAGTAAACCTTGTCTTTAACAGGTGAAAAGCTTTATTTGCTTCATCTGACCATTTGAATGGTTTTTTAATGCTAGTGAGCTGTGTGAGGGGTCTCACAATGGCAGAGAAGTTTCTAATGAACTTCCTGTAGAAATTTGAAAATCCAAGGAATCGCTATAAAGCCTTGCGTGTGGTTGGTGTAGGCCAATCCTGAATGCAGGATATCTTACTCATGTCCATCTCGATTCCTGTTTTGGATATGATGTAGCCTAGAAACAGTACCTCTTCTTTATGAAACAAGCATTTTTTCAGTTTCACATAAAGGTTGTGTGCAAGCAATCTCAAAAATACTAGTCTTACATGTCTTATGTGTTCAGACAGGGATCGTGAATATATAAATATATCGTCCAGATATACCACAACACAGACATCTAGTAAGTCTCTGAAAATATCGTTTATAAATCGTTGAAAAACTGCAGAGGCGTTGCATAGCCTGAATGGCATTACAAGATATTCAAACAATCCGTATCTGGTTCTGAATGCAGTCTTCCACTCGTGTCCATCACGGATTCGAATGAGATTGTATGCTCCTTTCAGGTCCAATTTTGAAAAATAGGTAGCTCCACGCACCTGCTCAATGAGCTCAGGGATAAGCGGTAGAGGATAGCAATCTTTTATTGTAATAGCATTCAATTGCCTATAGTCGATGATAGGCCTGAGACTTGAGTCCTTATTGCGGACAAAAAAGAGTCCTGCTGCTGTGGAAGAAGTGGAAGGTCTAATAAAACCTTTTTCCAAATTCTCATCCAAATAGTCTTTGAGATGGGAAAGTTCATCCTGTGAAAGAGGATAAACATGACCGAACGGCAATTTGCTATTTGGGAGTAGATCAATGCTACAATCATAGTCTCGATGGGGAGGTAGTGCTTGAGCATTTTTCTCAAGAAAAACCTCAGAGAGATCCTGATAACATAGTGGTGCAATCTCATCTGTCACCACAAACAGGATCTTCCCAAAAGACGGGAGGTTACACGTACCCTCGCAATAGCAAGAGAGGAAGGTCAGGGTCCGTTCCTTCCAATCTATGGTTGGTTGATGTGTGTGCAACCAGGGAAGTCCCAAAACAATGGGAAAGTGGGGTGAAGGTATTAGATCGAAGGTAGTGGTCTCCATATGAGACCCGTTAGTAGTGACTAGGAGTGCCTGTGTCTGATCAGTGATCGGACCAGAGGATAAAGGAACACCGTTAATAAGACTCACTGAGACAGGTTTAAGTTTAGAAATAATAGGAACTTTATTTAAAGCAGCAAAACGTATGTCAATATAATTTCCACAAGATCCTGTGTCAATCATGGCCTTAGTAGTAATCCTGTTCTGGTCCCACTGTAATGTTAAGCAAACAGAAAGGTAAGGGTTAGTGATTGAAGTTGTCAGTCCCCCTAGGAGGACATGTGAACACTCACCCTTCTTTTTGTAGACTAGGGGACAGACGTTTATATTGTGATCCGGGGATGCACAGTACAAGCAGAGATTACCAGATCGTCTTCTGGCTCTTTCCATAGTTGATAGAGGTGGGCATATGGTTCCTACCTCCATAGGAACGGGGTCAACGGCCGAAATCCGAGAAGAACTGGATAATGGCATTCCCATTTTCTCAGCCTTTCTTTCTCGTAGTCTTCTATCTATGGTGATACTGAGTTGTATCAATGCATCCAGGGTTTTTGGCAGACCTTCTCAGGCGAGCTCGTCTTTAACGGCCTCTGATAGGCCAAGCCTAAATTGGGTTTTCAGAGATGCATCATTACATTCTGAATCAAGGGTCCATCTCTTGAATTCTGCTACAAAGTCTTCTACAGGTCTCCCACCTTGTTTCAAGGATCTTAATTGAAGATCGGCAGTACTCTGCCTATTGGGATCATCATATAGGCTAGTAAGTTCTGCTAGGTACAAGGCATAGGAGTTGAGAAGCTGATCGCTTTTCTCAAAAAGAGAGTCTGCCCAGGCCCGAGGATCGCCTGTTAGGTAAGAAATAATAGTACAAACCTTAATGTGATCAGTAAGGTAGGTACGGGGTTTTAGCAAGAAAAGTAACTCACATGCGTTTTTAAATTCGCTAAATTTTTTGCGATCGCCTGTAAATACCAAAGGAGGATTTATTTTGGGTTCAGGGGACTGAGCAGTGGTAAGTTGTGTCAGTCTAATTACCTGCTGCGACAGAGCCTGATTGTCTTCTTTTAATTCAGCAAGTGCGTGTATTAACGCAGTTACTTGCTGTTTTAATTGTGTCATCTGAGTGGTTATTTCTGCTGAATCCATTTGTGGTTCGTTCAATCTGTAACGCTCCTGCGTTTTATGTATGATGTGGATTTTCAGCTGCAGAAATATTCCACTTCAGTAGTCATGTAGAGAAATGCTGAGACACCAATCCCAACTCCCAATGACTCATCATGTGTGGATGATCTCAATTCAGCAAGTAAATACACACACTCAATAAGATGTTTCCTAGAGTGACTTATGTATATAGTAACACAGTGATGATAGGCTGAAGAGACAGGTTGGGTAGAGATGGTAGATGACAGACACTTGAAAGGAAATGTTCTTGAAAGTAAGATAGTAGCAGATGGGATGCAGATAGGTTTAGCAATCATGTATGGTAGCAGATGATAGAGTAGCAGGTGAACATACAAGAGAGATCAACCCAGTGCAAGAACAGGTGGTAGTAGGCTCAAGAGCTAGCAATCTTAGATAATGCAGATGTAGTAATAGTCCTTAGTATGCAGAGCTAGATAGTGTAAGCTTTAGTATGAAGGTTATAGAGGTTTCCCCTGTGGGGTACTTATCACTAATAGCAATGTAGGAAAGGAGAGGTTCGACAAGAGCGGATGATCCGGTAGCGGGATACAGGGATCAGCGCAGCGTGGTTCCGACAGCGAGGTATGCTTGCAAGCATGAGAGCTTCAAGACAGGTTAGCATCAAGGCACAAAGCAGTTTGAACGAACACATGTGAGTGAGAGCCGGCGATCTAAATAGCCATCCAGTCCGGCGCTCAGTGATGACAGCATCAGTCTTAAAGGTGTATGCGCACCTTACCAAAAGAGAATGGTGGGGCGCATACACTTATGAAAGAGTAATTAGGGTACCCAAAGGTACCAGAACATTACAAGCTGCTGAGACTGCAGCAGAAGAGGAAGCAAGATGAGCCAGAGACGTTTCTTGGTTTTGAAGGTGTCTACTCCACTGCAGCTCGTGCTTTGCACTTAGATGCCTGATCATGCAGGTTGTGCTCAGGTTGAGAAGGTTTATGCCTCGGTTCAGGCTCTGATTGCACAGGGTGCAATCCACTCGTGTCCTGTCATCAGCACATTTTCTAAAGAACTTCCACGCTAGAGAACTCCTTTGAGCTGACTTTGGTGCGCTCGTTCCCTTGCTGCGTTGGGCAGTAGCGGGCGTAGTGTCTAGGGCACGGCCGCTCCGCTTCTGCACCCTGCTCCCTCTTCTGCTGTGCTGGTGGCTCTGTGCGACCACCGCCTCTTCCTCCAAACTACTCAGGTCACCTGCATGACGTTCATTCCATGTGGGGTCGAGGACCTCATCATCCTCCACATCATCTTCCACCCAGTCTTCACCCCTGCCCTCCTTGTCGGTCTCCACAATGCTGAACACCGCAGCAGTTGGCACCTGCGTTTCGTCATCATCGGAGACGTGCTGCGATGGTCCTTGCATGTACTCATCTTGAGAAATAAGTGGTTGGGCATTGCTGCACTCAATCTCTTCAACTTCTGGGGCAGGGCTAGGTGGATGGCCCTGGGAAACCCTGCTGACAGAGACCTCAAAAAGAACAAGAGACTGCTGTATGGATTGGGGCTCAGACTGCTTGCCTGATTTCCAAGGGGGTGAGGTGAAAGACGGTTGGACATTGGCTGCAGGTGCCAACTCTGACCTTTCTGCAGTAGACTGGGTGGGAGACAATGTGAAGGAACTGGAGGCACTGTCAGCAACCCAATCTACTATCGCCTGTACTTCTTCAGGCCTCATCACGTCTAGAGGCGCATTATGCCCTACCAAATACTGCTGCAGGTTCTGTCGCCTACTCACACTTGTGGAAGGTGTTTCACTTGTGCGTGTAGCTGGCACAGATCGACCACGTCCTCTCCTTGCAACAGGAGCTCTACCAGCAGCACCACGACCCAGGCCACGGCCCCTATTTGACGGTCTCCTCATATTTCTGTAATTTATGATCTTGCCCTAGAAAGGTGTTTATTGAATAGCGGAACAAAACAACAACAGTATCGCACGGGTGTATCTGACAGTCAAATATGCAAACTATGCCGCAATTTAATGTTTTTTTACCCCAAAAGGGTGTATATTGAATAGCGGAATAGGATAAAAAAACGGTGTATCTCACACGAACAAACACAGACTAGGCCCCGATTAAAATTTTTTGTACCCTAAAGGGAGGATGAGGAAGAGGAGTAGGAGGAGTTGGGAACAGGAGGCAAACTGAAGCGCCCTGCAATCCTTGGCGGTGGAAGGAGATGCGCCAAACAAATTTAAAAGGTGTATCTCACACGTACCGATACAGACTATGCCGTAATTTAATTTTCTTACACTCCAAAAGGGTGTATATTGAATAGCGGAATAGGAAAAATGTTATAATATGGTGTATCTCACACGTACAAACACCAACTAGGCCCCGATTACAATTTTTTGTACCCTAAAGGCAGGATGAGGAAGAGGAGTAGGAGGAGTTGGGAACAGGAGCCAAACTGAAGCACCCTGCAATCCTCGGCGGTAGAAGGAGATGCGCCAAACAAATTTAAAAAGGTGTATCTCACATGTACCGGTACAGACTATTCCGCAATTTAATTTTTTACACTCAAACAGGGTGTATATTGAATAGCGGAATAGGACAAATTTTACAAAACGGTGTATCTCACACGTACAAACACAATCTAGGCCCCGATTACAATTTTTTGTACCCTAAAGGCAGGATGAGGAGTAGTAGGAGTTCGGAACAGGCAGGAGGCAGACTGAAGCACCCTCAAATCCTCGCCCCAAAAATTGGAAAGGTGTATCTCACACGTACCGACACAGACTATCCCGCAATTTAATTGTTTATACCCAAAGGTTTTGATTAAATAGCGGAATAGAAAATATGATCAAAAAAAGTGTATGTATCTCACACGTACAGAAGCACACTAGGCCCCAATTACTATTGTTTGTACCCCTAAAGGCAGGATGAGGAGTAGGAGGAGTATGGAACAGGCAGCACCCTCAAATCTTCAGAAGTATGAGATGAACCCCAAAAACTTGGAAAGGTGGATCTCACACGTACCAACACAGACTATCCCGCAATTTAATTGATCCCCAAAGGTTTTTATTGAATAGCGGAATAGGAAATATGATCAAAAAAAGTGTATGTATCTCACACGTACAAAACCACACTAGGCCCCAATTACTATTGTTTGTACCCCTAAAAGGCTGAATGAGGAGTAGGAGGAGTATGGAACAGGCAGCACCCTCAAATCTTCAGAAGTATGAGATGAACCCCAAAAACTTGGAAAGGTGGATCTCACACGTACCAACACAAACTATCCCGCAATTTAATTGATCCCCAAAGGTTTTTATTGAATAGTCGAATAGGAAATATGATCAAAAAAAGTGTATGTATCTCACACGTACAAAACCACACTAGGCCCCAATTACTATTGTTTGTACCCCTAAAAGGCTGAATGAGGAGTAGGAGGAGTATGGAACAGGCAGCACCCTCAAATCTTCAGAAGTATGAGATGAACCCCAAAAACTTGGAAAGGTGGATCTCACACGTACCAATACAGACTATCCCGCAATTCAATTGATCCCCAAAGGTTTTTATTGAATAGGGGAATAGGAAATATGATCAAAAAAAGTGTATGTATCTCACACGTACAAAACCACACTAGGCCCCAATTACTATTGTTTGTACCCCTAAAAGGCTGAATGAGGAGTAGGAGGAGTATGGAACAGGCAGCACCCTCAAATCTTCAGAAGTATGAGATGAACCCCAAAAACTTGGAAAGGTGGATCTCACACGTACCAACACAGACTATCCCGCAATTTAATTGATCCCCAAAGGTTTTTATTGAATAGCGGAATAGGAAATATGATCAAAAAAAGTGTATGTATCTCACACGTACAAAACCACACTAGGCCCCAATTACTATTGTTTGTACCCCTAAAAGGCTGAATGAGGAGTAGGAGGAGTATGGAACAGGCAGCACCCTCAAATCTTCAGAAGTATGAGATGAACCTCAAAAACTTGGAAAGGTGGGTCTCACACGTACCAACACAAACTATCCCACAATTTAATTGATCCCCAAAGGTTTTTATTGAATAGCGGAATAGGAAATATGATCAAAAAAAGTGTATGTATCTCACACATACAAAACCACACTAGGCCCCAATTACTATTGTTTGTACCCCTAAAAGGCTGAATGAGGAGTAGGAGGAGTATGGAACAGGCAGCACCCTCAAATCTTCAGAAGTATGAGATGAACCCCAAAAACTTGGAAAGGTGGATCTCACACGTACCAACACAGACTATCCCGCAATTTAATTGATCCCCAAAGGTTTTTATTGAATAGCGGAATAGGAAATATGATCAAAAAAAGTGTATGTATCTCACATGTACAAAACCACACTAGGCCCCAATTACTATTGTTTGTACCCCTAAAAGGCTGAATGAGGAGTAGGAGGAGTATGGAACAGGCAGCACCCTCAAATCTTCAGAAGTATGAGATGAATCCCAAAAACTTGGAAAGGTGGATCTTACACGTACCAACACAAACTATCCCGCAATTTAATTGATCCCCAAAGGTTTTTATTGAATAGCGGAATAGGAAATATGATCAAAAAAAGTGTATGTATCTCACACGTACAAAACCACACTAGGCCCCAATTACTATTGTTTGTACCCCTAAAAGGCTGAATGAGGATTAGGAGGAGTATGGAACAGGCAGCACCCTCAAATCTTCAGAAGTATGAGATGAACCCCAAAAACTTGGAAAGGTGGATCTCACACGTACCAACACAAACTATCCCGCAATTTAATTGATCCCCAAAGGTTTTTATTGAATAGCGGAATAGGAAATATGATCAAAAAAAGTGTATGTATCTCACACGTACAAAACCCCACTAGGCCCCAATTACTATTGTTTGTACCCCTAAAAGGCTGAATGAGGAGTAGGAGGAGTATGGAACAGGCAGCACCCTCAAATCTTCAGAAGTATGAGATGAACCCCGAAAACCCCAAATATCATTCAGCTCTGCTGCAGGCCACAATTTAATTTTTTTTAACCCAAGGCTGTATATTGAATAGTGGAATAGAAAAAAAGTGTATGATTTCTGAAACCACTCAATATTAGCACATGTGAACTGAACACAGCAGTGTATGATCAGTCACTCAGCACAGCACAGCTGAAGGAAAAATGCTGCACACAGTGCCTGATAGAAAAATACTTTTCTCCCTCCTCCTCAGTGGGCAAAAAAGATTGTGTTCACTGCACCCCAAAAAGATTGTGTTCACTGCACCCCAAAAAGATTGTGTTCACTGCACCCCAAAAAGATTGTGTTCACTGTACCCCAAAAAGATTGTGTTCACTGCACCCCAAAAAGATTGTGTTCACTGCAGCCCACACACAGCAAAATGGATATGGACCACTGACACCTGCCTATCTCCTATCCCACACCACACAGCAATATCGATTGTAGTTTGTAGAACACACTGTCTGACCCTAAAAATCAGCAGACTCTGTCCCTAAAAGGATTGATAAGATCGTAGATCGGGTGACTGCAAACCCCCCCCCCCCCACACAGCAATATCGATTGTAGTTTGTAGAACGCACTGTCTGACCCTAGAAATCAGCAGACTCTGTCCCTAAAAGGATTGATAAGATCGTAGATCTGTCACTGCAAACCCCACCCCACACAGCAATATCGATTGTAGTTTGTAGAACACACTGACCCTAAAAATCAGCAGACTCTCTCCCTAAAATGCCTACAACTCGCCCTGCCTAACACACTCCGACCTGTCCCTCAATTCTATCCGGACACAAATGTTTTTTTTTTCCTGTCTGTCCCTAATCAGCAGCCAGCACCCCAAAAAGATTGTGTGCACTGTACCCCAAAAAGATTGTGTTCACTGCACCCCAAAAAGATTGTGTTTACTGCAGCCCAAAAAGATTGTGTTCACTGCAGCCCACACACAGCAAAATGGATGTGGACCACTGACACCTGCCTATCTCCTATCCCACCCCACACAGCAATATCGATTGTAGTTTGTAGAACACACTGACCCTAAAAATCAGCAGACTCTCTCCCTAAAAGGATTGCTAAGATCGTAGATCGGTCACTGCAAACCCCACCCCACACAGCAATATCGATTGTAGTTTGTAGAACACACTGACCCTAAAAATCAGCAGACTCTCTCCCTAAAATGCCTACAACTCGCCCTGCCTAACACACTCCGACCTGTCCCTCAATTCTATCCGGACACAAATGTTTTTTTTTTCCTGTCTGTCCCTAATCAGCAGCCAGCACCCCAAAAAGATTGTGTGCACTGTACCCCAAAAAGATTGTGTTCACTGCACCCCAAAAAGATTGTGTTTACTGCAGCCCAAAAAGATTGTGTTCACTGCAGCCCACACACAGCAAAATGGATGTGGACCACTGACACCTGCCTATCTCCTATCCCACCCCACACAGCAATATCGATTGTAGTTTGTAGAACACACTGACCCTAAAAATCAGCAGACTCTCTCCCTAAAAGGATTGCTAAGATCGTAGATCGGTCACTGCAAACCCCACCCCACACAGCAATATCGATTGTAGTTTGTAGAACACACTGACCCTAAAAATCAGCAGACTCTCTCCCTAAAATGCCTACAACTCGCCCTGCCTAACACACTCCGACCTGTCCCTCAATTCTATCCGGACACAAATGTTTTTTTTTTCCTGTCTGTCCCTAATCAGCAGCCAGCACGTTGATGTGTGCTCTCTCCCTGAACTAAACAGCAGAATGACGATGCAGCGGCGCTGCCTCGAACTTATAAAGACTTGGTCACATGCTTCAGAAGGCCAATCACAGCTACTGATACATTTGTAGGCATGGCTGGGATGGCTTAGGCACACCAGTTAAACGCTTGTTGATTGGCTGTTGAAAGCCCGCCATGAAAAGCACGCCAAAGCATATAAAACGACCGAACACGGATTTTTACCTGAATATACAGTAGTTTCGAGGCTGTGTTCGGGTAACAAAAATCCAATTATTCGGTACGAACACGAATAATACAGTCCGTGTTCGCTCAACCCTAATCTTAACAAACATATTCTATGGTGCCTACCTCTAGGGCCGCGCAGCCTGCCGCCCTTAATACAACATCTGATTCTTGTTTTGACAGTTGTGTCCCAATTTCTTTTTCCCATTTTGCCATGAATGGAGGCCTCTCCAGACAGTGCCACTCCGTTAGCATCTTATATATTTGAGATGTTCCATGTTTTAATCTAGTTGTTATAATACATAATTTTTCAATAGTATTTAATGCTGTCTTCGATTTTATCAGTTGTGGGAGAGACTTCATAAAGTGGCTCAGCTGGAGGTACCTCCATTCATCCAATTTCATCTCCTTATTATTTAATTTTAAATCTAATTTGTCCTTTGATATTTTGGGTAAACTTGCTTCCTTAATATATCTTTGTATACTTTGTCATTTCAACACGTTATTCATAACACACAGCATAGGAATACTTACAATTACACCCAAAAAGACATTCTGCTACTCCTCCTGGATTTGGCGATACCACATGTGTGAGAACTTTTCACAGCCTAGCCTAACATCTATTGAGTACTTTCAGGTGTTCTAGGGGTATAAATTACACATCTAACGTCCTGACTACCTATCACATTTTTGGAGGCCTTGGAGCATCAGCATAGGGGAAACATACACAAAATGACCACATTTTGGAGAGCAAATGCCCCAAGGTATTTTAGAGGCATGGTGAGTCTTTTTTCTTTTTTTGCCACATGTTTTTGGAAAATGCAGACTGAAAATGCAAATATTTTCTTCATGAAGTTGTCAATTTATTAAGAAATTTTATCACACAAAGCATGGGCATACTTAGAATTACAACCCAAAATGCATTCTGCTATTTCTCCTGAGTGTGGCGATATCACATGTAGGACTTTTGTGATACATTTGTGCAATGCTTTGCAGCTGTGGCAGGAAATATAACCCCTTTACACCATGTGGGGTCGAAGAAGTTAAGGCAGGTAGTGGGGTGGTAATACAATGCCTTCTCACTGCCTGTAAAATGCTCTGTGAACAGCTATCCGAACATACATGGTTCTTCAGAAAGCATCGCACATGTGAACAAGTCCACATGGTGACACTATGGGTGAATTTACTAGAACAAATAGAAAAAAATACTGTGCACTTTGCAAAGTTCAGTTGCTCCAGAGCTTAGTAAATGAGTAGAAGCTCTGCAGACTATACAGTATATCATTTTTTAGTTTTTACTTTTTTTTACATATTGGAGCAGTGAAGTGTCACCATAATGGCACTGTACAGATCTGGGGGAATAATTGGGATTTTGTTTTGTATAAGACTGAAACCAGGACTTCCTAAGCCCCGAGAAAACCAACAAACTTGTTTTCTCTGATACATGTCCTGAAGCCTGTCACCCTTTATGGGTGAGAACCTAGGTGACACTTAAACCTTTTGTAATCCTGTGATCCAGTCTCACCAGTCTCTCACTCTAACTGACATTTATTTTTAACTGTGACATGACATCATCCTGATATAGAAGGTATATACAGTGAGTAAAATAAGTATAGAACACGTCACCATTTTTCTAGGTAAATATATTTCTAAAGGTGCTATTGACAGTTTTTCACCACATGTCTTTAACAACCTTTGTAATCCATACATACAAAGAGGGGTGTGGCCTTGCCATGGAAGATGGTGGCCACCTGAACACTGAGCTCCGCTCCTCCACACAGCTCTCCAGGGGCATCCAGCAGCCCATCCGAACCTCTCACCCTCCTGAATAGGGGAGAAATGTGTGCCATCTACCCCGGAATATGTTCTGCAAGCGATCCCAACAGTGGGGATTGCACCAACTCCTAGACTACTACATGAGGTCTGCACAGCCCCTAGCCCAAGGCGGTGCCTGCTGAGATTGGGGCAATCCGCCACCACCCACACAGCCTATGCCTGAGCCCTGAGGATACAGCTTCTGACATGGAAGAGATGCTGCAGCAGCAGCCACACACTGCCTCCTCTTCTTCTGACAGGTAAGTGCTCAGCTCTCTCCCCAGCACACTCCCCTGCCAGACCTCCCCTGTGAAGAAGCACTATGGTCATGAGACTTGCAGTCCAATCTCCTAGGCTATCCCCACACAGTCTCTGGCTGCATTTACAACCTCTGATAACACTGCCTTAGAGCACTCTCTTAAAGCAATGCTACTATCATTGCAAGCTGACATACGGAGAGAATTCAGGGCCTCCATTAACCATTTACATGACAGACTTGATTATTTTGAAGACCGTACTGCACATACTGAGCAAAATTTGTCAACAGCCACCATAGCTCACAATACTGTTGTGGATATACAGGACAAACACTCTGAGGCTATTCAACAACTCTGCATGAAAATTGCTGACCTGGAGGACCACTCCAGGTGGAATAACTTATAAATTAGAGGAGTGTCAGAAGCCATAGCAACTGCTGAGATAATACCTTATTTGCACAAACTTTTTGTGAAGTCCCACTGTCCATTACAACACAAGACATGCTCGTAGACTGAGCCCACATGATCCATAAGCTGCAGCACCTTACAGGGCTGCAAGGTCCATGCGTATTCTTCCTGAACCTTTCTCTAAAATAACCCTGTAGAACGATATCTTGGCAGCCGCATCACAGGCACATAAATCATTTGCATCAGTCACGTCAATACTCATGGAGCACAAGATCACAAAAAAGTGGGGGTTTCCTACCAAGCTACTGGTCACCTTTAAAAATCAACAAATATCCATCCTGATGCCTAAAGATGGGATTAAACAATTGCATAATTGGAACATAATCCCTAACCCACCACCTAAGACTCCCACTAATAAGCAATTGTCTAAAATCACCAACACGTGGGCCAATAGGGACGTGCCCTAGGTCACTACTTGCACTCACATATTCTGTAAGTGCCCTATCTTGGACCCTTATGCCCTTTGCTGGATGTCTTATTTGTAAATATGTGGAGGAGCAGCTACCATGTTGGTACTTTTTCCTCACCCCACTGCAACAGTGTGCAAAGCACACGGCACTTCTCAGGTTGTTTTTTTTTTTTTCTCTCCCTTTCTTAAAACACTTCAGTTATTGTTATAATTGTGTTGTTGTACTGTTTGATGCAGCTTCTACAGCATACATTGTTATTCTGTAGACACTTTTCCTTTTCATATGTTGTTTTCTGGTAACCACTGTATTTGTACCGTCGGTTTTCTTGTTTATATATAGTGCACTCTGATATCAACTAGTTCTTATAGTCTTTCTGTGCCATTTTGACATCTGTCCTTCCTTTAGCAATGTCTCTCAAAATTACAACTCTAAATACTAAAGGACTAAATAACCCCTTCAAACAATCCCTATTATGGTTCGAAGCCATAGCTCAGCAAACGGACATGCTATGTGTCCAGGAAAAACATTTTTCTTCAATCAACCCACTGCAATGAATTTACAAACTCTTCCCCCACATTTATCACTCTCAGGCTGATAAAAAAGTTAGAGGTGTCATGATCGCGGTCTGTTCCTCGGTATCCTTTACCTTATCACATGTCAAACAAGACCCCTCTGGCAGGTTTGTAATACTGTCGGCCTCCTTTAACAACAGGCCACTGATATTTTTTAACATTTATGCCCCAAACATTTGTCAGGATTATTGGGGTAATTAAATAAAAGAAAAAAAATTGAAATATTTAAAAGCCATGTAGGCTATAGAGATTTTGAACAGCACAGCATCCATTTTGTTAGTGGTTCATGGAAAGTTCATGTTCTTTTACAAAATGCCTTACAGAGAGTCTTGAAATTTTCAACAGATATCTTTGTATTTCTTTTAAATCGTAAATAACAGGCCTTTTTACATCTTATCAGATAAGAGTCATTTTAGCCAGACACCAATAGTTACTGATGGCCAGTCTCGCTTGTAATCTTATTTGTATTTTAACAATGGACAATAGTCCAGTGTATTCTATTAGGTTCATTTAAACTATATAAGTTTTAAAGATACATTATATCGTGTGTAAGAAAATATGAGTAATAATTATATGTATATGTATACATATATATTTAGGAATGTTATATCACATTTTGGTTTTATATTCTTGCACATAATAATCTTACTTAGATAAAATGAATTACCTTATTTTAGAAAAATTTGTGTAGGTCTAGTTTAAGTTTTTATGACCGCTATAAATCCTACAATCCTAGCCTAAGAGTCTGAAGTGTATGACAGAATTCAAATAATGAATGAATCTTCACTAGTCAAAGGTCAAAAGGTTATCAATATAATAATAGTATTATTGTTTCTATATACCGAATCTAATGAACAATACAATACTGCCCCCTTTGGAGATATTACTAAATGCAGTCTTTGGGTAAAATGAGGTACTTCCAAAATAAATATATATATTGTATTAATAATTATCTTTATAAATGGCTTTACCAGATCCAATCCCTGCCAAGATGAGTGATGGAGATATTAGATGGACATATATGTATGCACTGAGAGTATGGACACGTTTTTATGTTGTTTTTTTTTATTATTCTTAAATATAAAGAAATTATCATTTAGTTTTAATATCCAAAATATTGGATATTTAGTAAAGAGGCGTTACTATGACCTCACCAGTTAATGGGTCGAATATCCCAACCAATGGGGATAATGTTCCTCCTTCTGGGTTTAACTTATGGTAATTTTAATGGTCCTTTGTTCAATACAATATAAAAAGGAGAACCCAGATGTGAGAGACACATTACATTACTGACAACACTCATTACACCTACAACACTCACACTACTCACATCCATACATATACTCATCTATACATACTCCATCTTGCTCCATCATTTATCTGAAACTTTGAGGGACGCCAAACAAAACTCCTCCCTAACTGGCCACCATTTGGGGAAGGCAGCCATCTTAAGGACTCTGGTGATGACCATTCTAAGCTAGCAGCCATCTTAAGTGTGGTAAATATACCTTGCTGTTTATTTGATTATTATTTACAATTGTTTATTTCCTTCCTTATATGTTTTATATTGCATATTTAAGGGTAATAAGATTACAATCTCAGCCGTATGAACCATAAGTAGATTTTTCTCTAAAAAACAGATTTTTGTTTTTTTACATTTTTATTAATATCAGATTTAGCGCAATATTTGCGATTTTAGTCTTCCGTTTTGCTTAGCTTATTCTCGCTCCATTAGCAGTGGAGTGACTGTCGGCTGCGCAATTCGCAGACAATTGTGGTCTATTTATATAGAACACTTACCTATGGTTTATGCTATACCTGGAGAAAAGGTAATCTTGCTTTATTTTTACTTTCATTATAGAGCTAAATATCACATTGCATTTATCGTTTTAAGTTTGTATTTTATGTAAAGTTATCTCTTTATGTTACCTTATGTCTAATCATTTATTGTGAATACATGTCTTGTGAATAAATATTCTTGTATATATTCCTTACTGTAGACTGTACTCACTAAGATTGGTATATGCTGTTAAAAAGAAATTAATCGATTAAAAATAATTCCTTACATATTGATTTGTGGAAATACGTTGAGATTCTCCTGCCTTACAGATCTTTGCTTATTTACATAAATAGAGACACTGTTATATTCAGAGCAGTATAAATATTCTGACACATTCAACAAAAGTTTTTCTACAAAACTATCTTACCAAAAATTATCCCAAAGACCAAGTTGTATTGTGTGGTGACTTCAATTATGTAGTTGACCCTACATTAGACACTTCAATCTAAAAATGTATCAACACCTTCATATGGGCAGCTCTCAAACCTAGGCTAAAATCTTCTCTGTTGAACACTCCTACAGCTTATACTGGCCTTAGAGCCCCCAATATCAAAATATACCATAAGGCTGTCATCCTGGACCAAGCCAAACAGTAGTGGTCATCTCACCCTACCTCCTCCTGGCTTCAAATCTAATCCAAAACAACATCACGACCCTCCCATCTAGTCCTGGCAGCACTTTGGATGAACTTTCATGCTCCTCATTCCTTTCTGCCTTCTGTTGCTGCCACAGCAGCTGTCTGGAAGGGCATACAACAATCATTCAGATGGATTCACACATATGACTTATTAGCACTCCCATTCCTTTCCCTGCTACTCCTATCTTCTGATCTGCTATATCAACATTGGTTCTTAGCAGCAATTAGGACAATTGGAGAACTGTTTAGACAACAGTGCCTCCAAAGTTTTCAGCAACTCTCAACCTACCCAGCAAAGATTTCTACATCTATCTCATGATTCCACTTCGTCTGTCTATGCTAACCACCAGTGAGGAAACAATTTCCAAAGACTTGCTACTAGTGATGGGCTGAACACCCCCCTGTTCATTTACACCAGAACATCTCGAACAGGGAAAAAGTTCTAGCGAACATGCGAACTCTGTTAAAGTCTATAGGTCACGAACATGAAAAATCAAAAGTCCTCATTTTAAAGGCTTATATGCAAGTTATTGCCATATTTTTTTTTAAAGCAATCTTTTTACAGGAGCAGTGATTTTAAAAATGCTTAAAGTGAAACAATAAAAATGAAAAATTCCTTTAAATATCGTACCTGGGGGATCCCGATCCCATTAATGTGCCCGCAAAGTGGTGAAGTTGTACACTGTATGTAGCCAGCTAGAGCAATACTGACATTTCTAAAGGAAAGAATATGTAATTTAAACTTGCTCGTAGCTGTAATGTATTGTCTGCAATGCAAATAAAAAAAAAGAAAAAAAAATGGCGTAGGTTCCCCCCAGTTCATACCAGGACCTTCAGGTCTGGTATGGATTTTAAGGGGAACCCCACACCAATTAAACAATAAACACACAATTAAAAAATAAAACACGGCTTGGGGTCCCCGCCAGAATCAATACCAGACCCTTTTCCGAGCATGCAGCCTGGCAGGCCAGGATGGGGGGGGGGACAAGCGAGCGGCGCCCCCTCCTGAACCATACCAGACCGCTTGCCCTCAACTTGGGGAGAATGATTTGGGGTGCCCCCAAAAGCACCTTGTCCCCATGTTGATGGGGGACAAGGGCCTCTTCCCGACAACCCTGGGCTGTGGTTTTAGGGGTCTGCGGGTGGGGGGCTTATCAGAATCTGGAAGCACCCTTGAACAAGGGGCCCCCAGATCCCAGCCCCCCCTATGTGAATGGGTATCGGGTACATCGTACCCCTACCCATTCACCAAAAAATGTAAAAAAGGAAAAATCACATAAGACAGTTCTTGACAAGACTGTAAATCCATTGTCAATCACGACTCCCGCCGACCCAAAAAATAGGAAAAAAATTCAAAAAATATTTTGCCTCTTCTGAGAAGAACAGCATCAGAAGAGGTAAAGCATTTTTGAAATTTTTTCGGGGCGTCGTGATTGATGATGGATTTACATTGAGGGGCACTATTTTTTTTCTTTTTAATAAAGGACTTATCAAAAACTGTATTATGTGGTTTTTTCCTTTTTTACATTTTTTGGTGAATGGGTAGGGGTAACCGATACCCATTCACATGGGGGGGGGGGGATCTGGGAGATTCCAGATTCCGATAAGCCACCCACCTGCAGACCCCCAAAATCACAGCCCAGGGTTGTCACACAGAGGCCCTTGTCCCCATCAGCATGGGGACAAGGTGCTTTGGGGCACCCCATGTTGAGGTCAAGCACCTTGGTATGGTTCAGGAAGGGGCGCACGCTCATCCCCCCTATCCTGGCCTGCCAGGCTGCATGTTCTAATAAGGGGATAAGGGTCTGATATGGATTTTGGGGGGAACCCCACATCATTTTATTTTTAATTTTGGCATTGAGTTCCCCTTAAAATCCATACCAGACCCCTAGGGTTACCTTTAACCACTTAAATACAGGGCACTTTCACCCCCTTCCTGTCCAGACCAATTTTTAGTTTTAAGTACTCATTGACATCTATAGGAAATATTCGTCAGCTTGGCATGGCACTGCCCCCTGTCTTAAACATTGACGTCAATGGGAAATCATGGTCAGCTTGACAGGGACACAAAACTTGGGAAGCACCAAGAGGGGACCCAGGACTACAACATATCTATACATTTTAAAAGTGAGGCATACCTGTACACTACACTGACTGCACTAAAATAACTCAGCACACTAACCACTAAGTACCTGCCTAATCTCTACTGTCACACACTCTACATGACTGCAGTGTAAGCAGCAGCCTTATAAAGGGTGGGGCATGATTGGCTAAAGGCACCCTGCCTTAGGCCAATCATGGCTCTGAGAGGACATTGTGCTGTGATTTTCCAAAGCATACAGGTCAGGTGCATGCTTTGGCCAATCACAAGTACTTAACGCACTGCAATCATGCAGTGAATTATGGGGCGCTCATCGGCAGGCGAATTTGCCGCTGAGCGCCCCTGGTGTTTGTGTGTTCAGCAAACACACGAACACCCGATGTTCTAGTCGAACTTATGTTCGATTCAAACATCAAGCCCATCATCACTACTTGCTATTATTCTGCATCCAGGCATCCACTAAAGCTAAAGGAATATCATACATCTACAAACTCCTATCTCGGCCAACATTCACTTGTAAACCCTCCAGTATGGTCTTCTGGGAATCAAAATTACAGATCCTCCTCCCACCCGAGATTTGGTACCGCATCCTCAATCTTCTTACTACTTTCTCCAAAAATGTATCCTCTGGGAAAATCTTTCATAAATGGACATCCTCCATATCTCTTGGAGCTGTCCCACCATAGTCATTTTTTGTAAGGACCTTTCTATCTTAATTGCTGACATTACTCACATTCCACAAAAGTTGACTCCGCAAATGGCTCTCTTTCGTCTAGATCTCTCCCTCTGGTCTGCGGCACACCTTCCCATTGTAATGCATATCTTGATAGCAGCACGTATAACCCTAGTGCATGCATGGAAGGATCCACATCCACCACCTTTCTGCTCCCTCATTTCTACCATTAATGACAACTGCCACATGGAGTTACCCTTTGACAAAGCTCATCTGCAAAGTGACAAATTTCTCAAACACTGGTCTCCATGGCTAGCTCATCCTAGAAGTATTAAACTACCATAACTGAACCTTACATCCTATGTGCTGGACCCCAATTACAGCAAAATTCCCTCTATTCTATATGCATGGGACCAAACAGAGCCAGATGCTAATCTATTATGTTTTCTTGTTCATATTATACCTTTGAGTTACCATATACTGTATCCTTCACATTTTAGGTTGGAATCAATTATACTCTCCAACTCTTAAGTTTTCCACTCTCCTTCCTCCTACTACTCCCTTTTCACTTTAATACCACTCCCTGCGGTGGTCTGGTGTCGAGGTAAACACCTTATCATATATGGCATATCTATGTTGCAACCTGCTAGATGTCAACTTACTGTTCTATATGATTATAACTCATTTGAAGGGAGGTTACCCCTCCCTCCAATGCATTTATCTACCTTGTATTTACTTTATTACCTCAATATAACCTTTAAACCCCCCCACCCCAAAAAAAAACAATCCATACATACAAAGAAACAAATATATATATATATATATATATATATATATATATATATATATATATATATATATATATATATATATATATAATACGTTCAGAAATGAAGTTATATGTAATAAAATGGAATGGCACAGGTAAAAAATATTGAACCCGCTAACTGAAATGCATTTATTACTTCGTACAAATTCCTTTGTTGGTAGTGACAGCTTTGGGATGCCTCCTGTATAGAGAAACTAGTCACATGCATTGCTCAGGAGTGTTTTTGGCCCATTCTTTCACACAAACAGTCTTAAAATCTTGAAGATTCCATAGGCCTCTTCTATGAAATATGATCTTCAGTTCTTTGCATAGATTTTCTATTGGGTTCAAGTCAGGTGAATGGCTGGGCCATTCTAGCAGCTTTATTTTCTTTCTTTGAAACCATTTAGGAGTTTCCTTGGATTTGTGTTTGGGACCATTATCTTGCTGAAATGTCCACCTTTGTTTCATCTTAACCACTTAAGCCCCGGAAGATTTTACCCCCTTCCTGACCAGGGCCTATTTTGCGATTCAGCACTGCGTGAATTTAACGAACAATTGCGCGGTCGTGCAACACTGTACCCAAATGAAATTGACGTCCTTTTTTTCCCACAAACAGAGATTTCTTTTGGTGGTACTTGATAACCTGTGCGATTTTTTGATCATGCGCTATAAACAAAAAAAGAGCAACAATTTTGCAAAAATAACAATATTTTTCACATTTTTAATATTAAATTCCCCCCAAAAAATGTAAAAATCAAAATCTTTTTAACATTTTAGGCCAATTTGTTTTCTCCTACATATGTTTGGTTTGGTTTGCGCAAAAGTTATTGCGTTTACTAACTAAGGGAAAGATTTTTGGCATTTTTATTTTTATTTTTTTAACGAGTAATGGCGGTCGATCTGCGATTTTTTTTGCGGGACTGCGATGTTGCTGCGGATGGATCGGACCCTTGACTGACATTTTTGACACTTTTGGGAGTACCAGTGACATTACTACAGTAATCAGTGATAAAAATATGCACTGTTACTGTAAAAATGACACTGGCAGGGAAGGGGTTAACTTTATTGGAGAAGGAGGGGTTAAGTGTGTCCCTAGGGGCGTGTTTCCAACTGTGAAGGGATGTGGCTGTTTGTGTAACAACAGAGAAATACGATCCTGCATAGCAGTACCTTATGATCTCTGTTCTTACACAGGGGAGAATGACAGGCGGCTTTGTTTACATTAGCCGCCTGCCTTTCTCCCTCTCCACCCGACGATCACAAGTGACCAGCGGACATCGGGTCCACCGGTCACACGCGCGGGGGGGTCCGTGAATGAGCGGGGGCGGGAGCGCGCCTCCGGCGGCACACGCTCGCCCCCTAGAGCCTCACAGGCTAGTGACGTACCCCTACGTCACTTTGCCTGTGAGGGGCTGACTGCCGCCGTATATAGTCGTGCGGCAGTCGGCAAGTGGTTAATCATTCTAGTAGATGCCAGCATATTTTTATCAAGAATGTCTTGGTACATTTTTCATTCATCCTTCCTTTAATGATATGAAGTTTGCCAGTACTGTATACTGAAAAACAGCACCACGCCATGTTGTTCCCACCTCCAAACCTCACTGTTATTATGTTTTTTTTTGGGTGATGTGCAGTGCCATTTGACCTCCAACATTGGTGTGTATTATGGCATCCAAAGAGTTGAATTTTTGTCTAATCTGACCAAATTATATTCTCCCAGTATTTCACAGGCTTGTGTAAATGTTGTGCAGTAAACTTTAAACAAGCTTCAACATGCTTTATCTTCAGCAATGGAGTCTTGCATAGTAAGCGTGTATACAGGCCATGGCGGCTGAAGGCATTACTTTTCTTTGAAACAATTGTACCTGCTAATTCCAGGTCTCCATGAGTGTGACCTCATAGGGTCCAGGGATAACCTCATGCTCCCAGTAGTGATGCTGACCCTAGCCAAATGCAAAACTAGTGAAAAACAGTAAAAAATGATGAGTAGGGAAAAAATGTCAGTGGCTTCCACCTGTAAAACCATTCTTGTTTGTCTCATTGTTGCCCATCTAGTGCACCTGTTGTTAATTTAATTAACACCAAAGCAGATGAAACTGATTAAGAACCCCCTCTGTTACTTAACTGAGGGTCAATATCCTAGAAGTGACTTGATGCTATACTCTGATTAAAAAGTGTTCCTTTAATTTTTTTGAGAAGTATATATATGTGAATTTTATTTTTTATTTTTTGTTGCATTTCAGTGAATAAATTCTGAAACTGATGAAATCAGGTACTTAATATTTCACTACATTACATATAACTGTACCTATGGTGCCATGAATATTTTTGATGATTTCAAATGGCATGTGCAGTTTAAGAAACCTTTAACCAATCAACAATCTTCCACTCTAGCTCTTGCTCATCAATTGAAGAACCCCTATTAAGCAGGAAATATATTTGTACTTTAATCAATGCTTCTGATTATATTCGTATCTTCACCTTTATCCTTTCTGAATAAATATTCAGAAATACAGATGCTAGATAGAGAAGCTTCATAAGCAACCCACACAAGCTCAGTTTTTTAGTCCATCTAATAGTTCTAAGGATTTCCTATACTGAACAGTATCTGACAGAGCATTTAGCAACAAAATGATGACTAATCAGCTTACACTAAAATGCATAGTATCATCATCTGACTAACTCTAGATAAAATAGAGGTAAAGCAATACCTTGTGCTATCACTAATCTAGTGAAACAACTTACAGGTTGCTACTAATCCACTGTCATGTGTTCTCTCACAAACTGAAAATGTATACAAAAAAAGTGAAGTGCATCCAAAATATTGATTGTATTACAAGTAATTGATCAAAATAACAATAAACTTCAGTGCATATGTGTAAATATTATACAGAAATAGAATTTTTTAAGATTTATAAGATCTGCACAAAAATGTTTGCTAACCAAAGTGTTTTTTTTTTTTTTTAATAGACTATTTAACTCCCAAATAGTGTCCATGTGAATTATTTCAAGCATCCCAAAAAAAAAAAAAGTTAAATTTGAAAAGACAATCGATCTACACAAAAATTTTTCATAATCAAAGTGTTTTACAATAAATCTTATAGAGCACCCAAAGAGTGCCCATGTGAATTATTTCAATAACATTATTCACTACAGAAAGGTAATGTAATGGAATCATCCTGATTAACCAAAAAAGTGCACAAGGTGATCTCCTTCTGTATCTGCTACCACCATCTGTGCCAACCACTTACCTACGTATATGACTCACCAAACAGTAAGGTCAAAATGTGCTTTGCCCCTACTCAAGGCTGGTAATCACTCAACACATTCTCTCCAGATTTCTAATCAAACGGTCATCAAAATGATCATCAATTCTCCTCTGATTGGCCTTTTCTCTATCATCAATCACTAAAGTTAGGGCACTCATATCCAGTGCACACAGAACATTGCCAGTTTAAATATCCAAGAATTGCCCCCTTAAGAGATAGCATTAACCTCGGTGATGACATCATGTGGTCCTGCCCCATCAGTTAATAGGGACGTTTTCATCATGTTACCTTTTTATAGTGAATGGTGTTGTGGACATTTGAAATAATTCATGTGGACACTATTTGGGTGCTATATGAGATTTATTGTTCATACATCTCAAGCCACAGCCAATCACAGTTAGAATCACGCCCCTAGGGACACACATAACCCCTCCCTAGGGACACACATAACCCCTCCCTCTCAAAAAAGTTAACCCTTTCACTGCCAGTGTCATTTTACAGTAACAGTGCATATGTAAAGCACTGATTACTGCAGTAATGTCACTGGTAACCTCAAAAGTGTCAAAAATGTCAGTGTCAAGGGTCCGATCTGTCCACCGCAATGTCACAGTACCGCAAAAAAAATCGCAGATCGCCGCCATTACGCATTAAAAAAAACAACAAAAATGACAAAAATCTTTTCCTTAGTTAGTAAACGCAATAACTTTTGCGCAAACCAATCAAAATACGCTTTTTGTGATTTTTTTTTACCAAACATATGTAGAATAAAACAAATTGGCCTAAAATGTTAAAAAATTTTGATTTTGACATTTTTTTTGGGGAATTTCATATAAAAAATTTGAAAAATATTGTTATTTTTGCAAAATTGACGCTATTTTTTTTTTTATAGCGCAAAAAGTAAAAATCGCACAGATGATCAAATACCACCAAAAGAAAGCTCTGTTTGTGGGAAAAAAAAGACGTCAGATTCGTTTGGGTACAGCTTTGCACGACCGCGCAATTGTCTGTTAAAGTCACGCAGTGCCGAATCACAAAATAGGCCCTGGTCAGTAAGGGGGTAAAATCTTCTGGGGCTTAAGTGGTTAAAAAACACTGTTTTTTAAACATTTTTGTGCAGATTGATTGTATTTAAGCTGTTAGTTTTTTGTTTTTGGGTTGTTTTTTTATAGATTTTTTAAACAAAATGTTTTTTATTTGTATATAATGTTCACATATATGCAATGTAGGTTATTGTTATATTGATTGACTGCTTCTAATACAATCACTCTTTTGGTTGCGCTGCACTATTTTTTATATACATCTGAAAGAATGCAACACATTTAAAATGGCTAGATTAGCATATACAGTGTGTGAGATACAATTTCTAATTTAGATGCATATTAATCCAAATCATGAAAGGATTTACAAACTAGTCTAAAGAAAAAAGAATTAGGACCTATCTGTATTTAACTGTCAGTTCTAGGAAGTTAATGGGTAGATTTTCAGGTGAAATTAGGATAGAGAAACCAAATTAGACCCTTTAGAGTTAATCTGTTAATAATCTGCAGTATAGGGAAATGTGATTATCTCTCTCAAATACAATTATTTCTGACACAAAATAAGAAAGATGACAAATTAATTTGTCTGAGATGACTGCTCATGGTAAACATGTGACTAATGCTACCTTAGACCAATCTGATGAGATACTTAGCTTGTTTGCCAGTGGAGGCCATCTTCATGGTCTGATGTGCCCATTGTTTTCTATGACAGGCCTAGTTTACTGTTACATTTTTATACATTGAATAAATATAATTTTAAAATCTTTCTTATGAGATACTGATCATTTGCAGTGTGACTGCATATATTAGGTTGTAGTATATAAAAAGCATTCTGTTAAGGGATAAGTTCACCTTCAGCAATATTTTACACCATTTTTTAGCAGCCTCACACCCCACTCATCCCTCTTTGTGACAGCAAGCGGAAGATCTTCTAAAACTTAATTAACCACTTGCCTACTGGGCACGTAAACCCCCCTCCTGCCTAGGCACATTTTCAGCTTTCAGCGCTGTCGCACTTTGAATGACAATTGCGCGGTCATGCAACACTGTACCCAAATGAAATGGTGGGCACTGATAAGGCGGCATTTATGGGCACTGATAAAGTGGCACTGATAATGCAGCTCTGATAGGTGATGGTTGGCACTGATGGGCACTAATGGGTGGCACTGAAGGGCACTGGTAGGTGGTGCTGAAGGGCACTAATAGGCAGCACTCATGGGCACAGATGGGCACTAATAGGTGGCACTGATGGGTGGCACTTATGGGCAATGGTAGGCACTAGTAGATGACACTTATAATGGGGTACTGATTGGCACTGATAGGTGGCACTGGTGAGCACTAATAGGTGGCACTGGTAGGTGGTGCTGGCGGACACTGATGTGCACTGGTAGATGGCACTAGTGGGCACTGACAGATGACACTTGTGGGCACTGGTAGGTGGCACTGGTGGGCACAATTTGCCCTCTCCTCTTCAGGACCGATGTCCCTCTGACAGCAGCCGGCGATCATTTTCTTTTTCTCCTCACACTGGCAGTGCCCCTTACTGTGATCTATGATCAGCTGAGTCTCATGGACTTGCTGATCACAGAGTGAGCCGCACGTTCTCCACAGGTAGCAGGCAGGCAGCTCATGCATGGGAGGACGTACATTGACGCCTTCCCGGCAATTAAGGTCCGGGCTGTAGCCGTCTTTCGGCTATAGCACGGGCACGAAGAAGTTAAAGTAGTAATGATTATTACTAGTAGTTTTGAGAGCATTTTTAACCTATTTACAAAAAATGTAGGTTTATGTTTAAACGTGAAAAATGAGACAAGTTATCCAGACTAAGAAAACCGTTGTCTGACCTTACAGGATCTTCAGCTATTTGTAAACTTTTGCAGGGCTGCTAGAAGTTAGCTTGAACATGTGTTGATTTTTTTCTGTTTGTAATACCAGGCAGATTCACTTAAAAAAAATATTGCATTGCCCATACTGTAAAGATGCTGGATAGCATGTAGGCCCCTTGTTAATACCAGCCCAGTTGCCTATCACTATAAGGGTTTGTGTGGACATATATTGTAATTAAAAAACGCTCTTTGTGTATGATGGAAGGACTGATAAAATTAATGCATTTAAATGGAAAATGTGGCAAAAGGTGGTGTATGACCTTCTTTGTCTGCAATACAAGCATGTCTTACTAGGAACTGTTCAATCCAGAGAAACCCCAAATGAATCAAGTCAAATGCAGCCTTAAAACTATCATCCACACTATAATATATAATTAAATGGGAATCTGCTGGCTGGCATTCGAGAAGCACTTAAAGTACACGTCAAATCTGGGAAACAATGTCTGTCTACATGAACCTTAAGACAGGTGTTTTAACAGTTATGACTCCCTCCTCAAAAAATAATTTATATTTCAAAACTTTTTTTGATTTAAGAGCAAGTAAAGCTACAACAAGGCACAAAATAATATATTAACCCTTTGGAGCCTTTTTCTGACACTTGTTGCTTACAAGTTAAAAGTCAGTATTTTTTGCTAGAAAATGACTTACAACCCTTAAAAAATTATATATATATATTTTTTCTTAGCAGAGACCCTAGAGAATATAATGGCAAATGTTGCAATATTTTATGTTACATTGTATTTGCGCAGCGGTACTTCAAACACAATTTTTTTGGAAGAAATACACTTTCATGAATTAATAAGAACAAAACAGTAAAGTTAGCCCAATTTTTTTTTTTTTAATGTGAAAGAGGATTTTATGCCAAGTAAATAGATACCTAACATGTCATACTTTAAATTGCCCACGTTTGTAGAATAGCGACAAATTACGGTATTAAAAAATCTCCATTATGCAACATTTTAAACATTTTTAACAGTTATCAATTTAGAGGTACAGAGGGGTCTTGTGCTAGAATTATTGCTCTCACTATAACATGTTCAGGGATACCTCACATGTGTGGTTTGAACACTGTTTATATTTGCAGGCGCGACTTACGTATGCTTTCACTTCTGCGTGCTTAACATTTTTTTCCTATTTATTTATTTATTTTATTTTGTACACTGTTCCTTTCATATTTTTTTTTATTACTTTTTAAGGGAATGTAAACATTCCTTGTGACAGTAATAGGTAGAGACAGGTACTCTATATGGAGGGATCTGGAGTTTATAAGACTCCAAATCTTTCCTCTGCACTTAAAAGCATTCAAAACACCAAATTTGGCTGTATTTAATACTGCCATTTTTTGTTTTAAATCTGAAGCCTTTAAAGCTCAAGTAAACAGGAAGTGATGTCATAACATTGCTTCCAGGTTACTAGATCTGAGACTTGCTCAAAGCCGATTTCCAAATGCATTTTCACAGTAGACTCGACAGAGTATTAAGATGAGAATTAGGAATGGAACTTGGCAAAACTCTGAATAAATATAGAATTTGAGGAAGGATTAATATTTTAAGTGCTGCTATCCTGCCAGCCCAGGAGTGTCAGGTTGCCAGGAAACCAGACCACAGAGTGAGGAGCGAAACCAAGAACAGCCGGGGTCAAATCCAGAGTGGGTAGTCATTCAAGCCGGGATCGAGTCTAGAAGGGGGTAGTCATCCGAGCTGGGGTTGAGTCCAGAGGCGGGTAATCTACCGATGGCGGGTCGTCTGCCGATGCTGGGTCGTCTTCCGATGCAGAATCAAGAGCCAGGAAAGTCATCAGCCAAGCCAGATCATGTACGGAGGAACATGGAGAACAGAAGACTGCTAGCAATGATGCACCTTGGAGCACAAACACAAGGGCAAAGGACTGCAAGCCAATAGGTGATATATATAGTCAGGTCAGCAACATCATCACTGAGCAACGCCCAGGCAGCAGGCAAGTGATGATGCAATTAGAGTTTATAAAAGACAGCAGTCTGCACATTTCCAAGATGGCTGCCAACAGGAAGACAAGGTAAGACCTTGACAAGGAGCTATGTTTTTAGTTTGTGCCTCAAGTTTTTAAATAAGGGGCTTGAAGATGATGTGGCATTTAGAGTAATTCCCAAGTTGTGTTTACCTTAACATATTCTGGAGGTGCAATCTGGTGGACTGCAAAATCCCCAGATCTAGTATGAGGAATCTGAATAAATTAACTCACATAAATGTAATATGAGACAGCACTAAAACTTGTGAGTACATGATGGGTATGTGGGAGGAAGTTAGGGGATTGGATAGAATAACATTGTCAGCGAATAGATTGATCACATGTGGCTTAGAATTTAATTTGAAACCAGTGATGAGGGAATGCAAATGCATCATCTCAGCCAGGGGCTCAGTCATTAAATTAAAGATGGTAGGCGAGAGTGGGTAACCCTGTCGAGTCCCATTGGAAATACTAAATGTTTTAGACAGAAAACCAGATGTGTATACCTGTGCCATTGGGGAAGAGTTCAAAGCTAATATAGCAGACAGTATGAGTCCCTGAAAACCGAACTTAGATAAGACCATAGAGATGTACTGCCAGTGGACTCTGTCAACACCTTCTCTGTGTCTTTGGAAAGCAGCAGAGAATGCATTCTAGTTTTCTCAGTATAATACATAATGTTCACTATCCTTCTTGTGGCGTCAGCAGATTTTCTATCCCTCACTAAACCCATCTGGTCTTGTTGAACCAAAGAAGGGAATGTAAATTAGCTGCTTAGCTAGGAGCTTTGCGTAGATTTTAACATCAGTGTTTAGGAGTGAGATTGGTTTGAAGTTGGCAGGAGTTGTGGGCTCCTTGCCCAGTTTGGGAAGGGTGACCACGTAGGCTCTCAGCATCTCTGGAGGGAATGAAGAGGTAATGGCAGCATGGGCAAAAATGTTTTGCATGTGTGGGGTCAGAATTTTTCTAAAGAGTTTGAAGTATTTGTTAGATAAGCCACCTGGGCCCGGAGATTTTCCATTGGGCAGAGACAGTATGGCCTTTTCTATTTCTAGGGGTGTAAATGGAGCATTAAGAGATTGAAGGGGAGATTCTGAAAACGTGGGAAGAAGTAGCTGCTTCAGAAAACTCTGTATGTCATCAGGCGTGGGTTGGGGTGTCTTATGGTCTTCTGGTAAGTTATTTAAAGCTCCATAGTAATCTGAAAATTGGTAAAGATCTGCTATATCTTGAGGATTAATAATTCTATGATTGAGAATGGGATTTATCAAGTGTGATATCCTTGCCTTACATCTCACTTGTTTCAGTCTGATGGCTAGATATTTCCCTCCCCTGTTGGCGTTTGTGTAGGATTTAAGTTTAAGCCTCCTTAAGTGCATGTCGTACTGTTGTGTCAGCTGGGTCCTCAACTCTTCCCTGAGTTTGGTGAGTGCATTGGAAACATTAAAGAGGGACTGGCTTTGTTCTGGGATTCTAAGTTATAAATCTCCAATAGTAAAGCATTGAGCTTAGCTGCATAGTTCCGTTGAGCCTGTGCTCCTTGTTGGATGAGGATACCTCTTATGAAAGATTTATGGGCATGCCAAAGGATGAATGGGCTATTAACTGAAGTCTCATTATTAGTTAAAAAGTACTGGAGATGCTGAGAGATCTCTGAGGAAGCCTGGGGCTCTTCCAGTAGTTTTACTTTGCAACGTCAGATGGGGACAGAGGGGGGGGCATCCCTTTCATTTATAGTCATTGTGATTGCAGCATGATCAGACCAAGTAATATCACAGATAAGGGTTAAGGAAACATTTTCCAATAACCATTTGTCAGTTATGAACATGTCTATGTGAGAATAAGTATTATGCCTAGGTGAGAAAAACACATAGTCTCTTTCATTGCCATTAAGACAACGCCCCACATCAAAGACCTCTTCATTGTGTAACAAATGTTGAAGAGAGGTTGTGTTCTCTTTCACCGGAGCAGAAGAGTCTGGGCAAGAGTTGGTGGTTAAGTTGAAGTCTCTGCACATCAAAAGGTGTGCAAGTTTTATGGTGGAGATGTGCTTGAAGATTTTGCGGAGAAAACATATCTGATAAGAGTTAGGGGCATACAAAGCCACTACTGTATAGGGTTCGTGTATATTTGTTGGTACCTCAGGCCACAGGGGGTGGGACTTTTATGGCAGGTGATTGATAGTATCAAATATAAATCATAAAATATTTATTTTGAAAAGAAGAAGATATTTACATAGAAATCATATTTCAAAGTATATACATTTGTTGTGCTGGGTTAGAGACCCAGGGTGAGTAGGTGAAAAGAAATGAAGATATTGTGACATGTGTCATTTGTGACATAATATTGGAATATTCATCTCTGTTTTTCCATGCTATGGGCTTGGAGTTTTCCTGAGAGGATTCCTGGTGCGTATCCTACGCGTTTTGGCTTATATAAAAAAAGCCTTTATCAAGGATTATGCATTTTTGTCACCGTTTCTGTAACAGTAGAAATGTAGTAGATAAATTATACTTGATATACCTAGGAGTATCCGTTGGTATATCACAATTTAAGTATACATACTTTTTTTTTGTGTTCAATCCATGTATAGTTAAGTTGCCTTCTTTAAGCAGCGAGAACCTTATGGGTGCGTCCAATGATGTATGTCTGAGTGTTTAAATCAGAGAAGAGGTAAGTATATAATGGGGGACCATTAGTGATAATATTATGTGCTTAACCAGACTTACAATGTTGCTATTTCAGCAGGGTGGGGCAGCCAGGATTTTTTCAACAAAAGATGGAGGACTGGCTATCTTTTTTCATTCCCTCAACCTGTAAGGCGTGTAAGTGGGGGAAGATATTTTATCCTTATTTGGATTGGACAGCAGCGCTTCCTTCCTCTGTTTAAATCAGAGATAGATTAAGTATATACTTAATAAAAGCTAATCAAAAACCAATAGTAGTGATATCATGTATTTCCAAGAACTTACAGCGTTGCTATTTTAGCCAGGGTGGTTTAAAATTAGGTGGAAGGCTGGATATCATGTCCCCTCAGTCTGTAAGGTGTGTGGGTTTAGGAAGATGTCCTATCCTTTCTATGAGCAGAGAGGTATATATTGAGCCCTGGGTTTTCAGGCAATCACAGAGTAGTACAAAGTAAAAGTCCAAGAGTGGTAGGTAAAGATACGTTTCGATTGGGCAGCAGCGCTTGAGTCCTTCCTCTTCCCTCTCTGCGAGGGAACTGAGGTTGGACGGCGGTTCCCCGGCCTTTTATGCCGGTCCGCGCATGCGCATTGAAGCGTCGCACGTGCCAGCAAGTAGCGTCCGTCACGCGGCAACAACTCTTCTGCGCATGCTCCGACTAGCGGCACGCCCATCTGAGTGAGACATCGGGATGCTTCTGCTGCCGACACGGAAGGGGGAGGAGTACATATATATAAGGGGGGGGAGGAGTAGATATATATATAAAGAACAATCTTAACAGTAGTACATAGAGAAGCATGGGAGAGGATTTCAAAAGTACTCATCTAGATGTTATATATATATATATATATATATATATATATATATACACATGCATCTAGTTTCCACCCAACCCCCCTTAAAAAAGCAATCCCGTATAGCCAATACCTTAGGCTTAAAAGAAATTGCACTAGCAACGAGGATTTCCAGAAACAAACCTATTAACAGCTAGGTTGCAGGAAAGAGGATACACTAAAACTTCACTAAGGAAGGCTTACAACAAAGTAAAAGAGAAAAATAGACAGGAAATTATATTCAAAACACAGATTGGTAAACAAAAAGACCAGGAAGAGAAAAAACAAGAATTATCATAAGATATACAAATAAACACAAGAGAATAAAGCATATCCTGAATAAACATTGGCCTATCCTAAAAGAGGACCCCACAATCAAGGACCTTATACCTGAATACCCTCCAGTGACATACAGAAAATCAGGATCCATCAAACAAGAACTGGTACACAGTGAATTTAAAGAAGGAACGCGAAAAGACCCATGTAAAGAAAAAGGTACCTTCCCCTGTGGCTCATGTGCTCAATGTAAAGTAATCAAGAAATGCAAAAGAACAACCTTACCCAATGGAGAAGTTTTTGAACTGAAACATTTCGTTAACTGTCGCACCAAAGGAATTGTATACCTCATGAGATGCGAAAACCAAACAAGATATGGGTAGAAGGATCAATAAACATTCAAGTAAACAATTCAAGTAAACATCAGAACTGATCCTGAGGAGAGGAAACATATAAAGGCAACAATGCAATAATAACTTCAACTGACATACCCAGTATTCACAATATGAGAGGGGCCTGGACCCCCATCACCACAGTCCCCGCACAGAAGACACGTGCAGAGCTCAGCCCGCCAACACCCGTAGCCGGAACAGACAGCGCTGCACCAAGTGGTACCACGGTGCAGCAGACCCCTCCGCACAGAGCCCCCCCCCCCACGTAGGAAGCCCGGACCCCCCCACATCACCCCAACTGTACATAACTACCCCAAATGACATCCCGCACCTCCCCTGACCCCACCCCTCCATCCCCCAGCAACTCAGAACCAGCACCATTAGGAGCAAAGACAGCAGCGGGCAGCCTGGAGCAGGTCAAAGTTCCCTGGGAGCCTCCGGCGTAAGAGCCTGGAATTTGCGGCAAATCCGCTGTGGGCGGGGGAGCAGGCCGGAGCTCACCAATCCGATGGTCGAGGTTACATCAGCAGCCAATTCGGTACCTGGATCGGATCAGCCTCCATAAAAGCAAATAAGGCAGGCAGGCCACTGGGCGAGCGAAGAGTGAAGGTAGAGTTGGGCTTGTGGAAGGTGACTGATAAGGGATACCCCCACCGGTATGTGAGACCTGACCTCCGGGCTAGGTCCAGAAGTGGGCGCAACAAAGCCCGGCAGTACAGCATGGCCCTGGAGAGGTTGGGCAAAATCTTGAGGGAAGCGCCATCAAAGTCCACTGGTCCAGAGTCCCACGCCCGACGGACCACCAGTTCGCTGTGTGTATAACAGTGGAAGCGGCAAATCACATCCCACGGCTGCTTTGGGTCAGCAGAGCGGGGGCCCAAGGCCCTGTGAATCCTGTCAAATTCCAGGTTATCCGGCAAGGGATCTCCCAAAAGTTGGCTGACTATAGCAGTAACTGTGGCAGGCAAATCTTCAGTGCCCGTCTCCCCGGGGAGGCCCTTGAGCCGAATATTTTTCTGGCGACTGAGGTCCTCCATATCCTCCATATCCTCCATATGGAGCTGCATAGCCACCATAGCCTCCATATGCACGGCCTGGGACTTTTCCAAGGTGGTAAGGCGGTGATCCATGGCTGTGATGGCCGCTTCTCCAGCCGACATTCTTTCCGCTACCAGCCAATCCTCCTTCTGTACCGTCTGCACATCTTTACAATGGGTAGCTTCCAAGCAACCGACAATAGTCTCAATGTCCGCTATACTAGGGAGAGAGTGGAGAATGGCACGGAGCTCCTTGTCTGCCCCGAGCTGACTAAGCAGCCGTGATGAGCTCAGTTCAGGCAGGCGGAGGGCTGCGGAAGTGTCCGAGATGGCATCCGAGGCTGTCGACGAGGCAGGAGAAGCCGGCATGGAGTTTGCACCCACAAGGCACACTGCATGGCTCCGCCACCTTACTTGCCAGAGAGGAGGCCTGAGAAGGAGAGAAGAAGTGCCGAATTTCACTCCCAGAGGGGGTGCTCCAAGGTGTACCTGGACGCCCAGAGGTACACTTGGTCCTTCTCTTCTTAGCAGACCTCATGCCTTGAGGCAGTAGTGAATATTAGCTGGGTTAGGTGGGTCAGAACACGGAGCTCAAATGAAAAGCAGCCTCAGTCAACCATGTCCAGGCCACGCCCCCTGTGCATATTTTTTTAAATAAAACCATTTTTGCAAGGGTAATGCGCTAGGCGGGTGTGCCCTCTTTATTTGCTCTTTCTAGAATAAGTTTATGGTCACTGACCATAAGGCTATAGCCTGAGGAAATGCTGTGGGCATAGGAGTTACTGCACTGGCTAGCTGCAGTAAATTATTTTCTCATGTAACCCTTATGTAAAAAGGTTAATGTATGTTTTCAAACAGTGGACAATAGTCTCACAATAATGAAAATAAATACATATTTTAATAATTTAACAATTGCCAAATGCATTTATAATGTCTTTGCAATTTTTAATTCAAGTTTTGTGAGACATTCAGTCTTCTTTGCATGTGGGAAAAAAGTGTCCTTGTTACTTAAGATTTTTCAATAATTATAATTAAGGTCTCCTAACAAGCTGCCTTTTAAATCCGTATTGATTAGCAGTGTACCACACAACCTGCTGCTATTTTTGCTAATTAACATCTTTCATTAATAAGTGGTCATCAATTTAGTTGCTTTAAAAATGAGCAAAACAAATTGATCATCAAGTCAGTTTTAGATACTGATGACATCATGAAGTAAGAACCAGTTCAGTTAGCCAGAGAAGTTGAACAGATTGGATTAGTAAAAGGGTAGCTTTAAAGGTGAACTCCAGTTATATATAAAACAATAACAAGTATGGTAAAATTTTAATAAAAAAAAACTTGAATACATTGTAAATGCAGCTAATGTAAATATGTGAATTCATCCTGGTATCAGATTCCTGTTATCCCCAGCAAAGTGACACACAGAGCTTGATTTACTAAAACTGAAGAGTGCAAAATCTGGTTCAGCTCTAGATGGTAGCCAATCAGCTTCTAACTTCAGCTTGTTCAATTGGTCTTTGACAATAAAACATGGAAGCTGATTTGTTTCTGTGCTGAGCTGCATCAGATTTTGCACGTCTTGCTTTAGCAAATCAACACCACAGATTATGAAAGGTGAGGAGATTGCAGGGATAAGGATCTATTGCAGAGAACATATAGTATGCTGACAGTAAATTAGTTAACTAGGATTGCCAACAAAACTTTTGTGTGTGTAGCCTTACATTTTGTGAATTTTGTGAATACCAACATTCCCTAAAAACCTGTGGAATTTTAGTTTTCTCCAGACCTGGAAAGCAGCAACGTGAAACTGAGAACATGTAAAAATATGCATATTGAATATTGCAATAAATATGTAATTATGCATATTATCTTACTATTGCTGTTATATTTGTGAAATAGGGCATAAATGTATATGCGAACATTACTTTCCTATGTTGTTATATTAGTATTGTCATGTCATTTCAGATATGCATCCTTTGCTGATACTGTATGTTTCATTATACGCATTCCCCAGGGTGCTAAGAGGTGAGCAAACCCTACTTAACATGGAAAACAAAAACTAATTGAAATGTATCAGTGAATAGGATTTTGACTTGATATGTCTTTTGTTTCCGGAATTCAGGGGAGACTGCATTTTTTTTCTGCACTCAAATGAAACCAAAATGGCTATGCTGTCTGGCACGGATCCTTGAATCACAAGAATAGCTGCAGAGAAATACAAATCCTTTGGCATGTGACACAGCTCCAATATATGCATTTCAACTGTTTATTTAGTTTCTGCACTAGAGCTTTTTTTTTAAATTAAATGAGAGAGAGAGAGAGAGAGAGAGAGAGAGAGAGAGAGAATGAGAGAGAAGTACAGAAGAGGTAGGAGAGAAAGCAGGTAATTAAAGGCCAATTAAAGCTATTATACTGCAGTGAAGTGTCACATCTTCTCTACTAGAAGTGTAAAATCAATTTAGTTGAATGAGCCAAACAAACTGATCATAAAGTCAACTTTAACACGTTTTGGACCCTGGGCATGCTACACATGTCCAAAAAAACTTCATCAAAGTACATAGAGAGTGTTTAGTATTACCTGTCCTTTTGCCTTTCTGCAGTCACCCCCATCTTTCACTTGCCAGCAATTTCTGACTTTCAAAAAGACAGTTAGGAGTTGCTGCACTGAAATAAAATATATAGTATCTGACACACTGTTTATAAACACTGTGTATTAATTGATAATGTTGGATCTACTCTATTTCATCCATACCCTTTTCCCCTAAGTTAATATTTTCTCCTATTTTTTGTTCTATTCTATTGTTGTAACCATTAATATGTTTTAGTTATTATTAATATAGTTAATTATTTTTGAATTTAAAAAAAAAGCTCAAAATGTAAAAAAGGCCCACAATACCCTTACCCCTTGTTAATACCCTTGCATATTTCATTTGTTAAAAATGTTGCAATGCTTTGTGGTAGACTTAACATTTTACTGTCAATTTAAAAGGGGACATTATATAACATATATGTATATATATATATATATATATATATATATATATATATATATATATATATATATATATTAACAAACTCTAACAATTTTTAACTAACACTGATCAAAAAGTGTGTTTTCGGGTTTTCCTACTTTTTTTCTCTATAGATTGCACAAAAAATTAAATCATTTTTTTCCAGACAATATTACTAAAATAAAGCCTTGTCCCAAAAAAACATTGTATGTATTATTATTTTTATTATTTTTTTTTTAATAATGACATAGTAATTACTAAATGAATAGGTCCAAAGCAGGAATGTAAAAAAATCTCTGCTCCATAGGTGGTGTACATCTAGTTGTATAGACTGAAGCAACAAAGTGGTTAAATCTTTTTTTTTTTTTTAGAACAATACATTTTTATTGAAATTTCAAAAGTAAGAAGCAAAACAATAGTACAAACAAACAAACATTTTCCAATGTCCAGTCGAAGTTTTCAAAGAATCAAGGAGGTATGAAGGTCAAACAACATTCAATGTGACATTACAATGCCTTAGAATATGACATCACCACAGAGGTGAAACCAGCACTCAAAAGAACGCAATGGGAGTAACTCGACGTAGCTCCCCAGGGTCCTGGCATCCCCCTTGGGATCATTGATGCTGGGTCCAGGAGGCACCGCCCAGCCCTGCAGACCTACGCGGGTATAAGTCTCAAGAAGGTACTGTGGAAGGCAAGATTAGGATACTCTGTTGGAGGGTGTAAGGTAAGGCCATATAGCCCAAGATTTTTGGAATATGTGGTATGTTAAAGCATTAATGGCTAAGGTCTTTTCAGATTGGTAGTTAAGGTTAACCATTGCGATGACTTCAGATAGGTCAGGGATAAGCGTGGTCTTCCATTTACGTAGAATAAGGGATCTGGCTGTTAAAAGTACCTGCTTGACTACTTGTCTGCAAGGTGGAGGGTAATTATCAATGTGCACATTGAGCAGGACCAGTTCGACATTCAGGGGGGATAGAATACCAGTGCAAAATGCTATACAGTGAAAGATTGAGTTCCAAAAACTTGTGAGTGAGGGGCATTCCAATAGAACGTGTGGCAGGGTACCCACATTGCCACACTCACGCCAGCAGAGTGGCGAGGCAGAGGGTATTATTTTTGCCAGTCTGTAGGGTGTGTAGTGCCATCTATTGATAATTTTGATCATCGTTTCCCAATGATTGGTGCAGTGGGAGTATCTGTAGATGGAGCGAGCCGCTGACTGCCATTGGTGCAGGGTTAACATGCGTTTTAGTGCCTTTTCCCAGTTCAGCATATGAACAGTCTTCTGGCTAGGGTGTTCCGAGTTCAAGATATCATAAAAGAGGGATATACCTTTGTGCACTGGGGATTCTGACGAGAAGGAGCTCCAAGGCTTGGTGTTAGTGTGTAGGTTGGTAATAGGGTGTCTAGAGAGGAAGAACAGGATCCTAGTAATGGTGAAAGCGAAGTTCCACCCTATTTTTTCACTTTGCAGTTTCCAATAGAAGAAAAAATCCTGAAAAAGAATTGGATATTACATTTTCTATTTTTTTCCACTTACCTTGTTTTTAATGAAAATATACTTACCCTCCTTCCTCTTCCTCCCTCTGCGGCAGTGGCCCGCGCCGTCACTTCCTCCTTGCATTGACTCCTGGGAAATGAGTGTCATTGATCCCAGGAGTCAATGCGCCTGCACCGGCCCTGCTCGTCACTTCTGGTTCAGGTGCGTCATTCTCTGCTAAACAGCTTCTGGGTATGCCCAGAAGCTGTGCAGGGATGACGCGCCTGCAGCGGAAGTGACGAGCAGGCCGGTACAGGGCATTCTGGGACTCCAACATCACCGAAGAGGATGCTCCAGCTTCAGCTGCCCACACTTGAGATGGCAGCGCTGGACAAGACATTTTCAAGGTAAGTATTTATTCTAAAAGGTAAGTGAAACAGGGGACAGTTCAGAGGCTATCGTTGCTTAAATGCACTAGCCCTGTCCCGGGGGTATTTTAAGGTAAAAAAAAAATTCCAGGGTGGCACTCCACTTGAAGGAGGAACTGGGTGCCAGGCCAAACTCATGGAGCAGAGATCCTCTGCTCTTGAGTATGCCCCGATCGTAGAATTGTGAAAGATTAGAAAGGCCAGAGGCATTCAAGTGTGTGACATCTAAACTCTGAATCTTTGTTTTTAGAATAGTTAATGGAGGTGGGTGATCTTGGAGTAGGTTCACCGAGGGTTGTGATTTGGACACTATTCTCCAAGCTTGTAGGGAGGCTCTCACAGTAGGAGGCAGCCTAAGGTGGCCCCAAGGGATCCACAGATCGCTGAACAGTGATAGTCGGAGGTCTTTCGTGGGCACTAGTTGTTCTTCTATAGAGGACCAAAGGGGAGATTCGGTGTGCGGGAACCAATGTTTAAGGTGATCCAGGCGGGCGGCCCAATAATAAGCCGAAAGGTCCGGCAGTCCTGCTCCCCCTAAATGTTTGTGTTTAGTGAGAGTGTCTTAGGCAATGCAGGCTTTTTTTCCTAGCCAGAGGAATTTCCGCAAGATACCAGAGAGGGCAGATAATTGTGTCTTAGTGAAAGGGACGGGAAGGGCTCGGAATAGGTAAAGGAGGTGAGGAAGATGCCCAGGTACAGAATTTTGAATTGGTCGATGGGAAGGGACACCTAGTGGTTAGGAGCTTTGTCGTGTCAGGGTGTACCCCCAAGTCTAGAACAACCAACTTGGACATGTTGATTTTATAATATGAGATACTACTAAAGGCCATGAGGATGCGGTGGGCTGCTGGGAGGGAAACTTCTGGATCCATAAGCATAAGGATGATGTCATCCACGAATAGATTAATTTTGTGTTCCCTATCACCGAGGGTGAAACCTTTAACATCTTTTGATGAGCGGATCGCCTCAGCCAGGGGTTCAATTGCTAGGTTGAAGATGGTAGGGAAGAGGGGACATCCCTGGCATGTGCCATTGGAAATTTTAGAAAATTTTAGACTGTGTGCCAGAGGTGAACACTCTAGGAGTGGGGCAAGAATATAGAGCTAAGATGGCAGATAACACATTGCCCCGCAAACCAAATTTTTACAACGCTGCAGACATATAGTCCCAGTTTACCCTGTCGAATGCCTTCTCAGCATCCAAGGCCAAAGGCGTTCGACTTTTTTTCGGCCACATGTAAGATATTGATGAGCCGCCTGGTGGCGTCTGAGGTTTGGCGTCCAGAAATGAAGCCCATTTGGTCTCTCCGGATCAGGGAAGATAGCATGGTCTGAAGATCACAAAGATCTTAAGATCAGGAGTGAAATAGCGCGGTAATTGGCTGACAGAAAGGGATCTTTCCCCGGCTTGGGGATGGTGACAATGTACGCTCCCAGGATCTCATCAGGAAAGGCAGAAACCTCAGTTGCTTTAGTGTAGACTACTGCTAGGTAGGGTATCAGGGTCTGGTGGTGCAATTTATAATATTCACTTGGGAAACCATCCAGGCCTGGGGATTTGCCATTTGGGAGAGATAGAATGATTTTCCTCATTTTGTCATGCGTAACAGGAGCATTTAATGCGAGGAGTTGGTCCTCCGAAAGTTGAGGCAGATGTAATTTGTCTAGCAAGGTGGAGATGTCTGAGGCAGTCGGTCTGCATATGGCTGGGTCACTGACGAGATTGTAAAGAGAGCTATAGTAGCTGGCAAACTCATCAGCTATATCCTGGGGGTGGGTCAATTTGTGGGCAGATTGGGAGTGGGTTAGGTGCGATATTCTGGATTTTGCCTGTCGATACTTAATTCTGTTTGCTAGGGCTTTGTTAGCATATGCAAAGTAGGTAAGTTTCAGTCTGTGGAAGTGTTTGTCATGTTGTTCCAGCAGCAAGGATCTCAGCTCCTGCCTAAGTTTACTTAAAGCGTTGGAAAGTGTAGGGGTAGGTAGTCGTTTGTTACAAGTCTCTAGGTCATGAATTTCATATAGAAGCTTTGTGAGTGTTTAGTTATATAGTTTTTTAAGCCTAGAGTTTTGTTGTATACAAATCCCTCTCATATAGGCCTTATGGGCTCCCCATAGGCTCCAGGGATCTGAGAGTGAGTGTGAATTAAGACGAAAGAATTTGTGGAGATGCTGGGAGATACGTTTGCCACTAGCCAAGAATTGCAAGTTCCTAATATTACCCTGCCACACAAGGGTTGCCCCCCGCGGGATCCCCTACTCCATGGTTATCTCAATCACAGCGGGGTCAGACCACGTGATGTCCTTGATGGCCGTGGAGGAGGTCCTTCCCAACAGGTGTAAATCTACAACAAATAAATCAATACGAGAATAAGATTGATGTCTGGAGGAGTAAATAGTGAAGTCCTTTTCAAACGCATGTTGACACCTCCAGACATCATACAATTGTTCCTCATGAAGTAAAGCTTGCAGTGAGACCCGTCGGCCACCAGGAGAGGAGATGCAGTCCATCCCCGGGTCGACCGTCAGGTTACAATCCCCACACAAAAAGAGGTTACCATACTTAAGCTTAGAAATAACTTTAGCAGTCTGCGGAGAAAACGCAGCTGGTGCATGTTGGGCGCATAGAGGGACACCAGCGTGATAGGTAGTTCATTAAAGTCTCCTGTCAGGATGATGTAACGACCATCTGGATCTGTCACCAAGTCCTTGACCAGCAGCGCAATGGTGTTTTTCACAGCAAGCAGGATGCCTTTCTGTTTGATCGGAGCCGTCGTCAGGTAAATATGTGGAAAGTCCTTGTGGGTGCACTTGGGGTGGTTAGAGGTCTGGAAATGGGTCTCTTGAACTGATACAATGTCAGCATTGGAAGCTCTCACTTCCTTCCAGAGGGCAAAGCGTTTGGCCGGATGATTTAAGCCATTGGCATTAATGGAAATACATTTAAATGACATATTGGTAAAGACAAGAGGTGTTGCATTGTCGTCGTAGTTGCAGCACAGTCAGTTCCACAGGGTGAGAGTCAGTGACATCCCTGGAGGGGATAGTCCTTAACAGGCAGACAAACCAGGTTGGATAAAAAGGGAAAGAAAAGAAATGTAAAAAAAGGACCACCAAACGGGTCAGAGATAACTAAAACTGTTGATAACTGGAAAAGAGAAGGGGCCATAGGGATGAGACCAAATCCTGAGGCCGGGGACCGTGTCAATGCAGTCATGAAGTGTGGTTACCTCCATTCTGCAGCTTTTTCTTCGCAGACCTCATCCTGGAGACCACCTGCCATTCGTCAGAGAGTGACACAGGAGTCGGAGAGCGGAGGGGGACCCCTCAGGTGGGGGGAGGATGCCCCATCTTTGTAGTAGGTCAATGCCTTCTTCCAGGGTGGAGACTAATGTGGTGGTTCCATTGTGAGTAATGGACAGCGATGCGGGGTGCTTCCATTTATGAGGGATCTTGTGGTTTCTTAGCGCCTTCGTGATTGTTGCCAGGTTTTTGCATTTTTGTAAAGTATGTCTGGATAGGTCAAGCAAGATTTGCAGGCCTGAGAACACTGCGGGGAGCTCCGTTGCTTGCCGGTAGGCTGTGATGATTTTTTCCTTGGATTGGAAAAAATGAATCCAGAGTAAGACATCCCTAGGCAGATCTATTGAGAGGTCAGTTTCGGACAGGGAGGGGACCAGGGTGGAGAATAACCGAGTTGCATACTGAGCCAGCTGGGTCACCTGTATTGACACCGGGATCCCCCTTAATTTCAAGTTATTCCGCCTTGACCTGTCCTCTAGGTTGGCGATCTTGTCCTTCAGCCTTAGGATATCATCTGAATGTTTATTGCGTGCATCAACCATGGCATTAAATGATAAGGCATATTTCCCCAGGGAAGATTCCACAGCATTGATTCTATCTCCCATAGAATGTAACTCCTATTTCAATTGCTGCATGCAGCCCATAATATCAGAATGTAGAGATGATCTGAGGGATAGCAGCATTCCCTTGAGCACTGTGTTGGACACAGGTTGTCCCCCTGTGGGGAAGGCATCAAAGGGGTCTTGGATCTGGAGCGCAGGGCCTGATGTTGTTCCAGGTATGAGTCCCATCTCCCTGCCTGTCTCTTGCCCCTGCCTGTTAGGGGAGATTTGGTTTTTGCAGGGCTTCTGGAGGAGGGGGACACAGGGGATGATGAGCCTGATGAACCCTTGCTATCTGGGTTGCCTACCTGGCGAGATGGCGGTGGATTACAGTGCAGGCCGCTGCCTCGTGTGGAAGCTTGGTGTGGGCTGCCGCCATCTTGGCGGAGCCCGTCTCTAGGAGGCGTGAAGAAACCCTCCAATTTGGCGAGTTGTGGAGAGTCCTTTTTGCAGCGTGGCATGTCGGCGGGTGTCTGGGGAGTCGGCGGAGCACGGATGTGGTGTCTGCTGCGGTGGAGGTGTGCAGGCGGAGACACGGTCCCGGGTGGCGGAGCAGAGCTGCAGGATTAAGCCACCATCTACAGCGCCAGTCACCACGCACCCCAAAGTGGTTAAATCTTGATGATATCACAAACCAAGAAACCACTATGTTCTCCAAAGAAGTTTTGTAGATCTTAGCAACAAAACTTAAACAAAAGAGAATTGGAGAGACACGCAGAGAAACAAAAAAAAATGCAAAGAAATAAAGATCAAATGAAATCCATTGTGTTTCAGCTACAGTATATGTTTTATTTGTACGTTTAACAATTTATACCATTATTTTTAAGTAATATTTGAATGCTTATTTTCTTTACCCAACAGAAAAAAGAAGTTATATTACCTGCTCTATACATATTCCCCTTATCTCATCTTTTGAAGTCCCCTACTGGTGCTCTTTGCTCCACCTCTCCAAGTGCCCCCATAGCAATCCCAGTGTTATGGAGGCACTTGTGTGGGTACGATCCTAAGCTGCGCTGTGTGTGTCCACAGACACACATAGCATGGCTTGGCCATGCCCTTGCTCCTTTCTCACGGGATTTGACTGGTAGCATCAAGAGCCAATGCCTCCCACTGCTCTCAGTCTGTCTTGTGAGAGAAGGAAGAGGAAGCAGCACTGCATTAGATGGGCACAGTGCTGGACTGACAGAGGACTCAGGTGAATATATTTTTTTGAGGGGGCGGAAGAACAGTAAGTGGAAGATTTTTAACTTTAATGCAAGAAATGCATTAATGTAAAAAAAAAAAAAAAAACGTATGACTTTAGCACCACTTTAAGTATTCTGTGTTCTTTTATGAAATATTTAAAATGAAATATCTACAAGATCCCACACAAAGTGGGGTTGGTGTTGTTTTCTTTTTTACCCTAGCACATGATTGAGTTTTCAAAGTAAATACAGGTCTATCTTATTCACTAACTTTCCCTTTTGGACAGGCCACATTTGCATACAGAGAAACAATAAGGTTAATTTTGCAGAGAAAACAGAGACTGTTTAACCAAACATGTGCTGGCAAGAATCCTATTATTTCACTTGCATATGATTGATTATTTAAAGTAAACACAGGTTCACCCTATTAACTATCATTCACTTTGCAAATTAAAAATACAATTTCCAAAGGGAAGATAGATTAAATTACTTTCGTAAATGTGTTGGCTTAATCCAGGTAAAAATAAAAGTTGCTTTCATCTAAAGGCACTGCGTCCCATTCGAACCGCAGCCCCAACCAGGATAGTCATTTTTCAATTTTTGCAAATGTTCATTTCAGACTTGAAAGATCCTCCCAATTCATAGCATTTCTGCATGCTGTGGAGTTTATATGCCCCATTACAATTGTGCATATGATTATTAAAACATTTCTTATATGAATGTGTGTGCATATACTTTATAAAATACACTGAAATAGATTTAGTACACACTAATATATTGTTTTCATGTAAGCTTAAAAAAAACTTAAAAAACTTATACTACAAATGCAAGCTCAAATCATGCTAAGTATATACATAAAAATAATTTGTAGATTTAAAAGTGTACATATTTTTTTTATAAACAAAGAAGACATATGAAACTTTAGACCATTTTATGGTCCAATTTATTGAGGCCCCAACTTGGAATGATGCTCTGCTGGACCTGGTAACCTCAAACCATGCAGAGCTTATTACTAATGCTTATATAAAAGAGCATCTGTGTAGCAGTGATCATAACATGATTTAATTTAATGTAAGCTGTAAGCAAAAAACTCATACTGGATATATAAAAACACCTAACTTTATGAGAGCAAATATTTCAAGGATGAGGGCTGCTCTCCAAGACTTAGACTGTGGGGCAATATTGGCATTGAAGAACAGAAATGTGAATTCTTCAAAAAGACTGTGTGTGAACTCACTGTAAAATATATTCCCATGAGCAATAAGTTTAAAAGGCTAAAAATAAAACCTATGTGGCTCACATCACATCCAAATTTTAGAAAAGCTATAAATAAGAAAAAATAGCTTTTTAAAAATATAAAAATTAAGGAACACTATCATTATTTCAATGTTACGAAGAATATAACAGAATATGTAAAAAGGAAATCAAGGACGCAAAAATTAAAAACGAAGGACAGGTTGCAAAACATAGGATAAATTATATATATATTCAAATATATTATGAGTAAAATGGTCAGGTCTGAGCATGTAGGCCCTTTACAAAATAATCTAATGTGGGTGACTGGGGACAAAGAGAAGGCAAACTTAATAAATACTTTCTTCAGCTCTGTGTATACAAAGGATTATGGGGGAGTTCCTATCCATCATGGGGATGGTATTGCTACCGCCCCAAATGATCCACAATGGCCTAAAAGTGATATGGTTCAGCAATATTTAGACAGAATAAAGGTGTCTAAAGCACCTGGACCAGAAGCTATACACCCACGGTTTGTAAAAGAATTGAGCTCTGTCTTTTCAAAGCCAGTATTTCTACTTTTTAGGGATTCTTTAATGACTGGAATAGTACCATTGGATTGGCATAGGGTCAATGTCGGCCTATATTTAAAAAGGGATCAAAGTCTTTACCAAGTAATTATAGACCTGTTCGTTTAACTTCTATAATTGGGAAGATATTTGAGATTTTAATAAAAGACCACATAGATGAGTGCTTGCTGTAAAAAAAAAATATTTTAAGCAACACACAGCATGGCTCCATGAAAGACAGAAATTGTCAAACAAATCTGATTTCTTTTTTCTTTCACAATATTTTTATTGAATAAAGCCAAACTCACAAAACAGTAAACAAACAACAAGGTCAGTGGTAATATGAATGAAGAATGGTGGCATATATATACCACAGATAAGTAGGCCTTTTTATATGGTATAGCTAATAACTACAAAACAAAGACAAAAGGTAACCAGGTGAGGATGCCCCGTTACCCTAACGGTCTGTAGGAAAATAATGAACTATGTAACTCCCTATGGTTAAAGCCTAGAGTGTACGCTAAGCCAGCAGTATTGCAGAAATCAACATATAACAAATACTATGCAATACCTGAGACTGACCTATGTCCATTTATAAAATAAAGTCCAGGGGTCCTCTCAAGGACCTAAAAATGAAAAAAAAAAATATATATATACATATATATAAATATATATATACAGTATCTGACAAAAGTGAGTACATCCCTCACATTTTTGTAAATATTTTATTATATCTTTTCATGTGACAACGCTGAAGAAATGACACTGCTACAATGTAAAGTAGTGAGTGTACAGCTTGTATAACAGTGTAAATTTGCTGCTCCCTCAAAATAACTCAACACACAGCCATTAATGTTTAAACCGCTGGCAACAAAAGTGAGTACACCCCTAAGTTAAAATGTCCAAATTGGGCCCAAACTGTTAATATTTTGTAGGGCCACCATTATTTTCCAGCACTGCCTTAACCCTCTTGGGCATAGAGTTGACCAGAGTTTCACAGGTTGCCACTGGAGTCCTCTTCCACTCCTTCATGATGACGACATCACAGAGCTGTTAGAGACCTTGTGCTCCTCCACCTTCCATTTGAGGATGACCCACAGATGCTCAATAGGGTTTAGGTCTGGAGACATGCTTGGCCAGTCCATCACTTTTATCCTCAGCTTTTTTTAGCAAGGCAGTGGTCGTCTTGGAGGTGTGTTTGGGCTTGTTATCATGTTGGAATACTGTCCTGCGCCCCAGTCTCTGAAGGGAGGGGATCATGCTCTGCTTCAGTATGTCACAGTACATGTTGGCATTCACGATTCCCTCAATGAACTGTAGCTCGCCAGTGCCAGCAGCACTCATGCAGCCCCAGACCATGACACTCCCACCACCATGCTTGACTGTAGGCAAGACACACTTGCTTTTCTCTCCTCTCCTAGTTGCCGCCACACACGCTTGCCACCATCTGAAGCGAATACCTTTATCTTGGTCTCATCAGACCACAGGACATGGTTCCAGTAATCTATGTCCTTAGTCTGCTTGTCTTCAGCAAACTGTTTGCGGGCTTTCTTGTGCATCATCTTTAGAAGAGGGTTCCTTCTGGGACGACAGCCATGCAGACCAATTTGATGCAGTGTGCGGTGTATGGTCTGAGCACTGACAGGCTGACCCCCCCATCCCTTCAACCTCTGCAGCAATTCTGCCAGCACTCATGCGTCTATTTCCCAAATAAAACCTCTGGATATGATGCTGAGCACATGCACTTAACTTCTTTGGTGGACCATGACGAGGCCTATTCTGAGTGGAACCTGTCCTGTTAAACCGCTGTATGGTCTTGGCCACCATGCTGCAGCTCAGTTCCAGGGTAGTGCTTGGCAATCTTCTTACAGCCTAGGCCATCTTTATGTAGAGCAACAATTATTTTTTTCAGATCCTCAAGGAGTCCTTTGCCATGAGGTGCCATGTTGAACTTCCAGTGATAGTGAGAGCGGTAACACAAAATTTAACACACCTGTTGCCCATTCACACCTTAGACCTTGTAACACTAACCAGTCACATGACACGGGGGGGTGGGGATGGCTAATTAGAACCATTTTGGACATTTTCACTTAGGGATGTTCTCACTTTTGTCGCCAGCGGTTTACACATTAATGGCTGTGTGTTAAGATATTTTGAGGGGACAGCAAATTTACACTGTTATACAAGCTGTACACTCACTACTTTACATTGTAACAAAGTGTCATCATATTTACATAAATGTGAGGGGTGTACTAACTTTTGCGAGATACTGTATGTACATACATGCATACATATAAATACATACACATATATATATAATATATGATACATATAATATATATATATATATATATATATATATATATATATATAATCTATTATATATATATATATATATATATATAATTGACCCCGAAAGTGTTGTCAACGAGCGATTGACAGATTCTGCACACTGGCATCTGATGGTAAATAACCAAAAATAATAAATAAAGAAAAAAGACTGAAGAAAGAAAAAAAGAAGAGGGAAAGTGGGAGTAAGAAACTAAGGAACAAGGAATCACTAAGCAGAAACTAAGACCCACCCCAGGGAATCCAAGGCCAGCATTGGTGGGCTCCTCAGAATTTCCTATAGGTTCAAAAAACAGGAAGGCAGGCTCATCGCTGGGAACTGGTCCAATCATGGCTGCCAAGTCTTAAAAAAATGTGTCCCTAGTGTCCACGAGTATCGCTGTAAGCTTCCCGTTCATCAACGTACCATGCACTCGTCACTTCACCTCCTCAAAAGAGAGGAAATACTTTTATTTGTGGTTTTATCGCATATACAATCTAAGAGATATTACAGTATGCTAATTACAATATATAACGATCAAGATATGAAGTACAAGTGTACAAGTATAAAATATAAGAGCAATGTACAGCAATGAGCATTACATAGAATAAAGAAGGTGGCTCAGGAATGTTTGCTTATCAAGTGAAGGTGTTCAATAAGGACGCTCAATAAGGATATTCAATAAGGATATTTATTGTGGGGAATGATGAGAGGCGGAGTGAGCTTGGAATGGTTTGTGTATTAGAAGGTTCGTACTCTTCGGGTTCAGGGTAGGTCAACCCCCCACACCCCTAATGGGAGCACTCTGTGTCCAGCGGCAGACCCCCCGGATTGTGCTCACTTTCCACCCCTCCCCCCTTTTCATATTAATACGTAGTAATCAAGAGAGAGGTGGTTAAGGGTTTGGACTCTTTTTATTTTGCCATATGTGCCATGCCTTGTTACATCTGTCAGTTGTCATACTAGACATAGCTATCAAGTGCTCAAATGAGTGGTTATAGTCAACCATTCTTTCAACCTCTGATATGTTGAGGGCTAGAGGAGATTTCCAGTTTTTAGGATTAGAAGACGTGTTGTTAGGAGGAGATGACGGTCCTATGCCAAGGGGGAAATGTTTCAATGCCTAGTGTTGGGTTGGGTCTAGTTATAATTCCCATGCATGATGCTATTAGTCTGAATATTTGGTTCCAAAGACTGACCAGGTTAGGGCAGGACCAAAAGGAGTGATATAAGTTTCCCATTTGGCTGCATTTGCGCCAGGATTGAGAGGGTGACATTTTCGCTAGTCTATAGGGAGTATAGTATCAGCGGTTTATGATTTTTATGGGTATTTCCCAGTGTCCCGAGCATCAGAATGCTTGTGTTATGGCACTTATTGCTTGTTTCCATTTGTCTTGCGAAAATGATTGGTTGAGGTCTTTTTCCCATTTGAACATGTATTTGATTTATGGAAGGAGGTTTTGTGCTGCAGAATGTTATGTAATCGGGAGATGCTTCTTTTTTTTATTTAGATTGGATGATAATAGAATTTCCCTTAGTTCAGGGTGAATCATGAATTGAGGTGGCTTGTTGGTTCACAGAAAGTGTAGTATTCTTAGACATGGGAATTGCGACTGAAGGGGAAGGTTATATTTAATGGTCAGTTCTTCTAGGGATAGGTATGTTTTTTTTGGCCAGAATGTCACCTAGGTGTCTAATGCCTTGATCTTTTATTAGTTGGGTGTTTAGGTTGGGGATTAGGGGTTGGAAGATCTCTATTTTTGGCGATGTCATGAGGGGTATGAGATGTGTGGCCCCAAGTTTAGTGAAGTGTCTCCAAGCGAATATGGAGGCTCTTATAGTTGGGGAAATGTTTTTAAGATTTAGTTGTTTCCATATGTCAGCTAGTGGGAATGAAGACAGGTCTCTCTCTACCAGGGACATTGATGCTTCAAGTCTGACCCACATGGGTTCTTCAGTGTTTGAGAACCAGTGCTTTGTTTGCTCAAGCTGGGCTGCCCAGTAATAGTCTTAAAGATCTGGTAAACCTGCAACTCCTATGGAGCTGTGTTTTACAAGGGTAGAATGGGAGCATCTGGCTTTCTTCCCCTTCCAAATATACTTTTTAATGGTATTTGACAAGGCTTTAATGTGATGGGTCGGTATGGGGAGTGGCAGGGATCTGAAGAGGTATGGGATTTGGGGGGTTATAAACATTTTGATAGCTGCAAGTCTGCCGAACCAATATATTTTGTGGCGAGCTAGTTGATCCAGCTCTTTGGCTAATTTAGAGTGAATGTTTTTGTAGTTCATTTGTATAGTGAATTGGATGGTGGGTGTGAGGGTGATGCCTAAATACGGAACACCCTCATTCTTCCAAGAGAATGGGAAGAGTTTCTGCAGGGATCGTTTGGTGGTTCTATTGGTTCCCAGATCTAGAATCAGTATTTTTGAGGCATTTACCTTGTAAAAGGAAATGTTCCCAAAATTGTTTAGTGTATGGTAGGCTGCTGGTAGTGATGTCTGGGGGTTTGTCAGGAACAGACTGATATTGTCAGCAAACAGATTTATTTTGTGATGGCTGTGCTGGATGTGGAATCCTGTAATGTCTGAGGTCATCCTTTTTGCCTCAGCCAGGGGTTCAATCATTATATTGAAGATGGCTGGAGAAAGTGGGCATCGGTGGTGTCACGTACCTGGTGGGTAGAGCCTGAATATGCAGAGGAAGGCCTCTCTTACACCTCTGACTCAAAGCTCCTGATAGAGTAAACAAGTGGTGCAAGAGTGCAGAGTCGCCCAAGTGCCAGTGGACGTGCTGGCAGAGTAGCGCACCAGAAGGAGGCAGATGTCCCAGTAGCAGATGGACTGAAGCAGACACTTCATAGCTCCAAGGGGAACTGGAAGATAAGCAGAGTAAGCCAAGCCGGGTCATACACAGAGCGATCAGATCAGGTACAGGCGGCGAGACTGAAGAGCGGTCAAGGAACAGGCCGGAGTCGATGCAGGCAGAGAGCAGGAATAGTCAGAGGCAAGACAGGTCAGTATTTCTGGAGCAAATGCAGGTAGCAGGGAACAGGACAATCACAGAAAGCTGTAGAAGAGGCAGCACTGATCCTAGGAGCAGATCCAGCTTAAATAGCCCGTTTGGCACCTAAACTGTCGCAAGATGCGCAGTGCACAATTGTGCGCATACGTGCACATCCATTCCCATTCCGGCGCATATTGGTTCGCCTGTGCGCATACAGATGTGCGCACGTTAGAACGCGCTAACGCACCTTTTCGTTGGGGGGTTCGAGGAACAGGGACTTGCCTGCGGTTACCAACTTGTCCTTTGGCAGAACCTTCTTGACACCTGGTGTTTTTGGAGATTTTGAATTGTCTGGATAAAATTCCAGAGGCATTGACTCGAGCTGAAAGATTGGAATATAGGGCCAGAATAGCATTAGGAATAGAACAAATCAAACCATATTTTTGTAAAGTTAATTTCATGTAGAGCCAATTCACTCTATCAAACGCCTTCTCTGCCTTGATAGCCAGCAGCAGAGAAGGTGTTTGTGTGCTTTTTGCATAATGTATTAAATTCAATACCCTCCTGGTTGCATCAGAAGTTTGCCTCCCCGTTATAAAACCAGTCTGGTCCATTTCATCAATGATGGAAGGACTTTCACAAGGCGCATGGCTAGGATCTTTGCATAAATCTTAATGTCAGAGTTAAGCAAAGATATTGAGCGGAAGTTTGCTGGGGTTACAGGTTCTGACATCTTTGAAGAGTTTAGATATGATGGGATATGGCCTGGTGATTTGTTATTGGGAAGGGTTTTAATCGTTCTTCTTATTTCTGGTCCTGATATTGGGGCACTGAGTTCTTCTAGTTATGTTTTGGATAGTGTGGGAAGATGCAAGGATGAGAGGAAATCTTGTATAGATTACTAAGAAGGTTGAGTAGTTTCGGGATAATCCTTCAAGTTATAGAGGGCCTCGTAGTAGCTTGCAAATTTGCCTGCTATTTCCTTGGGGTTGGTGATGTGGTTATTGTGGGTAGGGTGTATGATGTGAGAAATTCTGGATTTTGCTTGTACAGATTTAAGGTTGTTTGCTAAATATTTCCAGGTTCTGTTGGCTCCTGCGTAGTGGGCCACCTTAAGGTGGCGGGTGTGTTTGTCATACCTGTCTGTGAGGTGTAGTCTCAGTTCTTCTCTGAGTTTAATGAGTGAGTGTGTTGTAGTTGGAGTGGGATTAAGTTTTTGTTTTGGGAATCTAATCCATGGATTTCTGACAGTAATGTGTTAAGTTTGAGGTTGTAGGCTTTGTTGAGCCTGGCTCCTTGCTGGATACATATGCCTCTGATATATGTCTTATGGGCATTCCAGAGTGTAAAGGCATTATTCACTCAATTTTGGTTGTTTTCAAAGGATGTTGGTGAATAGCCTCTGATGGTCCCTTCTCCTGCAACACTTTTACATTATATCTCCAGATCATCGATCAGTCTGCAATTTCCTTCTCCTCTATCATTATTGTGATTGCTGCATGGTCAGACCATGTAATGTCCTGGATAGAGGAGGAGGAAGTTCATTGAAGCAGCCATTTGTCTACCACAAATAGGTCGATGCGGGAGTATGAGGGATGTCTGGAGGAGAAAAAGGTGTAATCTCTTTCCATTGTGTGTTGGCACCTCCAGACAACTTATATCTCCTCCGCATGGAGCAGGTTTTTTAAGGAATAGTGGCACCTTAGAACCGCTGACTTAATGTCCAGGTTTGGGTCTACAGTTAAATTAAAGTCCCCACATATCAAAAGCCTCCAATACTTGACCTGATTGATGAGTTTAAAGAGTCTCTTCAAGAAACAAAGCTGGTGTGAGTTTGGTGCGTATAAAGAGACCAAGGTGTAGGGGGAGCTGTTCAGATCTCCTATGATGACGATATAGCATCCCTCTTCTTCTAAATGAGATTCTTTTTTTTTTTTTTTTGAGCAAAAAGTAGTAGTTTACAACAGTGTGTAAGTAATAACAAATTACCAAAAATATAAATGTCATGTAAACTTTGCATACAAAAAGTGTGAAGTAAACTAGCAAAGAGGGCATTATTAGTTAAATATGATTCTTTCAGTTGGAAGTTGATTGTGTTTCGAATGACAAGCAAAACTCTTCTTTTTTTTCAATGCTACTCAAGTACTGAAAGTAAAAGTACAAGTACTGTGTTATGTAGTTATTAAAGAAAGAAGTCAAAAGTTTGAACATCATATTGTTTTTTATTATTTCAAATGCAGCTTTTATTTATACATACAGTAGCTTTTATTTTCGTATGCGCTGATAATACACATGTTTTGAGCTTTATGAAACCTGCCATCTACTGTTCTGGCAGTGGTAATTTTTATAATAGTAACGAGTAACTATGCAGCACAAAAAAAAATATCAGAGTAGAAGTATTGAAATCCGTGAAAAAATGTAGTGAAGTAAAAGTGGAAGTAGGAGAAAAAAATTCTACTCTAGGAAAGTACAGATACCGCCTTTCGGTACTTAAGTACAATAGTGAAGTAGTTCTACTTAGTTACTATACATCTCTGCTTCTCTCCATAGTGAGAAACGTTTTGCAGGGTGATTTAGTCCTTTTACGTCAAAATGGAAAGGCATTTAATTGGCATTCTGATAGTTGGTGATGATGCGGGTGAAGAACTTCTGAGTCAGTTCATTTGTACATTCTAGGTCTTCCACCTGGAGACTTGGATGAAAATCAGTGAGCAGGATTAAGGTAACCCAGATAAACCTTGCAATGGTATTGCCATTTGAGATTCTGGATTTACTTGTACTGCAATAATCAAAGAACATAACTGAATTGGAACTGTAAGAAAAATAACTTGATGGGGTAAACAAAAACACAAAGAATAAGAATGAAGTCTCTAAGTAGAGTTGAGCACAGCCAGACTGCGAAAGCATCTATACGGGGGGCCACAGGGTTGAAGGTCTTTCCCGGGCCCTGAGCTTAATGAAGTGGTTGTAGCTTCTGTACCGAGCCTCTGGGAGGAGGAGAAGATTTCTTAGAGGATCTTTTCTGTGAAACTATCTGCCATTCTTGACCCAGCTGGCCAGAGTTTATGGGTAGCAGAGGAAGGTGGAGGTGCCTCTGGGATTATGCCCCATTGATACAGGAGTGACAGGCCTTCTTTCATCTTGAGTACTTTGAATGAGGTTCCTTTGCACATAATAGACAGGGTGGCAGGGTGCCTCCATTTGTGAGGTATATTTTGATTGTGAAGGGCTTTTGTTATTGTGGCTAGGTTTTAAAGAGTGTGGTGGGAAAGGTCTGGAAGTAGCTGAAGGGTGTCATAGTGCTCTGGGAGCTGTGTAGCTTGTCAAAAGGCCGTCATTATTTTTTCTTTGGTCTGGTAGAAGTGCACTCATAACAGGACATCTCTGGGTGCTTCAGAGGATATGAATGAAGGTTTGGGCAGTCTGCAGATTCTATCGATGGATAGATCAAGGTTAGACAGGTCTGGCGCTATAGCAGAGAATAGCTCTTGTACATACCGCGTGAGTTGTGATGGTAGAATATTCTCTGGTATTCCTCATATTTTAATATTGTTCCTTCTGGATCTATCTTCTAGGTCTGCTACCTTGTCTTTTAGCTATGATATTTAGTCTGTGTGAGTTGCATGAGCATCTACCATAGTGTTGAAGGATGCTGTATAATCGCTGAGAGAGTTTTCTATCCTGTCCACCCTGTCCCCCACTTGGTGTATATCAGCTTTGCATTGGGGTACACATGCTAGAATGTCATTTTTCAGGGATGTTCTTAAGGAGGGAAGCATCTCCTTCAATGTAGTATCTGAGACTGGCTGTCCTTGTTTGGGTAAATTCAAAAAGGGGTCCAATTGTTGGGACCCAATTGCGGCCTATGTATGGTCTGAGGCACTCACCTCCATGTTGTAGGCCTGTACTGGCCATGCAGGAGACGCCATGCGGGGCCTAGATTTTGTGGTGCTCCTATTGGTTGGGGAGGTATTCCATGATGAATCCCCACTACTTGACTAGATGGCACTTAGCTGAGGAAGGGGTCCTCTGGATCCTGGGAGCTGGTCCAGTGCCGTTAGGCTTGCTGGTCATGTCTCTTGGCCGCCACCATTTTTGTGAAGACCGCGGCCTAGTGGCTGGAAAAAGTTATTAACTTTTTTCGGGACCTGCTGCTAAATTTTGTATCTAGGCATCTCCTGAGGGCTCCTGGCACAAATGGGAGCCTTGATGGAGGTTCTTGATCCTAGGATGGCTGGAATGGTGGCGGATTAGCTTGGAACCTGGATGAGCTTCCTCAGAATGCGTCTATCCTCACTCGCGGTCGCTATTTTATAGTTTTTTTAACAATTGTCCCTTTACTTCTTTTCTTTAACTTCAGTTATTCACTTTTAGTTATTCGAGGTTGGTTAGGAAAAACAAATGCATAATAAATTGTTAAATATTAAAAAAAATGTTTTATTAATTTCCATTGTTTTTGTTGTCTTTTTGTCCCCACTTCGTTTGCCACTTTCCCCAGGCTCTCCCGTCCCACCGGTGATCATAGGACCAATGTGAACTGCCACATCTGATGCTGTACACAGAGGGAGAGAAACTTATGTTGCCCCCACTCTGTAATTTCAGAAATGAGGATTTTGTCACTTCTGGCTTTTGTTTGTTTGATCCGATGTTTATGAGGCCAGAGGAGAGATCTAGGATCTAATAGACTACAGATTTTTCCATAAAAAGGACCCGTCACACAGCCCATGCTGTCACAAAAGATGTGTGGGTAAGAGTTATAAACTCTGTGAGCCTCCCATGCTGTTTGTCCTCATGCAGGGGTGAAGTTGTGGTGCTCAATACTATTAACCTTATGCTAATTTGGTCATAGGCTTAACGGTTAGTCTGGCTCTGCCAAGCCTTTAGGGTCGCCTTTAACACCTACACAATCACATACAAACCAATATCTGACATTTGATGTTATCCAGATGATCTTTCTATTTATTTTATTTTTTTAATTAAATAACCTATGTGGGTGCCCCCCAAATGTAACTACCTCCTAGCTTTTGTATTTAGAATGAATCTTTCAAAAACATTCATTATTTTTGCAGATCACTGTGAGTATAATATAATAATAATATTTGTTTAAAGTAGAGTTTTTCCTGTACACTCTTGTATGAAATTTCTGAGGACATGTGTATACTCCAGCAGTGGATGAAGGTCACACTTGTGCTACAGGTACTTGTGCTACAGGTACTATAAAGTAATGTGCCAGCATACTTTGGTGTTTATTTTTTAAGGAAAAATAGGCTGTTCATTTTGCAAGAAAAGTTACACTTTAAAGAAAGTCTTTCTCTGAGCTTATTGAATGTGGTGAATTTTTACCCTGCAAACAAATCCCAATCACTTGCAAGGGAAATTAAAAAAAAAATGAATTTTTGCTTGCACATAATTGGATGATGGAAGCAGGAAGAGCTTTACCTCATTCACTCAGCAACTTTCTCTGCAAAGTCAAATAGTCTATTTGATTTTAGAAAATCTACCCTTTTGTCTTTATTTTGGGCAACCCAACTTGAGAGCACACAGGAAAGTGTGTGAATACTGCAGCTGAATTGAGTACGTGTTGGACAGGAAGTGCCTGTGGCTATGCTTTGCTGGTAGATCTAAAAGGTTTGATTTAACATTATAGAAACATGTGCAACTTGGTTTCTCTTGCTAGCATGCTTCCTGTCAGAAAATGAACATATTTGCCATTTTTTTCTTCTTCCTTTCACACTCCTTATGGACAGTGACTGAAAAAAGCTGATACCAGGTCAAATGCATTATGCTAAATACATGTTTTTATTGAATGAAAAAAAGATGAATATACTCACAAACCAGTACTTGTGTCAAAACCTTATGTTCTATATGCAAAATTTGTTATCCTTGTAGACACATCATCTAACGCATTTTAAGGTTTCCCTCTTCTTCAGAGCTTTGTTTAGATACTAAAGGGCTTTATAAGCTGCAGGAACATAGTTCTCTGTTTAAAGCTGCCACCATTTGGAACCTCCGCATGAACAAGCAAAGGTTCCAAATGGTGGCAGCTATAAACAGAGAACTATGTTCTTTCACCTTATAAAGCATTTTCGTATCCAAACAAGGCTCTGAAGAAGTGGGAAACCTTGAAGCGCATTAGCTGATGTATCTACAAGGATAGAAAATTTTGCATATGGACATAGGTGGATGATTTTATGATACGGCTTTGACAGAAGTACTGGTTTGTGAGTATATTTACCTTTGTTTTATTAAAAAAAAATCATGTATTGAAGATAATGCAGTAGGCCCTCATGCCATCTGTTTCTTTTTGTGCTTTCGGTAATTTCAGTCTTCCCCAGTCTTCCCAGAGGTGTGCACTATCCACATACTATAACATGCTGAAATAGGAGTCTGTCACTGTTGGGACTGCACAATGCAGGAGATTGATCATTGTTGTTTTTCCTGATACAAGGCCAAACCTGGGTATTTACCCTTATGTATTTAAAAATTACATTTAATGATTTTTTAATGATTTAGGAATTATGTTAGATTATATGTTTTATACCTGCTTAGGTTTAAAATATATAGATTGGAATTGGAGTAAGCTGCATTACATAGAGATGTGAGTATTGATGCAAGAGTTCTGACAGAATAAAATGGTAATAAGGGAGGGAATAAAAATGTTGTTATTAAAACAAAAATACCTTTTTTCATGGGGCAACTTATTTAAATACAATCAAAACAATACTAAATGATTACCAACATGTATTTTGTTCAATTTAAAATAGATAATATTTAGAAATCCCTTTAAAAATTAGCTATAATACCTTACTTATACCTAAACAGAACCAGCATCATGTTTCTTATAGTATTTACTAATATTTCTTCATTTTGATTCTGGTCAGTGTCTGAAGCCAGTTCTGGGACTAGGGCCAGAAGCATTCTATACTTAAGTCTGTACAACAAATAAACATTTTTGGAAAAAAAAAGTAATGTCCATCACTTGGTGCTATTCTATAAACTCCTAAGTGACATAATGCATTCATAATACTTTTTTCCAAACAATAAAATGTATGTATATACAAAACAATAACTTTGTAACTATAGTGCATATATAAAAACATAGTGAGTGAATTAGCCCAACAGCTACACCCAAACAGACATTGTGTGAGAAATTACCATTTAATGCCTTAAACATACACATTTGTTATAGATTTGTTTTATGGCTTTAGTATTAAATACTAAAATGAAAATAAAAATGTCATATACCTAGAAAATAACAATGCATAGAAATCTTTGTGGTATACTTTCATTTGCATATTAAATTAGAAGTCAGAATACATTATGATTTTCATCCATCTAAATGGAACTTAATGAATCCAATTATTGGTAATATTAAGCAAGCACATTGGCATGAATATTAATTTATGCCATAAGTACAATACCAAAATTAGTTCAGAACTTTAGGAATATATATGTTTGAGTTGCAAAACAGATATTACATCAGAAATATTATAACACATTTGACTTACTTTACACTAGGGATATTCCAGCCTAATCACTAATATGATCTTGTAGTACTTCAATAATCTCAGAAGACTGCTTAGTCAACATTCAAGCACTGCAAATGTATAACAGAAAGCAGAAAGCTGCAATGCTTCTTCAGTTACAAGTACTAGAAACTGAGAAATTTATACTAGGATTATTGAATTGTGAAAATAATGTATAGTTCTCATTTTAATACAAAATGTATTATTGAAATTACTCACAATTAAAATGTTTCTTTGTGGAAAAATTTTACAAATGCACACCTTAGCTTTTGGTACTGGATGCAACATTTAAATTACTATTGGAGAACATCCAATGTTTATGTACTTTCATTTAAGCCAAAAACTATAGTTTTTACTTTTTTAAGATAAGAAAGTAAAATGAACATCTAAAGGCAATATTGTTTTGTTTTGCATATATTGTAAGGGTTTAGAACCGCAGGTTTTATTGCTGATTGTGTCTCTGCTTAGGAGATTTGCCCATTTGTCCTGTTATCCATTGTTACTTGGACTGGTGCTGGAATATCTAAAATATTGCGGTATCAGTGGAACCAAAAAAATACAACAATCTTCTAGAGGGGACAATTGTTATGATGACAACTATCTTAGGCTTGATTCACATCTATGTATGTTGCTTTTGAGCATTTCTACAGGGCTTTTTCTGTGCTCTCCGCTTTTGCAATGGCAAAAAATTGTGGCAAAAGTCCCTGGCCCTTTCCAAAAATGCAAAGGCACAACAATGCATTGATGTGAACAAATTTCATAGGGATCTATGTTAAAAAAATATCCTGTGTTTCTGCAAAAAGCATTAAAAAAAAAAAAAATTGGTGTGAATGGAGCTTTTTTGCGTTTTTGGTTCAATAGAGTTCAATGGAGAAGCTTCAGAAAAGCATGTAGTGCATTTTCATTCAATTTTCCCCGTGATTTGCATTTCGCATTTTTTAAATTTGCCTAACAACAAATTTTCCCCCAAAAAAAGCATAAAAGACCCAAAACGGGAATCACGGCATAATTGCAGTAAAAAAATGTGGAAAGCACAGCAAAAAGCAATGCAGAAACGCTCAAAAGCAACATGCATAGATGTGAATCGAATCTTCTATTGGCTAAACAAAAACACCTGAAGCTGTAAAACGCTTCTAAAATGCTTTAAAAATAAAAGCTTGTAAAAAGCTGCAAAAAAGCTTAAAACAACACCAGTAAATCGATATGCTTAGGTGTGATTGGAGCCTAAGAGTGGAATTCCATTACTTTGAAGAGAACTGTTTTCATTTCCTAATGGGTTTCAAGACACTAATACTGTTATTATTATTATTATTATTATTATTATTATTATTATTATTATTATTATTATTATTATTATACATTTATGCTACTCCATTCAAAACTAAAAAAAGAAAAAAAAAATGTTTTTATTACTAGGGTTGAGCGGACACCTAGATGTCCGTGTTCGACGGGTTCGGCCGAACTTTAAAAAAAAGTCCGGGTCCGTGTCCCGGACTTTTACCGAACTTTTCCCGGACACCGAACCCCATTGAAGTCAATGGGGACCCGAACTTTAAGGCACTAAAATGGCTCTAAAACACCAAAGGAAAGGGCTAGAGTGCTGCAAATGGCAGCAAAACGTAATTAAGAGCATGGCAAGTGCTCTGCAAACAAATGTGGATAGGGAAATAACTTAAAACAACAAAAAAAAACAGAAAAATAAAACAATGTTCTTCTTCATCTCTGAAGGACGAGGCCCATATGGAGTAGGAGGGAGGTTGAGGTGGTGGTGGATGTGGCGGTGACATAGGCGTGCGCACAGGGTGTGCTGGGTGTGCCTGGGCACACCCTAATCACCTAGGGCACATAGCATTGCCAGTGAGGAGATGGGAAAGATCTCCCTGGGACCTGCTCTGCTCTATTTCTCCTTGCCTACAGGTACATGGCCCCGATACATTACTCTCCCTGCTGGCAAACACATGCATGTGTATTTCAACTTTGGGGTGCACACCTTAATGCAATAGGCTGCGCACACCTATGGGCGGTGTAGGTGGAAGCGGCGGTGGAGGAGGACCAGGGCCGGATTAACAGCATCATGGGCTTGGTGCTGAGGATTTTGAAGGGCCTTAGGGCCGTGCCTTGCCATGCACCCAGAGGAGGAAGGGTGCAGCCATGCATGCCTAATTCAACATGGGATGCTGTCTCTGAAGCCCATAAACACATCCATGCATCGCCAACTGTCCCTCCTTGTCCGGCCTTCACGCTGTGTGGGGAGGTTCTGAGGGTGCTGCCTGGGGAAGCGAGCATAGAAGCCAGACTCCTGTGTTTACAAGTGACAGAAGAGCGGTAACAGTGAATATGGCCAACCCGGGGCCTATATAAAAGGTAGGGGCCTGGAGCTGCAGCTCCAATAGCCCCTACATTAATCTGGCCCTGAGGAGGAGGACGAGGTAGCCAACACTGCTTCTTTTCACAAATTTTAAATGAGGGTACACCCCAAAAGAGTGAGAAAGAGCAAAAATGGAACAATGGGTGGGTAAGGTCGGTATCCATTGCTATTCTGCATAAGGTACGGAAAAGTCCCGTGGGATCCATGCCTGGTTCATTTTAATGAACGTGAGCTTGTCCACATTGTCTCTGGACAGACGGCTGCGCTTGTCTGTTATAACGCCCCCAGCCGTGCTAAATACCCGTTCAGATAATACACTGGCTGCAGGGCACGCCAGCACCTCCAAGGCGTAAAGGGCAAGCTCAGGCCATGTGCCCAATTTGGAGACCCAGAAGTTGAAGGGGGCAGACCCGTCATTCACTACATGTAGGCGTGTGCACACATACTGCTCCACCATGTTGGTAAAATGCTGCCTCCTGCTAAGACGTTCCATCTGAGCTGCTGGTGCTGCTGTTTGTTGTGGCGTGCTGACAAAGCTTTTCCACATTTCGGCCATGCTAACCCTGCCTTCTGAGGTGCTGGCGGTGCCCTGGTTGCGTTGGCGACCTCCTCCTCCTCCTCCTCTGCCTTGTGCTTCCACTGTGGCCCCGCTGTCAGATGGGAATGCCAGCAGCATGGCGTCTACCAGCGTGCGCTTGTACTTGCGCATCTTGCGATCGCGCTCCAGTGAGTGAATTAAGGACGGTACGTTGTCCTTGTAACGGGGATCCAGCAGCGTGGCCACCCAGTAATCAGCACAAGTTAGAATGTGGGCAACTCGGCGGTCGTTGTGGAGACACTGCAGCATGTAATCGCTCATGTGTGCCAGGCTGCCCAGAGGCAACGAAAGGCTGTCCTCTGTGGGAGGTGTATGGTCCGTGTCCTCTGTATCCCCCCAGCCACGCACCAGTGATGGCCATGAGCTGGCCTGGGTGCCACCCTGCTGTGAACATGGTTCCATCTCCTCCTCCAGCTCCTCCTCCTCCTCATCCTCCTCATCCTCCAGAACTGTGCCCCTGCTGGACAATTGCGTCCCTGGCGTTTGCGTGTGCAGGAACCCACCCTCGGAGCCCCTTGCGAATGACTGCCCTGAAAGCCTTGGAAATGTTACCTCTTCATCCTCCTCCTCCTCCTCATCCTGTGCCACATCCTCTTCCATCATCGCCCGAATTGTTTTTTCAAGGAGGCATAGAAGTGGGATAGTTAAGCTGAGAACGGCGTCATTGCCACTGGCCATGTTGGTGGAGTACTCAAAACAGCGCAACAAGGCACACAGGTCTCGCATGGAGGCCCAGTTATTGGTGGTGAAGTGGTGCTGTTCCGCAGAGCGACTCACGCGTGCGTGCTGCAGCTGAAACTCCACTATGGCCTGCTGCTGCTCGCACAGTCTTTCCAGCATGTGCAAGGTGGAGTTCCACCTTGTGGGCACGTCACATATGAGGCGGTGAGCGGGAAGGCCGAAGTTACGCTGCAGCGCTGCCAGGCGAGCAGCAGCAGGGTGAGAACGCCGAAAGTGCGCACAAACGGCCCGCACTTTCTGCAGCAGCTCTGACATATCGGGGTAGTTTTTAAGGAACCTCTGCACCACCAAATTCAGCACATGCGCCAGGCAAGGGATGTGCGTCAAACCGGCTAGGCCCAGAGCTGCTATGATATTTCGCCCGTTATCGCACACCACCAGGCCGGGCTTGAGGCTCGCTGGCAGCAACCACTCATTTGTCTGCTGTTCCATGCTCCTCCACAACTCCTGCGCGGTGTGTGGTTTGTCCCCCAAACAGGCAAGTTGTAAAACTGCCTGCTGTCGTTTACCCCTGGCCGTGCTGAAGTTGGTGGTGAAGGTGTTACGCTGTCCGGATGAGGAGGCGGTAGAGGATGAGGAAGCGGAGTAGGAGGAGTTAGGAACAGGAGGCAAACTGAAGCGCCCTGCAATCCTCGGTGGTGGAAGGACATGCGCCAAATTGCTATCCGCCTCAGGCCCATCCGCCACTGCATTTACCCAGTGTGCCGTTAGGGAGATATAACGCCCCTGACCGTGCTTACTGGTCCACGTATCCGTAGTTAGGTGGACCTTGGCACAGATGGCGTTGCGCAGTGCACACCTGATTTTTTCCCCCACTTGGTTGTGCAGGGAAGGGATGGCTTGCCTGGAAAAGTAGTGGCGGCTGGGCACGACGTACTGTGGAACAGCCACCGACATAAGGTTTTTAAAACTGTGCGTCTCCACCAGACGGAATGACAGCATTTCAAAGGCCAATAATTTTGAAATGCTGGCATTCAGGGCCAGGGATCGCGGGTGGGTAGGGGGGTACTTCCTCTTCCTCTCAAGTGTTTGGGAGATGGAAAGCTGAACGCTTCCACGGGACATTGTGGAGATGGTTGTTGGTGACCCAGGTGGTGGTGTTGCTGACAGATCGTCTGTTTGCGGGGTGGCAGGTGCCGGTATCACTACAGATGTGGCTGGAGCGGCCGAGACTGCAGCAGAAGAGGAAGCAGGATGAGCCAGAGACGTTTCTTGGTTTTGAAGGTGTGTACTCCACTGCAGCTCGTGCTTTGCACTTAGATGCCTGATCATGCAGGTTGTGCTCAGGTTGAGAAGGTTCATGCCTCGCTTCAAGCTCTGATTGCACAGGGTGCAAACCACTCGTGTCCTGTCATCAGCACATTTTCTAAAGAACTTCCACGCTAGAGAACTCCTTTGAGCTGACTTTGGTGCGCTCGTTCCCTTGCTGCGTTGGGCAGTAGCGGGCGTAGTGTCTAGGGCACGGCCGCTCCGCTTCTGCACCCTGCTCCCTCTTCTGCTGTGCTGGTGGCTCTGTGCGACCACCGCCTCTTCCTCCAAACTACTCAGTTCACCTGCATGACGTTCATTCCATGTGGGGTCGAGGACCTCATCGTCCTCCACATCATCTTCCACCCAGTCTTCACCCCTGCCCTCCTTGTCGGTCTCCACAATGCTGAACGCCGCAGCAGTTGGCACCTGCGTTTCGTCATCATCGGAGACGTGCTGCGATGATCCTTGCATGTACTCATCTTGAGAAATAAGTGGTTGGGCATCGCTGCACTCAATCTCTTCCACTTCTGGGGCAGGGCTAGGTGGATGGCCCTGGGAAACCCTGCTGACAGAGTCCTCAAAAAGAATAAGAGACTGCTGTATGGCTTGGGGCTCAGACTGCTGGCCTGATTTGCAAGGGGGTGAGGTGAAAGACGGTTGGACATTGGCTGCAGGTGCCAACTCTGACCTTTCTGCAGTAGACTGGGTGGGAGACAATGTGAAGGAACTGGAGGCACTGTCAGCAGCAAACCAATCTACTATCGCCTCAACTTGTTCTGGCCTCATCACTTCTAGGGGCGTTTGATGCCCTACCAAATACTGATGCAGGTTCTGTCGCCTACTCACACTTGAGGAAGGTGTTTCACTTGTGCGTGTAGCTGGCACAGATCGACCATGTCCTCTCCTTGCAACAGGAGCTCTACCAGCAGCACCACGACCCAGGCCACGGCCCTTATTTGACGGTCTCCTCATATTTCTGTAATTTAAGATCTTGCCCTAGAAAGGTTTTTATTGAATAGCGGAATAGAAAATATGATCCAAAAAAAGTGTATGTATATCACACGTACACAACCACACTAGGCCCCAATTACTATTGTTTGTACCCCTAAAAGGCTAGATGAGGAGTAGGGGGAGTATGGAACAGGCAGCACCCTCAAACCTTCAGAAGTATGAGATGAACCCCAACAACTTGGAAAGGTGGATCTCTCTCACACGTACCGACACAGACTATCCCGCAATTCAATTGATCCTCAAAGGTTTTTATTGAATAGCGGAATAGGAAATATGATCAAAAAAAGTGTATGTATCTCGCACGTACACAACCACACTAGGCCCCAATTACTATTGTTTGTACCCCTAAAAGGCTAGATGAGGAGTAGGGGGGGTATGGAACAGGCAGCACCCTCAAACCTTCAGAAGTATGAGATGAACCCCAACAACTTGGAAAGGTGGATCTCTCTCACACGTACCGACACAGACTATCCCGCAATTCAATTGATCCTCAAAGGTTTTTATTGAATAGCGGAATAGGAAATATGATCAAAAAAAGTGTATGTATCTCGCACGTACACAACCACACTAGGCCCCAATTACTATTGTTTGTACCCCTAAAAGGCTAGATGAGGAGTAGGGGGGGTATGGAACAGGCAGCACCCTCAAACCTTCAGAAGTATGAGATGAACCCCAACAACTTGGAAAGGTGGATCTCTCTCACACATACCGACACAGACTATCCCGCAATTCAATTGATCCTCAAAGGTTTTTATTGAATAGCGGAATAGGAAATATGATCAAAAAAAGTGTATGTATCTCGCACGTACACAACCACACTAGGCCCCAATTACTATTGTTTGTACCCCTAAAAGGCTAGATGAGGAGTAGGGGGGGTATGGAACAGGCAGCACCCTCAAACCTTCAGAAGTATGAGATGAACCCCAACAACTTGGAAAGGTGGATCTCTCTCACACGTACCGACACAGACTATCCCGCAATTCAATTGATCCTCAAAGGTTTTTATTGAATAGCGGAATAGGAAATATGATCAAAAAAAGTGTATGTATCTCGCACGTACACAACCACACTAGGCCCCAATTACTATTGTTTGTACCCCTAAAAGGCTAGATGAGGAGTAGGGGGGGTATGGAACAGGCAGAACCCTCAAACCTTCAGAAGTATGAGATGAACCCCAACAACTTGGAAAGGTGGATCTCTCTCACACGTACCGACACAGACTATCCCCCAATTTAACTGATCCCCAAAGGTTTTTGATTAAATAGCGGAATAGAAAATATGATCCCAAAAAAGTGTATGTATATCACACGTACACAACCACACTAGGCCCCAATTACTATTGTTTGTACCCCTAAAAGGCTAGGAGTAGGGGGAGTATGGAACAGGCAGCACCCTCAAACCTTCAGAAGTATGAGATGAACCCCAACAACTTGGAAAGGTGGATCTCTCTCACACGTACCAACACAGACTATCCCCCAATTTAACTGATCCCCAAAGGTTTTTGATTAAATAGCGGAATAGAAAATATGATCCCAAAAAAGTGTATGTATATCACACGTACACAACCACACTAGGCCCCAATTACTATTGTTTGTACCCCTAAAAGGCTAGGAGTAGGGGGAGTATGGAACAGGCAGCACCCTCAAACCTTCAGAAGTATGAGATGAACCTCAACAACTTGGAAAGGTGGATCTCTCTCACACGTACCAACACAGACTATCCCCCAATTTAACTGATCCCCAAAGGTTTTTGATTAAATAGCGGAATAGAAAATATGATCCCAAAAAAGTGTATGTATATCACACGTACACAACCACACTAGGCCCCAATTACTATTGTTTGTACCCCTAAAAGGCTAGGAGTAGGGGGAGTATGGAACAGGCAGCACCCTCAAACCTTCAGAAGTATGAGATGAACCCCAACAACTTGGAAAGGTGGATCTCTCTCACACGTACCAACACAGACTATCCCCCAATTTAACTGATCCCCAAAGGTTTTTGATTAAATAGCGGAATAGAAAATATGATCCCAAAAAAGTGTATGTATATCACACGTACACAACCACACTAGGCCCCAATTACTATTGTTTGTACCCCTAAAAGGCTAGGAGTAGGGGGAGTATGGAACAGGCAGCACCCTCAAACCTTCAGAAGTATGAGATGAACCCCAACAACTTGGAAAGGTGGATCTCTCTCACACGTACCAACACAGACTATCCCCCAATTTAACTGATCCCCAAAGGTTTTTGATTAAATAGCGGAATAGAAAATATGATCCCAAAAAAGTGTATGTATATCACACGTACACAACCACACTAGGCCCCAATTACTATTGTTTGTACCCCTAAAAGGCTAGGAGTAGGGGGAGTATGGAACAGGCAGCACCCTCAAACCTTCAGAAGTATGAGATGAACCCCAACAACTTGGAAAGGTGGATCTCTCTCACACGTACCAACACAGACTATCCCCCAATTTAACTGATCCCCAAAGGTTTTTGATTAAATAGCGGAATAGAAAATATGATCCCAAAAAAGTGTATGTATATCACACGTACACAACCACACTAGGCCCCAATTACTATTGTTTGTACCCCTAAAAGGCTAGGAGTAGGGGGAGTATGGAACAGGCAGCACCCTCAAACCTTCAGAAGTATGAGATGAACCCCAACAACTTGGAAAGGTGGATCTCTCTCACACGTACCAACACAGACTATCCCCCAATTTAACTGATCCCCAAAGGTTTTTGATTAAATAGCGGAATAGAAAATATGATCCCAAAAAAGTGTATGTATATCACACGTACACAACCACACTAGGCCCCAATTACTATTGTTTGTACCCCTAAAAGGCTAGGAGTAGGGGGAGTATGGAACAGGCAGCAGCCTCAAACCTTCAGAAGTATGAGATGAACCTCAACAACTTGGAAAGGTGGATCTCTCTCACACGTACCAACACAGACTATCCCCCAATTTAACTGATCCCCAAAGGTTTTTGATTAAATAGCGGAATAGGGGGGGCGTGGCTTGGCACCGGACCTGAATGGCCGCATGGTAGAGGAGCTCTCTGCACTGGGGGATTAATATTAGCTTTTTGGTGTCTCATCTATCACCCCAACATGGTCAGATCGGGCCGCAGCGCATCAGCCAGCCGAGTACCACCCGACCAGACGATCCAAAACTCTGGCAACATTCCAGCGATCTTTAGGGCTCAGCGGGAAGGCCTACGAGCGGCCTCACCATCTCCAGCACCCCGCTCTCCTGAAGTACAGCCTGTCTCCTCCTCACCGCTCCAACTGGGGACTAACATGGCGACTCCACTACCCAGCCTGGCGGACCTACAAACAGTCGCGGCCGATATAAAACATACCCTGGGATCAGCTATCACGGAGCTTTCAGTCGAGCTGCGTTCTGTAACGGCCCGCCTCACAGAGACAGAGAAATCATCGATTACCCAGGCGACCGCCATCAAACAGCTTCAGCGATCAACTGATGCCCAAACAACACATCTTATCGAGATCAACAGGCATCTGGAAGATCTCGATAATCGGGGTCGGAGGCACAATATCCGCCTGAGAGGTCTCCCTGAATCAGTGGAACCACCCGCTCTAGTGCCTGCAATGACCGCCATCTTCAATGACCTACTCGAGCGCCCTGCAGACACTCCTGTGGAATTTGAAAGAGCTCATCGCGCCCTCAGACCGAGAGGAGTGGATAATGATCCCCCGAGAGATGTGGTGGCATGCCTGGTCAGCTATCAAGTTAAGGAGGCTATCCTGAAGAAAGCGAGAGCCCGAGATCGCATCTCCTATGAAGGCTCTGAGGTAAAGCTCTTCCAAGACTTATCTACCATAACCCTGCAAAACCGACGGGCTCTTCGTCCCCTGCTGGAAACCCTGCGTTCAAAAGGCATTACTTACAGATGGCGCTTTCCCTTTTGCCTATCTGCATCATTCCGGGGCAGATCTGCAGCTCTCAGAGTCCCAGATGATTTACCCGCCTTCTGCGATGCCATGGAGATCCCTATAATAGACTTACCTGACTGGTACAGCACCTTCTACACTCCGGAACCCTGGATCTCAGTGACATCCTCTTCAACTCCGAAGTCCCAACGCCACCGACACAGACGCCGTCAATCACACCCTGGCTCCACACCTAACCGTGGAAGAGATGATCACCGGAGCAGCCCTCGTCGTTCCCCAACCCAGCAGAGGGAACATGTAGACCTATAACTTCACTCCTACGTGCAGCCTGGATGCCTGACAATGTGAGTCTCTCCTTTCTCCCTGCTCTACCCTAAGATGCCCTTTCCCCAGATTTATAGAATTCCTAACCACCCCATGCCCTCTTTAGCTCCTGGGAATATTACCCCCCCAATCCTCCTCCTCGATCACAAACTTTGAATACCCTGAACTGGAATTGCAAGCAGAATCTGTCTGGCTCGCTTTTTGCCCTCTCCCCCCCCTCCTCCCATCGATCTGTCTGTGAGACTGTTTGCATCGCCTGCTGCTTATTTCCCTGTACACGATCCATCACCATGCTTCACCTTAGCAATATATGCTATCCCTGTCATCCTGAATTACCGATGTCACCGATCCAAGCTGAACTGAACTTTTTGCAGAAACTGTCTGACACCAGAGAGGATGCTTGATCCCTGTCTCCAGCACTCAGGCTGAAAGATGGTTAACGTTCTCGCAACAGGATCTAATGTAATGTATGACTTAGGAAGATGGTGCAGGCTCGTGAAATCAGGCTTCTACACCTCTCAACTGTTGTTTGGTTGGTTGATGGTAACCTGGGTTTGATGATGGGGGGGGGGGGGGGGGGCGGATGTAGGGGGAGTTTGATTATCTGACTTCTAGCTGCAGAAATTGCAATTCTATATGCCTCTTCAGATATCCGTCAGCTGTCACTTCCCTATCTTTTTGCTCAAATCATTCCATCATTATGTTCACCTCCTCTCCCCTTCCTCTCTCCCTTCCCCTTCCCTTCAGTCCCCTCCCTCCCCCCTCCTTCTCCTACCCCCTCCTCATTCCCCCCCTAATCCTTTCCCCTCAATACCCTTCCCAACTCCTATTTTTTCAACTCCTATTTCCAATTAATATCCCTATATTTTCTATATTCTATTTTTCTAACTCATATATCTATAATCTATGGGACTGATGATGTATACTTTGTTATGTTATACAATAGAAGGTAATATTAGGTTGCACTAAGTTGCATTTTAGGATGGGGATTGTGCATATGGCCTATGGGACTTTGATGGATTTCCATGATCCCCTCGGAGATATGTTCTTGCTCCTTCCCTACTTAAATCATGCCTATCTTCATATTGAAATGCAACTATACTTCTAAGCTCAATAGTACGGTATTACTAAACCAGTGGTGTTTTGTTAAATTTCCATATTCCGATAATAATCAACAACAGGTTCAAAAAGTATTGCAAACATTAATGTAATATTTGCCTGATGCTCCATTTTGACTTCAGATCACAATCAATAAGCCCCAGTACCGAAATACAAAATTGGCATCCAGCCAAGATAAGATCTGGAGTCATCGAACCTTGACCCCATGGATTACTTCCCCTCTCCCCATCCCTGCTCCCTCCCACCTTCCTTTCCCCCCCATTTCCCCTCTTCCCTCCCTTTCCCCCTCATCCCCCCTCCCTCCTTCCCCCTACACCCCTCTCCTTCTCCCTTCCCTTCCCCTCCTCCCTCCCCCCTTCCCCCTCCCCCCTCTCCCCCCCCCGTCCCTAGCCTCACTCTCTCATCCCTCTTCCCCTACAATCCCCTCATCCCAATTACCCCACATGTCCCCTGCATCTTCATCTCCCTATACCCTCCTCAGTCCTCAGTGATCTGACTCTACTCCCTACTCAACATTGCCAGACCTCACAGTCAACTACTTCTCGGCATCCAGGCTCACCAAAACTTCTCAACCGATCTAATACAACTGTTTAAATGTTCATACTATCTTGTTACTAACTGTCAAGTTGATTTAAATACCTTAGCGGTTATGCAATTTTGTTTATATGTGATGTTACATACACCCTTAAGGTTTCACTACTCTACATTATTCACCTTTCGCTTGAGCTGGTCACTGTTACATTTGATCTGGACCAAATAGGAACTCAGGGACGCTCATGACCCTATACTACATATATCTCTAGGTATACCGGAGACAATTTTCTCCTTTTTGCATTCCATACAGGCTCCAAAAAAAAAAAAAAAAAAAAAAGAAAAAAAAAAAAAAAAAGCCCCTGACGACCCGGGCTCCTTAAGACCATTATCTGCAATTGTTTTTCTACAATTCACTTTTTTTTTTTTTTATCCACATTTCGAGACACCAAAGATTTTTGTTTGCCTACATTTTCCTGCTATCCCCCAGTGCCGTGCAGTCCCACGGTTATCGGGTTTTTGTTCTAAGACCCCTCCCCGCACCACAGCGGGTGCCTGTGTTGACCTCGGGCGCCCGTTGAACCTAGCACCAAGTGCGCATTTCTTCACCCCCCAGAATAAAGTTTTCCTGGTAATCTTGGTGAGCTTTCTGGGGGCGTCCCCCTCTATATCTCTTTTCTGTCACTCTCAATAACCCCTCCAACCTTCCTATCTCTACTCTTCTCCTCTTCCCCTCCCCCCCCCCTTTTTTTTTTTTTTTTTTTTTTTTTTTTTTATTCTCCCCCAGATTTTACCCCCCTTTCACTATTCCCCTTCCATCATGACCAACCCCAAGTTGACACAAATTCAACATAGTGTCAGAATTCTCTCACTGAATGCACATGGCCTAAATGTGCCAGAAAAACGTTCGCAAACGCTATCAGAAGCCCATAGACTACGGGCACAAATTATTTTATTGCAGGAAACCCATTTTCGAACCGGAGACCCAATTTATCTTTCCAACAAACGATACCCTACGGGTTTCCACTCCACGACAGAAGGCACCAAATCACGAGGAGTCTCGATTCTATTTGCACGTCAATTAGACTTTAAGCTGGTTGACATCAAAAGAGATCCTAATGGTAGATTTCTTTTTGTAAAAGGACTTCTTGCCTCTCGTCCAATTACAATCGCAAACGTATATGCCCCTAACACCAAACAGGTGGCCTTTTTTCGTTCAACCTTACAGGAACTTCAGGACTTTACAACTGGGCTTCTAATTCTTGGAGGTGATTTCAACGCCCCTCTGAACCCCTTAATTGACTCCTCCACAGGCAGTTCGGTCCTTCCCTATAAGGCTTTACGACAAATCACTACACAACTTCAATCCCTCCGTCTCCACGACACTTGGAGATTGACCCATCCAGACACCAGAGATTACACCTTTTTTTCTTCACCTCATCAAAAATTCTCCAGGATCGACTACCTTTTCCTATCCCAACCAGATCTTCCTTACCTCTCCTCCTCCTCGATAGAAACCAGTGTGCTATCCGACCACAATCCTATCACCTTAACTTTGAAGTTTCCAGAAGTAGAAACAAGAAGTAAGACTTGGAAACTAAATGCCTCACTCCTAAAAGACACACAGGCAATCACCAGGATCCAAAACTCCCTGAAAGATTATTTCAATTTGAATGATACCCCAGATACCTCAGCTCTCACCCAATGGGAGGCTCACAAGTGTGTGATCCGGGGAGAATTTTTGGCACTATCTGCAACACTTAAACGGGCCCGACAGAAAGACCTTACGGAACTATACTCTAAACTCGAAGCACTTGAAAAATCCTACAAACGCTCACAGGCACAATCCACTCTATCAGAATTGACAGCGATACGAACCGAACTGCGAGATAAGTTGGGCTTACAAGCCCACCGCAGACTCGTTCTTTCTCGCAAATTATTCTACGAACAGGGGAATAAAAGTGGTCGCCTTCTGGCGCGGTCTATACGCCCACAGCACACGTCATCCCCAGTACACTTTATTAAGGATGCTTCTGGCAAGAACCACCACTCTAACCCTGACATTGCAAAACAATTTGAGTGTTATTATAGGAAACTATATAATCTCACAGACTCACTTGCCACTAAACCTTCTCCAGAAGTCAGGAAAGCCCAATTAGATAAGTTCTTCCATGATCACGGCATGAGCCCCATTTCCGAGTCCGACGCGATCTCCATGGAAACTCCCATAACTGGTGAAGAACTACACCGCGCCCTCAAAGAAATGAAGCCGGGGAAATGCCCAGGCCCCGATGGGCTCTCGCTTCAGTACTATCGTTCTTTTGCTGATACCCTCACGCCACATTTTCTCCGTGCATTTGGGAGCTTAGATACATCCCCTAACCACTCACCTTCTCTTTTAGAGGCACATATCTCTGTTATCCCGAAATCAGGAAAAGACCCTTCCCTAGTCACTAGTTATAGACCGATCTCCCTCCTAAATGTAGATGCCAAGCTATATGCAAAAATCTTGGCCAATAGAATACTCCCCTTTCTGCCATCTCTCGTTTCCCTTGACCAAGTAGGCTTTGTTCCCGGCAGGGAGGCGAGAGATAATACCACAAAGGCCCTAAATATCCACCACTGGTTGACAACAAAGAAAACCCCTGGGTTCTTTCTCTCTTTGGATGCAGAGAAGGCGTTCGACAGGGTGGCCTGGGACTACCTAATTAAGACCCTGGAGTCCATTGGACTCCGTACCAGGATGATCTCGAACATTCAGGCACTTTACACAGATCAAACTGCTAGAGTCAAGGTCAATGGTCACCTGTCGGACGCCTTCCAGCTATCCAACGGCACAAGACAGGGATGCCCACTCTCTCCTATCCTTTTCGTTCTATCCCTCGAACCCTTTCTGAACATGCTTCGCCAAAACCCCAACATCCACGGGGTACAGATTAGTAATACCACCCATAAAGTAGCTGCGTTCGCGGACGACATGCTTCTTTTTTTGTCGCAACCGCACATTTCCATTCCGAACTTATTGAAAGACCTGGAATATTATGGTTCTATATCCAACCTCAAAGTTAACCATTCAAAATCAATGGCTCTCAACATCTCCTTACCTATTACCGAGGTGAATCGTTGTAAATCTAATTTCCCCTTTCTTTGGGCTAACACAACACTCCCATACTTAGGCATACATATTCCCCGTGACCTGTCACATCTCTATGCTTCCAACTACCAACCCCTCCTGTCAGCAATCAATACAGATTTAAAATCTTGGAGGAATATTCAGGTTTCATGGTTTGGAAGGGCTGCCATTCTTAAAATGTCTATTCTCCCCAAATTGTTATACCTTTTCCAAACAATCCCCATACATATTCCCCCAGCCTTTTTCTCTTCCCTACGCTCTTCATGGCGGAACTTTATTTGGCAAGATAAACCACCTAGGATTAAGTTTTCTCGTCTTACAGCCCCCAAACACAGAGGAGGTCTCAACTTGCCAGATGTGACCAGCTATTACAAAGCATGCCTTCTAGGCAGAATAGTTGATTGGACCCTTCATGCTGAACATAAAGAGGTGGTTAAGATGGAGAATGTCTGGTCATTCACTCCGCTACACCTTTTACCGTGGCTTCCGTTATCAGACATACCTCAATCTATTAAAATACACCCCTTCATTGGGCCTCCGCTACTCATCCATGATTCATGGCGTAAGAAGTTAAAAATTGATCCCCGCTGTGGCCCACTGACCTCCCTTAGGCTAAATCCAGCCTTCCCACCAGGCATGTCTACCGGCTTTCTGCGTTCCCTTTGGCCTCACAAAGAAATCTTAGCCAAACACTTTTACAAAGATGGAGCATTCATCTCATGGGAAAGTCTTAACTCCTCACTACACCCCTTAAGCATACCATTGTGGTCTTTTTTTCAAATACGCCACTTCCTCTCTTCCAAAGGCACCCCGGCTTTATGGTCAAGACCCAGGACACCATTGGAAAACATATGTGAACGTTCCCATCCTCAAAGACACACAATCTCAGAACTATATGGTCACATACTTGATGCCCCATCTGCATCCTCTGCTACTTTTTCCCTTGCCTGGTCGAAAGACTTACAATTGTCCCTTTCTGAAAAAGACTGGGAAGCAATCTGCAGCTCACCCCACCGCACCTCGATTAATGTCACTGCACAAGAAAATGGATACAAAATCCTTACCCGCTGGTACAGGACACCAGACAAAATTCATAGATTCGCCCCAACAGTTGACAACACCTGCTGGAGATGCAATGAATCTCCGGGCACCATGTTTCACATATGGTGGACATGCCCAATATTGCAAACTTTCTGGGAAAAGGTACAAAACACCATAAAAAAAGTCACATCCAGTGAAATTCCTCTCACCCCGGAAAAATTCCTTCTTAACTATTCCCCTAGAACCTCCAATTTCTCTCAAACTAAACTAGCACGACACATGATAAACGCTGCCAAACTTTGTGTGCCGTGCCACTGGCGCACATCTGACATACCCTCACTTAAAGAATGGTTTCACAGACTAAATAGAACTGAAGAAATAGAAGAACTGATAGCTATTTCAAGAGAAGACATATCCAAGTTCTCTACAGAGTGGCTGGATTGGATCAGATACAAAGAGACGAACGAATACAAATCCATTGCCAGCTCTTCATAATCTGAACTCATAGATTTATCATTTTTTTTTTGGAACCGGCTTCCCTGTAGGAGAGGGAACTGGGAAGCTGAGCACATTGTCACCATGAAGTCCATTGCTTCCGGATATCCCCCCTCGACCCTCATGTACACATCCCCCCCCCCCCCCAACCCCTTTACTTTTCCCTTTTTTTTTTTTTTTTCTTTCACCTCTCCTCTTAATTTCTTATCTATTCTTTTTTTCTATTACGCCTCTCTACCTATCCTTTTCTATCTCTTTGACAAGCTATATTTCGGCACTCCCACAGATGGTTACCAAGAAGCCAGCTCCCTTGTTTCAGACACATGAAGGAAGCAGACTCTTGTATATAATAACAAACAAGGACTCCTTCCCCACCAGTTGGACACTAATCCAATTTTTTTCCTTTTTTTTTTCCTTTTTTTTTTTTTTTTTTTTTCTCCTCCTTTTATTTCTCAACACATCTTTTTGCCAGAGTACTACTTAAAGCCTCACTCCTATCTTATTAGAGTGCTTCCACTTTATACGTTTTTGATTATGTCTTCTTGTGTCTGTAACCACGCAATCTCTTATGTTTTTTGTGCCATTATGTTTCTTGTTATTACGTGGGCTCATTGGCCCTCATTCTATTGTACTGTATACATTTCTTGTTATTTTTTGCTTTTTTCAAAATAAAAATTTGTTTATGGAAAAAAAAAAATAAATAGCGGAATAGAAAATATGATCCCAAAAAAGTGTATGTATATCACACGTACACAACCACACTAGGCCCCAATTACTATTGTTTGTACCCCTAAAAGGCTAGGAGTAGGGGGAGTATGGAACAGGCAGCACCCTCAAACCTTCAGAAGTATGAGATGAACCCCAACAACTTGGAAAGGTGGATCTCTCTCACACGTACCAACACAGACTATCCCCCAATTTAACTGATCCCCAAAGGTTTTTGATTAAATAGCGGAATAGAAAATATGATCCCAAAAAAGTGTATGTATATCACACGTACACAACCACACTAGGCCCCAATTACTATTGTTTGTACCCCTAAAAGGCTAGGAGTAGGGGGAGTATGGAACAGGCAGCACCCTCAAACCTTCAGAAGTATGAGATGAACCCCAACAACTTGGAAAGGTGGATCTCTCTCACACGTACCAACACAGACTATCCCCCAATTTAACTGATCCCCAAAGGTTTTTGATTAAATAGCGGAATAGAAAATATGATCCCAAAAAAGTGTATGTATATCACACGTACACAACCACACTAGGCCCCAATTACTATTGTTTGTACCCCTAAAAGGCTAGGAGTAGGGGGAGTATGGAACAGGCAGCACCCTCAAACCTTCAGAAGTATGAGATGAACCCCAACAACTTGGAAAGGTGGATCTCTCTCACACGTACCAACACAGACTATCCCCCAATTTAACTGATCCCCAAAGGTTTTTGATTAAATAGCGGAATAGAAAATATGATCCCAAAAAAGTGTATGTATATCACACGTACACAACCACACTAGGCCCCAATTACTATTGTTTGTACCCCTAAAAGGCTAGGAGTAGGGGGAGTATGGAACAGGCAGCACCCTCAAACCTTCAGAAGTATGAGATGAACCTCAACAACTTGGAAAGGTGGATCTCTCTCACACGTACCAACACAGACTATCCCCCAATTTAACTGATCCCCAAAGGTTTTTGATTAAATAGCGGAATAGAAAATATGATCCCAAAAAAGTGTATGTATATCACACGTACACAACCACACTAGGCCCCAATTACTATTGTTTGTACCCCTAAAAGGCTAGGAGTAGGGGGAGTATGGAACAGGCAGCACCCTCAAACCTTCAGAAGTATGAGATGAACCCCAACAACTTGGAAAGGTGGATCTCTCTCACACGTACCAACACAGACTATCCCCCAATTTAACTGATCCCCAAAGGTTTTTGATTAAATAGCGGAATAGAAAATATGATCCCAAAAAAGTGTATGTATATCACACGTACACAACCACACTAGGCCCCAATTACTATTGTTTGTACCCCTAAAAGGCTAGGAGTAGGGGGAGTATGGAACAGGCAGCACCCTCAAACCTTCAGAAGTATGAGATGAACCCCAACAACTTGGAAAGGTGGATCTCTCTCACACGTACCAACACAGACTATCCCCCAATTTAACTGATCCCCAAAGGTTTTTGATTAAATAGCGGAATAGAAAATATGATCCCAAAAAAGTGTATGTATATCACACGTACACAACCACACTAGGCCCCAATTACTATTGTTTGTACCCCTAAAAGGCTAGGAGTAGGGGGAGTATGGAACAGGCAGCACCCTCAAACCTTCAGAAGTATGAGATGAACCCCAACAACTTGGAAAGGTGGATCTCTCTCACACGTACCAACACAGACTATCCCCCAATTTAACTGATCCCCAAAGGTTTTTGATTAAATAGCGGAATAGAAAATATGATCCCAAAAAAGTGTATGTATATCACACGTACACAACCACACTAGGCCCCAATTACTATTGTTTGTACCCCTAAAAGGCTAGGAGTAGGGGGAGTATGGAACAGGCAGCACCCTCAAACCTTCAGAAGTATGAGATGAACCTCAACAACTTGGAAAGGTGGATCTCTCTCACACGTACCAACACAGACTATCCCCCAATTTAACTGATCCCCAAAGGTTTTTGATTAAATAGCGGAATAGAAAATATGATCCCAAAAAAGTGTATGTATATCACACGTACACAACCACACTAGGCCCCAATTACTATTGTTTGTACCCCTAAAAGGCTAGGAGTAGGGGGAGTATGGAACAGGCAGCACCCTCAAACCTTCAGAAGTATGAGATGAACCCCAACAACTTGGAAAGGTGGATCTCTCTCACACGTACCAACACAGACTATCCCCCAATTTAACTGATCCCCAAAGGTTTTTGATTAAATAGCGGAATAGAAAATATGATCCCAAAAAAGTGTATGTATATCACACGTACACAACCACACTAGGCCCCAATTACTATTGTTTGTACCCCTAAAAGGCTAGGAGTAGGGGGAGTATGGAACAGGCAGCACCCTCAAACCTTCAGAAGTATGAGATGAACCCCAACAACTTGGAAAGGTGGATCTCTCTCACACGTACCAACACAGACTATCCCCCAATTTAACTGATCCCCAAAGGTTTTTGATTAAATAGCGGAATAGAAAATATGATCCCAAAAAAGTGTATGTATATCACACGTACACAACCACACTAGGCCCCAATTACTATTGTTTGTACCCCTAAAAGGCTAGATGAGGAGTAGGGGGAGTATGGAACAGGCAGCACCCTCAAACCTTCAGTATGAGATTGTGTTCACTGTACCCCACAAAGATTGAGTTCACTGCACCCCACAATGATTGTGTTCACTGCACCCCACAAAGATTGTGTTCACTGCACCTCACAAAGATTGTGTTCACTGTACCCCCCAAAGATTGTGTTCACTGCACCCCACAAAGATTCTGTTCACTGTACCCCACAAAGATTGTGTTCACTGCACCCCAAAAAGATTGTGTTCACTGCACCCCAAAAAGGATGTTGTTCACTGCACCCCAAAAAGGATGTTGTTCACTCCACCCCAAAAAGATTGTGTTCACTGCACCCCACAAAGATTGTGTTCACTGCACCCCAAAAAGATTGTGTTCACTGCACCCCAAAAATGATTTTGTTCACTGCACCCCAAAAAGGATTTTGTTCACTGCACCCCAAAAAGGATGTTGTTCACTCCACCCCAAAAAGATTGTGTTCACTGCACCCCAAAAAGATTGTGTTCACTGCACCCCACAAAGGATTTTGTTCACTGCACCCCAAAAAGATTGTGTTCACTGCACCCCAAAAAGGATGTTGTTCACTGCACCCCAAAAAGGATTTTGTTCACTGCACCCCAAAAAGATTGTGTTCACTGCACCCCACAAAGGATTTTGTTCACTGCACCCCACAAAGATTGTGTTCACTGCACACCAAAAAGGATTGTGTTCACTGCACCCCAAAAAGATTTTGTTCACTGCACCCCAAAAAGATTGTGTTCACTGCAGCCCAAAAAGATTGTGTTCACTGCAGCCCAAAAAGATTGTGTTCACTGCAGCCCAAAAAGATTGTGTTCACTGCAGCCCAAAAAGATTGTGTTCACTGCAGCCCAAAAAGATTGTGTTCACTGCAGCTCACACACAGAAAAATGGATGTGGATCACTGACACCTGCCTATCTCCAATCCCACACCACACAGCAATATCGATTGTAGTTTGTAGAACACAGTTTCCCTAAAATTCAGCAGACTCTGTCCCTAACAGGATTGAGAAGAGATCGTAGATCAGGATTGAGTGCAGACCCCACCCCCCACACAGCAATATCGATTGTAGTTTGTAGAAGACACTGACCCTATATAATTCAGCAGACTCTATCCCTAAAATGCCTACAACTCGCCCTGCCTAAACACTCCGACCTGTCCCTCAATTCTATCCGGACACAAATGGTTTTTTCCTGCCTATCTTTCCCTAATCAGCAGCCAGCACGTTGATGTGTGCTCTGTCCCTGAATCTAAGCAGCATAATGACGCCGCTGCGGCTGCCTCGAACTTATAAAGACTTGGTCACATGCTTCAGACGGCCAATCACAGCTACTGAGACATTTGCAGGCATGGCTGGGATGGCTTAAGGCACACCAGTTAAACGATTGTTGATTGGCTGTTGAAAGCCCGCCATGAAAAGAGCGCCAAAGCATGCAAAACCCGGAAATAAAACGACCGAACACGGATTTTTACCCGAACATACAGTAAAGTGTCCGTGTCCGTGTTCGGGTACAAAAAATCCAATTATTCGGTACGAACACGAATAATACAGTCCGTGTTCGCTCAACACTATTTATTACACTTTAAGTTTCCAATTTGTTTATGTCTAGTAGTGGACAGTGAAAAAGCTGAGTGATAGGCTAACTTACATGTGCTTATAAAGGTCATACTAATGACATCTGAAAAGATTCACTACAACTGGAAAAAAATAAATTTGTCCATAAAAATTCATAGCAAATAAAGTCGGTTGCATGAGGTACTGTTCACAATGATTCTTTAATGGCTACATAAAATGACACAGCATACAGAGTGCTAATGTGTTTTGGCCAATATAGCCTTCCTCATAGCATAACAAGACAACTATACAACATTGCATATATATTCTCTTACCCCCTTTATTAATTCCAGAGGTGGGGTTCAACTCATTAAAAAAATGGTTCCACATGGAGGAGAATACATGGAAAAACGTCCTGCTCAAATTAGCAAAAAAAAATTATATATATATATATATATATATATATATATACAAAATGTTCACTGTATATAGTTAACGGGCATAAATTTATTAGAGAATCATTTCAGAAATATGTCTATACCCAATCTATTGCTCAGACTGCATTAATAAATAAATAAATAATTACCGATTGCCGACTGCCCCATGCAGATTTCTGTAGATCTACGTGGTTATGTGCATGCGGTTTCGGCGATGCCCATGCCACCAGAACCACGCACCCACTGTGATTAGACACAGTGTGAGCCAAACCTCGGGAGGAGCAGGCTCGTTTGCCGCCGGCCTCCCGCGATTTTCGCCTAGAATGACAGGAGAGCCGCCTGCCTATGTAAACAAAGCAAGTGGCTCTTCTGTCAGAGAGGCAGGGAAAGATTGTGTGATTCAGCTAAGCTGAATCACGGCTCTCTCTCTGCCTCTAGTCAATAAATCCCCCACACAGTTAGTAAGCACAATAGGGAACACATTTAAACCCTTGATCACCCCCAGTGTTAACCCCCTTCCTTGCTAGAGTCATTTATACAGTAGCAATGCATATTATTTAGCACTGATTACTGTATTAATGTCACTGGTCCCCAAAAAGTGTGAAAAATGTCAGTTAGGGGTTCAATTTGTCCGCTGCAATGCCGCAGTCACGCTAAAAATAGCTGATCACCACCATTGCTAATTAAAAAAAAAAAATGTAAAAATAAAAAGTCCATAAATCTATCCTGTAGTTTTTAAACGCTATAACTTTTGCGCAAACCAATTATTATAAGCTTTTTGGGATTTTTTTTACCAAAAATATGTAGCAGAATACAAATTGGTCTAAACTAATAAAAAAAAAATAGATTTTTAAATTTTTTTTATTGGGAATGTTTTAGAGCAGAAATTAGAAAATATTGGTGTTTTTTCAAAATTTTCAAATATTGATATTTGATGCCTAGGTTTAGTATTGCTAGTGCTGGTTCAGGTGATGTCAGAATACCAGTCATTTTTTTCATTAATTGAAATGTTTGTTGCCAAAAGCTAGATAGATTCTTGCAAGACCATAGTATGTGGAATATTCTTCCCACTTGTCTACATCCTCTCCAGCATAAGGGGGAATTAGTTGGAAAGAAATTGTTCAGCCAATATGGGGTTTGATACCATCTAGATGTAATTTTTCTAGTATGTTCCTAATGGTTGACGCAATGGGTTATCACAAAGGAGTAATGAGAAGCTTTTAGCCATTGAACATCTGAGAAAGAGGAGTGTAGGTCTTTTTCCCATTTGAATCATTGGGGGAGTTTTGGAGAAAGTGTCCTTATGTTGTAGGAGGGAATAGAATAGAGAGATGCTCTTGGTATGAGGGTTAAGACAGAGTTGTGTAACCCTAATAGAGTTACACAGGCTGTATTATCTGAAATGCCCAGTAGATGGCAGATGGACTCAGTATGCAGTTAATAAAACATTGAGCATTGAACACAGGACTTGGCCTTTTCAGTCACATGATTGTGGCATCATCACAGTGTGACCAGGAAGTGGTGTGTGGGAAGACTGAGGGAGATAGACACCAGCTCTGGATGACTTCTTATCCTTCTGCTCAGGCTTTATCACCTATTAATGACCTGGGAGGACTTCCTGCACAGCTCTGAGGAAGGAGGTCATGGAAGACTTCTAGAAGTTACCACATACTCAGCCAGAGAAAGGACATGTGACTAGCTGTGAAAGACTGCAGCACAGAGATAGAACCCCATTGAGAGAACTTACTTCACCCAAGACCACACCAGCTGAGAGAGGGACCCCTGGCAAAGACAAGCACTGAGTCCAGACGTCTGGTGAATCCAGTGAGAGGAGACTGCAGCGGACTGATCTGGTAAATTGCATTGTGAGGGTAAGCCAAGCCTCTCCCTGTATCACCCCAGGGCACCTGTCTCCTCACTCACAGTAAAGACTCTGAGGTCCAGAGTGGACATTGCACAGCTCAGGCTGCTTCAATGACTCTGTGGAACAGGAATTATAAGGGCCCCAACTCTCCTATGTGCACCAACGGCCATTAGGGTGAAGATAAGGGGGTGGGACGCAGGTGTGCTAGTGGGTGGGTGAGGAAAATACACATTGCATTGTTATCTGTGTTACTATATTGTATTTTCCTATGTATGTTGGTTCATTTGCTACTTACTATATAAAGTTAGTTCCAGTTAGGCTATGTCAGTCTCATTGTACCAAGTATGTTCCCAGTGGGACCCCACATCCCTACCCCGGATGCCCCACTGGGTGGAGGCACTGCCACAGACATGTACCCCAGCTCCCATATAGCGGAGGCTCAGGATCCGCCTGTCAGGCATAGTGAGTTAACTAGGGTTAGGGACCCCAAAGACACTAGGGGGCGCCCTCAAAACCCCGTTACATATGGAGGCACTGCTGAGATCTATTGGGGTACAACCAGTGAGAATAGGTTAAGTCCTCAGGCCACTCCCTCCTTTGCAAAAGAGTGGGCCCAGCAAAGAAATGTACCATTACAGCAAGCTGTGATGTTATGCAAAGTCCCCTCCTGCTGTGAGATGAATCACGTAATCTTGTGTATAGAAGTTTGACTGGGAATAGAAATGGCGACCATCAGGGATATCCTGCAGGATTCTGAAGGCCAAACTTACATGTTAATATATTGTCATACGGACTTGGGAGACCATGAGATGCCTACCAACGTTCATTTATATGGAGCCCCGGATGAAGGATGCTCCTTAGTGTACGCTCTCCTTGATAAGGAAGAAAGGGTCTCACTGCAACCACCCTTTAAATTAGAACAGAAAGACTATGTCACGGAAAATTATTCTAAGCTCCTGACTCCCATCTCAGGAAAGGCCGGAGCCATTCCTACACAAGCTGCCCATCCTATTACAGGACAGGGGATGATTACTCCTAAAGCAGAATTTCATCCATCTGCAGCATTACTGAAACCAGACAACCCTGAAGTACGCACCCTGCCTACAGGAGGTAGTGATGTATCGGACATACTACAGAAATTCTCAGAAGCCATAGTGACGGCAAACCACACCCATAGTTACCGCAAACTAAAGGTGTTTTCTGGGAATCAGCCTGTTCCTGCAGGAGAAGAGCCTTTTGAGGTCTGGAAGGATAATGCTATGCAGTTGTTGGAGGAATGGTCTTGTACGGATACCATAAAGAAACAGCGGTTGGTAGAGAGTCTTTGTTTTCCCGCTACAGACATGATAAGACTGTACAAGGGAGTAAATGGGCAAGCTACTGTGCACGACTATCTACGAGTCTTACAGGATGCTTATGGGAAATCAGAAGATTTGGATGATCTGTTGGTTAAGTTCCTAGCCACTAAGCAGAAGGAGCATGAAAAAGCCACTGACTATATCAACCGGTTACAGCTATCGCTAGGAAAGTTATTCCATAAAGGAGCAGTCACTGCCTCTGAGTTGGATGCTCGGCTATCTAAGCAAATTCAGAGAGGTGGTTTGGCCAATAATCCAGTTATGATTCTGCTGAAAGCCAATTTGGATGATAAAGTTCTGCCTTATTCCACCTTAATAAATACAGCCAGGAGATTGGAAAACCAGATGTGTCCACCCCTACAGAAGGAGAAAGAGGATACAGAACTGTCAGCTCTTAGGAAGAAGGTGGCTGAATTGGAGCTCTTATGCAAATCACCACCAGAGAGAGCAGATCCTCCCCCTGGAAGTGGGGGGCAACACAGGAAGACTCAGAAAAAGCTGTTTCCTGAGGATTCACCCCGCCGAGGGGACTGCTTTAAATGTGGAAAGTCAGGGCATTTTCAGCGGGAGTGCCCTGTGAATTCCATGGAGGTGGATGTGGAGGTGCTGGCAACCGAGCTCGAGGAGACTCAAATGACCAGGTCTTACAAGCAGAGGAAGACCCGGCCTACATATAGTCCATCTGTTGGGGCCAAGATTGGGCCTAAATCTTTGATACACGTACAAGTAGAAGGAATTCATGCTTCAGCATTACTAGATACAGGTTCTCAAGTCACCATTATCTACAGAGACTTCTATGAACATCATTTTAAACACATTCCTATGGAACCTGCAGGAGAGTTTCAGCTATGGGGTGTTGGGTCTCAAGCTCAACCTGTGGAGGGATGCATAAAAGTGACCATAACTATTCCCCAGTTAAACACCGGGATGATATATCCTATGGAGCTGGAAGCTTTGATATGCCCTGCAGCCAAGAAAGTGTGTGCCCCAATAATATTGGGTACTAATGCAAAGATGGTACAGGATGTATTCAGGGCCTATCTGACAGAAGTGGGAGATGTCTCTTTAGACCGATTGATGGAGGTCAGCCCTGTCCTAGGAAAAGAGTGTCAATGACTAGCCCTTGAAACAAAACCAGGGTTGTGCCACTATTCAGGAACAGAACCTGCATTTGTGAAGCCTGGTGAGACCAAAACTTTACGAGCCATAGCCTCAATGCACCATGAAATGTTGGGGGGAACTGGACAATACCTTATTGAGTCTCTGCCTGAAGAGGATCAGAAGAAGGGCTGGACTCTCATACCTGAGGTAAAAGATTGGCGAAAAAGGTGGTGTCGGAGTTTTCCTGTGATGGTACAGAATTTAACCCCCACAGAAATCCGGATTGATCGTCATCAGAAGATTGGTGTGATACACCTTTTAGATCAAGTTTTGTCCATCATGTCTGTGAGTGCAGAACAGAAGGATCATGTGAAAACACCTTTAGATTTTGATCTAGAAGATTCTCCTCTACCACAGCAGTGGAAAGACAGCCTTCGTTCAAAACTGGCCACCCGAGAGGGAGTGTTCTCCAGAGCAGAGATGGACGTGGGGTGTTCTAAGAGTGCCACCCATGCTATAAGACTTGCTGATTCTACTCCTTTCAGAGAAAGGTCAAGAAGAATACCCCCTCGAGATGTGGAAGATGTCCGGGACATACTCCAGCAGATGAAAGGAGCAGGCATCATCACAGAGTCCCGGAGCCCCTATGCCTCACCTATTGTGGTAGTGAGGAAAAAGAATGGTTCAGTTCGGCTATGTGTGGACTACCGTACTCTGAACAAGAGGACTGTGCCAGATCAGTACACTTTGCCACGGATAGAGGATCTCCTGAACGCCCTATCTGGCAGCCAGTGGTTCAGTGTGCTTGACTTGAGGTCTGGATATTATCAGGTACCCATGAAGAAGGAGGATCAGGAAAAGACAGCTTTCATCTGCCTTTGGGGTTCTTCCAGTTTACCAGAATGCCACAGGGAGTCACAGGAGCTCCTGCTACTTTTCAGAGGCTGATGGAGAAAACTGTGGGGGATATGAATCCCACAGAGTGTCTAGTGTATCTAGATGATATAATTGTTTTCGGGAAGACGCCAGAGGAGCATGAACAAAGGTTGCTAAAGGTGTTGGATCGACTTCAAGCTGAAGGCCCGAAGCTATCAGTGGACAAATGCAGATTTGCCCAAAACTCTGTAAATTATGTGGGGCACATAGTCTCCGCTGAAGGAGTAGCCACAGATCCTGCTAAAATTGAAGCAGTGTTGAATTGGCCAAGACCAAATAACATCAGTTAGTTGCGGTCCTTTCTCGGGTTCTGTGGTTACTACCGAAGGTTCGTGAAAGACTACTCAAAGATTGCTCGAGAGTTACATGACCTGCTGAATATTACCTCTGACGTAAGGGGTGCTAAGGCACCATATCCTAAAGACCCCTTTGGAGAAAAATGGACTTCAGGATGTGAAGACGCCTTTCTGACATTGAAGAAGAGACTTACAGAAGCCCCTGTCTTAGCCTATGCAGACCCTGAGAAACCATATATCCTCCATGTGGATGCCAGTATGGAAGGCCTAGGGGGTGTACTGCACCAAAGTTATCCAGAAGGATTGAGGCCGGTGGCTTACATAAGTAGAAGTCTTACAGGTGCAGAGAAGAACTATCCAGTTCATAAATTGGAATTTCTGGCACTCAAGCGGGCCATCGTGGATAAGCTGCATGACTATTTGTATGGAGCAACATTCGAAGTAAGGACTGACAACAATCCACTTACCTACATACAGACTACAGCTAAGCTGGATGCCACAGGACATAGGTGGTTGGCTGCCTTGTCAAGCTACAGTTTCAGCCTGAAGTACAAGCCTGGGCCCAAGAATGTCAGCGCAGATGCCCTGTCCCGCAGACCTAGACTCCCTCCTCACCGAGAAGAAGAGGAGTGGGAAGAGATCCCTGGGCCGGGGATAGGAGCCTTTTGTCAGATGTATGTGGTGGCCGAGAGTCAAGAAGAATTTGCCGAGCTAAGAGGGATAGACTCCATTAGCCACTCTCCGGAAGCTGTGCCTGAGGTGTTCCATGCTCCAGTCATGCTTCAAAAGTGGTCCAGTATAACCACAGAAGACAAGAGGAAGGCTCAAGCGCAGGACTGGTATATTGGGATAGTTATCAGAGCAATAAAGACAAAGAATCCTAAATTGCTGACTTCTCTACCTGTGAGTCAAAGAGAATTATACCGAAGAGAATGGAGCCGACTACATCTCGAAGATGGAGTACTCTATAGGGTCGTGAAGTATCATGATCACCCTGACAGAAAACAATTGATACTACCGCACAGATACCGTGGCATGGTCCTGAGAGCTCTCCACGATCAACATGGGCAACATGGGGTGGACAAGACCTATGGCCTAGTACAAGATCGGTTCTATTGGCCTCGCATGAGGGAACATGTCGAGCAACATGTACAGACATGCAGGAGGTGTATCCAGAGGAAGACCCTGCCTGTGAGAGCTGCCCCTATGGGTCATCTGAAAAGTACGGGACCCATGGATCTTGTGTGCATGGACTATCTCTGCATTGAGAACGATACAGCAGGAATTGGAAATGTGCTGGTGGTAACGGACCACTTCACCAGATATGCTCAAGAACGGAGCAAAAGAAGGTATGATGCTAAGGTGAGATATCGGGAGATTCAAGCAGGGGATAAAGTTCTTCTCCGGAATCTAGGTGTGCCTGGAAAACACAAACTGGCTGACAGATGGAAAGATACCCTGTTTGAGGTTGTGTCCAAGCTGGAAGGACTGCCAGTGTACAACATTAGGGGCCCAGAGGGCCGTATAAAGGCTTGGCATAGAAACCATCTGCTTCCAGTTGTGTATGCTGATGAAGAGGAGCAGAGTGGTGAAGAACTGAGGGAAAATCCAGCAGAGAGTCCTGGAAATGGGGCAGAGGAGACCCCAGGAACTCCCAGTGCAGAGGATCAGTGGTGGTCATCACCCGCTGAAGAAACACAGCAATTGCCTCCTTTAACTCCTGTGAGTTCACAAAGTTCTCCAAGGTTAAATCCAGAAAGTCCATGTTTTGTGTCTGGAACTTCCCTTAGAGACTCTAGTTCGAGGGCCGGAGTCGAAGTTCCACAGTTGATGTCCCAAGATCCTCTTCCACAGCGAGAACTGAGACACAGCACCAGAGTGCGGCAACCCCCTAGGGCCCTAGTTTATGATAATATAGGAGAGCCCAGTTATGCCCCGCTGACACAAGCGGCATCTAAAATGGCCACTTTCCTACATGCACTAGCTGAAGTGGTAAATGTTAGTGACTCTTTACCCTAGATAACTAGCTAGCTAGGATGTTACTGTGCTAACTGTACTATATGTATGCTAAACCTTTTTCTGTTGAATTTTTGTTAAGCCCCCTGGCTAGGACTTGCCAGTGGAAGGCAAGTATTTTCAAGGGGGAGCATGTAACCCTAATAGAGTTACACAGGCTGTATTATCTGAAATGCCCAGTAGATGGCAGATGGACTCAGTATGCAGTTAATAAAACATTGAGCATTGAACACAGGACTTGGCCTTTTCAGTCACATGATTGTGGCATCATCACAGTGTGACCAGGAAGTGGTGTGTGAGAAGACTGAGGGAGATAGACACCAGCTCTGGATGACTTCTTATCCTTCTGCTCAGGCTTTATCACCTATTAATGACCTGGGAGGACTTCCTGCACAGCTCTGAGGAAGGAGGTCATGGAAGACTTCTAGAAGTTACCACATGCTCAGCCAGAGAAAGGACATGTGACTAGCTGTGAAAGACTGCAGCACAGAGATAGAACCCTGTTGAGAGAACTTACTTCACCCAAGACCACACCAGCTGAGAGAGGGACCCCTGGCAAAGACAAGCACTGAGTCCAGACATCTGGTGAATCCAGTGAGAGGAGACTGCAGCGGACTGATCTGGTAAATTGCATTGTGAGGGTAAGCCAAGCCTCTCCCTGTATCACCCCAGGGCACCTGTCTCCTCACTCACAGTAAAGACTCTGAGGTCCAGAGTGGACATTGCACAGCTCAGGCTGCTTCAATGACTCTGTGGAACAGGAATTATAAGGGCCCCAACTCTCCTATGTGCACCAACGGCCATTAGGGTGAAGATAAGGGGGTGGGACGCAGGTGTGCTAGTGGGTGGGTGAGGAAAATACACATTGCATTGTTATCTGTGTTACTCTATTGTATTTTCCTATGTATGTTGGTTCATTTGCTACTTACTATATAAAGTTAGTTCCAGTTAGGCTATGTCAGTCTCATTGCACCAAGTATGTTCCCAGTGGGACCCCACATCCCTACCCCGGATGCCCCACTGGGTGGAGGCACTGCCGCAGACATGTACCCCAGCTCCCATATAGTGGAGGCTCAGGATCCGCCTGTCAGGCATAGTGAGTTAACTAGGGTTAGGGACCCCAAAGACACTAGGGGGCACCCTCAAAACCCCGTTACAGTTGTAAAAAACTGCCAGACCCGAGGGTGTATGTGGAGCTTAGGCTTGGGATTGGTATGTAGTAAATGTAAAATACGGGTATGTACAAAGATATCTTTAGGTGGAACATCAAATGTAGATACTAGTTCCAAAAAGGGTTTTACTATAAAGATGGTTTTCCTCCCATTGGATGCCTAGTTTCTTCCAAGTCTTGATTTGTAGATATGGGGTGAGGATCTCTAGGGTTGACAATGGTGTTAAGACGTCAGAGTTTGGTTTGGGATAAACATGTCCAAGGACTAATGTCCTCCAGGCCTTAATGGATGCTTGAACAGTAATGGGTAGGTTTATCAGTTTTAGAGGGGACCAAATGTCAGCCATAAGGAGAGCTCTAAGATTTGTGGTACCAGTCAAAGCTGATTCCATATCTACCCAGAGAGTATCTGGGAAGGGGTGGAACCAAAATTTCAACTGAGTAAGTATAGATGCATAGTAGTAGTCAGTAATGTCCACGAAGGCTACACTTGGATATATTTTTGACAGGATATGCAGATACTGGCAAGATTGAGAGCAAAATCTTGGTTTACTAACCTAAACAAACAGCAGCAAGGATAAATTACTATGGTATGCTTACATTGGGGGCTCGCAAGAGCACCAATGAATGCATGCATAATGAAAGCATTTTCTGGACCTCTGTAGCAAATTGTACTTAAATGTTCAATGAATATAATGATGTCCTAGTGTCCTTGTCTGTTCAACATCCAAATAAAGCTACTTGTATGCTATTAGTTCTGATAAGGTGCACTAAGGAGTGTGTGTGTTTGTGGGTCAACATTTGAAAAAAAAATATGAGCAACTACCTAAGCATGAAATGCGAATGAGTTGAGCAAAGCAGCAGTTCCAAAAAAAATAAATAAATAAAATAAAACTTTTCCCACCACTTTCTCAGAGCAAAAACATATGGTGCATATATGGATATTTATCATCAAAAACATTTTCAGAGTCAGCAGCATATGAATTTGTGTACATGCACGTACATGCACAAGGGGAGTATCTGTGCATGCACATTTTGATATTCCTATCACATTACACACTAATGCTATTTTGTTTTTGCTTTTTTTTAACTGTCACTTTTATTTATATATGAGATGCATGTGTAAAATCCCTAACAGTGATTACAAATCTATTTAAAAATCAGGGACATTTTTTTTGTCTTTTTTAGGCACACTACTTCTCAGCACCTTATGTATGCTGGAGGCTGTGCAGGGGGGTGGGGGTTTGCCTTAAAGGACAATTGGTACCAAAGTTATAGTTGTCCTCTAGGAGGTGTAACAAAGTGGGTTTTCAGTCATCTTTTCATCTTTATAAAACACACATGCTTAGGAGGAGAACTCCAATTTTTTGCTTTTTAATTAACTTATCTACTAAAATGAAAAATGCAACTTTGCAATACTGAACTCCTTTGCTGTGCCTATTATTCACTGCTGGTCTTTTGAGTTGAATGCATGAAGTTCTCTAGCATCTCCTGGGGCTGTGCTGACTTTGGACTAGATAATTCAAGGTGGACCCACCACAGCAGATGACATGGCTCCCTAAATCATCACTGACTGTGGAAAATGTTGCATTTCATTTGGAAATCAAGATCCCAGAGTCTGGAGGAAGAGTGGAGAAACACAGAATCCAAGTTGCATGAGGTCCAGTGTGAAGTTTCCACAGTCAGTGATGATTTGGGGAGCCATGTCATCTGCTTGTGTTTTATAAAGTCCAAAGTCAGCACAGCCCTCTACCAGGAAATTCTAGAGCACTTCATGCTTCCCTCTGCTGACCAACTTTATGGAGATTCAATTTCCAGCAGGACTTGGCCATTGCCCACACTGCCAAAAGTACCAATACCTGGACTAATGATCATGGTATCACTTTGCTTGATTGGCCAGAAAACTTGCCTGACCTAACCCCCATAGAGAATCTGTGGGTAATTGTCAAGTGGAAGATGAGAAACACCAGACCCAACAATGCAGATGAGCTTAAGGCTGATATGAAAGTAACATGGGCTTCCATAATATCAGCAGTTGCACAGGTTGATCACTTCCATGCCACACCACATTGATGTAGTAATTCATGCTAAAGATGCCCTGACCAAGTATTGAGTGAAAACTAAACTGTGCATAGACATATTATTTTCAGTAAGCCAACATTTCTGTATTTAAAATGCTTTTTTTATTTTTTTTATTGGTCTTATGTAATATTTAATTTTTTGAGATGCTGAAAATTAGGTTTAAACTAGCTGTAAGCCATAATCATTAAAAATTAAAAGGAAAAAATGCTTGAAATATATCACTCTGCGTGTAACACATCTATTTAAAATATATGAGTTTCACTTTTTGAATTGAATTATTGAAATAAATTAACTTTTTAATCATATTCTAATTATATGAGATGCACCTGTATTATGTGATCTCTGTTTGCTGCCCATCACCAGAGTAGAGGAAGGATGCTGAGACTTTATACCATTTCTGATCTTCTTATGATGCATGCTGACTGACAATTACAATGACTTAGTGACCCTGATGCTTTAGGAGTCACTGTATGTTCTTTAGAGAAGAAGTCGGCAGATTTGGAAATTCATAGTAATTTTGGAAGTCAGAAAGAAAAAGTTTGTATGACAGCCAATCAAGTAGTATTTGCAGAATGAAAAACTATAGTGGCAGCCTCTACATTTCTCACAGGAAAGGTTTACATTAACATGCAATATTTTACCATCAGTGATATTTTTGTTTTGATGCTTGTCTGTTTAAAAATTCAGCCTGCTGAGCCAATATTACGTTTTTCAACAGATTGCAGCCATAAAGAAAATCCAGCAAATTTATTTTAATATCCCATTGTTTTATATTGACAACATTAAGCCTTTATATTGGTTCCATTAAATTTCTGGCCTTTCTATATGTGTGTATCTTTAAATTGAAGTCACTGTGCCTCCTGTTTATATCACAGTGATTTATGGGGTTTATCTAAAAATGTGTCAGTTGTAAACATCTAAAACAGCTTGCTTAATATATCACATCAAGCACATCTCTCATGATCAATTGACCATCTCTTGATTTGCAGCAATATTTTAAAAGTATAATATTTCCCTGAAGTCCCTGACCTGCTCTTCTGGCCCTTGAAGATGGATGGGCATTCTCTAAGTAATCAGAAACAATATATCACTAGTCTCTCCATTTTTAAAGGGAATTATATTGTCTACATTTCGGAAGGTTGCAAAGTTGTTGTTACTTTATATTTTTAAAGCAACCAGAAGAGGAGATTACCAGGAATTTCAGTTTTCTGCTGTTGGACTTACATCATAAATTAGCAGTGCATTCATGTAATGCAACTAAAATTAGTACTGTCATGTGTAAATATAAATTTCTGATGCAATTTAAGGAACATGCCTTTAATGGATAAGGTAAACAAAGTGGAAATTACTTCACGCTTTCCAGACAGAAGGTCCCCTCATTTGCCAGATTATAAAACATCATTATGCCTAAAATCCTGCAATAAATGAAGATAGCGTTCAAAGATATTAACATAAACCTACTTTTTTATGTATAGCAGAATACCATCATTATTAGTTTTTTTTTTCTATGGAGAGCAGTGTATCATCTACCATAAATAATTTATCAATTTATTAAAATAATCAATGTCTTAATGCATAAATTATATAATGGGTACGTTATGTCAATGCATAAATTATATAATGGGTACATTATTCAAGTAGTTCTCAATGCTGACATCTAGTTTTAAAACTGTGTGGATTAGTATCCAACTATCAATTGAAATTTCTATGAACATTCCTTGAAGAGTCTTAAGTAGGTAATTACTGAATATAATTTTGATTCATGTATGGACACTGTGGCTATACAGAAGTCAAACTACTGATACCACCGCTCCGCTGGACTTTTCCGATTGATCAGCACAGGAGGCTATAGCCTGAAATGCTGATCTGTGAATTCTTACAACAGGTGTGGATGGGAGAGTAAGGTGTGTTTTTTTTTTTTTTTTATTCAACCCACTATTTGGCCCAAAAAAATAATCTATGGGTTGCCTTACTATTCGATTGTTTCCCCAGTGCCTGTAGTAGCCTATGGAAAATAAATACTGCTCTCTGTTATGACATACCCACTGCTTAATCAGAGCTTTGTAAAAACCAAAGCTCATGCTTCCTACTGATAGCAGAGGTATGGGTATTAAGCAGGGGATGTGTTGGACTAGAGAGACACAATTGTTTTCAGACAGAGAGCAGCTGTCCTTAGCTACTGACTACTGGTAGCTGACTGTTTTTTTTTTTTTTTCCCTTCCTTGCAGAGGAAACTTTATTGAAATGAGGGCATGTGCAAAACAGTATGGTAGTACAGCTTTGCAAGTAGAACATACATTAAATAATGTCAAATATCTCAGAAGAAACACAGGATTTAAGTGCCGGTTATGCAAGTCATATGAGTTGTTAACATGCCATAAATTTAAAGTGCAGTCGGGTACGAAATCTTTATATTCATAAATTACTTCCATTATCATCAAGTATATGATAATATGAGTCAACCAAGATGTCAGTGTGGGAGAACCTTTAGTCAGGTGTTAGCAATTATCTTTTTGGCTGTTTAAATAGCAATACAACCTTAGTATATCAGTCCAAACTGATGTGTTCAGTATTGCCCAATAGGCAGACCTGGAGTCTAGTCCTAGTAGGAAGCCAATTAGATAATGAAGGAACTCAACTATTTGTTTCCAATAGCCTTGGATTTCTGGACATGTCCAATTTCCATGAAAGAATGTCCCTGGAAGCTTTAGACAATTTGGATTTATGGTTATATTGTGACCTATACTTTGGCAAGTGAATTGGTGTCAAGTAGGATTTATGTAATATATAGAATTAGGTAAGCCTCGGAAAACCAGAAATCTTCAGAGAGACCAATTTATGAACCACAAAAGCCTTTTTCAACTTGCCATGATCCAGGGGGCCCACATCAATCATCTAAGAGGTTTTCCTAAGATATGTGCCACAGATTGGGAATCTGCTCCTACTAGGGGTGGAGAGGCTGACCAGGATTTGCAGTTGTTGTGTGGATGGTGGCCACAGCATGAAAACACAGAATACTTGGATGGCTACTTTCTTAGCAACGGTGAGAGCACTAAGTAGGGATAAGGAACAATATCTAAAACATTACCTGGTCTTCACCAGAGCTCCTAGAGGCAAAGATGTTGCTCTGCAGGTGGTGTCCAGGTTGCAGTCCTCTGTCTCGCCCGATCAGGCCACAGCCGGGCAGTGGGTAGACAGAGTAACAAGCAGGAGTGTACAGTAAGACATAGAGATACAGGGGAGGAACATGGGCTGGGAATGCAGGTGCAGATAATGAGGAACTGACAGAGACACAGAGAATCGGAGTGGAGTAGACAAGCAGGAATTAACTGAAGTACAGAGGGGAACTGAGACAAGACATTGGCAGGAATTCACGGGATCACTAAGGTAAGATACAGAACAGGGAACATGGGGAAAACAGGCACAGGCATGGGATCACAGGAAAGGATACACAAGACTGGTAGCACAAGACATAACGAGGAAACACAAAGAAACACATGGGAAATGCTTGTTAATTAACTGGGGTTCACAGGTGAAAGCACAAGGAGCACATAGGCAATACAACGGGGCACACAGAGGGTCTGGCTACTAATGAATGGACACATTGCTTGAACACTAAGAAAATTACACTCTAGCCTCTCGCAGCAGGTTCGTTTACTAAAAGAGAGTGCAAAATCTGAAGCAGCTCTGCCTGGTAGCCAATCAGCTTCTAACTTCAGCTTGTTCAATAAGCTTTGAAAAAAAAATGGAAGTTAATTGGTTTCTTTGCAGAGCTGCACCAGATTTTGCAGCCTCTAATATTAGTAAATCAACCCCCATTTGTCACAAAATACTTTCTTTCATACTTGTGCATCAAGCAGATTCTGGAAATCAGTTTAGTGAATGCGAGTCAAATGGAGTTTTAAGGATTGAGTCCCCTGCTATGTCAAGGAATTGGGGTTTAACAGTACACCACAGCTGGATATAAGGACATATAATTTGACGTATGATTGGGAAGTTTGTATTCTGCTTATGCATGATGTTAGCATGCTCATAAAAATGGTCTAGGTAAGTAATTATTAATCTATTCCAGTATCCAGCATGTGGGAGTAGTGGCAATTCAAATGAAAGAGGCTATTGTGCTCAAGGGGGGTGTGGGTATGAAGAGATAGAGCATGTATTTTAGTGATCATAGCACCTACAATTTTTAGGCCCTGCAATAAAAGCCTATCTGTTGCTGGTTTAGAGGGTGTGCAATGGTACCTATTGTAAACTAACTATAAAGGATTCAGGAATTGCTTTGCATCTGGTGATAAAGAATCAGGATAATTCTGAATTCCTCTAGTATGGTATATGCAAAAGTTGTGAGGCTATATAATAAAAATTAAAATCTGATAACTTCAGGCTCCCCAGATCTAATGTTCTTTTAACTATAGACTAGCCCAATGTATGTCTGCCACCACCACACAAAAAAAGGTTTTAAAGAGACAAACTAAAATACAGATATGGTCTCAAAGTTTCAAAGTATTTAGGGGAATAAATACTGGAAAATGTCATAACACGCATAAGGTTTTAGGCAACAAGATAATCTTTATTAAATTGACACAGCTAATCCATTGAAGTGGTAACCTAGACCATATCTGTATTTTAGTTAGGTCAGTTTATGGACAAGCCAGAAAACTTCCCGAAATGGTTAATTAACTTAAGAGCTAGCTGCACAAAGTATCCCTGGTCTGCATAAAAACCAACCATCTTTAGATGGACATCCTTTAATTCCTGTCTGGGTGCATACAATATCAGGGAGTGGTTTAACCACTAAGACATAGAAGAGGGGAGGGCATCCCTGCCAGGTGCCCCTGGTCAGGTAAAAGAAGTCTGATGTCCAGCCATTGACATGTATGAATGCTGTTGGGTAAGAGTAAGAAATCTTAAGACATTTCAGGAATCTGGAGCCAAAGTCATATTTCTGTAGGTTTTGCCAAAGGAAGGGACACTTAGTAGAATCAAAGACTTAAGCTGTGTCACAATACCAATATCACACTAGATCCTTGTTGGCCATGCAAACTCACTTGCAAATTAGCATAGAGGTTATGGGTATTACTTGCAAATTAGCATAGAGGTTATGGGTATTAAGGATGGCAATTTTACCTGAAATTAGCCTGTCTAATCTGAACACATGAAGCATTTTATTCCTTAGTTTCAATGGAGAGATAATATTTTTGAAATGATCTTCACATTCCTCTACATAAGTGAAAAAGGTCTATAGGATTCAGAATAATGCTGGTCCTAAACAGGTTTTAGTATTTTTTTTAATAAGAACAAGACTAAAGAAGTGCTCCCAAGTGCTTTTAGGCAACAAAAATATCAAACCAATCCATAAAATTGGTATATAATAAAGTATTTTTATTGATAAAAAAATTTCATAAGATTCAAATTTCAACACAACTTTAATAATATTAGCTCTGGTATACATACCTCCACATCAAAAATATGTCCTTATTATACTGGCAAATAACAATATATACATGAAAATTCCAACGTAATGTTATTGCTCAGAAGAACCCCAATGCATTTAGATTATGCTAGTTCAAATATTCTTCAGGGGGGTTAAGACATCTAAATCATAGAACATATAGGGTTATAGCATTTGCATGAGAATATATATATATATGTTTGCCCATTCGATGAACAGCTGAATTATCGGGTGTTCGACTGTTTGTCCGGCCCGCTGAATGACCACAATGCACCGCTGCAGAATTGCGCTGCTGCACAGTGCATTGGAATCCCTGATTAGCTGAAGCAATGAAAGCTTTGTCCTATCAGGGCACAGAGCACTGTCACAGGCATGATTGGATACTCTTATGATGACTCTATGCAATCTTCGCTCATTGCTCTTAGTTCCACCCTACACTATAAAACCATTCTTTCAATAGCGCCAATTACAGTGTGATATTGGCGTAGAGAGAGATAGAACAGGGCTCTGTTCAGTGCTGCTAGTGAGTTAGTGTGCTATACTGTGCTATGGTTATTCTATTGTCCGTGTAGAATATCAGTTCAGTGTGAATCTAGTGATAGTTCAGTCTGAGTGTAGTGCAATCATTCAGTTTTACATTAGTGTCAGTTTAGTGTGAATCTAGTGATAGTTCAGTGTGAGTGTAGCGTGACCATACATTTTTATATTAGTGTCAGTTTAGTGTGAATCTAGTGATAGTTCAGTGAGAGTTTAGTGTGACCTTTCTTTTTTACTTTAGTGTAATTTTATTTTGTCATTTTGTTAGGGCAGGTTTAACGCAGTATATTTCAGTGCATTACTGCATGTTTAATGCAGTATATTTCAGTGTGTTACTACATGTTAACACAGTATATTTCAGTGCGTTAGTTCTCGTTTAATGCAATATATTGCAGTGAGTTATTGCACATTTAACGCAGTAAATTGCAGTGAGTGAGTGCAGTTTTACTGTAGTATATTGTAGTGTGTCAGTGGAGTGTGTCCGTGTAGTGAGTAGTGAGGGGCTGACTGTTCGGGTCAAATGTAAGTTTGACTCGAACATTGTGTGTTCGTTAGTTCGCAGACCACACAAACAGTTTGTTCGCTGTTGAGCGCCCCATATTGCACTGCGTGATTGCAGTTCAGTAGGCTCTTGTGATTGGCCAAAGCATGCATCTGACCTGTATGCTTCGGCCAGTCACAGCACAATGTCCTGTCAGAGCCATGATTGACCAAAGGCATGGTGCCTTTAGCCAATCATGGTTCAGGGTCAAAGTCTATGCCCCACACTATATAAGGCTGCTTACTCAGTGTGTGTTAGTGGAGATTAGGAGTGGAGATTAGGCAGGTAGTTAGTGGATTGTTCTTTCATATTTAATGCAGTCAGTACAGTGTAGTGTAGGGCTGATTCTTGTGTAACACAGGGTAGTGCAGTCAATGTAGTGTAGTGTAGTGCTGTGCTGATTCATCTTGTGTAACACAGGGTAGCGCAGTCAATGTAGTGTAGTGCTGTGCTGATTCATCTTGTGTAACACAGTGTACTGCAGTGCAGTGTAGTGTAGGGCTGATTCTTGTGTAACACAGTGTAGTGCAGTCAGTGTAGTGCTGTGCTGTGATTCTTGTGTAAAACTGTGTAATGGGGCCACTGAAGTGTTGGTGTATACAACAAATCTGTGTCTCCCTGATCCCTTTTTTTTTATTGTTTTTTTTTTCTTTTACATTTTTTTTGCAGCATCAGGTTCTGTTGCTGCAATATTAGTACTCCCCCTTCTGTGTCGCAGGTGCTATTCCTTCTGTGTAAGCAGTTGGTTTTTTTTTGGTTACGCAGCAGCACTAATTTTTTTTAGGGCATAATTGCTATCCCCCCTTTTGTGTCGCAGTTGCTATTCCTTCTGCGTCAGCAGTGGGTTTTTTTTTTATTTTTGGTGGCCCAGCAGCACTCATTTTTCTTTAGGACAAAATTGATGTCCTCCCCTTTGTGTCACTTGTGCTATTCCTTCTGCATTAGCAGTGGGGTTTTCTTTGTGGTGCAGCAGCACTAATTTTATTTAGGGCATAATAGCTACCCCCCCTTAGAGTCGCAGGTGCTATTCCTTCTGCGTCAGCAGGGTTTTTTTTTTTTGGCGCAGCATCACTTATGTTATTTAGAGCATAATTGCTGTCTCCCCTTTTGCATCATAGATGCTTTTCCTTCTGCATCAGCAGGGATTTTCTTTTTTTGGGGGATTTATTAAGTTTTTCTTTATTATAATATATATATATATATATATATATATATATATATATATATATATATATATATATAAAAATCCCCATCATGTCCGAAGGGCCAACAAGGAGAGGCAGACGCTCATAGGCTACTGAAAGAGGGCAAGCAGCCCTTGTGGAAAGTGGTGGTCACGGACATGGTGCATCCCCTGCTTGTCCTTTTTTTCTGGCGCTGGCTGTGTTATTGAGCCACAACATGCAGAAGAGTTGGTGGACTAGATAACTAAGCTGTCCTCATCCTCCATCACCCAGGCTCATACTAGTTTGCTTTCTACCGCAGCTGACAAAGAAGCCCATTCCACAGATTCCTTGTCCACTGCTAATCCTTCTGTAGCCTCACCATCATGCACGGAGGAGTCACCTGAATTATTTGATCCTAGTGCAGTTGGAGGATGTGCAGCAATTTTAATGCTCCGATGTTGGTTCCAAGGTTAAGGAAGGGAAAACGTAAGCCTAGAGAGAGGGAGTGATAATGACGGACAAGAAACTACCAGTCATGTTCCCCCAGCTGCAGCATACTGCCAAGTTTGCTCCAGTGATGAGGAGGGAGGGAATGATTAGGTCACAGATCGTACTTGGGTGCCTGAGAGAATAGAGGAGGAAAGTAAGGAGGAGGCAGCACAACTCAAACGAGGCAGGATGTCCTCCAGTGGCCGCTTAAGGGCAGCCGCCCTATTGCATCACATCACAGAGCTCCACAGGTGCAAACTCCCCGCTGACTTCCAAAAGTTCATTGGTGTGGGTTTTTTTCAACACATGTGCAGCAGACCACAGCATTGTTGTTTGCAATCTCTGTCTGAAGCGGATCAAGCATGGCCAGAACACCAGCCCGTTTGGGCAAAATTTTGCAAAATTTAGCAAAATTTTGCAAAATTTGCAAAATTGCAAAATTGCAGAATGTGCCATATCCTAGTGTTAGGTTCCAAAAATACATTTCTTTCTTACATTACTGCTGACTCTTGGTAGAGCAAGCATGGTCAGGGATGTTACATTTCCTTCACCGTGCACTGGGTAACTCTGCTGGCAGCTGGGAAGGATGCAGGACAGGGTTAAGTGCTGGAGCTTGTTCCACCACCATGCCTCCAAAAAGCTGGTGGTGATTCTGCCACATCTGTCTGCTCCACCCCCTCCTCTTCTTCTTCCTCTATGGCTTCTTCTGATGAATTGTCATCTGAACCAGCAGTGCTCCCTTTGTGTTCAAGGGGCTACGTAAGCAGTCAGGTTAAAAAATGTCATGCAGTGCTTCAGTTGGTCTGTCTAGGGGACAGGAGCCATACTGGGCAAGAGATTCTGTCAGCTCTGCAATGGCAGGCTCAGAGGTGGTTGACGCCATGGTAGCTTGAGCCAGGAATGGTTGTATGCGACAATGGCACCAACCTTCTCTCCGCCCTCCAACAGGAACACTTGACACATGTTTCATGCTTGGCACATGTCCTGAATTTGGTGGTGCAGCATGTCTTGAACAGGTACCCAGGCTTACAAGATCTTCTGAGACAGGCCAGAAAAGGCAGTCATACGATGCCAGTGCTCTGCTGGCTGACATTCAATGGGAATTAAACCTGCCCACCAACCGCCTCATTTGTGTCATGCCCACCAAGTTAAACTCAACATTGGCAATGCTGCAGTGTCTGCACATGCATCAGAGGGCCATCAATGAGTACCTGTGTGAGTTTGGCACAAGGACAGGCTCAGGGGAGCTTGGCTTCTTTTTACCATGCCAGTGGCTGCTGATAAAGGATACAGGCACTGTCCTGTCAACATTTGAGGAGGCCATAAGGATGGTGAGCCATGACAATGCATGTATCAGTGACACTATCCCTCTAGTCTTCCTGCTGGAGCACACGCTTCATGGAATCATGGACAGGGCATTTGAGGCAGAACAGTGGGAGGGAAAAGAGGACTTCTTTTCCCCACAAGGCCCCCTTTATGCAGATACCATGCCTGCGGGGCACAAAACACACAGGAGGAAAAGAAGGAGGAGGAGGATAAGGATTGGACAAGCGAGATATTGGCCGGTGAAGGCACAATATTCTTGCAACCAGGAAGTGCAGAGACATGGCTTAAATCAGAAAGTTCATATGGTATGGATTTTGGTTTGTACCCTAAGCCGTTTTTTTTTTTTTTTCATTTTGACCTCAAGGGCCTGGTATGGACTAGGGGGGCTACACCACTTTTTTTTTATCTGTATTTTTATAGCAAGGCTAATTCTTGCTTTAATCAAGAGTACCTCTATAGAGTGATGGTGTGAGGGCACCACCAACATCCAAAGCCCAATTTTTTTGCACCTGTTACTTCTATCCAAAGTCTGCAAAAGAGACGCCAGAATTTATCCAAAAAATATCTAATCTTGTTTTCAGTGCACTAAATAGTGGCCTCATCAGACTGGCTCCCCAAACTGTTATTTCCAAAATAAAGAAAGCTTGCAGGGAAAATGGCTTTTTTTGGCTTAATAAATGTCATTATTGCTGCAGCAGCTTTTATACACAGTACAGATGTGCCACTTTACAGGTAGACTAAGGGGACCCCCCAGGCACTATTTTGAAAGGAATTTTTCATTTTTATTGTTATTTAAAAATTGTATACTTTCACTTTAGACATCAGTAAATCACTGGTCATTTAAAATGATGTTTTTTACAATCTTTCATCAGTACCGTGTCAGGAATGCCCCAATGCTTCCAAACCTGAAGTGATGCAAAAGACTGGCGAATCACTGTATTAACACAGCACAGAGCCTTTTTAAATGTAAGAGATACAATTTTAATAAAAATCACTGCTTTTAAATACTACATCATGAGGGAATACTTTCCTTTACCCTAACAAATGGAGAGAGCATAGGGAAATGGAGTCTTAAAGGGACCACCACTAAAGTATCACCTGGATATTTCTGGAACACCTAGAATAAAGCCAAGATAAAGGTAACATCATCTCAAATACTGCAACCATAAGGCTTATTTGATTGCCTTTTAAGGTGAGAGTTCTGAGAGCATAGAGGTGTCATGAGGAGGTGAAAACACGCGGATTTGGTTTTAAATATGCATGAAAACAGCACTTTATTTGGAAAATCGTGATTGTATTTGGCACATCACCGATGGAGAACTATTATATATTTTAATTTTATCACTCTACTCTTGTTGTCAGTGTGAGGAAAGAAATGCCGATAATTAGCTAGTGTTTACATCGTGATCAGCTGTCAATGGACATGTGGTAAAGGGCCGCTGTAATTGGCCTTTTACCCCGATCTGGGATCGGCTGCGTCCTAATGATGCAGGAATCACAGAGCATGCGGCCTTGTGACTTGTGCTAAAGTGAATGGCAGCTAAAGCTTCTGGGTGCAAATACGCATGTGCGAGCGGACCAGGAAGAAAGCAGCAATGCACAGTTATGTTATTGTGCCTGTATGAGCAAGCGGTTAAATAAATAACTGTGGAAGGTTTATGTTCATAATTTGCAAGGTATTCAAGCAGTTTTCTGCATCTTTCCCCATGCTCAAAAATCATGGCCCATTGGAAAAGGATCTTCTACTTCGATTTAGCAAATGTATTTAATTTGTCAAACTAGTTTAAGTCTATCTGTATGTGCAGGCATAGGATCATTCAAAGCAAGCATTGCTGATTCCTCCACTGTAGCAAAATCGCATTAAACTACTTGCTGCACATCCACCGTCAAATGACGGAAGAGCGGAGTGGTGTGGCTCTCGTTCTGGGAGGACCTCATAAGACAGTGCCCCAGAATGGCCGCTCTTGTGCACCCGCATGACCCCAATCTTGGTAAAGAGCCAATGATGCTGCTCTTTACCTCTTGTATGTGATCAGCTGTGTCCAATCACAGCTGGTGACATGGAAATGCGGAAGTGCCATTTATCGGCACTCCTCGCCTCATACTGTCAGAGTGCGTGGCGAGGAGAGACGATCGGCGGCTCCTCCTCTAAGGGGAGTCCAGGACAAGTAATTAGTGCACTGATCATCAGTGCCCTGATTAAACTAAAGCAAAAACACCAGTATCAGTGACCCCAATCAATGCCCATCAGTGACACCAATCAATGCCCATCAGTGACACCAATCAGTGCCCACCAATGACCTCTGTCAGTGCCCATTAGTATTGCCAGTCAGTGCCCATCAGCGCCAGCTCATCTGTGCTGCCCATCAGTGCTGCCCATCAGTGCTGCCCATAAGTGCCCATCAGTCCTGTCCATCAGTGCTCATCAGTGCCACCCACCAGTCCCATCTATCAGTGCCACCTATCAGTGCCCATCAGTGCCTCCTGATCAGTGCCAGCTCATCAGTGCCTTTCAGTTCCACCTCATCAGTGCCCATAAGTGCCACCTCATCAGTGCCCATCAGTGCAGCCTATCAGTGCCCATCAGTGCCGCAGTTTGATGGTTGTTTCCATCTAGTGGATGTGATAAGCATAGCCTTGCAATTCAAAGCTACATTGATTTTTATCTGTCCTACTGTGGCTTAATAATAGCTTTGTGGTTTTTAACCAATGACTTGATGTGTACAGTCACATCTTTAGATGAAACTGTGACATACTGCGCATTATATCACTATTCATTTTTCACAAGCCTTAACCCAAAGCGCTTGTTTGTTCCCTTTGCTGACTGGTGTTATTCTCCATCCCAGGAGATTTACATGAGCAGCTGTGGTTCTCAATAAGGCTTTACATTCCACCAAGGTCTCTTTACCAGGCGCCAGATTTCTTCTTTTTTTTTTTTTTTTTGTGGACAATCTATGAAGCAACCAACGCTCTGCTGTACACATTGAAAGTTGTGTGAACTTTTTTTGCTAATCCACTAAATAAATTCCAACCAGATCTGAAAACACATGGTAGTTAAAGGAAAAATATGACAATAGTTATGGGAGTAGTATACCGCTGGCACACAGCAGTGAGTGAGAAATTTCTTTTAAAATTGTCATAAGGATGCAGTTGTCCCACCACCAATTCCAGGGAGTAAATGCCACAGGTTGACTGCAGGCCCAGACAAATGCAAGACAAACCAGGGGTGAATTCGAACCTTGTCAGTGTCAATAAACAAACACAAAGATTCTAAAACATGTCAATAATACAATGTCAATAATGCATCCATGAGCCCAAGCTATAGTTAAGAGATGTTACCACAATGTGGTTTGTTTTTTAATTTTTGGGGAATACTCTGCAAGAAAAGGCTGGAAGCTAGCAGTTTCATTAACCCTGGGCTCTCCATAGCTTTTATCTTATGAATGGAATGTAACTCTCTCTGTAATAAGAACTTGTCCCAATAACACACCTCCTTCTCACATTCACTTTCATTGGTAGAGGGTAGAATGGACATGGGACCTATCTCTAAACCTAAGCATTTTTATGGAACACACTTCCCTCACAGATAGACATCCTCAGGACAAACAAGAGAATGGACTCATCTGTACAGAAACTCATCTAATAAAATATGGGCTTCGGGGGGGGGGGGGCATGGTTTGGAGGAAGATGGCCGTATTACTCCTGAGCTCCCGCCATCAGAGAGCCTTGTCCAGCTCCATCGGAGGCTTTCTTCTGCTTATTTGTTTGGGGAAGCCATCCATCAGCTGCCCACTCCCGTTCCCCTCGGGTTTAAAACAGGCAGCTCAGTCAAACCATCCCGGAGATCTTCCAATCCCAGGGGAGAGGCATGGTGGCCTCCTTGCAAAGATGCTCTCTATCATCCTCCCTCTCTAGCACAGGAACCACTTGATTCAGCTCGGCTCCCCGCCCTGGCTCACTCCCTGATGCCCCAGCAATAACCTAGCCTGCAAGACCTATGCAGCAGACATCAAGGACACCTTGTCAGCCACCATTACAGATCTGCGCCTTGCCATCCAGGCACTAGTAGGCAGGGTGCCGGAGATCAAGGTTCAACCATCCAATGAGTGACAAATCAGATTGATAAACATACAATGCAGCTGCGGGTTATGCATCGCTATATCGAGGATCTGGATAACCGTGGGAGTCATCACAACCTCCGATTCCAAGGCCTACCTGAGTCAGTGAAACCAGACATGCTGCTTCCCACAGTGGTGGGCATCTGCAATAAACTTCTAGACACACCCCCTGCTACACCCATCAAAATGGAGCATGTATATATATATATATATAAGGCCCTCTGCCCTAAAAGCAGGGAATCTGACCTGCCTTGAGATGTGGTTTGCTCCCTGGTCGACTAGCGGTTAAAAGAAGGAATCTTGCTCAAGGCCTGCAACAGAATTCACCTCTCTCATGCCGACATTCGCATCTTCCAGAACCTCTCCAATGTGACCCTCCAACACAGCAGAAGTCCCTCTCCCCTGATGGATGAGCTATGCAACAGAGGAATCCACTACAGGTGGAAATTCCCTTTTGACTTACAGCCTCCTCGCAGGGCCGGAAGACCTGCAAACATTCTGCGAGATGCTGTTCATCCCACTCATTTATGGACCTAACTGGTAAAGCGAACTCAGCTCACATTTCAAGTGACCTTCTCTGGCCCGAGAATAACTGATGGAAGCACTAGATCAGAGGAGCAGATTCCAATGCACCCCATCGTCCTCCCACTTGAGGTCCTTCCAGGGACCGAGCCCTACTAAGTCTCCAGACCACCGCAGGGCACGCTGAGATAACTAAGGCACCCTCTTGCTTCCAATGGTCTCTCAGATAAGTATTATGTTCTACACATCACTGGCTTTTTCGGCTTTGAATTTCCCTATTCTCCACATACTTTTTCTAGTTCTCGCTTTAATTCTACCATGTTTTATACACTTGTTTTATACAATTGGAACCACATGCAACCCATGCCAGAGATCCCTCCCCTCTGCCCATTCGCCACATTGGGACTTCCGTTATCCACATCTTTGCTGTTCCATATACCAAAGAAGTCAGGTTCAGAAGTAAATACCTGTCCTGCCCATGTATCCTTCTCACTCACTGCTTAATCTACCACTGGTTACTTAGCGCTAATTTGCCCAAAGGACTCAATCTACCTGGTTATGCTCCCTGAAGGATTGATTATAATGCTTGGAAACTCTCATCCTTGGACACTGATGTTCGGGATATTCCTCATTAAGTGGTCCCCACCCTCCCACATTGCCCCTCCCCTCTCCTCTATTTTTTTTTCTCTCTGTCCCTTAAAAGGCTGGAAGCTAGCAGTTTCATTTAACCCTGGGCTATCCATAGCTTTTAACATCCTTATACCTCACACCCTCCCTTCCTTGATTCTAACCCTTTCCCAACCCAGTTACGGTTACAGCATTTTTGATAAACTGCTATATGCTTGTAATTACACTAATGAGATGAGGTTAATGCTATACTCAAGCTGATATATCATCCCCCTAGAGGTTCCTGTCACGTTATCTACATCTGGAGATCCTTCTGTACCCCCTAATCTACAACAACCATTACTTATGATATCTATACAACTTCTATGACTTGCTTCAGACGGATCTCAGATGTATACCTGTCCCCTGGGGGCCTCATCTCTTAGACGCCTGATGTAGGGATTTTGGGATTCATGCCTCCCCCTTTATTTTATCTTGAATACCTTATAAAATTTAGCACAGAAAGACTACTGGGCTTCTCCATAAAACACACTCCTCCAACCCTCCAAGCCCTTACTATAGTAGACTACTATTTAATTATATATAATCTGTGCTTTTTTATACTACCTAACTGTTGTATAAACTATGTCACCAGACTTTATCCATTCCTAATAATTAAGAGGATGATTGTATACCCAAATACTCTCACCATCTCTTCTAATATGCCCTTTGCTATTTTACCCTAATATCAGGTCCCCTCCCCTTGCCCCATTCCCCTTCCTTTCCCCCTTCCCTTCCTCCCTTCCTTTTCCCTCCCCTACCACCCCCAATTTTTTCTATTCTCTCCTCCCCTCCCCTCCCTCACCCACCCCTCTCTTCCCCTGCTCCCACTCTTCCCCTTCCCCATGCTACCACCACCCCACCTCCCTTATCCCAACTTCTTGGCACTTTGGTAGGGACCAGAATTCTGAGACTTTGCTTAGAACCCCATCCAAGTACCCTACTCATCCAGGGGATGGGAAGTGATTCCCACAGGTTAGCCTGCAGTTTGTGGAGAGTCCTATATACACAACTACCTGTCAGTGTGTCTTGTTTTGTCTTGGCTTTCTATTGTTACATTTGCCCAGGTTGATGCTATGCCTAGCACTCTCAAATTGGATAAGCAATAAGGGCCCGACCAATCACCATATAAAGTTCTCTTGTTGATTCCTATTCCTTTACCTGGTCATAGCACTTCCTCCTTAAAAGATGCTACTAATGGATCTCAGTTATCTCAGATATACAGTTCTTGTTACTATATCAATATTCTTGATATGCTTACCTATGTTCGAACACGGGTCACCCTTACCACTTAAGACTGTTATCCACTGTTTAGTTTGATATAGTTCAACCATACAGTCTCATTGGCTTCATTTCACCAATGGTCCTCTTATAGGTGGGACACTCATACCAACACACAGTACTCCTTTGCTACTACCCCCCCCCCCCCCACACACACACACACACACAGTGGTAACGATTTACCCACATATTACACGCTGTTGCTGCAACCCTAACCCACTGACTTTTCTCCAACTACATCCCTATTAGGGCTGTACACCCATCAGGACAGGTGAGCCGGTTCTCCCCTGCCCCCGAACACTAGACTATTCTCAGGCAAATAAGCCCTTACCTACAACATTTCGCTACTGACATCTTCCCCCTTCCATTTCTTCTTACATTCCCTTCCTCACCCCCTTAGCTCCACGCCCCCCCACACACACACACACAAACACACTCTACCCCTCTCCTCTTTTTCTTTTTTTTTACTTTCCTCTCTCCACCTCCCCTAAGTCTAATGAAATCAGACATATCTTACTTGATTCTATTCCTAATTGAGAACAATGGGAACTCCTTTACCTACTACAGACAACTTCCCCATTAAACGTATCTTTCTAAACACACGTGGCCTAAATATATCAGAAAAGCATTCACAACTTCTACTTTTCATGCCTACAAATAAAGCGGACATTGTCTTCTTACATAAGACCCATTTTAGGGCTGATTCCATTCCAAAACTCTCCAACCCACATTATCCTACTGTCTTCCATGCCACAAATTCCATTTGGAAGTCTAAAGGGGTTTCTATTGTAATTTACAGACATTGTCCCCTATGCATCTCAGACTCCTTGGGTGATGTGGAAGGGTGATATCTGTTTTTGAAGGGAGACCTTCGGGGGAAACCCATCATGCTAGCAAACATCTACGCCCCGAATACACAACAGGTTTCCTTCTTCAGATCCACTTTGCAACTTCTCACATCTTTTTCTGCTGGCATGATCATTTTGGCGGCTGATTTCAACATCTCACTATATTTCATTCTAGACACATCCAACTGAGTTTCTGTTTTGCCTTATAAAGCCTTACGTGCAATCAAAACGCATTTAAAAGAACTGCTCTTGCATGACGCCTGGTGTACCCTAAACCCTAGTGGTAGGGAAAACACCTTCTTCTCTTCCCCCCCACGGCCGATATACCCGATTGGATTACTTTTTCCTTACCCAAAGAAACATCCCTTTACTGCAGAAAGCCTCTATTGATCCACTGGTCACCACCCTATCTCCCTGGCCTTATCCTTTCCATCTATGGCCTCCCCTACTCCTGTTTGACATCTAAACCCTTCTCTGCTGACTGATCCCACAGCCGTGTACACCATATGTAAACATCCTTACTTGTACTTCCTAGAAAATTAATCTCCGGATGTTTCCCCTTTGATTTATTGGGAGGTGCACAAATGCATACTAAGATGGGAGATGATTGCTTTAACCACCACGAGGAAATGGAAGGAAAAACAAGCTTGCTTGAATGACTCACATGACCGAATTTATAAGCAAAAGAGAGCACACAAACAATCACAAACAGTTAAGGACCTCCACATGCTCCTACAGGCCAGAACCGATCTTCTTGACAAACTCAGTAAGATAACAAAGCTTAAGTTAATCCTATCCCATTTTTTGAGTTGAGTTTCATGGAAACTCTTGGCAAAAACCCTACAAGCGAAAAAGTAATTTGCCACAGTTCATCCCATAACTGGTTTAAGGGGCCATTCAGTAGTCTCCAACAACACCATAGCAGACCAATTTGTCTAATACTGCTCTAAACTGCAAAATCTCTCTCTCCCTTAGAACAGTCTAATGAGAGTATAGATAGACAAACCATGATTTCAAACTTCCTTAGCAATATTAGCCCTGCACCCCTATCGGCCCAGATGGCTGAAAATCTATAATGCCCTCTCTCTGCAGAAAAAACTGAAACTGCACTCAAACAACAAAAAATGGGTAAGAGCTGAGGACCAGATGGCCTGACAGTAGGGTACTTTAAGTCCTTCTCAGACATTCTCATACAACGCTTCCTCCTGCCTTTTAACTTCCTTTTAACCCATATCTTGACCTCACGCAACCTACTAGAAGCCCACGTAACAGTTATACCCGAGATGGGCAAAGACCCAACTTAAGTCACTAATTATAGACCAATATACCACCTCAAATTATTTGCAAAAGTTCTGGCTAATCCTATCCTTCCTTTACTCCCAAAATGTGTCTCTCTTGACCAAGTAGGCTTCATTCCAGGTAGAGAGGCGAGGGATAATATCCTGGAAGCCATTAATATACATCACTTGCTCAGAACCTTACACCTGCCGGGATTCTTCCTCTCATTGGATGCGAAGAAGGCGTTTGACAAGGTGGCTTGGGACTATATGATGGCTACACTTAAGGCGATTGGCCTACGAGACAACATGCTCAACTTTATCCTAGCCCTATACTCCAATCCTACTGCCAAAGTCTGAGTAAACAGCTGTTGGATGCCTTCTCTATCTCCAACGGGACTCAACAGGGTTGCCCATTATCCCTCTCATTTTTGTTCTAACCATGAAACCCTTGCTTCACCGACTGAGGTTTAATCCTGAAATAAAGGGGATCACAATAGTGAGACATACCCACAAAATTTCCGCTTTTGCAGACGACATCTTCTTGTACCTTACGGACCCCCACATAACTATCCCAAACCTACTTAAAACTTTACCCTATTTAAAATGTTAACATACCTACATATTCATTTCTCCAAATCCCATGCTCCTAATCTTTCCCTACCACAAGAAACATTGCTGCACTGTCAAGCCAACTTCCACTTCACCTGGAAATGCAACGCAATTACTTATCTAGGCATCCAACTTCCCTCAACTATCAGACTTGTACTTTAAACACTATCTGCCAATACTTAATAATATACAACGTGACCTTCAGACCTTGACCACAGGCCTTTTCTACTGGATCGGCAGAGCGGTAATTATCAAAACGAGCATATTTCCCAGATTGCTCTATGTCATGCAAACAATTCCCATAAAACTCCCCAAAGCCTTCTTTACGCCATTCAGACGGGCCTGCTCTACCTTCTTGTGGAGTGAGAAATGCACTAGAATGGGTCTTAATAGGCTAACAATCTCTAAATCGAAGGGTGGAATCGGCCTTCCAGATCTTACCCGTTATCACAGGGCAATGCCACTTATAATGGGTAGTTGACTGAAATGTGCACTCTCACGTCAAGACGTGGGTTAACTTAGAACCCACATTCTCCTCCATCCCTTTACACCAGCTCCCGTGGATAATATCACACCATGTACCTCAAGATTGTCAATCCCATCCTATGATCAGCCTCACTCTACAAATCTTTCATACTGCATGTATATATAGATATACAGTATCTCCTCTTCCCCAGCCCCTTTAACCACCATCAGACATAACCCAGCTTTCCCACCTGGCCTCTCAGATACCTTTCTAGCCAACATCTGGCCCCATGCACATGTCCGAGCAGAACACTTTTTTTATAGGGGCGCTTTAAGGACCCACACATCCCTCGCCTCCTCGCCTCCCACATGCTGGCCAACTCTCTCCCCTTTTGGTCTTATTTACAAATTAGACATTTTCTGAACAATCCTATTTTTTTTTCTACATAGTCAAGACAGCACACGCCCTTTGAAGCCCTTTGCACATGCACTGATTTTACATCTCATCTCAGACATCTATATGATTTTTCTGAGGAACAATTTACAATGGCAGAAAGATCTAGAAGTCTCCCTTTCAACAGAAGTATGGGAATGTATATTCTTCCACATACACAAAGGCAAGGTCAATGTATCAGCACAGGAAAACTCCTTTAAACTCCTATCACACTGCTATAGACCTCCCTTTCGACTTCATAAGATCTCACCCGCTATCCCACCTACATGCTGGAGATGCAACAGAGATATAGGCTCCCTCCTACACATTTGGTGGTCATGCCCATCACTTCAAACCTACTGGAAAGAAGTTTATTGTATTTACACAAATAACGTTCTATACCTTGGATTTTTCTCCAGCCCAATTTCTGCTGCACCACACTTCTCTTTCACAAACGGCTTACCACCAGTCACTAGCCATGCACCTGGTTAATGTAGCCAAAATGTGCATCCCTGTACTTTGACATTCTACCCCCCCCCCCAACAATCTCAGACTGGTTCTGACTACAACCATTGAATGAAGACCCCCTCCCCCCGCCACGCCTTCTTACCCTGTAATCACTTGTATTTCCCTTTTGTACACTCCTTTTCTCATTCCTGCCCCCTTTTTTTTCTCTCCCTTATGCACTCCTTTCTTCCCAACATTTCTTTACAATACTAATGCCAAGCTTGGTTACCGAAAGACAGTCATGGCTTACAATCTCCATAGTCCAGGTATAGTTTTTATCCTCACCATTGTTTTGCTGCAATACACCTTTGCTCCCCCACATACCCGCCTTTCCTTCCTGATTTAAGGTCAAAGAATTGATTGCATAGGACATAGTATACCTGCATTAGTATATGCACATTTTATTTGCTTTATTATGTTGATTCCCCCACATGCCTCCAGATCATGAGTTTGCTACATTATTCGGAGACTCTGCTTTCCCCTATGTTCGGGAGGCATGTGATGGGAAATTGCTATACTACCCACCTTTACACGGTTTTGCCTTGTTCTTCTCATTCACTTTGAGATAATTGTCTCTGTTCCTTTGTTCTGCTGGGAAAGATCCCTTACTTAACCTTTATGTTTAAAAAAATAAGAAGTGTCGCTAAATCCTAATAGAACAATCATGAATAATCATATGGTAAATAATGTGGCATGAAAACAACTAAACATGCAGTGAATAAATGATGAGCATAATATATCATTGAAAAAAATCAATCATATGAAAGTGATATAATGAAATAGATGCAAAATTCAGTGTTAGGTGAACAACACAAAGTCCTTTCAATGAAAAAGTCCTTTTCAATATTAAACAAAAGTGTCCATAAAGTGCAAAAAGGTGTATAAGAAACGTTGATTGATGAAATCCAACACCAAGCACCAACACTTAGCATACGCTTCTTACCAGATAGCATAAACTATAAATTATAATGGTCATAAATGAACAGAATAATCTGGCATCCAAAATAGGCGGTGGCTACTCAGCAGCAGCTCAAAATGGATCGCAAATAAAAAATAAAAAAAATTAACAAGCATAGTGAAGCCTACTAACATTTAAGTCTTTTTATTTAAAATATATAAAACATACCTTTGATGAGTTGTAAAAAGACATAAACTAGTAAAAACCAGCAGACTTTCAGCTCTTGAGAAAGGAACACCGTGAGTGATGGCTAAGCAAGCCTGATGTCTTTAGTAACAGCCAATCCCAATACTGAATTACATTCAGAATGTTTTCTGGTATTTGAAGGGTTGCAAGGTTGATTCTTGTTTGCAGGTTGTGGCTTGTTTTGTTTCCCTGTAGTTTGGGGTGACCTTCTGGGCTCCCCTGTACCTGGATCTCCCTCTTCCAGCCCTTGGAACACATCCTGGGCTTCAAAGATGGCAATGAGATCGTGCTGAGCGGTGACCTCCAGAATTGGCACTGGTTATGGGGATTGCTTGGGCAGCAGACTGGTATTATTTTTGTTTATAATGTTTTATGTTTTAATCACTTGCCGACCGCCCCATATCAGATTTACTGCTACAGGGTGGCCGCACTGTGCAGAATCATGTATATATTTATACGTGATTCTGCACTTCCGAATTTTGGGCATGAGTGCGCTCCGCCGAAGGCTCGTTCCCACTGTGTAAAATGCACTCTTTGTAGTAAATGGTAGTGAAAGAGAAGTTATATTTAGTTATGTTGATTTCCTTCAGAAATATTTGCAGTTTGAGTTTCTTCTGGTCCCTCCCATACTATAAAAACATTGTCTATGTACTGTACCTTTTGTACATTTTTTAATTCCAGTCTGACTTTTGCATGTATCTATTCTGCTTCCCACTTATGAATATGTTCACTACTGTGGGAGCATATTTAGCTCCCATTGACACGCCCTTTTTCCGTACATATAACTGTTTTTCATGCCAGTAAATTAATTGCCACCCATAGCCAGTTCGAGTCTGCTCAGCATAAAGTCTTTTTGTTTTTGCTTTAATTTGGTTACCTTTTTCAGGGCCCATTCAACTGCCTTTAGGGCATTCACCTGTCTAGTTTTGATATAAGGAAATTAACATAAATTCTGGCCAGTATGCAATGTTTAACCTGTTCCTGTCCGCACTATAGCCAAAAGATGGCTACAGCGCAGGTCTAAATTGCCAGGAGGGCGTCCACTTACTTCCTCCCGTGCATGAGCTGCCTGCACGTTCCTTGCGGGGCGCATGCGGCTTGCTCTGTGATCAGCGAGTCCATGATACTTGGCTGATCACAGATCAGAGTCTCGGCCCCTTACCACGCGATCAGCTGTCAGCCAATGACAGCTTATCACGTGATGTTAACAGAGCCGGTAATCTGCTTTTTTTTCCCTCACGCTAACAGTGCAAGGAGAAAAAAAAAGCTGATCGCCGGCTGCTGTCATAGGGACATCGGTCCTTAAGAGGAAAGGACACTACTGCCTCATGTGTGCTCACCTGTGCCACCTACCAGTGCCTACCAGTGGCACCTATCAGTGCCCATCAGTGCCACCTATCAGTGCCCATTAATGCCACCTATTAGTGCCAACTAGTTCCCCATCATCAGTGCTGCCCAACAGTGTCACCTACCCGTGCCCATTGGTGACACCTATCAGTGTCCATCAGTGCCACGTATCAGTGCCCACCAGTGTCCATTAGTGCCACCTATCAGTGTCACCTATTAGTGCCCTACAGTGCCAGCTATCAGTGCCCTTAAGTGCCGCCCATCGTGCCACCCTTCAATGCCACCCATCAGTGCCTCATTGTAGTGCCACCCAGCAGTTCCCACCAGTGTTACCTTATCGGTGCCCATCAGTGTCATCTTATCAGTGCCCATCAGTGATGCCTTATCAGTGCCCATCAGTGCAGCCTATTAGTGCTCATCAGTATAGCCTATCAGTGCCTAACAGTGCCCATCAGTGCCACCTCATCAGAGCACATCAATGAAGGTAAAAAATTACCTGTTTACAAAGTTTTATAACAAACTATAAAAACTGTTTTTTTTTTTTTATGAAATTGTTAGTCTTTTTTGTTCGTTCAGCAAAAAATAAAAACCCAGTAGTGATTAAATACCACCAAAAGAAAGCTCTATTTATTTGAAAAAAAAAATTATAAAAGTGTAATTTGGGTACAGCTTTGCATGACTGCGCAATTGTCATTCAAAGTGCGACTGGGCTGAAAGCTGAAAATTGGCCTGGGCAGGAAGGGTGTTTAAGTGCCCAGTAGGCAAGTGGTTAATAACTGGAATATTTTTTATTATGTTAATTAGGTCCCTACTGTCCTTTTTTATATGATGGGTAACTTCGTTCAATTGGTTGGAGGTAATGGTGTAAGTACTCCCCTACCCTGGAAAATATTGAGTTAATTCCACTAATAATGGGACCCCCGGCATTACATGCTTGTTTATCCAGAGAATCTGTGAGTGAAAAATGTACATGTTTTAACCCATTTAATAATAACATGGAATTACACTATTCCTTTATCCCCTTTAGATGATCAATGTCTTGTAAACCAACCCTCCGACTGAGAGAAGCGGAGGAGCTGCAGAAATTACATCTGAGAATTCACCTATATTGACAGAGGTATTTATACTTTATAATTTGGTGAATGAGGGCACAAGAGGTGAGCATGGCACTTTATTGCACACAGAAGATTTGGAGCACTGTTTACACTTTAAAGAAAGCACCATTGCACTTTATTAGAAGAACTTTAATATTCATTCATGTTTGGACTTTATGAATTATTATTTATTTTATGATTATTAGTGTTGGCAATGTATTCATAGTATGATTTAAGACATGGGTGTCCAACCTTTTGGCTTCTCTGGGCCACATTGAGTGTAGAGAAATTTTCTTGGGCCGCATATAAAATATATACTGTAGTTAAGGTATATAAGTAATAAAACGCCACTTCGCCCTTCCCGTGCTAAAGCCCCCCCCCAGCACTAATTTAACACAACTAGTGGATGATCCCCTCCGAGGCAGCCTCTGCGGCCGTGCCCCCGACTCTAATTCCTTCCTCTCCAGCAAAAAAAAAAAAAAAAAGATCAGGGGGCAGTGGGCCGCATTGCCTGCGGTTCCGGGCTGCAGGTTGGACATGCCTGATTTAAGAGGAGAATGCTGGGATTTGCATAAAGCAGGACCTAAAATGTCTAATCAACATTTCCTGTGAAATTACATACCCCACAGTCCCTGACTCTTTCAGTCTAATGCTCTGCTGGTGAGAGCTAATACGCAATTAGATCTAAAGCATACGCACATAGTCAGAGCAATTAACAGAGCTCATCATACAGTTGAATATATTTGGCACTGCCACATGATTCATGAAACACAGAGGGACTGTTGAGTCATGCACTGAATGCTGTGGGAGCCAAAACAACAGGTTGTCTTTCCTTTTAGCAATTAGGGACAGGCTAGCCACAGTAATACATGGACATAAGGGAACTGATCAGCCATGACACTACAACCTGCAACATGCGAGCCTATCATTACAAGGTAAGGCAAACAAATACACGGACTATAACTACACTATTTTCTAGTTAAAACAATGAAAAAATATGAAAGTGCAAAAACCCTTTAATTGGCTTGATGGTTTAAAAATGTAGGCAACAGTTTTTGTGTGGAAAAAAAAATGTTAACATCTGTATATAAGTATTTTAACTGCATCTGAATAAAACCCAGATTAGATCATCTTATGGAAACTAGACGGACATCAATTATTTTATTAGTCATTAACTGTAATAGATTCATTTTAGACTGGTAGCTGAAAGGAATACAAAGCAACAAGCTTTTTATCAACTTGCCTTTCTTGCACAAGGAGATTTACGCTGTCCTCACTTGCCATCCTCTCATATTATAATATTTTGCTTGGCTTGCTTTTCTGAATTTAATATTTATGCATATTGGAACTTATCACAAGTATTGCAAAAGGTCCATTTTTTATGCTGAGGTCTTATTATGTATTTATGCAGTAGATTAATATTTAAATACAGTTACTGTCTTTTACATAAAGTTCAGTAATTATTTCAGAGGCAATTATAATACACAGCCAGCTTTCCCATACTCTTTAGTACTGTTCTTCAATGTAGCAAATTATATTATTATTAATATTATTATTAGTAGTAGTAGTATTATGACATTATCATATAGGAACCAAGATTTATTTTATGAGAATATGAGACTAAATCGACAGTTTATTTGCAGTCAATTGCATTTCAGTTCAATTTTAAAAACTTTCCCCTTAACCATTTAAAGAGAAGCAGCCTTTCAAAATGAAGCTGTTGCAGCACCACTTCAAAACAGTATGTCAGATTGGGACATTACGCTAGCGGGAGCATGTTGTTGCGATAATAGGATTAAGGGTTAAAAGCTAGGAGTCAGTGAATTTTGATTTAATAAAACTGGAGAGTGCAAAATCAAGTGCAATTTTTTTTTTGTCAAAGTTTAATTGAACAAGCTGAACTTAGAAGCTGTTTGGCTACCATGCACAACTGCACCAGATTTTCCACTCTTCAGTTTTAGTAAATCAACCCCAGTAAGTTTGCTTCTGGACACACAATCACTGTGGATGTCAGCCACAGTGGACTTTTTTTTCCAATTTGCTATCAGCTTCTTTACCTCTCAGATCACAGCCATTCTAGGACTGAGAAAGTAAAGCCCCGTACGCACGCACCGATTGTTGGCCGTAAATTTTCGGCCAACGTCCGATCGGCCGATTGTCGGCTTGTTAGTATGATGCTTCCGACAACCGACTGCGACTTTTTAGCCGAACAAAATCTGGTGTGCATGCTATAAAATTTTTGTTGGCAGTCACCAGAACGGCCGATTGTTCATCAGTCAGTACAGATTTCGGCCGACAAAAGTCAGATGAGCAAGACTGGGCATGCTCAGAGAAGAAAAAACACACGGAAAGTAGACCAGAACATGACATCACTTCTGCAGTTGGTTGTTGTTGGCCGACAAAATTCGTATGCAGTCTAGAGCACATTTCAACCAACACAACAACACTGGACAAAAGATCGGTCGGCCAACAATTGGTGCGTGTGTACGAGGCTTAAGACAGCTAGAAACTGCTCACCTATCTTTTTCCCCAGAACATCAATACATGACTGCCTGACAATGACATGCAGAATACATATTTTCTCTAATCATGACTGCAATGCTTTGAATGTTCTAGTGTAAAAAAAATAATTAATGCACATTTTTTTCTACAAAAGTATATGCATTTATTGTAATTTGTTTCACAAAGGTGCACTTAGCCTTTAAAGCGGAGTTCCGGCCACAAAATCGACATAGTCGATTTTGGGCCATCCGCTTGCTCCAGCTCACCTGAAAAAGAAATGGGTAGTTAGTATTTTTTTTTTTACTTACCTTGTAATTGCAGAAAGAAAATACTCACCTCTCTTCCACTTCCTCCCTCGGCCGCACGGCCCGCGCCGTCACTTCCGCTTTGCAATGATTCCTGGGAGCTGAACGTCATCGCTCCCAGGAATCAATGCGCCTGCACCAGCCCCGACATCAGTTTCGGTGCAGGCTCGTCATACCTTGCTAAACAGCTTCTGGGCATGCCCAGAAGCTGTGCAGGGATGACGCTGCAGACCCGGAAGTGACGGCGGGGCCGGCGCAGTGCATCGTGGGACCGAAGAAGACGGAAGAGGACGCGGAAGAGGATCGCGCTGGCTTCAAGCTGCCCACACCTGAGATGGCAGCGCTGGAGAAGAAATGTTAAAAGTAAGTATTTCTTCTAAAAGGTAAGTGCGAACCGGGACAGATCAGAGGCTAGCCATTGTGGAATGTACTAGCCCTGACTGTCCCGGGGGTATGTTCATTAAAAATTGTTTTCTGTGGCCGGAACTCAGCTTTAAGGGGTCAGTCTATTTGGTGAGTGCATTCACTTGAAGGGAGAAAGAAGTGTACTTTAAGTTTGGATCCACAACAGCACAGTTTAATTGGAGTGTGACAATATGGATACAGTACTTTCTTCTTTTTCCAAAAGGATACAGTACTTTCTTGAAGCCACATTGAATCACCAGATTGAATGGTTTTAAATTGTAACAACACTTAAAGTGATGATAAACAATTACCTTGTAAAACAACCCATTTAGTTTAAAACTGAAATTAAAGGAAAATCATTTTTTGTGTATAGATATACTGTGTGTATATATATATATATATATATAGGTTTTCCCTTTTTTTATAAGTGATCACATTACCTCTGTTCTCAGCTGCATAAGAGCTGAGGGGAGGAGAAGCAACAGCACACTGAGCTTCTCAGTGAATGAATGTGCAGGAGGGGGGGGCATGTCAGGACAAGTCTGATCATTGGAGGGGAGCAGGCTAAGTTTCCATCATAGCTAGAGAACTGACCATACTGTATTCTCCTGCTTAGTGTAGTCAGTTTCTAATAGGAGAGCAGAGGCACTGGCAGGAACACCAGGGATTTCACACAAAAGAAGCAATGCAAAGAAAAGAGGACACTTTTTCATACAAGTACCTGGTACAGCAGGGACATATCAGGGATATGAAATGCTGAGTTGACAAACACTATAAGAGTGTGTTTGGTACATATTTTAAGCATTTTATGATAGATATAGTTATTAGTAGACACGTATTATTATTATTATTATTATTATGAATCCCACTGGTTTTTAGATTTTTTTTAATGATCATGCTTTTTGGTGTATTGAACTTTTGCATTGACACATGTATAATCTAATTACAAGTGAGCAATATGACTGTAAAATGATCATAATTGTTTATGGCATGTGTATAGGTGAAACGTGAGAAAGCATGAATCTGCTTTGCTAAAAGCCAGTAATCCTTTGCTCAAAAGATTGTGTGAATATTTAATTTAGTTATTCAGTCATAAAAAGATTAACTAAACAAAAAAAAAAAAAGTTTTTCACATGAATGGATAATTAAAGCAAATGTTCACACAACTCCATTATTAAATCAGCCTATTAACCACTTGCCGACCACCAGCAGTACATATAGTGTGGCAGGTCGGCTCTGTCCCGTAAAACTACGTAACTGTACGTCATTTCGCAGGACCGCTAGCGGGGGGAGCGTGTGCGCCGATTGGCTACATGGGGAGCCAATCAGCGGGTCTGCCGGGCACCCACGATAACTCCCTGTGGAGACAGATTGGTAGACTGCTATTGTAAACACGGCAGTCCGCTGTTCCGTCAGTAATTAACACAGGGATTATCTAGGAACACAGGTCTCTGTGTTCATTCAGCAACCCCATCCCCCACACAGTTAGAAAGCACCCCCTAGGGACACATTTAACCCTCTGGTGTTAACCCCCTTCCCTGCCAGTGTCATTAGTACAGTAACAGTGCATATTTTTAGCACTGATTACTGTAGTAATGTCACTGCCCCCCAAAAGTGTTAAAAATGTCAGTTAGGTGTCCAATCTGTCCACTGCAATGTCACAGTCCCGCTAAAAATCGCTGATCGCTGCCATTACTAGTAAAAAAAAAAAAAAATGACATAAATCTTTCCCCTAGTTTGAAGATGTGATAACTTGTGCACAAATCAATCAATATACACTTATTGGGATTTTGTTAACCAAAAGTATGTAGCAGAATACATATTGACCTAAAATGATGAAACAATTTGATTTTTAAATTTTTTTCATTGGCAATGTTTTAAAGCAGAAAATAAAAAATACTGTTTTTTTTTTTTTTTCAGAATCGTTGCTATTTTTTTTTTGTTTATAGCGCAAAAAATAAAAATTGCAGAGGTGATCAAATATCATCAAAAGAAAGCTCTATTTGTGGGAAAAAGAGAATATTAATTTTTTATCTTTTTGGGTACAGCATCGCATGACCGCACAATTGTCAGTTTAAATACCGCAGTGCAGTATCGCAAAAAATGGCATGGTCATTAGGGGTAAAACCTTCCGGTCCAGAAATGGTTAATGTCAGCCTGTGGTGAATACTGCCATATTTTGATTAAATAAAATCTAAATCCAAATTTGAAGACAGTTAGGGGTTGATTTACTAAAACTGAAGAGTGCAAAATCTGGTGCAACTCTGCATAGAAACCAATCAGCTTCCTAGGTTTTTCTTTTTGTGAAAACGTTATTAAACAAGCTGAAGTTAGAAGCTGATTGGCTACCATGTGCAGCTGCATCAGATTTTGCACTCTCCAGTTTTAGTCAGTTAACCCCTCAATTTTGCTAAAGCACAGTATATATTAAATAATTAAATTTTTTCCCATAAAATATTGTTTCCAGCTTTTTTCATATGTTTACTGGTTCAAATTCTGTCTTTTTCTTATTGTACTTCAGACACAGCAGATGAGAGAATCCAATGACACAAAATCAAATTCCAAGCTAGAAATGAGAATCCTAATGGAAATATCTGCTGTGGATCTTTAGAAAAGCAAGCATGGGAGAGTGAAAAACAACTTTATTTTTATTAAAGTTGTCTTCTAAAAGCCTCTCCTTTTTGGCATCCAACTACCTAAATAGTTTTCTCCTGCCCTGCTCCTGAGTTTTGCACTGTGCTTCTCTGTCTGGTATCACTAGTCCCAGCCATGTCCTGCTCCATGCACATCACTAGTTTCATTTATTTATATGGCAGGTTTATATACCATATCACCAACAGTATTGGAACACCTGCCTATACAGGCACATGAACTTTAATGGCATCCCAGTCTTAGTCCATATGGTTACATTTTGAGTTGGCCCATCCTTTGCAGCTATAACAGCTCCAACTCTTCTGGGAAGGCTGTCCACAAGGTTTAGGAGCATGTCTATGGAAATAAAGAGGGGAAGTTATAACTGCGCTAACTAATGGATAACAGCAGCAACTTAATATGTGACAAACAAAGGTATAAATGTAAAGGGGCTAAGTTGCGCTAATTTGTGCTAAATCGACAAGCGATCATCAGACAAAGCACAATAATTGAGGAACCACTTAAAGTCCACTATGATGTCAAAACATGTTATCCACATGACGGACACAGTCCAAATTCCAAGAATCCCAGGATCAGATGAATATATCGGCATTCATATAGTCTCCTTACCAGAAAACGGAATAGAGTTCGCCCAAAAACTCAAGTGAAGTTGAATCGACCAGTCTCAGATGGGTGTGCTCAGATTGTCCTCTCATTGGCAAATGGCAATCATATGTGGGAAAAAAATGTAGACTCCATAGCATAATATTGTTATACACTCATATGTCACCATGAGAAGTGCACACCGTCACCAGAGCCACATAACCAGATAAGTAAAGCACCGACACCCTTAAGTACCAAATGCTTACCAGATAGAGGATGTTTGAGTAGTAAGACAGAAAAAGAGGAGTGGCACACAAAGGACCTCTCCCAACACCGCTGCCTCTTACCACATTTCAATGGGTTAACAGCCAAACAATCCTACAAACGATCCTTAGAGCAGATGTCACTGGAAAGATCACTCCTGAACTGACAGTTCTTTCAATATTTCTTCTGAATTCTGATTGTCAACGGAGACCATTTTCATAATATCAATGTCTGGTGGTCATAGTATGTGTGTGTTCCTGCTCTGGTATCCCGCGCCAGTCACTCACACCCGCAGTTGCCCGTCACACCTCCGGGTACAGGTTGTGTTCGTTGCCCTGGATACATGTCTATGGAAATATTTACTCATTCTTCCAGAAGAGGTTTTGTGAGGTCTGGCACCAATGTTGGAGAGAAGACCTGGCTCACATTCTGCATTCTAAATCATCCCAAAGGTGTTCTATGGGGTAGAGGTTAGAACTCTGTGCAGGCCAGTCAAGTTCCTCCACCCCAAACTTGCTCATCCATGTCTTTATGGACCTTGCTTTGTGCACTGGTGCACAGTCATGTTGAAACAGAAAGGGCCAATTTCCAAACTATTCCCACAAAGTTGGGACCATGAAATTGTCCAAAATGTCTTGGTGTACTGATGCATTAAGAGTTTCCTTCACTGGAACTAAGGGGGCAAGCCCAATTACTGAAAATCAAACCCCACACCATAATCCCCCCTCGAACAAATGATTTGCCAGTGCACAAAGCAAGGTTCATAAAGACATGGATGAGCGAATTTGGGGTGTAGGAGCTTGACAGGCCTTCACAGAGTCCTGACATCAACCCGATAGAACATCTGTGGGATGAATTAGACTGTGAGTCAGGCCTTCTCTCCAACTTCAGTGCCTGGCCTTACTAATATGCTTCTGGAAGAATTGTCAAACATTCCCATAGACACACTCCTAAACCTTGTAGACAGCCTTCCCAAAAGAGTTGAAGCTGTTAAAGCTACAAAAGGTGGGCCAACTCAATTTTTGAACCCCTACAGACTAAGACTGGGATGCCATTAAAGTTCATGTGCCTAGGCAGGCGTCTCAATACTTTTAGTAATATAGTGTACTTATTGATGCCCCCATCAGTCCAAAAAAATACAGCTGCAGTGTCTAAAATGAATAGGCCAAGTGGCATACATGTGCAGTAGTAGCTGTTTTTTTTCTGCAAACTCTGTGCTTCCCCTAGGCAGGGATGCACAGTGACCACCTTGGGATTGGGAATCAAAGTAAATATTTAAGCTGGTAGCTGCCAATCAGGGAGACCATGGGAAAATGTAAAAGATGGATTCACTAACAGTGAAGTTGTCCTTTGCCAAACTGACATTTTTTTTTGGTTTGTAGAGTTTGCTTGGAAGTTTGATGTGTAGTTACATTTAAAAAATGATTGCATGGGATACAAATGCTAAACTGTTGTATTATTACAAAATATTCCAAACTTTAATATTAAATGATTTAACTTGACAAATATGCTCACCTTCTGCCTAAATAACCACAAGCAAAGGGTTTAAAAGTAGAAAAAAACAAAAAAAATGTTTTAACGTTTCTACTTCACTTCAATGCCTTCACCATCAAATGGGATCTTATCATCTTTATCTACAGGGACTACGATTTAAACCGTTAACCTTTTAGTCCATCCTTAAAATCATCTCTGCAGTAGATAAATTTGGGGCAGCAAGATTGCCTGTAGCAAAAGCTGCCTAGGTTTTCTGTGAAGCCTTCCCAGCAGGCTTTATTACAGCAGTCAATTAAGTAAAACACAATGCAGACACAAATGTCTAAAATATGACATTGTATATTCTGCTGGGTTAAATTAATTACAAACACATATTTTATTATGGTAATGATATTTTTCAAACTGTTATAAAATATTTTTATATTCTTGGTATTCCTTCTTAGGTTTGACTTTAATATTTTACTGCAAGGACATTACCTGTATTAATCAGATTATAAGGATTTCAGAAGTCATTGTGTAACTTAATTACTTCTGTAAAGGCAAAATGAGGATACAAAATGCAATGGCTGCAGAGGTTGAAAATAAAGACAAATACCCATAAAAAAAAAAAAAAAAAAAGTTGCGTTGATGAGATGCATTTGTTAAATGAAGTTCTTAAAATCTTTCACTTCATTTCTTTACAGATCAGGTGTTGATTTTGTTTTTTATTAAAAAATTGGATTTACATTGTGGGCAGTGTGAGCAGGGAACATGTAGCAGGTACAAAGCTCCCTGAGATAAGCAGACTCTACAGCACAGATACTAATTCCAAGAAGGTAGGGACAAAACAGTGCAGTGTTTATTTGCGATATTTACAAGTCTATATACAGGTGCTGTACAGTGTCTCAGCAAACAAACAGGAAAAATAATGGCAAAACAAAAAAACTATCCTTGTCTCGGCACTAACTATACACAAATACAGGCCCTCACTACCAGGCTGAGCAAGTCTACAGCTTGTCAGCCTCCACATACACAGCTTATTAGCTTTTACCAACCTCTTGCTCTCACAAACAGGAGTTTTCTGATTTCCCAGGCCTAGAGCACTGGCTGACTGTCTTAGGTGAGTATAAATTGGCCTGGGGGACCAAGATCCAAACTAAATGCAGTCACCATGGACATAAAAAGATGTATTGGTGCCACGTCCTAATTTTGTATACAAGAAAAAAGTATGGCCTTAACAGCATGAACTTATACAGGAGTAGGATTACTAGGATATACTATTGAGTTTAATAATGATGGTGTACTCGAAGTAATTATGTCATACCCCATTTTCTTTTTTTTTTTTTTTTTTAAAAATCTTTTTATTTGGTTTTTTGCAGAAAAAATGAGTTACATACATATCAAATGGAAGTATAAGTTTGGAACAACTACATCATAACATGACATACGAGTAATTGAACAACTGAGAATTACAATTGAAATGACTGAACAGAGTTACAAGTTATAAGGGTATGGAGGTATGAAGGTATGAAGGTATGACCCACAGCAGTAACAGATGATATAAACGTCATGGACAACTTAGCACCCCAACACACAATGAAATCAAGCGCATGCAGCGACCCACGGGGGAGGGCGCGGGAGAAGGCAATGTAGCGCAAAAGCCACTCTAGGAGGGACACCCCAAAGGGATCCTGCTGTGTCCCCTCTCTTAACCCCCTCCCCACTCCCCCCGCCCATGGCCCCCAGCACAACGTCCACAGTAACAATCATGTTAAGAAGATATTAGTTTATCAGGCACCACGCTGTCCAACATATTCAGTCCAGGCGGACCATCTGGTCCGAAATTGTCGCATTTTAAAGGCAGAGATAGCTAGAGTTTTTTCGTGTGCATACGATTCTCCTACTATTTGTACCACCTCCCTCCTGGTTGGGATGTCCTCACATTTCCACTTACGGGCTATGGACAGCCGTGCAGCAAAAAGAATGTTCTGAACCACTGTTCTCAATTGGGGAGGGTACCTGTCAATATTTATGCCCAGTAATGCTTGTTCAACTGTAACCTTATTAAGCACTCCCGTCACCTCCGCAATCAGTCTAGAGATAGAGGCCCAGAAACCTCGCAAGGAGACACAGGACCACAGAACGTGGAGTATAGTTCCAACTTGCCCGCACTGTCTCCAGCACAAGTTGGAGACGCCCGGGTAGTACTTGGCAATGGAGTATGGGGTTTTATACCACCGCTGATGTATTTTCAAAAGACCTTCTCTGAAATTAGAACATCTAGTATGGGTAGCTGTATGGGTATATGAACGTAGCCACTGAACTTCTGTAAATTCCTGGCCTAGGTCCCCCTCCCACTTTATATGATAGGTGTGTTTCACAAATGATTTCTTGTCATGTAGGGAAACATAAAATTTACCTATTCCCTTCGTGTGATGATTGTCTCCGAAGCACAACATGTGAATCGATTCAGGAAAAGGGATGTCAACTGAGGATACCTTGGAGATCAAGTGGGACACTCTGGAGTACGTAAAAAATTCCTTAGCAAACAATGGGTATCGGGCACACCATCCAGAGAAGGAAAAACCTCCCGGATTGTGCGTGATATCTCTGAGCGTGTGGAGACCATAAGTGGACCAGTGCACTAAATGTAGGTCCGGGGAGATGAAAGAGAGCGCAGTCAAGGGAATAGGGACATCCACTCTTTTAGAACGTTTGGCACTGTGAGCGTAAAAATAACGCCATGCCTGTATTGTGGGCATGATAGTGGGGTGCGCCATCGGATAGTTGCCATTAGATAATGGGATACTGAGAATGAGGTCCGCTAGAGTACCCTGCGTTACTACTGCCTGCTCAATGGACTTCCAGCTAGGCGACTGGGTATGCTTCAGCCATTGGACGGATTGGGTAAGTATAGCAGCCATATGATAGTCCCGCACATCCGGGACACCCATACCCCCCATGAGGGGGTGTCTAATCAGATGCATATGAGAGCAGCGAGGTTTTTTACCACCCCATAGAAATTTAGATATCAGAGATTGTACTGATCTATAAAACGCTAAGGGAATCTTGATAGGGAGTGCCCTAAACAGATATAGAAGCTTTGGGAATGTCAGCATTTTAAACGCTGCATTCCTGCCTGACCAAGTAAGGTAGAATTTGCCCAGTCTAGATAACTCCTGTGTGAGGATGTCAAGAAATGGTGCAAAGTTTGTCTTGAAAAGGTCCCCAACCTTGCTAGTAAGCTTGATGCCTAAGTAGTCGATATGTCCAATGCCCCATTGAAAAGGGACCTTGCTTTGAATCTCCTTCGCCAGGTGTTCGGGAATTGCTATGCCCAGCATGTTTGACTTGGTGTCATTTACCTTGTAATATGAAACCGAGCTAAATTCCTTGAGCACCTCCTGGACTGCCACTAAAGAGGACCGGGGAGATGTCACGGATAAGATGACGTCGTCTGCAAACAACGAAATCTTGTTGGTGAATCTCTTAATATCTAGACCCCTAATTCCCGGGTGGCTTCTAATCTTTTCTGCAAAGGGTTCCATTAATAAGACAAACATCAATGGGGATAATGGGCACCCCTGGCGAGTGCCATTTGTTATGTTAAATTTAGTGGAGAACAGTCCTTCTGTGTATACATAGGCTGAAGGTGCCGTGTACAGTGCTAGCACTGCGTCTAAAATCTCACCCTCCATGCCGAATCGTTGCAGGACTTTATGAAGGTAACCCCAGTGTATCCTGTCAAAGGCCTTTTCGGCATCAAGGGACAGGAACACAGTGGGAGTACGAGTGGACTCGGCATGGTGGATGAGATTCAGCATTCTTCTCGTAGCATCGGTAGCCTGACGGCCCATTACAAACCCTACCTGATCCTGTTTTATAAGGCCAGGCAGGAATTTTGAGATTCTGTTTGCCAGGATTTTTGCGTAGACCTTCAGGTCCACGTTTAACAAAGAAATGGGCCTGAAGTTCTTTGCGCAATCCGGGGGTTTCCCCGGTTTTGGTAGTGTAACCACAGTGGCCTCCAACATCTCAGGAGGAAAGGAGGCAGAGGTGGCAGCCTTTTGGAATACCCCCCGGAGTTTTGGAGTTAGAATGTGCGTATACTGCTTGTAGTACTCCGAAGAGAACCCGTCAGGGCCAGGAGCTTTATTAAGGGGCAGAGACTGAATGACTTTACTGATTTCAAGGTCTGTTATAGGAAGGTTCAGTTTCGATAAGTCTGTGGGACACAATTTGGGTAAGGAAATGGAGGCGAGAAATTTGTCAATGTCTTCTGGTGATGGTTGCGGGGTGGACACGTCATCCTGTAAGTTATATAGCTCACCATAGTAGTGGCTAAAGGCGTCTGCAATATCTTTAGGGTTGGTCAAATTCTGTTTCGTGGAGTGGTGTGTCAAATTAGATATACGTTGCCGGGTCTGTTTGTCCTTTAATTGATTCGCTAATAATTTGCCAGCCTTGTTGCCATGCGCAAAAGAGGTGGCTTTCAGTCTGCGTACATGGGCCTGGTGCTGCCCAATCAACAGAGATCGGAGCTCATGTTGTGCAGTGGACAATTGGTCGCAAATGTCTGGAAGGGGAGTGCGTTTATTTAGTGTTTCTAAATTTTGGATCTTTTTCAAAAGATCATCCAGGCGCTGCCTCCTCTGCCTCCTCAATGCAGCACTCTTAGATATAAGAAAACCACGCATGAAAGCCTTGTGAGCATTCCACACAATCAGTGGGCAAACGTCCCCCTTTTCATTTGTTCGGAAGAATTCCTCCAAGGCCTCACGGACCTCAGACGAAGACCCCGAATCGCAGAATACACTTGTGTCATTTCTCCACCTATTAGCCCTCGTGGAAAACACCCTTGGGCCAACCGTAATGGACACGGGGGCGTGGTCTGACCACGTGATCTGTCCAATGGAAGAATCCACAATTTTTTGCAGCAGAAATTTGTCCGTAAAAAACATGTCTATCCTCGAGTATGAGGCATGAACTTTTGAGAAAAAGGAGTAATCTCGCTCCGTAGAGTGATGACACCGCCATACATCCTGTAGGCCCGTAGATTTCAAAAAGGTAGAGAGATCCGATCTACGGGGACATGTTCGGGCACCGCTCGAGATGTCCTGGCGAATGTTCGCCACTAAGTTCATGTCACCTCCCAGGATCACATATCCCCTAATGCTCGGTTGGAGGTGTTTCCACAATTTAGTAAGGTATGAAATTTGCCTCACATTTGGGGCATATATGTTGAGGATGGTATATTCAACATTGTTAATTTCACAGTGTAAGAGTATATAGCGACCGTCCGGGTCCGAGATATGGGCATGGTATTGGTAAGGCACAGAATCTTTGATGATAATGGCCACACCTCCCTTCTTTTTGGGGCCATTTGCGTAGTATATGTGTGGAAATTGCTTATTAGTGAGTCTAGGATGATCCGTGGCACAAAAATGAGTCTCCTGAAGTAGCATAATATCACATTTTTGAGACTTTATTTCTCTCCAGAGCATGTGTCGTTTAAATGGGCTGTTCAACCCATGAACATTGAGGGAAGTCAGCTTAAATGCCATGGTGTGGTATGAGCAGTGAGAGTTTGATCAAGAAGACAAAAATGTGGGAAAGAAAAAAAAATAAAAAAAACAAGGTCCCAGTGTTGAGCAAATAACAATGTCTAAGAGATCCTACCCCAATCCGTTGTTACGGTAGTGGCGGTGATTCTTGTAGCCCAGGAGGTCCTGCCTTGAAGCTGTAGAGTTCAGGGTGGTTTGGTGGAACACTGTAGGACTGGAGAGATACTGCCGTGGGTCAAAAACAAGAGAAAGATAAAAAGAAACAGCAGGGGTAAATTTATCAACAGTCTAACGTAGATCCCTGTGTATGCAGAGCCCTGCAAACAAACGGTAAATAACCGTATATAGGCACAGGTATGTGGACCGCGCCAACTATTAAAAATGAGGCGATATCCAAATGGAAATCTGAGCAGTGTTGGTACTGCTAATCCGGGGAACTTTATAGAACACAAACAAGAGAGTAGCCGAACAGAACTGTCGGAGACGGTAGGGCCGAGTGTTGGGTCATATAGAGGGTCAACTCCAAGGGATCAGTGAGGTTCCAGAAATCATTTAAATCCATTCGAAGCAGGTAGCTCAGGATCCCAGGTAGACGTTTGAGCCCCCGGAGGGTCTGTTGATTCCAGAATGTCCCACTGTCGAAGGAGCTCAATGCCCCGCTCCAGGGTAGAAACTTTAAATTCCTTATCCCCTCTAGTAATAATGAGGGTCGCAGGGTAGTTCCAGCGATACTGGATATGATGATTTCGAAGGGGTTTGGTGATAGTCACTAGATTCCTCCTCCGGTTCATAGTGTGAGCTGAAAGGTCTGCATAAAAAGACAGGCCCTGCATACTAGGTGGGAGATCTACCGCTTTCCGCACTTTCGCCATAAGTTGCTCCTTAACTGTGTAGAAATGAATCCTAGCTATGGCATCTCTAGGATATTTGTCTGGGATGTGTTTGGGCTTCGGCAGCCTGTGGATCCTGTCGATGGCCAGATCACCCAAAGCTGTGTTGGGAAGAAGTTCCTGCATAATAGATGTAAGGAATGCTGCCAGGTCTGGTGGTTTAACTGTCTCAGGGATGCCTCTGATCTTGACATTATTCCTTCGGGAACGGTCCTCAAGATCAGCCACCTTTGATTTGAGCCAGACCAAATCATCATCATGTTCATTGTGAGCGTCCACCATATTATTAAAAGTGTCCGCAAATTCCCCCATCTTGTTTTCTATGGTGGAGACCCTGTCAGCTACTGCTGTGACCGCTGAGCTGCATTGTGACACTAGTTGCAGCATATCAGAATGGATAGCTGACCTCAAAGACAGCATTACATCTTTGAACAGTGATGCCATCACAGGATGATCCCCAGCAGGGATGGTTGCTAGTGTGTCTTGAAACTCCAGGGTGTCATCCACAGAGATACTGCGGTGAGGGGGAGACAGTTCATGGAAGGTCTTTTGTTTAGACTTCACAGGACTGTTGGACTGTGATTCTGCAGCCGAATGCTGTGAAAGGTTCACAGGGTCTGCTAGGGAGCTCGGGGAGGATCCCCTCTGTGCCGAGCCAGAAGGCTTCTGTGGCTGAGTGCTGGGTGCTCGTGGCGGGCCGGCGCCATCTTGGCCGAGCGGCCTGGCATGAGGTGAGAAGAAGTTCATCATCTTACCGGGTTTGCAGCGGTCTTTGCGTTTCGGTGGCATATCCAGGTGATGCCCGGGAATGTCCGGTGTAAAGCTGAGTGGTTTTGAGTTGACCCTCCGTGTTGTAATCGCTCCGGTGTGTCTGTTTAGCGAGGAGCTTCTGGCTCACGCTTCCATCAGCCTCGCTAGCCGGCTCCGCCCCCCCATACCCCATTTTCTAATATATAGGATCCTATCTAGAACATTGCTGGACTGATATTATCTAATTTAGATTTGAAGAGCCCATACCCATTTTAATGTTCCAAGCCGTCTTCATTTCAGATATATATGTACTCGTTTCAATGAGTTAGATAAGGGCTACTCTGGCTTGGGACTCAGAGAAGCTAAAACCTGAGAGCAGAAGCATAGCTTGAAGCTTGTGAGCCCTGATGCAAAAGTTCACCTCAGCCCCCCCCCCCCCACTACCCCCTGCCACTTCCACCCCATTCCAAGATACTCTCGCCATGTGCCAAAAAGGGATGGGCCAAACACCCCCCTGTTCGGTTTGCAGCAGAACTCCTGAACAGGGAGCATGTTTTAACCCGAACGGCAAACCCCAATGAAGTCTTTAGGAACCGAACAATAAAAATCAAAAGTGCCCATTTTGAAGGCTTATATGCAAGTAATTGACCATAAAAAGGGTATGGGGGTCTGGGCAAAAAAATATTGTTTTTTCAGGAGCAGTGATTTTATTTATGCTTAAAGTGCAACAGTAAAAATGAAAAATTCCTTTAAATATAGTGCCTGGGTGGTCCCCTTTAATGTGCCTGTAAAGTGGAGCATCTGTAGAATGCATAAAACATGCTGCAGCAAATTGACATTTCTAAAGAAAAAAAATGAGTAAAAGCCTATTTAAATGACTCGGGGTTACAATTGCCGGCAAAGCCACCTGGCCATGTCACCTGGGGGTACAGCCCCCTTCTGACGTCAAAGTCTGGTGCAAGAAATGTCAAAGTGCAGAGGAGCCATTTGGCAGGAGGCCTCCCAGGAGGTGAGAGCGATTTAAATTTTTTTTAGTTTTTGGGTCTGGCGGGCAGTGTGATTGAGGATGGATTTACATCGAGGGGCACTATTTTTAAATTTTTTAATAAAGGATTTGTCGAAAACTGTCTCTTGTGTTCATTACTTTTTGACACTTTTTTGGTGAATACCCTTTCACATAGGGGGGAGCCGGTATCTGGGGGTCTCCTTGTTAAAGGGGGCTTCCAGATACTGATAAGGCTCTCGCCTGCAGATCCCGACTGCTGCTTCCAAAAATGGATTTTCTGAAGATGTCACATCCTGTGACAAAACGCGTCAATTTGGAACGCTACGTGGTTGCAAGGCAGAAGCAGCAGGTGGAACGCATCCTAGTTGCTCATACGCTGCCCCACTTATGTCACCAGGATGTTTTTCTTCTGACCTGGTGCCATGGGCTTTGCTAATTGTTTGTACCAGTAGCAAAGTTGTTTTTTATATCTACTTACTTATTTAAAAGAGCTTCCTTTTACAGAATTCACTACGTGGACCCTTTTTTTTAAATTTATATCCACATTTAAACCCCACTGGCTGGTCTGGAGAATGAGAGGAAGGTGGAGAGGGAGGACGTACCCAGGTGCATACCATATTTGGTCACGGAGACCACCTAAGCCTTTGTGACCCCTCTGCTATAAGGCAAGGGAGGATCCACACCGTTTGGTGAGTTTTTCTTTCATCCACCAAGAACCTCGTGGTGGCCCTGGCATCCATCCCTTGTTTGATACAACGTTCATCATTTTTTCTGGGATTAATTATCACTCCTCCCATCTATACCTCAAACATCCTTTTAGACCTGGACATTTTATGTTTAATCACGGACTGATTGGACGTTTCATTTTTATCCACCATTTTGTATGGAATGTTTTGTACTTTAGTTCAAGCCCTTTAGTGGCGTCACACTTTGTTTCATGTATTTATTATATTTCCTTTTTGCAATTTATTTCTACTGCAGCACTTGCACTTTATTTGGAGGTGTTTGTAAGTCCTTTGGAGTTTTTCTCTACACTCAGGCTTTATTTATGTTTACAGCACTGCACTTTTAATTGTATCTGTTTGTTATTTGTATTGCAATCCCTATGTATAGGGAGCCACTTTTTCACCTGGATCATTGAAAGCACTTTTATTTTTAGCAAGCGCTGTGCTGCGGGAGAGTTTAGAGTGACATCTTTCCCACATAATTTGACTTACACTTGGCTTTAGCAGGTCGGGCCACAGCAGCTGCTTTTATAATATTAAATTAATTAAATAAGTACAAATATCAACTATTAAATATTAATTACCCTTATTTTAAAATAATTATTATTTTATAGTTATACACTTGTATTTTTTCATATTGTGATGATGGCGCCTTCAAACACCATGCCAGTACCCAAAGTAAATTTTATAACAGGAGATGATGTTAAACAATTTAGGATTTAGGATCTTATAAAAATTTGAGATGACACCTGCTCATTCCCTGGCTTTGGGAGTGTAATGATAGCAGCTTTCTGCATTTCTGATGGGAAACAGCATATCAACTTCAGCTAAAAACCCATGTTGGCCCAGTGCTTTGTTGTTTGGGAGATGATGTATGGCATCAATTATTTTTTTTTGGATCCTGAGGAAGCTGTTTCAGCGAAACGCATTGATTCACAAGCTGATCATGTGATGCATCTTAGACACACATTTTTATGCTAACATAATTATGTATTTATTTTATTGTTTGCTATCTTCAATAAATAGATAATATCCTTTTTTATACGTTTTGGTCTGTGTTATTGATATATAGGCACACTTAAATCCCCATATCCAGTGTTTGGTTGATCTGTTCCCTCTCTGTCATATTCCCTTCCTTCCCCTTTCCCTATCCCTGTTAGTCGCCTACCAATCTGGTTACACATACTATTTTACATTTATACCCCAGGGGATGGTGCCAGTTGATCCTTAGATAGACCATCTCTCTCCATACAAATTACACGTATTCTATTTTTTTTTAGTATATGTTTTGTGTTTCATTCAGTAACACCTGTAACAAAGGGGAGAGTAGTGTTGGGCAAACATCTACCTGTTTGACCATTTGCCAAACACCTAAATTAGCTTTGTCCAATCAGGGAAAGAGCTTTGTCCAATCAGGGAACAGTATAAGCTGGTTGTTAAAAATCAGGGCAGGAAGCAGGCCACGGCATCCTTAAAAACTGATGAGTCATCACCTGTCAATGGGTTCCCCCATTGATGGCTAAAATTTAACAAAAAAAAATGGCATGGGGTTCCCCTCATTCCATTCCAGACCTTTTGGAAGAGGGGGGGGAGGGGGGGACTTTAAATGAGGCGCACGGTGGGATTGGCCGTGCGTCTCCATCCCTAAATTCATTTGGAAAAAAATATAAAAGGGTTGGGACTTTGTATGAGAGAAATGATAGTGACAAGGTTGACAGGGTAAGATATCACATTTATTAATGTATACAAAGGACATATAATATGCTATGCAAGATAAGACACATTAATATGTATAAAACTGGAGTAGTAAAAAAGATTAGTAGTCCCCAGGACAGCTTCAAAAGAGCCAGCATAACAATTGCCAATCATAAAAGTAATTGAGTAAAATCATGACATCCGTAAACTGACGCGTTTCGTGGACTAATTCCGCCACTTCTTCAAGAGTAGATGTATGATCCATTTCTATAAACAAAACATGCGTATAAAGACATTGCAAAGAATGATGGTTGTTGAAAGCTGAAAGGGGGAGGGAGGGAGAGGGAGGAAAAAACCTCACAGTCCCACAACTTACATGGTAGCCCTGGCAAGGACTGGTGATGGAGGTGGAGGCATGGACCCAGGTGCCTCCCACGGGAGCTGAGGACACTAAGGGTCAGCGCTGAAAGCGAAAGACGCCACACACGAGAAAAAGTGTGAATAGAAGGAATTGTAGTAATATTGGTAGTATCATATACCTGTATCGAATAAGTAAAAATAAGTAGTACCAGAGTATGTAGTATATGAAAAGTCATAATATTACTTGCATGATAAAAGTAAGAAATTAAAAAGGGATTAGAGTTTGTATGGAAATAGCTGTAAAGTAAGTGAAATAAGTAGTGAAAGAGTATATAGTATATGAAAATCATGATATTACTTGCATGATAAAGGTGAAAAAATAAAAAGAAAAACATTTAAAAATTAAAAGATTGAAATTCCTCTGTGCTGGTTGCAGCAGTCCTCTCCGGATAGGGCTCTTTTTTGGAAACTAGTTTCTGAAATCCGGGGATTTGAGTCTCTGACTGCCAGGGTGCATGATGAGCTGCCCAAATTCAATGCTATCTGGGAAGCCTGGGATTCCTATGCCCTAAACTCCCCTTGATCCCATTGCTCTTTTCTTGAAGTGTAAATTGTGTACTATGTTTACACTGAATTTTTTCTTATTCTCTGCAGTTATGTACTGTTTATTTGACTTATTTGTCACTATGATGTTTTCTGCTTTAATTCTGTATTCTGGGGGCACCACTCCCTGTACTGAATGTTCCTTTTGCTGTTATGAAATTCCTGTGTTGTTTTTTTATTCTTTTTATGCAAATAAAAATATAATTTCAAAAAAAAAAAAAAAGATTGAAAATTGTATGAAAGTAGCTGTGAAGTAAGTGAAGGGAAGTATGAGAAGGAAGTAAAAGAAATAAACACTGGGATAAAGTGAGAAAGATATAATGTGGTGAGAAAGTGAAATTATAAGAGACCAATAGAATAAGTACCAAAGTGGGGAAAAGAAAGGAGAGTGGAGTTAAATACCCCCAATTAGCCAATGTACCAGAGGAGTAACCAGACACTGTGGGTGATGGTAAAAGAAATTGTATATGCACCAAACGAGTGATAAGGGTGAAGAGAGTGTGTGGAGAAGTAGGTACCAGAAATTGAAGTTGAAAGAAGTGTGCCTCGCTTCCGCAAGGGACCGCCGATCCAAGGGCATCCAGCGTCATGTCAGTGCATATATAGGGGGACCCGCGGGAACGGCAGGCTATGCAAAACCGTCCGGCGGGCTCCCTCTTATGCACTGAGGATGTAAAAAATGGGTTCCCCCCATTCCATTCCAGATCTTTATCCGTTCATGCAGCCTGGAAGGTCAGGAAAGGGCAGGGGCGAGCGAGTGGCCCCCTCCTACTGAACTATACCAGGCCAAATGCCCTCAACAGGGGGGTGGGTGCTTTGTGGCTTGATGGGGACAAGGGTCTCTTCCCAACAACCCTGGGCTGTGGTTGTCAGGGTCTTTGGGTGGGGGACTTATGAGAATCTGTAAGCCCTCTTTAACAATAGGTCCCCAGATCCCGTCCCCCCATGTGAATGTAAAAAAAAGTGTAAAAAAAAAATAAAAACAGCAGGCAAGTTTTTGACACATCCTTTATTAAAAATTAAAAAACGATGTCCCCCAATGTAAATCCATCGTTAATCATACCAACCACTGCACGAAAAGAAAATCTCAGCCTTCTAGAAATGCCTTATGGTGGCCCCGCACCGACCCAGTATACACCAGTCTGTGACGTTACAAGGAGGGCAGGGTCACCAGGTGACATTGCCAGGTGGTCTCATCCTTACCTATATACAAGAATATTTCTATTTTCTTATATTTTCCTATATACAAGAATATTTCTAGATCAAGAATTTCTATAAGAATTTCAGAGAAGGTCTCTGGCAGTCAGCTCTCTTAGAAGGTGGAGCTTTTTTTTTGGGGGGGGGGGGTTTGTGGTGTGGCAGGCAGCGTGATTGATGATGGCTTGAAATCGGGGGACATTTTTTATTTTCTAATAAATTATTTGCCGACACTTGTCTCCTGCTTTTATTTTACACTTTTTTGGTGAATGAATAGTGGTACTATGTACCTCATACCTATATACACGGAGGGGGCTGGGATCTGAGGGTCCCCTTGTTAAAGGGGGCTTCCAGATTATGATAAGCCCCCTGCCTGCAGACCCTGACAACCACATCCCAGGGTTGTTAGGAAGAGATGGTTGTCCCCATTAACATGCGGATAAGGTGCTTGGGGAGAGGGGGGGGGGTCAGAGCTCAGGGAGTCGGTCAGGCTCAACATGCCCAGGGAGTTGGTCAAGTCTACCTTGAGGTACCACTCAGTACACTGAAATGATGTCATCAAGGTCCTAATTTTGAGCTGAGAGAAGGTATACTCTATAAATGAACACCATCTTAAGAAATGTTTAGTTGGGGTACTCCCCTACTAAAGTCAGAGTAGAGTAGTGAGATCATTCTTTACCACCAAGATGATAGCAGGCTAGGAGGTAGTCCACAGGGCACAACCGATTTGGCTCATTGGAACCAAACAGCAACAGTAGAGGCCTCTTGGGGATGAGTGAATTTGTGATGCTATGTATGAGGGTGATTATTTGGTCCTAGAAGTTGGAGATCGGGGGCAGAGCCAGACATGATGGAACAGCAAAGGTTTAGTAGACCCATCTGCATACTGCAGATTTTGACGGTGCATTTTGAGGATGAAAACGGGATGAAAGTCCTGTGGATTCATTTGAATTGCGTTTCTCTCCAAATTTCATTGGTGATACACTTGCAAACATTCAAATATCCCTCTAAGATTTTGTCTCCCAATTCGTCTTCTGGGAGGACTTTGCAAATGTTCTTAAAGAGTGCTGAGGATGGTATGGTCATCCACATATGATGAGGAATATTTCAACACAATCTCATTAAGATACAGTGCACTTTATATGCTTCACTATATATACAGGTTTATTTTCATTTATAATCTTTAGAAGCCCTTGTGGGCTGCATGACCTCACCATCCATGCTCTGGCCCCCTCAGAAGATGTGTTGCAACATTTAAATTCATTATCTGGTCAGGGATGAAGCAGCTGCTAACCCATGATATAGTCACCTCCTTTTTCAGAATATCAGAACCATTAGCACCTCCTTCACTCTTGGGAAGATGCAATTTAGGCAAAGCAATGCGGGACTTTTTGCACCATAGAAAGGAAACAATTGCCTTATTGAGTTGTAGCACATCTTGATGTTTCCAGGGGGGTAGTTAGTAGAGGATATAGTAGGGGAGGGAAGCTCAACATTTTAATCTAGTGGAATCTTCCAAAGAGTGATGGGGTCCAAGTCTCCAATTTAATAATTTTGGTGAACAGTGGGGGGGAGTTGAGGATGTAAAGAGAAGAGGGCTCTTTTCCTATTATGACACCTAGATAGACAATAAATTGTTTGGCTAGAGGAAATGGGAAGGAAGCGCTCCATCGTGCAGAGACAGAACCAGTAAGGGGCACCACTTCACTTTTGCCATAATTTACATGCAGGCTGGAGCAGATTTGAAACATGTCCAAGATAAATCATAAGATATCCAGATCAGAGAAGGGGTCTGATGTAACGATTAGCATATTCTCAGCAAACAAAGCCATGCGCAGCTCCCTTGAACCAATGTGGATACCTTGGAGGGGAGCAGAGGTAAGCAGATATCTCTAAAGAGGTTCTAAGGACAAGTTAAACAATAAAGGGGATAGCGGGCACTCCTGTCTTGTACCATTATGGAGGGTGATATTACCAGAGATGCCTCCAGAGGTGATAATCTGGAATGAAGGGTTAGAGTCCATATTTTGTAAAAAGTCAGTGGCATGTCCCGCAAAGCCAAACTTTGGCAGGACAATAAAGAGCCAGTTGAGATTGACATTGTCAAAGGCCTTTTCTGTGTCCAGTATTATGATCACTAGGTCTTCCGATGGATGAGATTTAGCATATTCGAGGGCCACCACACTTTGCGAATATTGGAGGTTGCAGAAAGATCTGTGACAAAGCCAGCCTGAGCAGGATGGATTAAAGAGGGAAGTAAAAGGGTTAGATGAGAAGCACTAACTTTGGATGATATTTTTGCATCCAGGTTAAGTAGGGTGATCAGCAGATAAGAACCAGGAAGGGTGGGGCACTTAGCAAGAAACTTGATATAGGACTGAGAACCGATGGGCAAGTATTTGTCCCCATAGCACACTACCTTGTATAAAGATTGAAAAGTAGGGAGGATGTCCTCACTGATTGCCTCGTAGAATTCTGCAGAGTAACCATCAGAGTATTGCTGTTCGCTAAAGTTACTTCCTCTAGAGATATGGGGGCATTAAGATTGTCTAACTGTGACTCCATGAGATGGGGAAGCACTAAGCCATCAAGAAATGTGTGGGCTGTGTCAGGATCAATTGGATAGATTATAGAGCTGTATAGTAGGCTTCTAGAATTGGAGACATTTCTTGTAGGGACTGTGTAAGCTGGCCTGTGCTGATTTTGAGTGTGTTGGTTTGTAATGACCTTTAGTGAGCCCGGAGAGTAGTTTGCCTGTTTTATTACCAAACTTGTGAAGCTGTACATCTAAATAGGACTGTTTAAAGCACTCCAGCTGGTCAGCCCAAAAATCAAAGTAGCGCTTGATCTCTTACAAGGCAGTCTTATGGTCTGGTGAATAAGAAGTAGCTAGGTTGCATTGGGCTTGATGGAGGGCTGCACTAGCTTGTCTGTATATTTGCGCTGTGGCATTCCTAAAGGAAGAAGTACAGACAATAATCATGCCTTATAGTAAGGCCTTGCCTGCTTCCCAGAACAAAATGGGATCACTCGCTAGCTTATGGTTAAAAGATTGATAATCTGACCAGACCTTGCAGATAGTATGTAGAAAATTCTCATTATGTACCAAGTATGTGGGGAATTTCCAAAGTTTGGGAGTTGCAAGTGACTGAAGGTTGTCTAGAGTTAGGGATATTAGTGAATGATCAGAAATCGCCAGCTCGTGGATGACGTGTCACAGACATATGAGAGAAAAAAGGGGAGCGGAACAGGTAGTCTAGCCAAGCCAGGGGGCATAGGCGGCTCTCTAATTAGGCAAATTAGGCGGTCGCCTAAGGCCTCGCACCTACAGGGGCCTCGCGGCCAGTGGCAGAGCGACAACATTTAGAAGGGCGCAGTCAGGGAAATCTCCCAAGTAAAAGATTGTTTTAAATCCTCGGATATAAAAGTTGTAGCAGTGTGCTGCAGTCCCAACAGGTGTCTGTTGTCCACTGACACTTACCCTGCCCTCTCTGCCTGGGGATTGGCCGTCTTATCATGTAATCCTAAGATGTGGAGGAATTGGTGGGTGTGTACCTACATCAGTAGGAAGTGACTGCCCGGTCAGCTCACTCTGCTATCATCTGCTGTTGCTCTGGGAGGAGAGCTCTGCCCTGGCCCAGGAACATACAGGTAACCTGACCCGACTTGTCACTCTGCAGGCTGGTCATAGATTTGTGGTGTCTACTACGCAAAGGGGGTGAGTAGCCCCAGGGAAGTTGGAAGAGTCTTAGAATGGTTGGTGGAGGAGGAGGAGAAGAAGAAGGCCCTGGGTGGCTGGGGGAGGAGAGGGTGGCTGTAAGAGAAGGAGAGGGTCCCTGGGTGGCTAGGGGAAAAGGAGAGGGCCCCTGGGTGGCTAGGGGAAAAGGAGAGGGTTCTTGGGTGGCTAGGGGAAAAGGAGAGGGCCCCTGGGTGGCTAGGGGAAAAGGAGAGGGCCCCTGGGTGGCTGAAGGAGAAGGAGAGGGCCCCTGGGTGGCTAAGGGAGGAGAGGGCCCCTGGGTAGCTTAAGGAGAAGGAGAGGACCCCTGGGTGGCTGAGGGTGAAGGAGAGGGCCCCTGGGTGGCTGAGGGAGGAGGATAGGGCTCCTGGGTGGCTGGGGGAGAAGGAGATGGCTCCTGGGTGGCTGGGGGAGAAGGAGATGGCCCTTGGGTGGCTGGGGGAGAAGGAGATGGCCCCTGGGTTGCTGGGGGAGAAGGAGAGGGCCCCTGGGTGGCTGGGAAAGAAGGAGAGGGCCCCTGGGTGGCTGGAGGAGAAGGAGAGGGACCCTGGGTGGCTGGAGAAGGAGAGGGACCCTGGGTCTGCTGGAGGAGGAGAAGGAGAGGGACTCTGGGTGGCTGGAGGAGAAGAAGGAGAGGGCGCCTGGGTGGCTGGAGGAGAAGAAGGAGAGGGGCCCCGGGGTAGCTGGGGAAGAATAAGAGGGCCCCTGGGTGGCTGTGGGAGAAGGAGAGGGTCCCTGGGTTGCTGGGGGAGGAGGAGAGGCCCCCCATGATGCCAGAGCCAGTTGCCAGGGAAGAGAGTGGAGCTGAGCCAGTCCTGCATATCTGACATCAAAGCAAAACATGGCGGAGCTGGAGCCTTTTGCCCTACACAGTGACAGCACCCGAGGTGGAAGGTGAGGGGTAGCGGGGCTGTGACATTATATAACATATGGACTCTGTACATTATTGGTAGTTTTGGTTGGAGTTGTCCTTTAGATGTTTAACTCTGTTTTTTTTCCCCCCAGCTGTGAGGGACTGAGGAATGACAACCCACTATGCTGGGACTTATAGTGCCCTAGAATGTGGAGGACTGAGAAATCCTCAGTCCCTCACAGAGGGCACTACAAGTTTCAGAATAGCAGGCTGCCATGCCTTAGTCCCCACAGAGGGCACTACAAGTCTTAGCATAGCAGGCAGTAGTTCCTCAGTCCTCTACAGAGAGCAGTACAAGTCCAAGCATAGCAGGCTTCCATTCCTCAGGGAGGAATGGCAGTGCACTATACTGGAATTTACAGTGCCCTCTGTGGGGACTCAGGTATGGCAGCCTCCTGCAGTGGGACTTGTCATGCCCTAGACTGTGGCGGACTGAGGAAGGGAAGTGTAAGGGGGTCTCTGGAAACTCTGATGCAAGGGGGAGCCCCCAACATTCCCCCTAAATCAGTGTTCCCAGAACTCCTCTTACATCAGAGTCTTCAGAGTTCCCTCTTACAGTGTAAGGGGGAAACTCTGGAGACTCTGATGTAAAGGGGGCTCTGTGAAATTTGATTTAAGAGGGGGACTCTAATGTTAAGAGGAATTCTGTGGACTCTGATGTAAGGAGGAGATGCTGGGGGAATCTGATTTAAATGAGAACTCTTATGTAAGGGGGACACTGAACTCTGATGTAAGGAGGGACTCAGGGAATCATGACCTATAAGAAAATGCTGGGGACTGTGATGTAAGAGCAGACATATATATATATATATATATATATATATATATATATATATATATATATATATATATATATATATGGTTGCCACTTACCATGTGAAGGAGTTGTCAGTTTTGCATGATCCATGAAGGTGTGTTCCTAAAAAAAGACAAACTGGGAGAGTTAGAGTCAAAGACAATAGTTATTTGGATAGTATGTGTTGGAAATTGGAGACCTAGTTAGACCTTACGTCCAAGGTCCTCTCTATTTACCGACTGGATAGTACAGGGGAGGTTTTTATGCAACAGCATAATAACTCCTGCCTTGCAGCCTACAGCTGGGGGCCCCATCAACTCACCTATCCAGAGTTTTTTCAGACAAAGGAAATTGACTTCTGCTAAATGGGTTTTCTGAAACAGAGCGATGTCTGCCCGTAAGCATTTAGGGTAACGCAGCACCTTCATGCCTTTTATAGGATAGCAGAGACTGTTGACATTCCATGAAATTACTTTTACATCAGCTATTGCTGATGCACAGTGCATTGAAAGCACTGATTAGCTGAAGCAATGAAAGCTTTGCCCAATCAGGGCACATAGCACTGTCAAAAGCCATGATTGGGCACTGTCATGGTGACTCTATTCAATCATGGCTCATCGCTCTTAGTCCCACTCCACAATATAAAAATATTCTTCCCATAGTGGCCATTTGCAATGTAATATTGACCTGGAGATAGACTCTGTTCAGTGCTACTAGTGACTTAGTGCACTATAGTGGGCTATTGTGATTCTATTGTGAGTGTAAAGTATCAGTTTAGTGTGAATCTTGTATTAGTGCAGCATGAGTGTTTTGCAACTATTCATTTTTACTTTAGCATCAGTTTACTGTGAATCTACTGAAAGTGCAGTGTGAGTGTAGTGCGACCATTACTTTTTCCTTTATGGCAGTTTACTGTGAATCTAGTGATAGTGCAGTGTGAGTGTAGTGCGACCATTCCTTTTTACTTTATGGCAGTTTACTGTGAATCTAGTGATAGTGCAGTGTGAGTGCAGTGCGACCGTTCATTTTTACTTTAGCGTCAGTTTAGTGTGAATCCAGTGATATGCAGTGTGAGCGTATTGCAACTATTCATTTTTACTTTAGTGTCACTTTCGTGTGAATCCAGTGATAGCGCAGTGTGAGTTTAGTGCAACCATACATTTTTACTACTGTCATTTTTATTTGTCAGGGCAGGTTTCCTGCAGTATATTTCAGTGCATTACTGCAGGTTTAATGCAGTATATTGCAGTGTGTTAGTGCACATTTATCGCAGTATATTTCAGTGTGCTGGTGCATGTTTACCACAGTATATTACAGTGTTTTAGTGCACATTTACTGCAGTATATTGCAGGGCATTAGTGCACATTTTACGCCGTATATTTCAGTGCATTAGACTACATTTATCGCAGTATATCGCAGTGCGTTGGTGCACATTTACCGCAGTGTATTTCAGTGCGTTGGTGTACATTTACCACAGTATATTGCAGGAAGTTAGTGCACGTTTATAGCAGCATATTGCAGTGTTTTGGTGCATGTTTAACACAGTATATATCAGTGTGTTGGTGCACATTTACTGCAGTATATTGAAGTGCATTAGTGCACATTTAACCATTTGAGGACCGCCCCATGCAGATATACTGTGGCAGGGCGGCCCTCCTGCATGCTCTGGGTCTGGGGTACGTGTGCGTTCTGCCTATCCTCCAAATGATCAGTGGGTCCCGGTGGACATTGCATCCGCCGGACCTGTAGAACAGCTCCTGCTGTGTCCAATCCTGCTTCTGAATCTGCATTTCAATGTGCTGGTTTTACCTTCATTGCTATGTTTTGTATGCTACCAGTGTAAAGCCATGCATCAACCCTTTATAATGATCACCTATGGATGTTTGTGTTGTATGGTTTGATACATGGAAAACTTGACAGAAGTTCTAATTCTTCACCACTCTTTTCAGATCTATAAAAGTTTTGCCTTCAGTTATACTTTAAGTACACTTTAAGATCATGTAAAAACCCAGTCTGGTGAAGTCCCAGACAATCTGAGAATATCAAATGATATCTGATTTGTTGCAGATCATACACACATAAGCTCATTTTTTTTATATTATAGTCCTTACAATGAAAGCATTATTATTTACTTTATTAAAAAAAATGCAAATGATTGTAGGAAAATGGGTAGAGATGAGCATCTCAACATTTACAATATGATTCTAAAATACAAATAAATTAAACGTAGCATCGTAAAACAAAACTGATTAATTAGGTTTAGTAAATTATTTGGCTAGCGCACCTTCAGACTAAATTGTACTCTCTCCTAAAATTTGCAGTTTGGCATGAAATTAGGTTATATAATAGGAGAAATAGTCTTCTTGGCATCCTCTTGTTTTTCTTTCATTAAGCAAGCCTGGAGTTATTGTGTACTTTCACTGTAACATTTTTTTTTTTTTTTGTATACAATTAATAAAGGGTACATTTACTGTAATAATGGTATGATTAGAGAAGGTAAATACTTTTTTTGCATCTAAAACAAAAACACAAGATTGAGAGAAAAATGCATTCTCATAAATTCAAATCTAATCATTATTAAAAATGTATAATATTCTTTATACATGGTATATCCTGTGGACTGGACCTAGTGGATTCAAAGACGATAGATAGATAGATAGATAGATAGATAGATAGATAGATAGATAGATAGATAGATAGATAGATAGATAGATAGATAGATAGATAGATAGATAGATAGATAGATAGATAGATAGATAGATAGATAGATAGATAGATAGATAGATAGATAGATAGATAGATAGATAGATAGATAGATAGATAGATAGATAGATAGATAGATAGATAGATAGATAGATAGATAGATAGATAGATAGATAGATAGATAGATAGATAGATAGATAGATAGATAGATAGATAGATAGAGAGATAAGCTGATTGTACCTGGGCTTAATTTGAGATGGGTTCTGTGAACATTACTAAAGTTCTGGTGCTGAACCGGAACCTTATAGACATCAATGGTAGCTGAATGTTAAAGAAAATAGTTCTGCTCATTTGGTGGACTAATAAACAAAAGATTGCCAAACAAATGGCATGGGGGAATGACACTGCATTGAGAGACATGTAATAAAGCAAAAAAAAAAAAAAAGTAAAACAATTTATTTTGGTGAGGAGTAGTAATTTAGTAATGCTTAAAGTTAAACATTAGAATGCAAAACCACAATAAATAACATTGGGGTAACTGGGGGGTGTTCTGACCCTGTGAAGTGACACATCTTTGTGATGTATAGAACCTACTACAGCATTACTGGCATTTACAAAAAAAAAATGTGTTTAAATCACTGGAAAGATTACATATATATGTTGCCATTTGTTCTGTTTGTAAAAAAAAAACGGCTGGGGTTTCCTTAAATTACACTAGGCCATGATCCTAGATGAGAGACTGGTATAGATGTTGATGGTTTACCCACATAAATAAAGAGGTATGGGTTCCCAACAAATTCACACTAGACCATTTAGGTATTAAAAAAAAAAAGATTTGAGGTTCCCACCAAAATAATCCATGTCAGACACGTACCTGGGTATGAGAATTCAATTTAAATATATAGTCGCTCTGGCAAGGTAGCCCCCATGTTCAGGACATGTGGCCTGATATGGTTCGGGAGGAAGGGTTCACGTTTATCCCTTCCCTTTTCTCATCTCTCAGGCTGCATGGTTGGTCATGGGTCTGGTATAGAACTTGGGGGGCCTTCACACCATTTTTTTTTCAACTATCCAGGCTTATTTGCTTACAAGGCCAGGGGCTCATAGATAGATAGATAGATAGATAGATAGATAGATAGATAGATAGATAGATAGATAGATAGATAGATAGATAGATAGATAGATAGATAGATAGATAGATAGATAGATAGATAGATAGATAGATAGATAGATAGATAGATAGATAGATAGATAGACAGATAGACAGATAGACAGATAGACAGATAGACAGATAGACAGATAGACAGATAGACAGATAGACAGATAGACAGATAGACAGATAGATAGATAGATAGATAGATAGATAGATAGATAGATAGATAGATAGATAGATAGATAGATAGATAGATAGATAGATAGATAGATAGATAGATAGATAGATAGATAGATAGATAGATAGATAGATAGATAGATAATCTATATAGTGATAAGCGATGTTAGATAGATAGATAGATAGATAGATAGATAGATAGATAGATAGATAGATAGATAGATAGATAGATAGATAGATAGATAGATAGATAGATAGATAGATAGATAGATAGATAGATAGATAGATAGATAGATAGATAGATAGATAGATAGATAGATAGATAGATAGATAGATAGATAGATAGATAGATAGATAGATAGATAGATAGATAGATAGATAGATAGATAGATAGATAGATAGATAGATAGATAGATAGATAGATAGATAGATAGATAGATAGATAATCTATATAGTGATAAGCGATGTTACCAAAAGTTTTGGGGATGCCTGCCTTTAGACGCAAATTAACTTTAATGGCAACCCAGTCTTAGTCAGTCAACATTGAGTTGGCCCACCCTTTGCAGCTATAACAGCTTCAACTCTTCTGGGAAGGCTGTCCATAAACTTTAGGAGTGTTTCAATGAGAATGTTTGACCATTCTTCCAGAAGCTCATTTGTGAGATCAGGCACTGATGTGAATGAAAAGACCTGGATCACAGTCCCTGCTATAATTCATCCCAAAGGTAATCTTTTGGGTTGAGGTCAGGACTCTGTTCAGGCCAGTCAAGTTCCTCCACCCCAAACTTGCTTATCCATGCCTTTATGGACCTTGCTTTGTGCACTGGTCCAAATCCTTTGATGGAGGGTGGAATATGATGTGGGGTTGTTTTTCAGGATTTGGGCTTGGCCCCTTAGTTCCAGCAAAGGAAACTTCTAAGGCATCAGCATACCAAGATATTTTGGACAATTTCATGCTCCCAACTTTGTAGGAACAGCTTGGGGATGGTCCCTTTCTGACTGCACACCAGTGCAAAAACAAGGTCAATACGGACTTGGATGAGCAAGTTTGGGATGGAGGAACTTGAGTGGCCTGCACAGAGTCTTGACCTCAACCCGATAGAACACCTTTGCACGCAGTCACAGGAGCAGACATGCTGTGACCGAGCTCTGCACACCGTCAGCCAAACCACAGCTATCACCAGCACCAGGAGGACGGGTAATCACCCACGTTAGGCTGCACACTAGGAGACTGCCATGCAGCACTGGACCTTGGGGCAACCTAAGATGTGGCAGTATAAACAGAGGAATCGGCAGGGAATGGAACAGCCCCCTCCCTCTGGGCAGACTCCCTCTCCCAAGATGGCACGGGGGGGGGGGGTGACACACGAGGCAGCCTGAGCACTATGCAGCCTCACTCACTTCAGGCTAAAGTCTTCTCACCTGGAGCAGAAATGTGGGACCCTTTCTCCTCACAGTCATCAGAGGACCATGATGGGGATCCTCAGGGTGATTCCCTCTTCCTGCCCCCATCTCCTACAACTCCCCTGGGAATTCCAGAGCTTGCAGGCTCCACAAGGTCCTCAATGGACAGAAATATGGCAGAACTTTAATCAATCTTTAGCCGTGCTTCAACAGGAATTCTCTAAATCTTGCTCTATCATTACTAAGCAATCTTACTAGGCAAGACATACTGAGTTTTGGGCTCAGACTAGACACCATTGAAACTAAACAAAAAAAACAATGACAATTTATCACTTTTAACAGGTAGCGCTGTGATAAAAACAGCAATTATATTAATTCAAACTGTTGTGATATTAAATAAAAGTCCATGTAGTGTAAAACACCCAGTGCTTTTCTTTGTGCTGATAAATCATGAAGTGAGTGAAGTCCTTCTTATTTAGAATTTCCACTTCCAAACACCGTCTCACAATTACAATAGGTGATCCCTCTCCCCATGGATGTAGAATCACCAGCTACAAATGCCTTCCACTCTCATGGTCGGCAAACCAGCTATAGTTAATCAACTCACTCCGCACAATGTAGTGGGTAAAATGTGTTGGGAAAACAAAAGGGAAACCTAAAATGGTATAGTAACCAAAAAAACATTACATTTACTTAAAATTATAAAGAGCTGCTCACATTCTTTAAAAACAATTCATGTGTTTACACATGTGGATCACATAGACAACTTATGTGATGTCCTGCCTCACCACCAATGAACGCTGCCCGATATACATCCCAGTGTCTCCTCTGGTCGCCGTGTAGCCACGCCCCGTATCCAGGTGAGTATGCTCTGCCAAATCACAATGTCGGTAATATACTCAACTAAGTACTCTATAATAACACATATCTGCAAAGATTTAATTCCCCCTCTAAGAGAGCTAGGGCTTTCCTCTATTATTTCACACAGAAAGCAGATATCTTAATGTTACAGGAGACACACTTTTTGAAGCCCTCAACTCTGAGGTATCTCAGTGCTCAATATACACAGTTCTGTTTATCTTCTGGTACCAAGAAAAAATGGGGGGTTGCCATCTGCTTTTCTCATAAGGTGCCCTTTACTCCTGTCACCATAGTCAAGGACAAAGAGGGTAGTTATATAATGGCAGTGGGTCCTATCAATGACCAATTGATTTTTTTTTTTTATCTCCTACTATACTCCTAAATCAGGTCAGCTAGAGTTCTTTCATAGCATGCTAGCAGTACTACTCCCGAAGTCACAAGGACAGGTGATCCTGGGAGGGGACAGTAACTTACCCATAGATCAGATGTTAGATAAATCGACTCCTAACAAATCCATACTCAAACATGGATCCAAAAATAGTAGTAAACTTGCATGGTTGCTTTAATACTAGGACCTAATGGATGCTTGGAGGGTGGATAATCCCTCCATCAGAGATTACACACACCATTCACATGTACACAGTACATATTCACAGATAGATCATATATTTATAAGCTCCCCATGACTTCTGCTAAAATTCTAGCTACTCTGTGGCCAGATCACTCTCCAGTTCGGGTTATCCCTATCTAAACTGCAGAAAAAAATGTGTCCCTCCACATGTCTTAATGTGACTCTGTTAAATGACCTGATTTTGTATTAAGAGATAGAGACGGAGCTGCTCACATTTTTTCACAAGAACATGTCCTCGGCTACGTCCTCTTTTATCAACTAGGCGGCCCATAAGGCCACTCCCCTGAGGTAAGTTAGTACAGGTAGTGGCCAGGATCAAACGAGCCTGTGATGGAACGATCATACAACAAGAGAAAGATTTGAATAATCTATTGTTCAAACAACGAACGTCACCACAAATAGATATCAGACATAAAATAGATATGGCTAGATTGAACTTAAATTTTAATCTTAAATTTGAGTCTTACCACTCAGGTGGAAAGGTGCATACGTTGGTCACAACATAGATACTATACTATGGGGGATATACCCATCACCTTATTAGTCAGAAAATTGGTTCCCAATCCTTACACGCCAGCCTTACCTAAACTCAGACTAAATACCGGACATTCGACCCAAAATCCTGAACTGGTTTTAAAAGAATGTGCTAAATTTTATTTTACATTATACAACATTCCAGCGCAGAACCATCAGGGCACAGTGGATGAGTTTTTCCATAATATTTCTTTGCTTAAATTGACACAAACTCACACCAGATCTCATGGACAAGGAATTTTCAGGGATGGAAATCAGACAGGCCATCAAAAGTTTGAATCCCTCCAAAGCACCAAGCCCCAACAGGTTTTCAGGTCAATACTACTGGAAATTCCAAGAGATCTTGACCCCACATCAGTGTGCTTTTTTTAACGCAATCTAACAGGGTAAAAGTTTTCTGGTACAGGAGACCATGGTGTACATACATGGTATTCCAAAACCAGAGAATGACCAGGGAAGTGCAAACTACTGCTCAATCTCCTTGATAAATACTGATTTAAAAATTGTGTCCAAAGTCCTGGCAGCTAGAATAAATTCCTTTCTCGCACAATATATACATCGGGATCAGGCAGGGTTTGTTCCAGGCCGCCAAGCGTCAGACCAAACCAGAAGGGTCATAGACATCATCTCAGCAATGCAATCTGACTGGGATGAGAGGGGACCTAGGCGGGGAATGTTGCTGTCCTTGGATATACACCAGGGTTTTGATTCCTTGTCTTGGGATTACTTATTTTATGTCCTAACTCAACTTGGATTTGGATCGCGATTTTTGACAGTGCTCTGGGTTCTATATAGTTCCCCTACTGCGTCCTTCATGATAAAGGGATATTTCTCAAGTCCCATTTCTATCTATATCGTCAGGGCTGTCCACTCCGCTACTTTAAAGAGGAAGTAAACCCTCCTCTGACACTTTTACCTATAGGTAAGCCTATGATAAGGCTTACCTATAGGTACTGTAAATATCTCCTAAACATGTACCGTTTAGGAGATATTTACCTTACATGCAGCCAGTGACGTCACTGGCGCATGTGCTCTGAAGGAACGGCCGCTGGTGCCTTTTCTTCAGACCCCCGTGCCGTGACTGTCAGCTCCCGCGCACGCCGGCCAATCAGATGGCTGGATGCCGCGATCCCGGAAGACAGGCGACTGGACATGTCGCCCGTCATACAAGGGAGCAGGCGGCACGGCGGGGGCTCGTTCTAAGGTAAGTATTTCATAATGAGCTAGTATGCGATGCATACTAGCTCATTATGTGTTTCTCTTACAGGTTCCAAAAAAAAAGTAATATGGGTTTACAACCTCTTTAAGTTCTGGCTCTGGAGCCACTAGCAATTTAAATTTTCACCTCTATTAATATTTGGTGTATAGAATGTGGCAACAGAGAACATAAATGTGTCCTCTTTGCAGATAACATCTTGATGATGGTCTCATCACCTATCACTACTCTTCACAACCTGTACACAATACTTAAATGTTTTACAACAATCTCGGGTCTTAGAATAAACCATGACAAGTCACAGGCCATGAATATCTCTTTAGAGGAAAGAACGCTCCTATCTCAATCTTACAATTTTATTTGACACTCAAAGGCTCTCCCATATTTGGGTAATAACCTGACTCTATCCTTGCCCAATTTATACTCCCAGAATTATCCAGCACTTTTCAAATGTCTAACAGCTGACATGGACAAATTGTTCCTCTACCCTTCATTGTAGTATTGCAGACTACACTCTGTGAACATGAACATTCTCCCGAAAGTCTTAGACCTATTCCGAACATTGCCATTTGCACTTGTCAGGTCAGATTTGTTAACATTTCAAAAGAAAAGTTTAACCTTTATTTGGGGAAACAAGAGGCCTAGGGTGAAAAAGCATACTTTATTCACTCGCAAGACGGGAGGCGGGTTGGGGACACCAGACAAGCTAAAGTATTTTTATGCGGCACAGTTGGCCCAGCTATTCAAATTTCAAATTTCATTCCAATCAGCCTCACCCTATCTGGATGCAAATGGCAGCGTATGCATGTCTAGATAGACTGATTTCTCATATACTATTTTCTAATTTCAATCCCAGCACACCCCTCTGGCCCCATTTTTAGAAATAGGGAATTCACCCCGGGCCTCACCCCCAGAATATTCGACTAGTGGTCAAATAGGGATTTTCTGCGCATAGCGGATTTATGTGATCATAGGAGAATATTGTCAAGACAGGTTTTTTTTTTTTTTAATGGTATTTTTATTAATACAAAGGTATACATACAACAGTCAACAACAATGGCAACAAAGCAGTTTACAAAAGACAGTAAATATAAAAGGAATTACAGTACATACACAATGACCAGACAGCCACCAGTAAAATCAAGCATAATAAACCATCTCAAAACTGTATTGGAAAGTAAACCCCCTCCCCTCCCACCAAACCATCTGACCTATGTAGAAACAAAATTGTAATTGGAGTACCAGTACCGCATTAAGAACTTATATACCATAAAATGACTTAAATTGGGGCCAAGCAATAACCACGAACATGGAGCAGCAACAATACTTCTCAGATATCATGTAGGGGAAAGCTTAGTCTGCAGGGTCACCCAAAATCATGTTCAGGATGTCCCCCCGTAAACTAGGTCCCATCTACACCTCCAGGAATCCCGAAACCGAGTCCACCCAGACCAACCAGATTTTATCACATTTTTTCGGGCAACCCCTAGCCCTATAGTTAGCTTGTAGAGAGGTAAAGCATTATTAATGAGAGAGACCCAAGCCCCCACAGAGGGGGGGATCAGGATTCTTACACTGCAGTGCATTCATCTTTTTAGCGTAAAAGAACAGGATACAGGATAATTCCTTCTGAGACTGCCGGAAGTCTTCCTCAGAGAGGTTTCCAAGTAGACACCTGTCAGGAGAACAGACAATCGGAAGAGCCAGCTTTTCCTCCATGAGTCGACACACCCCCTTCCAGAAATCTCAGACCCTGGGGGCATGCCCACACCATATGGAAAAAATCTCCTTTAGGTGCCTGACACCGTAGACAATCCGCATAGGGAAGCCTACCCATGTGATGTAATCTATACTGAGTATAAAAAATTCATTGCACGTAAATTGAGTTGTATCACTCTGTCACCTGCTGCTATAATCCCATAGAACTGGGACCAAAGCAGCTGTCAAGACAGGTTTTAATAGAGAAACATCAAATGCCGGCTTCAGAATTTTTTTGTTATACTCAGATAACACATTTCTTAAATACCTTATCAGGGAATTCTGATATAGTAACCATGTTCCCCCATGGAATATTTGTGTCAGAAGTTTGATATGATTCAAGGACATTATTCTGAAATGTATACTATTTTGACAAATTCCCCTGTTAAACAGGGCTACATGGAAGAATGAGAAGTAGACCTCCAGGAAACTGAGCTGTATGAATGGCATTCTTTAGCCCAGGAGGCTTCAAGGTCTCTCATTAATACCTCAATTATCGAAGTGCACTACAGAGTGCTTTTGAGATGGTACATAGTACCAGCTAGGCTGGCAACCTAAATAACTGGAGGGTCTTCCGGACGACAAGAAGGGACGATGTACCACATATGGTGGCAGTGCGCTACGGTAAGGCATTACTGGATTGGGGTAAACAATTTCAATTTACACTCTCACCCAAAAAAAACTTGTCAAATCCCCAAGACAAGCTTTGCTGGGCTGCAAGGTGGAGGCAGCCTCAAGAACCCAGAGATGTCTCATAGCCTTTATTTTCATATCAGCAAAAATTATTATAAAAAAATCTTGGAAATCGGCCATCTTGCCATTCGAACAGCTCAATAACAAGCTTTCCTGGATTATGATTAATGAGCGAATGTCAGTGATCTTTCATGATAAAATGTGAATGTATGAGAAGGTTTGGGACTCATGGGTCAAGTACCTGACTGGAGATCCTTGATCCATACCCGATTAAGGCAGCTTCAGGATGGTGGGATTCGGCATGTGAGGTCATACCTTACTTTTTTCCCTCAACCTTTCCCCTCTTCTCTTTTTCTCTTCTCTGTCTTTGCTATTATATCTCTTGGGTCTTCTTGCTTATTCCCTATAAACCTAGATAAGTGACTACTTCCTGGTTACTGGGTGACGAGGGATGCAACTTCCTTTTCCTGGAGGTATAGGCCCCCTTCCATTAATGTATACAGCTACAGCCAGGCGCATCTCCAACCCATTAAGGTTTATGTGCTGACCATAAGGTTTGAAATGCAATATGTAGTTGCTCTGTCCTTTATTGTATAAGAAGCCTGAGATGTGCCTTGTTAATGTAACATTTTGTGTTTGAACAAATTTTGGGTTAGCCCACACTGATAATACAATCTATACTGACTGTGAAGACATTTTTTTTAAAGGAACACTTCTTTTTTATATGTTTTTTTTATGTTTAAAAATGTTGGGTCTTTTACCCATTCAGTACGTATTTCACATTGTGGAGATATGAATTCCTTGTCATATCTATTGTATACTTTCTTGTGAAATACTTCAATAAAAACACTGAATCAGAACACCTTTGGGATGAATTAGAGCAGGGACTGTGAGCCAGGCCTTCTCATCCCCATCAGTACCTGACCTCACAAATGCGCTTCTTGAAGAATGGTCAAAGATTCTCATAGACACACTCTTAAACCTTGTGGACAGCTTCCCAGAAGAGTTGAAGCTGTTATAGCTGCAAAGAGTGGGTCAACTCAATATTGTACCCTACAGACTAATACTGGGATGCCATTCAATTTTATGTGCATATGAAGGCAGGCATCCCAATATGTTTGGTAATATAGTGTAGATACAGTTTGCCCAGATTGACCAATCAATGCAGTCCCTAGGTGGCTTACCTTTTGATTGCCTTTGTTTTGGCAAAGTTGTTAAGGTAAGTCTAAGTTTATTTTATTTTTGTTTGTTTTTTAGTTTTTTTGTGGATCCTCCCTGGGTCAGTATAACAAAATGAGTCCACAGCTTACACTGATGAATGCTATGATCTTTGATGCAAAGATGGCCAGAAGGGCATACAAGAACAATGTGTATCCTTTTGTCTGCTATCCTGCTATGAGGGCTAAAGTTTTAAATACTGGCTTCATAAGGAAGTGATAAGTGCATCCTTTCTGTTTTAAAGCAGGTGCATATTGTTTTCCCATATAGTTTAAAAATAATATTGAGCAAAAAAAACATATAGTTTCTCACTGCATTAAACAGATCACCTAGTGAAACTTGTATTTTATTACATGTGAACTATGTAAAGGTATTCTACCAGGAACCATACCAAAGCTACTGCTAATATAGGTATTTTAAAGACAAAGACTCCTGCTGGACCCATCCATCCATTATTTCCAGGTTGCTGTCCTTTAAATTCCATTTAAATTTGTTTGCTTCTTCGACATATGTATATTCATCAGAAGCATATAACAACTTGATGACCTTTTCTATTCTTATATCGTACAAAAGGGGGTATTTTATTGTCATTATAATAAAATCTATACATTTCCATATACCAGAGAGTATATAATTTCAATTATATTAAAAAACTCTATTTGAATATTTTGCCCACAGGTAACTCCTGCTGTGCTTGTATGTAGCCTACAGGTTTAAATACAGTTTTAATTTCCTTGTCACAACATTGCTATCTATAATTATAAGTACACTAGGAAATCTGAACAGTAGGAAACTCAACGTTTTATTAAAAGGAAGCCATTTTTCAAAATGTATCTTACATCTAATAATGTTCATGTTATCTAACTGGCATCTATAAAATCATTTTTTTTTTTTTTTTTAATGATTGTGGAGTAGTAACTATCCAGCAATTTAGTAGGGATATCATTCAAATCAAAGTACTAAAATCAGATTTTATACCAATTTGTATCTATATATCTCGTTTTCTCATTACCCAAATCACAATTCCTAAAATAAGTCAATTGGTTTCATAGCTGTTATTAGAGGTTTATACCCTGCCATTAGAAAATCATAGCAGATGGAAATGTTGAGGATATAAGTGCACTTAACTCAATAGAAACTAGTTAACAAAACTTCAACTAAATTATTATTCTACATGCTTTATAGAATGGCAGTGGGCCAACAAAGCACTCAGGGAAATTCATTCATTGGCTTGAAGAATACTGGGCTTGTAATTAAACTGAGACAGCAACACACTAAAAAATACAAAAAATATTTTCAAGTTGAAAATGTAACACTAGAAGGTAGAGATTTATTTTCACAATGTGCTTTGGCAATATTGGTAAAAATGCATGCAGCAGGCAGGGATGACTGACAGTTATTAACTGATGAGTGCTAACCACACAAATGCTGTGACTGCAGTCCATTTGAAAATTAAATTGGAAACTGAAAGTTTATACACATTGGAACAATCCCAACAGGCTGTCAGGATTTAATCCATGGAGAGCTGTGGATTCAGAAGGAAAATCAGCATGATTCCCTAAAAAAACTAGTTGAGGCTAGTTGACTAGCCTCAGAACATATATTTCTATTTTACGTTTTCTGCTGATAGTCAGCATGAAACAATATCCTTGCAATGTCATATTCAGACATGCAGTCTTTAAAACATATTTGACTACTGCTAGTAAAAACAAATACTATCCTTTTATTGTTAAAATGTCAAAGCCAAAAATTGTTTTTCTGTTTTAGACAGAATGGAAAAAGATTAGAAGCCCTGTCAGATTTTCATTGCTGTCCCAGGCTCTATTAGAGAGATTTTCTACCACTTTGTGCCCCGTTGACAAAGTTTTACCAGACAGGGAGTGAGGGTAATTCTCTATCAGCAGCAAAGACAGAAATAAATATAATCGTCTTTAGTAGAGTAGGGGGAACACTGTAATCTCTATCTGACTTTTGATTTCATGTTTATGTTGCAGATTTTCACTAACTCCCTGTTTTGTGTTGTCAGAACAAGAAACAATTAGTAGAAATATCTTTAATGGAACCCCAGATAGCTTTAAAAACCCTTTAGGATTTTTAACCCTTCCCACTCTATCCAAAAAAAAAAGTTTGTCTTGATATGTACTTCACTAATCATATTTGTCCATAGTAAAAATTACATACAGTATTCCTTATATTCCGGTATTCCTTTATAGCATTTTAGTCAAACTCAGATACACATTTAGCATCAGAAGTGAAGAACAATTGTTGCATGTTTGTTTTTTGGATTAAAAATAATGCTTTTGAATGTTCTTTCTACAAAGATCATTGGTTTACATTCTATTTCACATCTCTGTCTGTGGAGAAAAAAATATTATTATTGCAGTAGACTTCTTTCACACAAGTACCAACATGCACTTACCTATAAGTAAAAAAAAAAAAATAAATAAAGCATTAAAAAAATATATAAAGAGATTTCATTCAGAACATCATTTGTTATCCCATGATATAAACAATATGTGCAGCACTAATGAATAATTAACATATGATAGTTATTAACAGAACCTGGTATGGATATCATGTGACTGTGCAAACAGTGTAAAATACATATGCATAAAATAAACTGATAAAAAATAATAACACAGTGAACAAAATCCCATCATCATGAAAGTGGCATGGCATAAAGAGATAGTGCAGAGAAAATGGAGTCCTTGTGTATCACAATGAGTGTGAATCAACTAATCTTCAAAAACATGCTCTAAAGGTGAATATAGAAAAATATATTGCTGTGACACAGTCCACCACCAATCACATAAGGAGGCTTACCGAAGTGAGTGGACCCAGTTTGGCATACGCCTAGGGGGTCAACTCATGCGTTGGTGTATGTACACCCAATATACAGGGGAGAATGATAAGTATCTCCTCCCATCAATCTCTTTTGTAACTCTCATGTGCTGGGAAAACTCTTTAACCATCATCCATGGAAATGCTATGTAAAGAATGCTCTCAGGTTTGGATGGATTTTCTCCAATAATCACCAAGTGGATAGGTCATCAAAGAAATTAAACAAAAAACTTGTACAAGTAGTATTCAGCCTGATCAATCTCTTCTCTTGATTTGACGGTGTCTACAAACCGTGGACATTGATATATGGGAATCATAAGATGGTTGCTGATGTCTGATGCTCTGACTAGTATGGCAGTATGGAGATACAGCAGGTGACTATGTCTTCTTTAGCGAGGTTACACTTCATCATTTCATGATGCCATCAACGATCCAAGATTATAAAACACTGTGCTTCCAGTTTGTGATGAAATGTAAATATTTTATTTTAATAGATAAAATAATTTCTGTGTTGTTCGGTTGAGTTGTGGAATCATACCAATTTTTATTTGATAATCAGTGGTCATAAATCCCTCTAATGTACTTTTGCATCCATGTTACTATATTTAGTTAGTAAATAAAGTATTTAAAAAAGAAAAAGCATTTTTGCTAAGACCCAATTAAATATTCAAAGTGAACACAGCTGCAGCTTTTATTATGTCTTTTTGTAATGCTCCAAACTAGACCATTCATTAACATTGTTCTATTTGCAAAAACATTTGCCAACTCTTAATGTTCGAGGTATACCGTATGATCAGGATTGTGGCTAATTCATAAAAACACAAACACTTGACTTTTGTTTTGTATATTTTTTGTTTCCTTTCCTATACTACTAGTAAACTTTATTAAATTTCCTCTTTAAAAAGGTCATTATTTAAATATTGCTACTTATTTGGTCCATTTTTAAGCCACTCACAAGCTGAAAGGGTAGCCTCTGGGATACAAAAGTGTTGCATGAAATTCCTTTAAGCTTTACATAGGTTAAGAAAAGGTAGTCTTTTTAGGTATATTATTTACTAAAACTGCCTTCAAACAGAACATATAAATGTGTTGCTTAGCAACTAATGGAACGGCAGCGGGTGTTTATTATTTGTGCAGTGCATTTAACCAATGAAGTGCACTTTGAGATTCAACATTTCCTTAAAATTATTACTTAGTATTGGTACATATTTCCTTTCAAGCTGAAACATCTTTGCCTGCATTAAAATTAAATTTAGCTCAAAATTATGCTAAATCATATTTAAACTCAAGAAGTTACTTGAAAATGATTTGTCTAACCATAAAATACAATGAAATAATAAACATATACTGTGTTAACAAGTGTACTAAATATTAAAACATACAAATTTAAAGATGTAAAAATATACATTTTTTTTTTATTTATTTTAACAAAGTCATCAATGGCAGTCAAAACAATGTACGAATGTAACTCTATTGATGCAAAGGAAAAGTGCCATTTGCTTCATTTTTTTTTTACTGTAGCCTACTTTAGGATATAGTCTTGTCAGTTGTGCTTGTGGTAATTTTGCTGTTGGTATTCATTTTCATTTCATTAAAGGGTATATACAACTAAAACATTTTCCTTTTAGCTTTGGATGGAGTGGTTTAGGGATTAGAACTCCTGTCATGCTTTTATTGCTGTCTATGGCATTGCTAGGGGAATAGCTCTCTATATGTTTTCATTACCACTGTCACCGGAACTTTAAACATATTTTTTGCTGTTACTGTTCGCAAGGATAAAGTCCACCTTTACACTTATGCTATAGTGAACTGGGTGGTCCATATAACCTATGGCTACTTCAAGAAGCAAAAATGTTCCTCACACCAAGTGAGAGAACACCTATAATGGTGATTGGTCAAAGTTTAGAATATAATCCCACATTCAGATCTCTTTACATTAGCTAGCATGAAAACTGGACATCGTAATTTTTTCAAAGCTTGTTCTAAAAAGGCGGATCATTGGAACTTTTTGTGTGCTCCTACCAGCAGAATAAACTCTACTGCCCAAAATAGTAAATGTTTATTTCTGTTTTCCTACATTTTTATATTATAGTATTCAAACATACAGTACATGTCTGTAATTTCTCTTTTGTGTAGTTTTTGGAATTTTTACCTTAGTATGTCTGATTTGAGTGAGTCACCTATGCTATGTTTCACAGCACTATTTTACCTCCCAAAAGTAAGCTCCCTCCTAATTCTTCCTCCACCAAAGAAGGATCTTGTTCAGCTGAGCAAGTTACCATTAGCATGAATCCCTGACAATCTTATAATTAGGTATCTTTCTTAAGGAAAAAATGTACTTTAATTTACTATGAATGTGCTGCATTATTCACTATTCACTATTGTCAAAAGTATTGTGACGTGGAGGTCGTGGCTTGTGTGCGATCAGAATGGCCGCTTAAGCCTGGAGCTCTGTAGAGTCAAACGGAGAAACCCAGCAATCCAGCGGGCATTCTGCTCCTACAAAGTCCTGTCACTACTCCCCATCACCACCAGAGCTCCTACCAGTGATGTCGAGGAAGAAGAAAGATGAGAGGTGCCCAAAAAAGCTGACAGCCTTCTTTTTTCAGCTGCCACCAGGGAGAGGAAGGATGAACCAGGCACCCTCTTACACAGACCTACCAGACTGGGACACTGAAGCAGACCCTGCAAACACCCAGGGATCTCTCCCTGTCAGCCCAATCTTAAATAGCCCTGCCAAAGCTCGGATGAGGAAACATTCACCTCACGCTGCAGCCACAGTGAGTACAGATACACAGGCAGAGCTCACAGGCCTTAACTTGCAATCATCTATAGCAGCTTTCCCTACTTCTGGTCAACCTGTCCTTGACACAACCTTAAAAGATATGCTACTCCCACTACAATACTCCCTCATGGCAAATTTCTCCTCAATCATCCACAAGAGAGGGTGCATTACATTGAAAATAGAATGGAAGAATGCACTACTACAGTAAATGATCTAATTGATGTCTATAAAGAACAAAATTACGAAAAAGTATGAATAAAGGCAAAACTGGCAGCTCTTAAGGACCGGTTTGCGCTGCAATAATGTTAAACTCCGTGGCGTCCCTGAATCCATTCCACCATCAGACCTGCATAAATGCACCAGCGATCTGATCCCCAGTCTTCTCCTTGAAGTATTACCTATAGAACTGCATAAACAGAATTTCCAAACCCAAACATCTGGATGACTCATTTCCTAGATGAAAGTGCATTTCTTCCCAGTCAAGGAGCAATTTCTCTCTAAAGCAAGAGCACTCCCTGCTCTCCCTGCACCCTACAATGAAGTGCATATCTATGCAGATCTATCATAATATACCCTTAACCTAAGAAGACAAATAAAAGCAGTAACCAAAGCCCTCAACAATCACAAAATTTCATACATGTGGCGGCACCCTGCTATAGTGATTACTCATAAAGGAACATCTCACACTATCGCCAGCCTCCGGGATGGAATGAGGCTATTACATTCTTGGGATAAATTTCCAGAGGTCCCTAGAGAAGATTACAACTTCACTAAAAACTCTAGACCTCCACAATATGGCCATCAACATCATGGGAACTCTAGGTCTAAACACAAACGACTGCTAAATGTTCTCCCTACTATGACCCTACTGTCATGTCGGGCCTCTAGCTAGGCAACACCTGTTGATTGAATTACCACCCCCCCCCCCCCCCCCGCAGATGGTCAGCACCTCTTGAAACTTCTTTAGCTGGCCTTCAATTTTCTTGTTTTTGTTTTTGGTGTTTTCATTCTTTTGCGGATAGAGCATCCATCCTGCTCCTACTCCACATCCAATCGTACCCCACAGCTCTTCTATACGAAATCTACAAGGAAGCATTAACATTGTAACCATGAGTCTGTGTTCTCCTCATACACGAGCCATCCACACATCATTATGTCAATTGATATGCTATGCCTGAAGGAAAAAGGCTTGAACCATCCACCAAAAATAGCCTCTCTATGGAAAACAGCCTTGTCAAACAATTGCAATATTCTTTGTGTTTAGTAAACACATTTTGGCAAAGATGCTGCACCCTCTTACCAACACAAATCCTTCCCACTCATATACAAAGCCTGCTACCCCCAGAAACAATGAGGAGTGCTCATTGCTGTCCGAGACACAATTTCTTTCCAGCTGCAACAATGTATCCTCAATCCAGAGGGCCGATACATAATTCTATTATGCACCATAGAAAACACCCAGTACAGTCTAGTGGCTCATTATGCTCTCAATAATCACCAAATGTATTTTCTTAAAGCCACTTTTAAAAAAAGTGAAACCTCTCCAAAAGGGGCACCTAATAATTTATGGAGACTTGGTACCCAATAACAAGTTGGATGCTTCTTATGGGCCAAGAAGATTTGAATCACCTTTGAGTAAAATTATTAATACTAATGACTTATATGCTGTTTGGAGTTGTTGTACCTGTCTCCGCGTCACAATACATATTCACATATTGACCTCTTCCTCATTGATAAATGGCTACTTCTAAATGTCTCTGTCTCTCATATCTACACCATCACCTGGTCAGATCATGCACCAGTGAGCATTTGCATAACCAACAAACCATCACATCCACATACTTATTTATGGAGAGTGAATAACTTTCTCCAACAAAACCCAGCACACTCTGAGTTTCTTTCCAAACAACTCAACTGCACCAAATTACGCAGCCCTATGTCAGACGAGTGTGTGATGCTGGGGGGGCCAATGCGCGCCGGTGGCGGTGTGCTCCTGCCCTCTTTAGGTAGCGGGGATGCCAGTCCATGGGACAAGTGGCTGCAATTGCCGCTGGGTACCTGCATTTGCTCCCCACTGAAAAGAAAGATGGTCAGCTATTGTAAACACAGCTGACCGTTCTTCTCTCTGAAATGATCACAGAGCACCTGTGATTCTTTTATAGAGGAACACAAGTCTCTGTGGTCATTTCACAAGCCCACCCCACCCCCCCCCCCCACACACTTAGAAAACACTCCCCTAGGCTCACATTTAACCCTTTGATCACCACTGTGTTAACCCCTTCCCTGCCAATGTCATTATTACAGTAACAGTGCATATTTTTAGCACTTATTACTGTAGTAATGTCACTGGTCCCCCCAGTCAAAAATGTCAGTTAGGGGTCCGATCTATCTGCCGCAATGCCATAGTCCCACTAAAAATCGCAGATCACCACCATTACTAGTAAAAAAAATTTTTAAAAAATGACATGAATCTTTCCCCTAGTTTGTAGACGTGATAACTTTTGCGCAAACCAATCAAAATACGCTTATTGCAATTTTTTTTACCAAAAATATGTAGCAGAATACAAATTGGATTTTTTTTTGGGAATGTTATATAGCAGAATGGGAAAAAAAAAATATATATATATACCCCTATACAGAAGTTCAGATGTCATGCCTGCCTCCAAACGCCTTAAAAAAAAACGCCTGAAAAATGCCTGAAACAAAAACGCCCAGGTGTAAAAGGAGGGTAACACCATCCCTGCACTACTGAAATTCTAAGAAAAATAATCTGCTTTTTTTTTTCTGGTTCTGGACATGCTACAGAACTGAAACTTCACAGGTACACTTTTTAGACCCCCCAGACACTAAATCCAAAGAAATCTCTTTTTTTTTTTTCAATAATTGGCCCTCTATCAAAAACGACAATTTTTAAGAACTTTTTTTTGCCTGATTCATAGTCCCTGGGGCATGACCCAGAACCCTAGGCACTTTTTAGGGGCATTTTGATTCCAGAAGTGCAGGTCCCATTGATTTCAATGGGGTTCTGGAATCTGAACCAAACTTTCGGGAAATTCGGGTGCTCTGGTCGAACCAAACTTTTCAAAAGTTCGATCATCCATACTAATTAGTGGCAGTCCTCACACAACTGAAGGAATGGTTCCTAACATTACCCAGCACACCTTGGGGCTCTATAGAATCTACCCAAATGGGAGCCTGGATCCTTTAATAATTTTCCCCGACCATTAAAGCGGCACTACGATCTTGGAAGAAACTGAGCTAGCAAGCCCAAACGTACCCACACACAATCCATCTCCAGATGCCTTTTTTTTAATCATATTTTTATTTGCAGGAAGACAAAATTCACACGGTACAGAAACAATATAGAGGCAGAAAATATTCAAAACCAGGAGTGGTGCCCCCATAGAGCAAAATAGAACAAAAAACAATGTAGTGACAAAAGTAGATAATCCAACAGTACAGAGCAGCAAAGACTGTGAATCACCATTAAAAATACAGAAGCATACAAATATTTATATTATACACCTCAACGAAGAAATCGTGGGATCAGGTGGGGTTCAAATTGTAGGAGTCCCAGTCATCCCAGACAGCATTAAACTTAATGAGTTCATTTTGCACCCGTGCCGTCAGGGACTCCATTTCCCGGATATCCGAAACCAGCTTCAAAAACATGGGCTTATCCAGGGGGGGGGGGGGGGTATTGCTGTAGCCAACACAACAGGATAGCCCTCTTAGCAGCCAAGAGGAGGAAAGATATCAAATTGGCTGCAGGCTTAGAGACCCTAGGAAATGGTAGGCCCAATAGACAATGCAAAGGGTCCAGCGGCAAATCTAAACCCACCACAACTTGAAGTGTATCCAATACCATGGACCAAAAAGGGCGTACGAGGGAAAACATCCAAAAAATATGGTAAAGTGAGCCCCTCTCCTCCCTGCACCGCCAGCACCGGACGGAGCAGGAGGGATTCATCCTATGAAGGCGCACCGGGGTCCTATACCAAAAAAGGAGAATCTTGAGTGCAGTCTCTCTCTGCGCCACGCAACAAGATGATTTAAAAGTAGACGTCCACATTTTATTCCACATAGGCAATGTAATTGGTCGATCCAGTGTCCCAGACCACTTAAGCATGTAAAAGTGTGAATCCTCAGTAAGTGGAGCAGCGTCGTGTAAAATATTATAAATAGAAGACACCAAGCGACCCTGATGAGGACCACGTCCACACAACAATTCAAAGGCCGTGGGCCTCTCCAGGGCAAGCGAAGGCATTAATGTTCTAAAGAAATTGCGGATTTGGAGATAAAAATAAAAGGAATGCTTCAGCAGGGAGAACTTCTCTCGAAGCTTCTCAAACGTATAAAAGGAACGGGACACCGGATGAACCAAGTTGCGTAATTGGAAGAGCGGTGGTTGGGTCCAGGCCCATAATCTGCTCACCTGAAGACCATAGGGAAGCAATGGGTTAAACAGGATCGTGGTGAGGGGGGGCATGGCGAAGAGAGAGAGTATCGACCCAAACATTTGCGCCAGACCCCCATAGTGACCAGCATTGAATCCAAACACATGCCCTTCAGAACACAGTCTGTATGCAAGGCTGGTGACCAGAGCATCGAACATGGATGCACCGGATAAATCGCCCCTCTCTCAATTTCCGACCACCGGTTGGGGGCCAACCTAGAAGACCAGGAGGCCACCACCCTGAGGTGGGAAGCATAATAGTACTTCACAATGTCCAGAGCACCCAATCCCCCCCACCTCCGGGGAGCAAACACTACCGAGGAAGCCACCCTATGTGCCTTACTCAGATGTCTTTATCAGCCCTACACCCCCTTATAGACAAAATTTTCTTTGCCTCTTGGAAGAAGAAAGGTATACTCTACATTAATGACTTTTATGAAGGCAAAACCCTTAAACCTTTCTCATGCCTTCAAACTAAATACCACCTCCCACACAGTGACATATATCAGTACACCCAGATAACTCATTGTCTATCAAAAATTCCCAACTGGCCTTGCTTAATACCAAAACCAGCTTGGTCTTTCCTCACTTCCTCCACACCACACCAAAAGGGAATTTCCTTTTTCCATAACATCTTCCAACAAAAACGCCACTTCATCAAGACTCTCCCCTTCCAACAGTGGGAAGCAGACTCAATCCAGACATTCATAGATACTCAATGGGCCACTGCTTTTAAAACTACATACAGAGTTACATGCTGCTCCACACTATGGGAATTCTCCACAAAAATGTTGTTAAGATGGTATATAACTCCAGACAAAATCTCACGCTTCAGTCCTCAGCTGACTAATCAGTGCTGGTGAAATTGCGGTCAAAAAGGAGATATCCTACACATTCTATGGGGATGCCCTACGCTAACACCATACTGGACATCCATCTTTAACATTTTTTCTGAAATCGCTCAAATCCAGGACTAGTTTTACTGTCCTAGATATTGGTGTTCTCCCATATAAATCACTTTATACAACAATCCATATCCTTCTTGCCGCATGATTAAGTATCTCTAGAAAATGAAAGAGCCCTTTTTCTCCCATTATAACAGAAGTGATAGAGCTGTGTAGAAGCAGATACACCCCTCTTATGAGAAAATAATGGCTTCCTGCTTAGAGCTAGCAAATCACTCATCTCTTTAGTGGTTACCATGGAATACTTGGTATTCAACTCACCTTTAATCTTCTCTTAATGTATATGTACTCTCATTCTACCTGTACCTTGGTTAATATAACATCTCTGATTTTGTATGCTTGTTGACATTGGTCATGTGGTTTTATCCACTATTGTAACAGTACTGTTTTCTTTATTTACATTTTGTAAACTTCAATGCCAAATTTCATTATAAGTAAAAAAAAAAAACTACTAAAAGAAAATAAATGCAATAGACAAAATGGATAAGGAAAGCATCTCTCGCATCCGGGTTATACTACATGCCTGTCCACTAAGGTAAGAGAAAATCAAAGAAGCATACCACCAATGCCTAAAAAGGAAATAGTCTGGATCATTAATGCATGTGCAATAGCATCAAAGATGAGATAAGCAACAACCAGAGTGTAGTTTTAGCCATGCTGCCATTTAGAACATTGGAACTTATCAGTTAACAATTAACAGTTAACAATGTCAACAGTCTCAAAAACATACAACTTGCAGCATCACTTGATAAAACTGTTTTTGAAAATTCCTTCAAGGAACAAAGAAAAAGTCACTATAAACTGAGCATCGCCTTTTGTATCCAAAATGTGCCTACTTTATTTTTCTTTTACTGGTTCTCATTACTATAGCATAACATTAAATAATAAAAATTGTTGTTGACTTAGGGTAAAAAGGATTTTTACTTGTTAAAACTCGTAAGCTCTTTCCTGCTACATCATGTCACAGAAGGTGTTGGAGAGTAGGGATGATCGAACTTTTCAAAAGTTCGGTTCGACCAAAACACCCGAACTTCCCGAAAGTTCGGCCCGGATTTCAGAACCCCATTGAAATCAATGGGACCCGAACTTCGGTAATCAAAAAACACCATTTTGAAGCCCTAAAAGCCAATAAATGCCCCTAAAAAGTGCCCAAATAAATGCCCCTCCAAAGACCCCAAAAAAATGCCCAAAAAAAAAAACGCCTGCTGCAAAAACACACCTGGGAGTTTTTGTAGCTGGCATTTTTTTGGGCATTTTTTGGGCGTCTTTGGAAGCAGGCATAACATCTGTACTTCTGTGTAGGGGTATATATACACACACACATGTATGTACAGTGGGTACAGAAAGTATTCAGACCCCCTTAAATTTTTCACTCTTTGTTATATTGCAGCCATTTGCTAAAATCATTTAAGTTCATTCTTCTTCCTCATGAATGTACACATAGCACCCCATACTGACAGAAAAACACAGAATTGTTGACATTGTCGCAGATTTATTAAAAAAGAAAAACTGAAATATCACATGGTCCTAAGTATTCAGACCCTTTGCTGTGACACTCATATATTTAACTCAGGTGCTTTCCATTTCTTCTGATCATCCTTGAGATGGTTCTACACCTTCATTTGAGTCCAGCTGTGTTTGATTATACTGATTGGACTTGATTAGGAAAGCCACACACCTGTCTATATAAGACCTTCCAGATCACAATGCATGTCAGAGCAAATGAGAATCATGAGGTCAAAGGAACTGCCTGAAGAGCTCAGAGACAGAATTGTGGCAAGGCACAGATCTGGCCAAGGTTACAAAAAGATTTCTGCTGCACTTAAGGTTCCTAAGAGCACAGTGGCCTCCATAATCCTCAAATGGAAGACGTTTGGGACGACCAGAACCCTTCCTAGAGCTGGCCGTCCGGCCAAACTGAGCTATCGGGGGAGAAGAGCCTTGGTGAGAGAGGTAAAGAAGAACCCAAAGATCACTGTGGCTGAGCTCCAGAGATGCAGTCAGGAGATGGGAGAAAGTTGTAGAAAGTCAACCGTCACTGCAGCCCTCCACCAGTCGGGGCTTTATGGCAGAGTGGCCCCACGGAAGCCTCTCCTCAGTGTAAGACCCATGAAAGCCCGCATGGAGTTTGCTAAAAAACACCTGAAGGACTCCAAGATGGTGAGAAATAATATTCTCTGGTCTGATGAGACCAAAATAGAACTTTTTGGCCTTAATTCTAAGCGGTATGTGTGGAGAAAACCAGACACTGCTCATCACCTGTCCAATACAGTCCCAACAGTGAAGCATGGTGGTGGCAGCATCATGCTGTGGGGGTGTTTTTCAGCTGCAGGGACAGGACGACTGGTTGCAATCGAGGGAAAGATGAATGCGGCCAAGTACAGGGATATCCTGGACAAAAACCTTCTCCAGAGTGCTCTGGACCTCAGACTGGGTCGAAGGTTTACCTTCCAACAAGACAATGACCCTAAGCACACAGCTAAAATAACGAAGGAGTGGCTTCACAACAACTCCGTGACTGTTCTTGAATGGCCCAGCCAGAGCCCTGACTTAAACCCAATTGAGCATCTCTGGAGAGACCTAAAAATGGCTGTCCACCAACGTTTACCATCCAACCTGACAGAACTGGAGAGGATCTGCAAGGAGGAATGGCAGAGGATCCCCAAATCCAGGTGTGAAAGACTTGTTGCATCTTTCCCAAAAAGACTCCTTGCTGTATTAGATCAAAAGGGGGCTTCTACTAAATACTGAGCAAAGGGTCTGAATACTTAGGACCATGTGATATTTCAGTTTTTCTTTTTTAATAAATCTGCAACAATGTCAACAATTCTGTGTTTTTCTGTCAGTATGGGGTGCTATGTGTACATTCATGAGGAAGAAGAATGAACTTAAATGATTTTAGCAAATGGCTGCAATATAACAAAGAGTGAAAAATTTAAGGGGGTCTGAATACTTTCCGTACCCACTGTATATATACACATACACATATATAGGTGTGAAAGTAGCAGAAACCTATGCTTGCGCTAATGAAATAATTAACACCCATATGGCTTCTCTGCTATAACACCTATATGTGTGTATGTGTATAAATACATATAAGTGTGTGTGTATATATACCCCTATACAGAATTTCAGATGTTTTGCCTGCCTCCAAAGACCCTGAGAAAATGCCCAAAAAAACACCTGCGCCAAAAAAAAAAACGCCCAGGTGTGTTGTTGCAGGCGGGTTTTTTTTGGGCATTTTTTGGGGGTCTTTGGAGTAGGGCAAAACATCTGAACTTCTGTATAGGGGTATATATACACACACACATATATGTATTTATACACATACACACATATAGGTGTTATAGCAGAGAAGCCATATGGGTGTTAATTATTTCATTAGCGCAAGCATAGGTTTCTGCTATTTTCACATCTATATATGTGTATGTGTATATATACATACATGTGTGTGTGTATATATACCCCTACACAGAAGTTCAGATGTCATGCCTGACTCCAAACATGTCCTCAAAAAAGCCCTATAAACGCCTGCAGCAAAAAGCAGGGTGACAGGGGCGAAGCCACTATCCGGTTCTATAATGCCTCGTTTCCACTGAGCGGAACGGTTCGGGTCGGTACAGTTTGGAAGGGTTAGAATGGTCCGGTCTATTCAGGTGAGCGTTTCCACTGCAAGTCGGGCCACGAGGGACCATGCGGGGTTTACACCAAATGAAGTGTTTGTTTTGCGCTTTCATTTGACGTGAGCATTGAAGTTTTCCTGTCCGCCAATCAGTGGAATCTATGGTGTGACACCAGTAGCTCCGCCCTAACCGTACCGTACCATTTCCTATGGCCCTACATCTGAAGCAGGACCAGGAATGGTGCGGTTTGGTTCGGTTGTATGGGCCACTTTCATAATGGAAACACTCAAATTAGCGTACCGTACCGAACCGACCCGAACCGATCCGCTCAGTGGAAACGAGGCATAAGTGTTCTAAAAGAAACAATCTTTTCTCTATAGCGGTCACCCTGACATGGAAGGGTTTTGTCACCCTGCCATAGCAGTCAGAGTCAGTTAACCCTACACTACGGTCCCCTTACACTTAACACTTTCCCTACAGAAACTAGATTATTAAATCTAACTATAGTGGAAAATAGTACCCTAACTACACTAGATATCCCTTTCCTCACACTAATAATTGCTAAATGACACTTTGAAGCAGAAGTAACAGAACTGCTTCCACTCTCTTACACAGCCCTGTATTAAAATGGTAGAGATTTGGCGGGGCTATCTTTTATACTGGGGGGCGTATTCACTAATGATTGGCCTCTGGACCCCCTAGTCACTCCAATCACATTCCTAGCATTTTCCTGCCCCCTCAATTGGCTTTTACTGATGGTTCTGGTCCAATCACGGGCTTTTAAAGCCCAGTTCCTGTCCCATTGCATTTTGGTCGGTTCTGGTTGCCGAATTCCGAACTTTTTCAGCAAAAAGTTCGGAATTCGGCCGAACCTCGAACAGTCAATGTTCGATCATCCCTATTGGGGAGTAATGTTAAAAGATAAGTATGGTCAAAGCTTTCTTAGCTATACTTCTCTTGTTGGTCACAGGTATGGACTTATTTTTGCTCTATTGTGACCCACAGTCAGCTAATAGTGGGTTATCAGTTATAAACTAGATTTAAACACTGTCTTATGAAGGGTAAAAGATCTCAGGGTTTGGGTTCTATATTTGAGGTTAATGCACTTTGGAAAAAAATGCTCCTTCTTCTGTTCCTTATCTTATATTGTCATCTTTTCAAAGCAATGGAAGCTGTTCTAAGAGTCCTATGTTTAAATCTGCTTCAAAGAAACACCTAGAAAGGTAAGCGTTATTTCTTATTTATTTATTTTTTTCTAGGTATGCCATGTGAATGGGAACACATAATAAACATATAGTGGGGGTTCCTAAATCTGACTGCATTTTGACAACTTCCTTTTTTTTTGTAAATAATTATAACAGAATAACCAATAAATAAACTGGATTCAATAAGTCATTTTAAATATGCTGTGCAAACCATGAAAAGATGAATGCAACTGATTCTGAAACTCCCCTATGAAATTTACAAAGGTTTGGTATCTTTGGATCTCTCATTCTCTAAAGTCATGATGAAAGTAGCTTTGAACAGATATATTACTATTGTTATGCAGTTCAGTGAAGTAAATCTTTACTTTGGTAAAAATATTTTATCATAAGCCTACAGCAATTATTGACTTTAAAATAATTAGATCTGAATAATAATATTAATATCAATAATAATAATAATATAAACAATAATATACTTTTAGCATGTCATGTAGCATTATAGCACATATCTATAGTTGTAAATGCAAAAGTTAAACAGCAGCTTTACTAAAATAAAAAAATACAAATCAAGTACTACGAATGTGTTTTCAAGATGTATGCAGACTTTATTGCAGATCCTTACCTAATTTTTTTCTGGAAACATTATTGGCCTTGCATGACATTTTTGAACCTAACAGCTAGGTATGTGATCCTGCACTTCCAGGTAGGGGGTGCGTGCTCCCAGCCCTGCAGCTATGCTTTTATTAGACACAGCATGTACAGTATCTAATATCTTGGTATTATACTTACCGCCAACCCCTCTGCCCTGTACTCAGCCAACTACCCACCCATGTTGACTCACTTATCTAGTCTCATGTCCCCTTGGTCTGTTTTGCCCCTGGTGTGGTTGGAACGCCTTACCATAACTAAAATAACGATCCTCCCTAAAATGTAGGTGCCCTCTCACTTCCTTTGACTATTACAATGTAGACTTCTTGCCTACGTCTGGGGCAAAACTAGACCTCAGGTGGCGAGATTAACTACGTACTTACCAAAATTGCAAGGTGGCCTTGGTCTCCCACACTTTGCCAAATAGTACCAGGTAGGTTAAATGATCCACTTACCAAAATATCATGCCTCCCACAAAACTCCTCTCTGGGTAGCATTGGAATCTGTAGAGTGTGACCCCCCCTTTCCATGGCCAACTTACTGTGGCTTCGCCCTAGCGACCGCAAGACAGGAACTCGGTCACTTTGCCATTCCCTGCATTTCTGGGATAACCTTAAAGCTAAATTTAGATTCCAATCTCCCCATAACCCTCTTCTATCCTATCTTCAAAATCCCGCTTTTTATCCAGCATGGACTTCCACCTCCTCCTTTAGCTGATGAATGACAGCCAACCTAATCTGAGCCCATAAATTCACAACCCCTGACACCATTAGGACATTTTCCAGCCTTTCTGAAACCTGCAGAATCCCTGATTCCGAAATGTTCCGCTAACTTCAACTTAAGCATTTATTCTCCTCATACTTACGTACAGACTCCTCCTTACCCAACATGACCAACTTTGAGCTTATTTGCAAGAAAGATCCCCATGCACGGAGCTTAATCTCCTCTTTCTACTTAAAACTGTTAGATCCATCACCTTACACATCCCTACACTATGTAAACAAATGGGAATCCAATATGGACCTCCAATTGGATGCTACCGACTGGTCCAACATTTGGGCTGCCACAAAATCGTCCTCACATGATTTTGAAGCCTCTGAAACGAATTACAGTGTATTGCTGCACTTTTACCTGGTCCCTTCTCCGATTGCAAAAAATACCTACCCTCCTACTCCACTGCTTGTTTCGGGGGATGTCTTGACAATGGCATGCACCTCCATATCTGGTGGAGCTGCCCACTAACCCAATTATTTTGGGCTGACATTTTACATATCATTTTCATCCTTATTGGTAACACCTTAGCCCCCGACCTAGCCATGGCTTTACTCAATAAGAAACCTCCTGATGTAACCTATTTCCAATTCAAGCTTCTCCTGCAGGTTACGACCGGTGCAAAGAACCCCCCCCCCACCTCACTGTCATGGAAACAAAGAATAGAGTTACTAGAGCCATGATTCACTCCAAAATAGAAGCAATTCTCCTAGACAGGGTCAAAAAGTTTGAATGCTTTTTGAAACCCTGGGTTGACCATTACCTTCCCCCTGACTTCAATAATGCTTTACTACTACACTGAATAGCCTTATTTGTAACTTTGATTACTCATGAGACCAGACCCATAACTCCTCCCCACTCCTCCCAGTGACTTCCCTCCTTGCCATTCACCTCTTCCTCCTGAGCTACCTTTCTTTCTTTCTTTCTCTCAGCTTCAACCAATCTATCTGCCCATCATGCTGAGGCCGGATATTACCCTCCAGCTGTAATCTTCCCAAGTTCAGGCCTATGAATGGTCTCAATGTTTATCCTACATTTTAAACTTTATCTGTTTTGAGGACTCTTAGACACCTATTTGTTTGTTAACCTCTGGGTAACTCTGACTGGAGCCCTAGGTAATTAGCCTTTGTTTATAGGAATCACATTGGTTCCTGGATTCCACTTATCAATAATCTCCTAAGTGTCCCTGAACTAACCTACACCAAGTAGCCTTATGATGTCTTTTTATGCTTTGCTGTTTTTTCTTTATGTTTTGTTACAAAGGGCTGCATCCCTACCTCTGAATTGAGTTACTATACTAATATTGCCTCCCCCTATCCTGGGAGAAGACTTCTCTCCGATCCCTCCTATTAAGATTTATTGTTCTTTCCTTAAAAAAGTATTTGAACAAGTGATTAGACACAGCACAAGCCGATCAACGGGTGCTGGCCAATGGATGTCTTCTGGTACCCGCTGATTGGTGAGAAGAGACACAGAACAGAGCTCTGCCTATGTACACAAGTCAGCAGGAATATGATGGAATTTCTTTCCCTGCAAAATAGGGAAAGAAAATCCATCACATCCCTTAGTAAAAACAGCACACCCAGTACACAAAATCACTGGTTAGGCACACATTTAACATTTTGATCACCCTAGATGTTTAACCCCTTCCCAGTCAGCGTCATTAGTACAGTGACAGTGCATATTTTTAGCACTGATTACTGTATTAGTGTCACTGGTTCCCACAAAGTGTCAAAAGTGTCAGTTTGTGTCAGACTGTCTACCCCAATATTGCAGTCCTGCAATAAGTCGCTGATCGCCACCATTACTAGTATAAAAGAATAAATACATAAAAATTCCAGTATATATTCCGTAGTTTGTAGATGCTATAACATTTGCGCAAACCAATCAATATATGCTTATTGTGATTTTTTCTAAAAAATATGTAGCAGAATACATATTGGCCTAAATTAATGAAGAAAATTGATTGATATTTTATTTATTTTTTTGGATATGTTTTATACTGTATAAATGGTGTGGGTATCAGCGCTGCTCTAGTTAGCAAGTGACTATAAGGTGTTGTATGTGTATACACAACAAACCATAAATGTGCATCAACAATGCATGATGATAATAAATATAATAATAATAAATCAAATTGTCCTTTTATTTGATCAAAAAGTCCTTGTGAAATAAAGTGCTTGTGCCTTTTAACAACCATGCTGATGATCAAATACATAAATGAATGAATAAATAAATAAATAAATAGTTCTTGTGACAAGAGGAGGAAGGGCGAAACGCGTCAAGCAGGAATCTAGCATAATACCTCATTTCTGGTCGGTGGAATGCACTGATGCTATGTCCGGTTCAGTGGTGAAAGGCCCGCTGAGACAGCACTCTCCCATGAACGGCCAGCAGAATATTACTATCTATATGTAAGTGGATTATTTTGTTTTTATTACAATAAACTAATGATTTTACACTATGGAGGCTCTTTTCTGATTATATACATTCGGGTACTGGAGAGTCCACTGGGAGAACCTTCCATTCCAGGAATAAACAAGTGGCAAAGCAAGACCCTGCATTTTGGGAGATAATACATGCTTAATTTCCCCATTTGTCTGGTGAGTAGGGACACAAGAGGGCAGCACGGAGTGACCTGCACAAACTAAAATCCAAGCACAAACTCTTTATGTCACAAGAACTATTTATTTATTTATTCATTCATTTATGTATTTGATCATCAGCATGGTTGTTTAATAGCACAAGCACTTTATTTCACAAGGACTTTTTGATCAAATATAAGGACAATTTAAATTATAATTATTATTATTATATTTATTATCATCGTGAATTGTTGATGCACATTTATAGTTTTTTGCTTATACACATGCAACACCTTATATTCACTTGCTAACTAGAGCAGTTCTGATACTCACATCATTTATTCAGTCAAGGTTTACATTGCCTCAAGCAGCCTATGATTGGGAATTAACTTAATATCAGTAATAATATTTGCAGGAAGAGCAGCCCTGATACACATTTTGATGTTTTATACTGTAGCAGGAAATAAAGAATCGTTTTTTTTTTTTTAATTGTTTAAAGCACAAAAAAAAGAGGAAAAACCCAGTGGTGATTAAACACCACCAAGAGAAAGCCCTATTTGTGAGAAACAATAGCAAAAGACGGCCTGGTCATAAAGGTGGTATAAATCTTCCATAGGTCAAGTGGTTATACAATCTTCTGATGTTTTTAAAATATGTTTATATATCTGTTAATCTAGAGTATATAACTGTTAATCTAGAGAATCAATATGCCTTTTAGGAAGGAACATTTTCTTTTCCTGAAAAGCATAAATGGGATATATTTTATATCCCTTTTTCATTAACCGAATATATACAGTATATGAATAGTAACCCTTTTCTTCCCGCAGGATATTGATGCCCAGATACCCAGGTCAAATTTAGCAGCATCAACATATCTCTAATAATAGCTCTATAAATAATAATTTTTCTTCTTTTTTTGTAATCTCTCTAAAGGGGACAACAGTGAGGAAGAGTTTGAAGTTCTGACTGAACACTGAGCCAATCTATAGTGTGAATGTATTAATACCATTAACTTAGGTTTTAGTAGTAATTTTAAATGCATCTTGGGTCTTTTCAGCACCAGGCAAAAATACATAAAAAGAAAGTAATTAACCAATTAGATTTTCAAACACAATGGCTAACTAGACTATACTGAAGTAAATACTAATTAACTGTTATCCAGTATAGCTGAATGCAACACAACGTTTAGTATATAATATTTAAGGACATTTACAAGCATTATTGTAGATGAATTTAGAGTGCTCATAATATTGAGATCTGAAAAAGAAAAACATTTTTTTTCTAACTTTTTATGTATACATTTAAATAGCATTGTGTGTTCATATTATTACTTACTTTAACCTCTTGTTGACCTGGGGCTGTTTATATGGCTGGTCTGCTCCCCTATTATTCTGGAAGGATGTACGTCTCCAGGAACCTGAGCTCCCATGTGTTCCTGCATGCTCAGAGTCTTGTGATTACAGTGTGATAGGAGAAAGAAGAAAAAGGTACAGAGCCAATGGGAGTTGCCCAGTGCAACATGAACACTGTGGCCAATCACAGCATCACAGAATGCAAACACAGGCTGCAGCTAGCTGCCGTGTGTCACGTACTGGCCCTGGATCAAGAAGTGTAGCTTGCTCTCATACACTGATTGGTGTGTAGGAGGAAAGAAAGCCTCCTTACCACCATCCAGCACCAGTATAATACAGTACAGTTACCAATAATAAATTGCACATCACTTATATAATTCACTATATTATATGTCAGCCCCCAATGCTGTCTAACCTGTTTATTAACCTTTCACCTCCCCTATCCTTCAAATCTGTAAATTAAATCCTTCACGTCCATCCTTCTGTTGCATGTGACCTGTACATTAACCCATTCACCTCTTGATCCCTCTATATATGACCTGCACATTTAATGTACCTAGTGCACCATTAGCAAGTACCATGTGGCAAAAAAAAAAAAATCATATCACTTTGGGGTGTCTACTTTTTTATTTTGTTTCTGTTACTTTTCAAAAGGGGGTAATTTGTGTTTTTTTTGTGCTGTCCTGTCCTTTTTTATTTGCTATACAACAGAATGTAAAGGAAACAGGTTTTTTATTTTTTATTCAGATTTTGAGTTTTATTTCGATATAAAGTAATAAAAAAAATGCCATAAGTTATTAAGTACCACCAAAAGAAAGCTTCACACGTCTACGTCTAAAAAACATAATATAAAATTCATTTGGGTAAAGTGTTGCATGACCAAAAACTGAAAAATGGCCTGCTAATAAAAAGGGTGTGAAAAGTGGCATAATTGAGGGGATTGAAGTCTGATAAAATAGCTTCAAATGTTTTGGAGGATATTGAGATTGATGAGTCCCACCATAAGAGAACTTATTTTGAATGGCACCCAAATGCAGCTTTTCCAATACACCTGTGTTGTAGTGTGCCGTAATAAATGGCAATGCATGGTAGTTGCATTACAAAAGAAGGTTTATGTCTTAAGTTGGACATAAGGGGTGTGTTGGCCCATTCAATTTTGCCACAAGCCATGTTAGCATACAACATTACCGAGCTGTACAAATGTTAATGAGCACATATACAGTACATTTTGTCAATTATGTATTCCTCTGGATATTTACTTTAAAGTTATTTTCAAAAAGAAAGAATATAATAAGCTTAGTACAGAAATTTCACTGAATATTATGGAGTTACAGAAACAAATAGCATATGGAATTAGCACCTTTTAGCTGCATAGGAAGCAAAACTATGTCGTTGAGTTGAAATAGCCAATTTTTTCTTGGGCGAAAACTGAACTTTGAAATACAAGGATATTAATTAGAATGCTTTAGGAGAGATTTTTTTTAGAAAAATAGTCCAATGTGTGATGGTTTTCCTGCATTATTTCTTCATTCGTTGCATGGGGTTTTTGATCTTTAAGCTTATCATAGCAAACTGCGCTCAATGCAATCAAGAAAGCTATAATTTGAGCACTTAGCAGGAGCGCGAAGAACTGATTCCCAGGTTACTGTGTTTAAAATGGACATCATTTCTGCATACACGTGTTTCAGTGAACTAGGAATATTAATTGCTTGTTAAAGTGGCTAATTATCACAAAAGTATGTTACATTATTTTGTTTTAAATAATTGGTTGCACATAATAAACTCTTCCTTTCATTTACTAATGTGGAGTATAAACGATGTACACTTGATTGCCAAGATTTAAACATGAAAATATATCCATACATAGGGGTCACAAAGTACAGTCTCTGATGTCATACATAGCAATTACACAGCACAATAGCTGGCTTATATATTAAAACCAACAAATACACAGGGGTCACACAGCAGAAAAGCTGGCTCATACAGTGGGTACGGAAAGTATTCAGACCCCCTTAAATTTTTCACTCTTTGTTATATTGCAGCCATTTGCTAAAATCATTTAAGTTCATTCTTCTTCCTCATGAATGTACACATAGCACCCCATACTGACAGAAAAACACAGAATTGTTGACATTGTTGCAGATTTATTAAAAAAGAAAAACTGAAATATCACATGGTCCTAAGTATTCAGACCCTTTGCTGTGACACTCATATGTTTAACTCAGGTGCTTTCCATTTCTTCTGATCATCCTTGAGATGGTTCTACACCTTCATTTGAGTCCAGCTGTGTTTGATTATACTGATTGGACTTGATTAGGAAAGCCACACACCTGTCTATATAAGACCTTCCAGATCACAATGCATGTCAGAGCAAATGAGAATCATGAGGTCAAAGGAACTGCCTGAAGAGCTCAGAGACAGAATTGTGGCAAGGCACAGATCTGGCCAAGGTTACAGAAAGATTTCTGCTGCACTTAAGGTTCCTAAGAGCACAGTGGCCTCCATAATCCTCAAATGGAAGACGTTTGGGACGACCAGAACCCTTCCTAGAGCTGGCCGTCCGGCCAAACTGAGCTATCGGGGGAGAAGAGCCTTGGTGAGAGAGGTAAAGAAGAACCCAAAGATCACTGTGGCTGAGCTCCAGAGATGCAGTCAGGAGATGGGAGAAAGTTGTAGAAAGTCAACCATCACTGCAGCCCTCCACCAGTCGGGGCTTTATGGCAGAGTGGCCTGACGGAAGCCTCTCCTCAGTGTAAGACACATGAAAGCCCGCATGGAGTTTGCTAAAAAACACCTGAAGGACTCCAAGATGGTGAGAAATAAGATTCTCTGGTCTGATGAGACCAAAATAGAACTTTTTGGCCTTAATTCTAAGCGGTATGTGTGGAGAAAACCAGGCACTGCTCATCACCTGTCCAATACAGTCCCAACAGTGAAGCATGGTGGTGGCAGCATCATGCTGTGGGGGTGTTTTTCAGCTGCAGGGACAGGACGACTGGTTGCAATCGAGGGAAAGATGAATGCGGCCAAGTACAGGGATATCCTGGACAAAAACCTTCTCCAGAGTGCTCTGGACCTCAGACTGGGCCGAAGGTTTACCTTCCAACAAGACAATGACCCTAAGCACACAGCTAAAATAACGAAGGAGTGGCTTCACAACAACTCCGTGACTGTTCTTGAATGGCCCAGCCAGAGCCCTGACTTAAACCCAATTGAGCATCTCTGGAGAGACCTAAAAATGGCTGTCCACCAATGTCCAGGAATGGCAGAGGATCCCCAAATCCAGGTGTGAAAGACTTGTTGCATCTTTCCCAAAAAGACTCCTGGCTGTATTAGATCAAAAGGGGGCTTCTACTAAATACTGAGCAAAGGGTCTGAATACTTAGGACCATGTGATATTTCAGGTTTTTTTTTTAATAAATCTGCAACAATGTCAACAATTCTGTGTTTTTCTGTCAGTATGGGGTGCTATGTGTACATTCATGAGGAAGAAGAATGAACTTAAATGATTTTAGCAAATGGCTGCAATATAACAAAGAGTGAAAAATTGAAGGGGTCTGAATACTTTCCGTACCCACTGTATATATATATATATATATATATATATATATATATTGTGACAGGAAGTCAGGTAAATCTGGGAATGTAGTCACTGAGAGGAGACACATTCCCACCTGCTTTGAAAGTTCACTGATACTATAGGGTGTTGGCTGCAGAGAGAGCCAGCAGGAAGTTGAAAACCATTCAGCTGTTCAGAATGAGGAGATCAAGGACTCTATAATTTGTCCAGAGAAAATCTATTGAGTGCTGCCTCCTGTCGCCGTGTAGGCTGGGAGAGGAGGACAGACATACGTGTACCTCCCGACGCCGTGTGGGCATGGGAGAAGGACTGCTGCCGCCTGTCGCCGTGTGGGCTGGGAGAGGGGGACAGTCGGATGTGTGCCTCCCGACAAGCTGGTGAGCATGGGAGAAGACCCCCTACAGCGATGTGAAGCTAAGGAGGGTAACCACGAGTGAAGACGTCTCAAAGGTGAGAAGACAAAGTGTTCCATGTGAAGAGTGTGAAGAGAAGTGTTCCATGTGAAGAGTGTGAAGAGTAAAGGGACCTGTTAAATGAACTATGTTCAATGTGAAGAATCTGAAGAGTAAAGGATCCTGTTATAAATGAACATGTGCTGTGTGAAAGAAAACAAAGGGACATGTTCAATGGACAATGTTTGTGCTGTGTGAAAAGCAAACAAATGGACATTTGAGTGTCTGCTGTAGGATCAGCAGTGTCGGCCCAACAGTAGGTTGGAAAGACTTCTTAGGTAGGTTCCAGCTGTGAGAAGGTAGCCGCCCACAGAGGCAAGGATTTATTTTGTCTTTTATTTTATTTTGGATGTTTTGCTGCATACAGCCTGGTGAAGAAAACACCATTTAATAAACCACACTGTTTGTTTGCAAGCACTTGTCGGCTATTTCTCTGTGAAAACGCACCCCCAAAGGGGTCATCCACGCCTACCACCGAGCTAATCCCTTACATATGGTGGAGGTATGCAGTGGGCATAAGCAGAGATCCCTGCAATGGAGTGCATATGTTTGATGAACTTTGTCTGGTGCATGAGATTGCACAATCTATGTGTGCAGGAGAGAAGATCCTGACAGAAAAAAAAAAAAAAGTGTTTTAAAGAGACAGGGGTCTCAAAATTTTTTGATGAACTTTGTTGTGTCTGGTGCAAGTGACTGCACAAACTGTGTGTGCAGGAAAAGAGATCCTGCAAGAGAGAGAAAAACTACATGTGTTGAAGAGACAGTGGTCTGAAAATTGTTTGCTGGACTGTGAAAAATTTGTTTGTGGAGTTATTGAAGATGGGGCGGTCCAAACGCCTGAAAAATGCAAAGATAGATGAAATGAGAGACCGGATTCTATGGATGGAGGGGATGTTGCCGTCTGAACCAGCCCCATCCATGCCTAAAGAGAGTCTACTAAAGAGGAAGGTTGTTGTCCCTAGCAACACTGATGAAACTGCTATGGAGACGCAGTGTGCTCAGATGAAAAGTAAACTCAAAATGGAGGAGATGTTGAAACATCTGATTATATCAAATGCAGCTCAACAGCAAGCAAATGCAGCTCAACAGCAGGCAAATGCGGATTTTCAGCAGAGCTTTGCAGCTCAACAAAAGGCTCATCAAGAGAGCATGGCAGGCTGGAAACAGAGACGCCAGCAGCCAATGGAGGCCATCGGTTTGGAGGAAACCGAGTATGTGTGCAGGGCTGAGTTGGATGCCTTGCAACGGAAAATGGAAGAAAAGGAACAAGCCTTGGAATTGCTTAAAATGGAGCATAGAAACTTGCAGGAAATGAATGAACTACTCAAGTCTCATGTGTTACAGTGGGAAGAATCCACTGCTCTTCTTTTGGTCGAGTTGCAAAAACGCAGAGAGACTATAATGGAGAAAGATACCATCCTCATGGAAAAGGAAAGTGAAATTCAGACTTTGCAGAAGCAAAGTATGGCTGATATGTTGGAGTTGCGTAATCAGCTGGAAAAAAGTCTTCAGTCTTTGGGAGCTACAAAAATAGACCTGCAGGAGTCGCAGGAACAGAATGTTGCTCTGAAAGCGACATTGTCTCTCAGCGACAAAGAGAAAAGTGAAAGAGAGGCTAAATTACTGAGTACTGTGTATGAGCTCACCACTTTGAGCAATGTGGTAGATGAATTACGTGCAGACTGTGAAAGTTGGAAAGGTGAAGCCCAACGTTTCCAGCAGCAGTTAAAGGAGAAAGAAGCCTGTGTGGCAGAATTACATTCTTATTCCCAGATGCTAGCCAATGAGGTGAAGGCTCTTATGCAGGGAAAAGGAGATTGTGAACATAAGAGGGAAAAAGTAGAGGCACAGCTTCTGGAATCGCAAGTCAAGGTGTCAGAAGGTGACCGATTGTGTGCTAAGCTGTCAGAGAAGGCAAACCGACTGCAGGTTGAGTTGGACAATGTTACAAATCAGCTTTCTCAAGCAGACAGCAAATCTAGAGAAATTGCGGAAGATTTTTCTATCTTGGAATCGCAGCTGCAAGACACGCAGGAACTCTTACAGGAAGAGAGGTGTCAAAGGCTGAGTTTTAGCACAAAGCTCAAACAAATGGAAGATGAGAAAAATGGCTTCCTGGAACAATTAAAAGAGGAGGCGGAAGCAAAGAAAAACCTATCAGAGCAAGTCGCAACATTGCAAGCTCAGATAGCGGTTATGAAAAAACGCATGGAAGAAAGCGTTGGTTCATTACAGTGTGTTGAAGATGTGAAAAAGAAGTTTGATCAGATGCTTGGTGAAGAGAAGAATGTGTCTGCAAAATATGCAGAAGAACGCGCACGTGCAGAAACGGAGGTGCGTGATAACGAGAGCAAAGCCCTGTTCTTGGCTCGCTCTTTGGAGGAAGCTCTAGAGTGTAAGGCTGAACTAGAAAGTGTTAAACAGCTGCGTACAGAAATGGAAGAATTGGTCAGCTCCAAGGATGATGTTGTGAAAAGCGTTCAGGAGCTAGAAAAGTCTAAGCGAGCCTTAGAACAGCAACTAGAAGAGATGAAGATTCCGTTGCAGGAACTGGAAGAGGAATTCCAGGCAACAGAGGATCTGTCCCAAAGAGGGGATAGTGTGCCTGATGCAGTTTTTAAAAGGATCAGTGTTTTGGGGTCTGTCCTGAGTGAGCCTCAGAAATGTGACGACATGTGGCTTGAATCACCCCTTTGGAATAAACCGTTCCTTCAAAAACTTCAAGCATTGGAAAATGTATCATTAGAGCTTCAGCAAACAAAGGAGCTGAGTAAGAAATGTGGTGATTTCTCAGTTCAGGCTGAAAACCTAGTGGAGAAAACTAAGGCTGTTGGTGAAAACGTGAAGCAAATGAATAAGTACCTTTCAGGGAGTGTTTCCAAAATGGAACTGGTGAAAGACGGGTGGCAGAAGTTTGATCGTGATCTTGAGATGCATTCCATGTGGAATTCAGATAGAGAAAAAGAACTAGGTGACCTTGAGCGGTCAAATAGTTCAGCAGAAAGTGCATTGAAGAAACCTGTAAAAGAATGTGTTGCAGTTCCATGCTTCTTCACTGATGCAGAGAGGAGGTCTATAATGGATACCACCCAGATCGCTGGGTTCAACTGTGTTGTTGCCTTTAACCCCGATGTTGGTGGAAGGAAAGTTGATGATGTTCTGGTTGGCTACTTCTGTGAAGAGTTTGGCAAGAAATATAAACTGAATATCAAATCAAATAGTAGGCCTTTACTGCGACTCGCTCAGGAGGGCGAAAAGTTTAAGAAGTTGATGAGTGCAAATGCTTCAGATCTGCCTATGAATATGAAATGTTTGAATGATATTGATATCTCTGGGAAAAGGAACAGGGGTCACTTTGAAGAAATGTGTGACAGCCTGTTGTCTCAATTGGAAAATCCTCTGCACAGCATCTTAGAGCAAGCAAAGCTCAAGAAGGAAGATCATTCCCTTTTACAACAAAAAGTCAATGATTGTGTACAGATGTATGGAGAGGCAACTCAAGTCACAGAGGGATGTCAAGAGTCCCTACTTGGAACAAAGCTTAGTGAAGCAAAGGTTCTCAAAGTTTTGTGGAAAACATTTATGGATTGCAGAGAGAGGCGTCTTAAGAATGTTGAAGACATTAAGACTAGCCCAATTGAGTTGCCTATGGATCACGGTCCTCCATGGTGGATTGGACAGACGGTTATGAGGGACAAGCTGTCTGACATTTATGAGAAATCTGTCAATGAAGATGACAAAACAGTTTCATCCGGAAGCTTGAGGATAATAGGAGGCTTATCAGTGAGTCAGCAGTGCCTGACACATGCGTGCCTGGAAATATGTGTCCCAACCCTAGGGTTGAAACAAGAGGGGGGGGTATGTGACAGGAAGTCAGGTAAATCTGGGAATGTAGTCACTGAGAGGAGACACATTCCCACCTGCTTTGAAAGTTCACTGATACTATAGGGTGTTGGCTGCAGAGAGAGCCAGCAGGAAGTTGAAAACCATTCAGCTGTTCAGAATGAGGAGATCAAGGACTCTATAATTTGTCCAGAGAAAATCTATTGAGTGCTGCCTCCTGTCGCCGTGTAGGCTGGGAGAGGAGGACAGACATACGTGTACCTCCCGACGCCGTGTGGGCATGGGAGAAGGACTGCTGCCGCCTGTCGCCGTGTGGGCTGGGAGAGGGGGACAGTCGGATGTGTGCCTCCCGACAAGCTGGTGAGCATGGGAGAAGACCCCCTACAGCGATGTGAAGCTAAGGAGGGTAACCACGAGTGAAGACGTCTCAAAGGTGAGAAGACAAAGTGTTCCATGTGAAGAGTGTGAAGAGAAGTGTTCCATGTGAAGAGTGTGAAGAGTAAAGGGACCTGTTAAATGAACTATGTTCAATGTGAAGAATCTGAAGAGTAAAGGATCCTGTTATAAATGAACATGTGCTGTGTGAAAGAAAACAAAGGGACATGTTCAATGGACAATGTTTGTGCTGTGTGAAAAGCAAACAAATGGACATTTGAGTGTCTGCTGTAGGATCAGCAGTGTCGGCCCAACAGTAGGTTGGAAAGACTTCTTAGGTAGGTTCCAGCTGTGAGAAGGTAGCCGCCCACAGAGGCAAGGATTTATTTTGTCTTTTATTTTATTTTGGATGTTTTGCTGCATACAGCCTGGTGAAGAAAACACCATTTAATAAACCACACTGTTTGTTTGCAAGCACTTGTCGGCTATTTCTCTGTGAAAACGCACCCCCAAAGGGGTCATCCACGCCTACCACCGAGCTAATCCCTTACAATATATATATATATATATATATATATATATATATATATATATATATATATATATATATATATATATATATATATATATATATATATATATATATATATATATATATATATATATATATATATATATATATATATATATATATATATATATATATATATATATATATATATATATATATATATATATATATATATATATACATATACATATATATATATAATCCTACATGGACATCATACAACACAATAGCTAGCTCATGGAGGAAAACATATCTACACATACAGTATATACAGGTCACACAGCAGAATAGCTGACTCATACATTAAAACCTATCCGTACATAAAGGTCACAGCAGTGTGGTTGACTCATACATGAAAAACAACTGTACAGAGAAATCACACAGCACAAAGGTTTTTTTTATTAAAAAAACAACTCCAGGTAACAGGAAAAGTTTATTAGTAGACTGCCTCCTATATTGATGTTTATTTTAAGATTAGATAATTCACTGCATCCAGCTTTTGCAAGCTTTTAAAGTGTTCTCATGAGGAATGGCAGCCACAAAAAGTTCTGAATGGTAAAATATCCTTCCCATGTTTTAATATGATTAAAAAGGGATGCGGTGGTTACAGAGATGGTAGTGGCCAAAGCAAGGTAATGTATAAGCTGGTCTGTGGGCTGAACCAAAAAAACATAGCAGACTCCTTCTACCAGGCTATTATATTCTGACAGTCACTGGCGATGGTTAACAGAATACCTAAACAGTGGCTGCATTTGATTGACTAAAGCTGTTGTTCAGCTGACAATTTTTTGCCTGGTTCCTTCAGGGACTGGGTGACAGGGCAATGGGGCCACCCATTAAGTCAATTTCAAAAAGTGTTTGACAATCCATAGTCTACTTTTTTTTTTTTAAGTTACAATTTTATTGAAGAATTTGCAACATGCTACAGAAGGAATAAATTGGTTCATGTCAATAAGTGAAAGTGTTTACAGGACAAATAAGTAAACAGGACATAAATGTAAAGGAGCACATTATGGTTTAGAACACACACGTTAGAACAAAACATGGTTAGTCAGGTTGAAAAAAGACACAAGTCCATCTTGTTCATCCCAAAAAAAAACAAGAAACAGTATTGAAAACCCAACCATACAATCCCGTATACACAATCCTATACCCGTTGTTGATTCAAAGGAAGGCGAAAATAAACCCCAGCAAAGCATGATCCAATTTGCTACAGCAGGGGAAAAAAATTCCTTCCTGATCCCCCGAGAGGCAATCTGATATTCCCTGGATCAACTTTACCTTAAAAAAAAATGTAATACCCATTTATATTATGAACACCTAGGAAAGAATCCAGACCTTTTTTAAAGCAATCTAGCTAGCCAGAACCACCTCTGGAGGGAGTCTATTCCACATTTTCACAGCTCTTACGGTGAAGAAACCTTTCCATATTTGGAGACGAAATCTGTTTTCCTCTAGACGTAAAGAGTGCCCCCTGTCCCCTGTGTTGACCTTAAAGTGAACAACTCAACACCAAGTTCACTATATGGTCCCCTTATGTATTTATACATGTTGATCATATCCCCCCTTAATCTCCTCTTCTCAAGAGAGAATACATTCAGTTACTCTAATCTTTTCTCATAGCTGAGGTCCTCCATACCTCTTATCAGTTTGGTTGCCCTTCTCTTTACTTTCTCCAGTTCCCCGATATCCTTTTAAAGAACTGGTGCCCAAAACTGAACTGCATATTCCAGATGAGGTCTTACTAATGATTTGTACAGGGGCATAATGATATCTCTCTCTCTCTGGAGTCCATGCCTCTGTTAATACAAGAAAGGACTTTGCTTGCTTTGGAAAGCAGCTTGGCATTGCATGCTATTATTATGCTTATGATCTACCAGAACACCCAGATCCTTCTCCGCTATGGATTCCCCCAGTTCTACTCCACCTAGTATGTATGATGCATGGATATTCTTATCCCCCAAGTGCATAACTTTACATTTATCAACATTAAACCACATTTGCCACATAGTTGCCCAATGAAACAGTGCGTTGAGGTCAGCTTGTAAGTTGGAGAGATCCTGTAAAGATGTTATTCCACTGCAAAGCTTGGTGTCATCTGCAAAGACTGAAATGCTACTTTTAATCCCAGACCCTATATCATTTATAAATATAATAAAAAGTAAGGGTCCCAACACTGAACCTTGGGGTACACCACTGATAACTTTAGACCATTCAGAGTAAGAATCATTAACCACTACTCTCTGAATTCTATCTTTTAGCCAAATTTTCTATCCAATTACAAACAAAACAATTGTTTGTGTCATTCTCCGGATATGTGTTGGTTATGTCTAAGGTTATGTAGCAACATTTCAGGTCTATAGTTATATAAGGATAGGGAAGAAGCAAATAGTTATCTCTGATGGAATGAAAGGGGATTCGTTTGTTTTTATATAAGATATCAGAGAGAGGTAAATTCAGGTAAGTTTCAAGTTTTTCAATGAAAGGTCTGGGATTAGAAACACTGAAAAACCTCTAGGGGTATTGGGCTATTGTTTAGTGGAGATTTATAATCAAAGGAGTTTAGGAAGTATGACCAAGCCATAAGGGCTGCTGATATTGGTTGGGTGTGATTTCCAATTTGCAGTTGGGATTGATAGGGAGGCAAGTAATAGGGAACTCAACTTTCCTTGCGGGACAAAATATTGTTCTAGGTCGCACCAGTGTAAAGAATTAGGGTGTTTAAACCATTGTGCTAGCTGGTCTAGGATAACTGCCATGTAATAGTCCTTTACATCTAGAGTCCCATGCCACCTGCTTCTTTGAGTTGATCAAGGAGGTATAGGAGCTTCTAGGTCTTTTGCCTTGCCAGATATATTGACCTTTCATACATTTTATTGATATGAACAATGAGGCAGGTATGTGTAAGGGTAATGTTCGGAAGATGTATAAAACTTTAGGTAGGATTTGTATCTTGGATGCAGCCAATCTAGAGGACCAAGACAGATAGTGTTTGCCTAGTCTATCTAATTCCTGCGTGCATGCGGAGAGTAAGGGTATAAAGTTTTGTTTAAATAAATTAGAGACTTTAGATGTTAATTTGATACCTAAGTAGGTCAAGGAGATGGAAATCCAAGGCAAGGGAAAGCTTTTTTTCAGGTCACGTGTATTTTCATTTTCTCATTCAAACCTACATCAAGGATATTGCATTTGGATTCATTTACTTTATAGTAAGAGACCTGGTTGAATAATTTCAATGTATCATAAACCTGAGCCAGGAAAGTAGCCGGGTTAGTCAGGGTCAGGATGATGTCATCAGCAAATAGTGTGATTTTATGTTCCCTATTGAGGGCATAAATACCCTGTTTAGGGGTGGAGGACCTTATTTTCTGTTCTAAAGGCTCCATTAGTAGAGTAAAAATTATGGGCGAGAGTGGGCACCCCTGTCGTGTGCCATTGGAGAGAGGAAAGCTTTTAGAGAAAGCTCCTTCAGTAAATGCTTGTGCTGAAGAGCATCTGTATAGGGCAAGAATGGATTATTTGATATTGCCCAGCATACCAAATTTAAATAGAGTTTGCTTTAGATAACCCCAATGTTTCCTATTGAAGGCATTTTTGGCATCAAGAGCTAGGAAGGTTGAGGCACTTTAGCAGATTCTGCACAGTGTAGGAGGTTTATCATGTGCCTGGTGGCATCGGGTGCTTGGTGACCCAGGACAAAATCAACTTGTTTGTCGTTGACTAAAGATGGTAAGATAGGTGCAAGTTTACTGGCTATAATTTCTGCATACACTTTAATATCAGTATTGAGTAATGATATGTGGTGGAAATTTGGTGTGGATACTGCCTCTTTCCCTGGCCTAGGCATGGTAACAATGTCGCAGAGAGCATTTCTTTGAGGGAAAGCGCCCAAGGACACAGCAGAATTAAAATTAATTTGCATATAATCGATAAGCTGGAGGGAAAACAGCTTATAGTATTCGGCTGAAAAGCCATCAGGGCCTGGTGATTTGTTGCTGGGTACTTGGCGAATAGCATTTTCGACTTCCTCTCTAGAGAAGGGGGTATTAAGTGACTGAAGCTGGGCTTTTGAAAGTTGGGGTAAATGGTGCGAGTTTAGAAAATTAGAGATTTCTTCCAAGGTGGGCTGGTGGGTTGTGGGGTCTTCTTTTAAATTATATCGGAAGCTGTAACAGTCACTAAAAGCATTAGATGTATCTTGTGGGGTGTATAATTTATTGCTGTGGGAAGGATGTAGTATGAAAGAGATTTTCTGTCTGGAGACAGAGGCTTTAACTTGTGCTGCTAAGAGTTTTCCTGCTCTATTGCTATTAGAGTAGAAAGTAATGCGTGATTTTTGTAAGTATTTGGCATGTTGATTCTAAAGTAGAATGCAAAGCTCGTTCTGAGCCTGGGATAGTTGGTCACTGATGCTTTCTGAGGGGTTTAGATTTATTTACCTCCTCGAGTTTGGATATATTTGTTAATAGGGAATCAAGCTGCTGTATCCTTTGGCGTTTCGCCTTTGCCCTCATTTTGAATAGAAGACCTCTAACAAAAGCTTTGTGGGAATTCCACACTACAAAGGGGTTGTTGAGCGATGAGGAATTGATCTCAAAGAAGTCTCATATTTGTTGCTTCAGATATTGAACATTGGAGTGTTTAGCCATCAATATAGGGTTATTATGCAACCTGACCATCCGCTCTGAATTCTGAAATTCACACCAGGAAATGGTGTGAATTTCAGAATTAAGCACATTTTGAAGTAATGATTTTTCAATAGCAAACAGATCTATTCTGGAAAAGGACATATGGGGTTTTGAGAAAAAGGTGAAGTCTCTTTCTGTGGAATGTTGACATCCCCAAATATCATATAAGTTTGAGGTATGCAGGAATTTGGCTAGGGTGTTGGTACATGGTTCCTTAGGATCAGGACCAATACATCAAGTGTGGCACCTGGAACCGTGTTGAAATCTCCACATTTTACTAGTTTGCCTTTCCGTGTCCTCTGGAGTTTTCTCCAAACTTTGTGGAGAAAGGAAAGCTGCTTGGTATTAGGTGCGTGTATGTTGGCTATGGTATAGACAGTATTATGGAGTTCACAGACAAGGAATAGATAGCGACTAGAGTTGATCGAAGACATGGATGTCCGGGTTCGGCGGGTCCGGCCGAACTTGAGAAAAAAGGCCGGGTTCGTGACCCGGACTTAACCCAAACTTTACCCCGATCCTGAACCCCATTGAAGTCAATGGTGACCTGAACTTTTGAGCAATAAAATGGCTCTAAAAAACACATGGAAAGGGCTAGAGGGCTGCAAATGGCAGCAAAATCTTCTTAAGAGCATGGCAAGTGCTCTGCAAACAAATGTGGATAGGGAAATAACTTAAAAATACATAAAAATAAAAAATAATAATCTTGAATGATGTAGGAGGAGGATGAGGCCCATATGGTGGTGTAGGTGGAAGCGACGGTGGAGGAGGAGGACGAGATAGCCAACACTGGTTTTGGTTTTTAATTAAATTATTTTTTAAATTAGGGTACACCCCAAAAGAGTAAAAAGGATCAAATACAACAATGGCTGGGTAAGGCCGGTATACATGTCTATTCTGCAAAAGGTACGGACAAGTCCTGTGGGATCCATGCCTGGTTCATTTTAATGAACGTGAGCTTGTCCACATTGGTTCTGGACAGGCGGCTGCGCTTGTCCGTGATAACGCCCCCAGCTGTGCTAAATACCTGTTCAGATAATACACTGGCTGCAGGGCTGGCCAGCACCTCCAAGTAGAGGTGTACCGAACTGTTCGCCGGCGGACAGTTCCCGGCGAACTTAGCATGTTCGCATTCGCCGCTGCGGGCGAACATATGCGATGTTCGGTCCGCCCCCTATAATACATCATTGAGGCAAACTTTGACCCTGAACTTCACAGTCAGCAGGCACATTTCCAGCCAATCAGCATACCTCCCTCCCACACCCTCCCACACCCTCCCACCTCCTATAAATAAGCAAGGGCAGCATCCATCTTAGATCATTCTGAAGCAGTGTGTGTTAGTGAGAGCAGGGAGAGCTGCTGCTGCTGTTAATAGCTAGGGACAGTTGTCAGTGTTCCTGGTCTTGCTAGTCAGTGTTCTTGGTCCACTACTGCTGTAAGGACAGCATCCTGACAGCACCCCAAAAAGCCCTTCTAAGGGCTGGTATTTGTGTAATTTTTATATATATATATATATATATATATATATATATATATATATATATCTAGTGTCCCCAAAAGCCCTTTTAAGGGCTGGTAATTGAGTTTTTTCTTTATATATATATATATATATATATATATATATATATATATATATATATATATATATATATATATATATATATATATATATATCTAGTGTCCCCAAAAGCCCTTTTAAGGGCTGGTAATTGAGGATTTTTTATATATATATATATATATATATATATATATATATATATATATAGTGTCCCCAAAAGCCCTTTTAAGGGCTGGTAATTGAGTTTTTTCTTTTTATATATATATATATATATATCTATTGTACACTGCAGTTGCCTGCCCGCTGTGTGTGAGAGGCCACAGACCCACCACAGACTGTACTGTGTGCACACCACACTCATTTCGGGTGGCACAGGCACAGTACCTTGCATTTTAAAAAATATTTTTTTTTCCTCTGTCATAATTGCAGTGAGTGCTGTGTCAGGTCCACAGAGTGTACTGTACCCACTGCAGTGCACTGCCCACCACTGATATATATACGGTGGCACAGCAGCTTGCAAAGTAAAAATATATATATATTTTTTATAATTGCAGTTGCCTGGGTGCCAGTGACTGTCAGGTCCACAGAGTGTACTGTGCCCACTGCAGTGCCACTGCGTGCCCACCCACCACTGATATATACGGTGGCACAGCAGCTTGCAAATTAAAAATATATATATTTTTTTATAATTGCAGTTGTCTGGGCTGCCAGTGACTGTCAGGTCCACAGAGAGTGTACTGTGCCACTGCCCACCCACCACTGATATATACGGTGGCACAGCAGCTTGCAAAGTAAAAAAATATATATATTTTTTTATAATTGCAGTTGCCTGGGTGCCAGTGACTGTCAGGTCCACAGAGAGTGTACTGTGCCACTGCCCACCCACCACTGATATATACGGTCGCACAGCAGCTTGCAAATTAAAAATATATATATTTTTTTATAATTGCAGTTGCCTGGGCTGCCAGTGACTGTCAGGTCCACAGAGAGTGTACTGTGCCACTGCCCACCCATCACTGATATATACGGTGGCACAGCAGCTTGCAAATTAAAAATATATATATTTTTTTATAATTGCAGTTGCCTGGGCTGCCCAGTGACTGTCAGGTCCACAGAGAGTGTACTGTGCCACTGCCCACCCACCACTGATATATACGGTGGCACAGCAGCTTGCAAATTAAAAATATATATATTTTTTTATAATTGCAGTTGCCTGGGCTGCCAGTGACTGTCAGGTCCACAGAGTGTACTGTACCCACTGCCCAACACTCCTATAGGGTGGCACAGCACCTTGCACTCATAGTACAACGCATTAAAAAAAAAAATGACAGGCAGAGGCAGGCCACCCCGCAAGGGCCGTCGTGGTCGTGGTGCTGTGATTTCCTTAGGCCCTAGAATAATGCCCAGTGTTCAGAGGCCACCACAGACCCTGAACTCAAAAAATTCTGAGGACATAGTTGACTGGCTTACACAGGACACCCAATCGTCTACAGCTTCCGCTCGGAACCTTAATGCACCATCCTCCTCCAGCTCAGCTTCGGGCACCTCTCAATTTACCACTCGCCAGCCCGCCGGCACCACCACCAACACTAGCACCACAGCCGCTTCACTTGATCCGTCAGAGGAGTTATTTTCACATCAGTTGGAAGAAATAAGTGATGCGCAACTATTAGTGCCAGAGGATGTAGATAACGGGGATATGTCTCAGTCAGGCAGCATTATACACATGGACGTACATTGTGATGATGATGATGATGTTGTACCTGCTGCTGCTGCCTTTGCTGAGTTGTCAAGTGAAGCGGCTGATGATGACGATGTGTCTGTGGATGTCACCTGGGTGCCTGCTCGAAGAGAAGAAGAAGAGGGGGAAAGTTCAGATGGGGAGACAGAGAGGAGGAGGAGGAGACGAGTTGGAAGCAGGGGGAGGAGGTCATCGCAAGGAGCTAGTGGCGCAGTCAGACAGCATGCAGATTCGGCACCCGGGGTCAGCCAGACAGCACGCCAATCAACGCAAGCTGTTGCCACCACCAGAATGCCGTCCTTGCAAAGCTCAGCAGTGTGGCATTTTTTTTTGTGTGTCTGCCTCTGATATTAGCGATGCCATTTGTAACCTGTGCCAAAAGAAACTGAGTCGTGGGAAGTCCAACACCCACCTAGGTACAACTGCTTTGCGAAGGCACATGATCTCACATCACAAACGCCTATGGGATCAACACATGAGTAAAAGCAGCACACAAACTGAAAGCCACCATCCTCCTCCTGGTCCAGCATCTTCAGCCACGTCAACCACTGCTGTCCTCCATGCCCCCTATCAACAACCCGCCCCTCCACCTCTCACCTTCAGCAGTTCCTGCTCATCTGCCCACAGTCAGGTGTCTGTCAAGGAAATGTTTGAGCGTAAGAAGCCAATCTCACAGAGTCACCCCCTTGCCCGGCGTCTGACAGCTGGCTTGTTGGAACTCTTAGCCCGCCAGCTTTTACCATACAAGCTGGTGGAGTCTGAGGCCTTCAAAAAATTTGTCGCTATTGGGACACCGCAGTGGAAGGTACCCGGCCGAAATTATTTTTCACAAAAGGCAATCCCCAACCTGTACTCTATTGTGGAAAATGAAATCATGTCACGTCTGGCACACAGTGTTGGGGCAAGGGTCCATCTGACCACTGATAGCTGGTCTGCAAAGCACGGTCAGGGCAGGTATATCACTTACACTGCGCATTGGGCAAACCTGCTGGCGGCTGCCAAGCAGGGAATGCGTGGCTCTGCTGCAGAGGAGTTGGTGACACCGCCACAACTTGCAGGCAGGCCTGCTGCCACCTTCTCTACTCCTCCTACTCCATCCTCTTTGCTAACCTCCTCGGCTGAGTCCTCTTCTGCTGTTGCGTCTTGCTCCACACCAACTGCACCCCCCCAGCCCCCCAGGGGCTATTTCACATGCCGGATACGACAGTGTCACGCTGTCTTGGGGTTGACTTGCCTGAAAGCAGAGAGTCACACCGGACCAGCACTACTGTCCGCCCTGAACGCACAGGTGGATCAGTGGCTGACCCCGCACCAACTGGAGATCGGCAATGTGGTGTGTGACAACGAAAGCAATTTGTTGGCGGCATTGAATTTGGGCAAGTTGACACATGTGCCGTGCATGGCACATGTGTTGAATCTGATTTTACAATGCTTTGTGCAGAAGTACCCAGGCTTACAGGACGTCCTCAAGCAGGCCAGGAAGGTGTGTGGCCATTTCAGGCATTCCTACACGGCCATGGCGCACTTTGCAGATATTCAGCGGCGAAACAACATGCCAGTGAGGCACTTGATTTGCGACAGCCCGACACGTTGGAATTCAACACTGCTAATGTTCGACCGCCTGCTCCAACAAGACAAAGCGGTCAACGAGTATTTGTATGACCGGGGTGCTAGGACAGCCTCTGCGGAGCTGGGTATTTTTTTGCCACGTTACTGGACGCTCATGCGCAATGCCTGTAGGCTCATGCGTCCTTTTGCGGAGGTGACAAACCTAGTCAGTCGCACCGAAGGCACCATCAGCGACATCATCCCATAAGTTTTCTTCCTGGAGCGTGCCCTGCGAAGAGTGCTGGATCAGGCCGTAGATGAGTGTGAAGAGGAAGATTTGTGGTCACCATCACCACCAGAAACAGCCTTACCATCACTTGCTGGACCTGCGGCAACACTGGAAGAGGAGTCTGAGGAAGAGGAGTCAGAGGAGGAATGTGGCTTTGAGGAGGAGGAACACCAACCACAGCAGGCATCCCAGGGTGCTCGTTGTCACCTATCTGGTACCCGTGGTGTTGTACGTGGCTGGGGGGAAGAACACACCTTCAATGACATCAGTAAGGATGAGGAATTGGACATGAGTAGCTCGGCATTCAACCTTGTGCAAATGGGGTCTTTCATGCTGTCATGCCTGTTGAGGGACCCTCGTATAAAAAGGCTGAAGGAGAACGACCTGTACTGGGTGGCCACGCTACTAGACCCCCGGTATAAGCAGAAAGTCTCTGATATGTTACCTAATTACCGTCAGGCGCAAAGGATGCAGCAGCTACAAAATAAGTTGAAAAGTATGCTTTACACAGCATATAAGGGTGATGTCACAGCACAACGGGAATCCAACAGGGGAAGAGGTGAAAGTAATCCTCCTCCTACCACCACAACCACGCCGGCAAGGACAGGACGCTTTACAGACGTCTTGTTGATGGAGGACATGCGGAGCTTTTTTAGTCCTATGCATCGCCACAGCCCTTCGGGGTCCACCCTCAGAGAACGACTCGACCGACAGGTAGCAGACTACCTTGCCTTAACTGCAGATATCGACACTCTGAGGAGCGATGAACCCCTTGACTACTGGGTGTGCAGGCTTGACCTGTGGCCTGAGCTATCCCAATTTGCCATTGAACTTCTGGCCTGCCCCGCTTCAAGTGTGCTGTCAGAAAGGACCTTCAGCGCAGCAGGAGGTATTGTCACTGAGAAGAGAAGTCGCCTAGGTCAAAAAAGTCTTGATTACCTCACGTTTATTAAGATGAATGAGGCATGGATCCCGAAGGGACTGACACTGGGGGATGCATTTGACTAAAAAAGGCCTGGTGATGACTGAGATCCCTTGGGCTAAAAATGGTCCACACGCTGCTGTATTTAATCATTCTCTGCATGCCGGATGACTTACGTGTCGTCTCCGCCACCAACTACGGTTCAAGCCGCAATGTTTTAGTGCACTTTCTGCCTTGAAAACCTCGATTTTTCAGGCCGCTGCTAAAGCAGCGGCTGCAACAATACCTACTTTTTCATGCATGTGTACATGCCTAATTTTTCTGGCCTCTGGTGCTACACTGTGGCTGCAAAAAAACAAAAAACAAAAAAAAGGCACATACATGTGTCAATTCCCCTTTGTGATCGTTACCTTGTCGTGGTGAAGGGGCTTGCGTATCACAATGAAGCGATCACCTCTAGGAGTGTGTTGGCACACCCCAGATGATAAGGTCGTTGCTTCATTGTGAACAGACCAAAAGCGATCCGCGGGATAATTTTTCATAGAAAAAACATTCATTTTCTTTCATTCTTTCTGCGGAGCTGGGTATTTTTTGGCCGCGTTACTGAATGCTCATGAACAATGGCTGTAGGCTCATGTGTCCTTTTGCGGAGGTGACAAACCTGGTGGTCAGTCGAACCCAAGGCAACATCATCAACCTCATCCCATATGCGTTTTTTCTGGAGCGTGCCCTGCGAAGAGTACTGGATCAGGCTGTAGATGAGCATGAAGAGGAAGAGTTGTGGTCCCCATCACCACCAGAAGCAGCCTTGTCGTTGTCAATTGCTGGACCTGTGGCAACGCAGAGAGAGGAGTCTGAAGAAGAGAAGTCAGAGGAGGAAGGTGGCTTTGAGGAGGTGGAATACCAGCCACAGCAGGCGTCCCAGGGGGCTTGTTGTCACCTTTCGGGGACCCTTGGTGTTGTACGTGGCTGGGTGGAGAAAGAGACCTTCAATGATGTCAGTGAGGACAAGGAACGGGACATGGCTAGCTTGGTATCCAACCTTGTGCAAATGGGGAGTTTGCAGTTGTGCAAATGGACTGACTGACTGACTGTTAAATGGGGAGTTTGGTCTGTCAGAGTTTGGTCTGTCACTGTGAAGCGGGCGTAACCCTTACACTACTTGACCGATACAACATCATACCTGATCGTATTCACACACTGGATGTTTTAAAGCACGTTATTCCAAACAATTTAGGAATGTTAGGGGAGTTATGCCCTTTATGGATCAAAACCCGACTCTGCGTCAACTACATAATTTTCCATGGGAGTTTTGCCATGGATCCCCCTCCGGCATGCCACAGTCCAGGCATTAGTCCCCTTGAAACAACTTTTCCATCACTATTGTGGCCAGAAAGAGTCCCTGTGTGTTTTAAAATTCGCCTGCCTATTGAAGTCTATGGCGGTTCGCCCGGTTCGCCGGTTCGCGAACATTTGCCGATGTTCGCGTTCGCCGTTCGCGACATCACTACCTCCAAGGCGTAAAGGGCAAGCTCAGGCCATGTGTCCAACTTGGAGACCCAGAAGTTGAAAGGGGCAGACCCGTCATTCAGTACGTCTAGGCGTGTGCACACATACTGCTCCGCCATGTTAGTGAAATGCTGCCTCCTCCTAAGATGTTCCATATCAGCTGGTGGTGCTGCTGCTTTTTGTGGCGTGCTGACAAAGCTTTTCCACATTTCGGCCATGCTAACCCTGCCTTCTGAGGTGCTGGCGGTACCCTGGCTGCATTGGCGACCTCTTCCTCCTCCTCCTCTGCCATGGCCAGGGCTTGCGGATGGGTAGGGGGGTACTTCCTCTTCCGCTCCAGTGTTTGGGAGATAGAAAGCTGTACGCTTGCACGGGACATTGTGGAGATGGTTGTTGGTGACCCAGGTGGTGGCGTTGCTGGCAGATCCTCTCTTTGCGGGGTGGCAGGTGCCACTGTCACTACAGAGGTGGATGAAGAGGCCGAGACTGCAGCAGAAGAGGAAGCAGGAGGAGTCAGAGACCTTTTTTGGTTTTTGAGGTGTCTACTCCACTGCAGCTTCTGCTTTGCACTTAGATGCCTGGTCATGCAGGTTGTGCTCAGGTTGACAAGGTTTATGCCTCGCTTCAGGATCTGATTGCACAGCGTGCAAACCACTCGTGTCCTGTCATCATCACATTGTCTAAAGAACTGCCATGCTAGGGAACTCCTGTGAGCTGGCTTTGGTGTGCTCGGTCCCTTGCTGCGTTGGGCAGTAGCAGGCGTAGTGTCTAGGGCACGGCCGCTCCGCTTTTGCACCCTGCTCCCTCTTCTGCTGTGCTGGTGGCTCTTTGCGACCACCGCCTCTTCCTCCAAACTACTCAGGTCACCTGCATGACGTTCATTCCATGTGGGATCGATGACCTCATCGTTCTCCACATCATCTTCCACCCAGTCTTCACCCCTGCCCTCCTTGTGGGTCTCCACAATTCGGAATTCCGCAGCAGTTGGCACCTGTGTTTCGTCATCATCCGAGACGTGATTCGATGGTCCTCTCATGTACTCATCTTGAGACGTAAGTGGTTGGGCATTGGTGCACTCAATCTCTTCCACTTCTGGGGCAGGACTAGGGGGATGGCCCTGGAAAACCATGCTAACAGAGTCATCAAAAAGAAGAAGAGACTGCTGCATGACTTGGGGCTCAGACTGTTTGGCTGATTTGCAAGGGGGTGAGGTGAAAGAATGATGGACATCGGCTGCAGGTGCCAACTCTGACATTTCAGCAGTAGACTGGGTGGGAGACAATGTGAAGGAACTGGAGGCACAGTCAGCAACCAAATCTACTATCGCTTGTACTTGTTCTGGCCTCAACATTTGTAGAGGCGCATTAGGCCCTGCCAAATACTGCTGCAGGTTCTGTCGCCTACTCACACCTGAGGAAGGTGTTTCACTTGTGCCTGTAGCTGACACAGATCGACCACGTCCTCTCCTTGCAACAGGAGCTCCACCAGCAGCACCATGACCCAGGCCACGTCCCTTTTTTGACCTTCTCCTCATATTTCTCATAGATCTCCCCCTAAATGGGTGTTTATTGAATAGCGAAATAGAAAATCAGTATCCAAAGGGTGTATCTCACAGTAAAATATGCAGACTAGGCCGCAATTTAATTTTTTTTCCCCTAAATGGGTTTTTATTGAAAAGCGGAATACAACAACAGTATCCAATGGGTGTATCTCACTGTAACATATGCAGACTAGGCCGCAATTTAATTTTTTTCCCCTAAATGGGTTTTTATTGAAAAGCGGAATACAACAACAGTATCCAATGGGTGTATCTCACTGTAACATATGCAGACTAGGCTGCAATTTAATTTTTTCCCCTAAATGGGTTTTTATTGACAAGCGGAATAGAACAACAGTATCCAACGGGTGTATCTCACAGTAACGTATGAATGAAAATTTTTTATTTCTCTCTTAAATTGGTGCTTTTTGAATAGCAGATCAGAACTGCAGTGTCTAAACGCTGAATGACTGTGTCACAGTAAAGTATGAATGAAAAACTGAAAAATAATTGTCCCCTTAATTCAATACATTTTTTTGAGTTTTCAAAAAAGGTGGAATAAATAGCTATAAGATGTACATGGCAAATATGGAGTACAATATGGTTGCAGTGAAACAGGCTGTAGATAATACAACAAAGATAGTGCTTACATACATGGTGAGATATGAATTGAGCATACTACAAAATAATGCTTCAAATTAGCCTTGAGCTATGTCTGGAAGACTAAAAGAGGAAAAGGAAAAGGTAACAGACAAATATGAAGGAAATGCACTGATAAACAAGAGTTACAAAACAGAATTATTACAGATATGTTGTGTGCGCCATTGAGGTGCAGTACACATATACAGTATAGCTGTGCTGGGCTTTAAATGAAGACTACCATAGGAGAAGGAAGCTCTACACATGGAACAGGGGAAGGGAGGGGGGAGGGAAAACTGTCAGTGTAGCTTGAAGTGCTCTGGGGTCTCAGCTCACAGTCTATAATGATCATAGTACAAGCAACCACGCTAAGTCTACGTTTCCACTAATGCGACTTGTCATGTGACTTTGGACACAAAGTCACACAACAAGTTACAGCCCATTGATTTCAATGCACCATTTCCTATCTATGTGACTTTTAAAAGGTACCTGCACTACTTTGATGCAACTTTTGATGCGACTTTGATTCAGAGAGTGTAAAGTTGCATCAACGTCACATCAAAGTTGAATCATAGTTGCATCAAAGTCGCACTCTAAATCACAATAGTGGAAAGGTAGACTCAAACTGCGTTTCCACTAGTGTTACTTGTCATGCGACTTTGTGTGTCCAAAGTCACATGAAAAGTCACACTAGTCACAGCCCATTGATTACAATGGCAACCGTTTCCATCTATGCAACTTTGAAAATTAGCAACTTTGAAAAGGTACCTGCACTACTTTGGTGCAACTTCTGATATGACTTTGATTCAGAGAGTGTAAAGTTGCATCAAAGTCGCATCAATGTCACACTCTAAATTGAAATAGCGGAAATGTACACTAATGCCCAGTACACACGATCCGTCCGTTTTTTTTTGTTTGCTAGGAACTCTCAATAATATTCGCAAAGGTAACGTTACTTACGATACAAATTTTCTCGGACGATGATTCAAAAGCTTCTGGTATGTGTAACCACGCTGTAGCATGTGAGGGGAAATGATGTCATGTGCGTGTGACCCCTCTAGCCAAGTCTTGAGCGCCTTCATGCCGAGCTGTTCGGAATTTTCGTGTCTGGCCACGTTTATTCTCTTGTTTACTCGCACGTTCTGTCTTATAACTGCATATATGGAGGATTCCAGCCTTCCAGTAGCTATGCTCGGTGTTCTGGCTATCCAGAATGTTCTCAAGCAGAAGAAACAGAGAAGGCGAAGATCGTGGAGTAAAGAATGGCTCCTCAACCGTTCAAATTACTCCCACATGCAACTCATCTGTGAGATTCAGGAAAACAACCCAGATGATTTTTGGAATTATTTGCGAATGGATGATGAGTGCTTCCAGCATCTCCTGTCATCTGTCACTCCCCGGATACAGAAACAGGACACGCGTGAGGCCATTAGTGCAGAGCAAAGGCTGATAGCCACCCTGCGGTATCTGGCAACAGGGCGAAGCTTGCAGGACTTAAAATATACGACTGGAATTTCCCCGCAGGCCCTTGGCAAGATCATCCCTGAGACCTGCAAGGCGCTGATCACTGCTCTACAGAATGAATACATAAAGGTAATTTTTATAAGTACTCTCAGCTATTACCGATACCAACTGCAATTGTCTAAAATAATAGTTGTTAACTGTTGTCTGTCTGCAGCGCACAGATTGAATTTTTTTTTTTTTACAGTTTCCCAAGAACACAGATGAATGGTTGGAGGGGGCCAAAAATTTCCATGAGATGTGGAACTTCCCAAACTGTGGAGGTGCAATATCGGATTACCCCACCTGCCAACTCTGGATCATTTTATTACAACTATAAGGGATTCTTCAGCATTGTCATGATGGCAGTTGTTAATGCAAACTATGAATTCTTATATTTAGACATTGGTACAAATGGGCGCCACTCAGATGCCAGTATTATCGAGCATACAGAATTCTATAGGCGCCTCCAGAATGAGACACTTAATTTGCCAAGCAATGCTCAGAATGTGGAAGATCTGAATTTTGTTTTCATAGCAGATGATGCCTTTGCATTAGGAGAACATCTACTGAAGCCTTTCCCCATGCGTGGCCTCACCACAATTCAGAGGATCTACAATTAAAGGCTGTCCCGTGCATGCAGGGTTGTCGAAAATGCCTTTGGAATACTAGCCAACAGATTCCGCATTTTCCAAACTGCCATTAACTTGGCAATGTATAAAGTAGATACAATAGTTTTGGCATGTTGTGTACTTCACAACTACCTCCGTCGACATGTACAGGGGTATGTTGCTTCAGGACCAGATCGGGAAGATGAGAGACTTGGCATATATAACCGTGAGGAAGGGCAGGAGTGCCTTGCTGGACTGACATCTCTTGACCGAGTACATTCCAGGCTACCAACACATAGTGCTCGGCAAAGCAGGCTGGATTACCTGACTTATTTTAATGGAATCGGTGCGGTGAGCTGGCAGAATGACATGTAATTTGCTGCTGTCAAAGTTAAAATTGTATACTTTATGTGTGAAAAACATGTTTGCAATATGAACCAGTACATTTGTACAGTTGTAATGTTATTATTATATGTGCTTTTGTACTTGCATTCACTATTAGTTTGGAATTTGATATATTTGTTGGACTGTTTTGAATCAGCTACTTGCATAGTTAGCATGGTTAAAAATAAAAGGGTGATAGAAACTGCACACGTGTCTTTTTCATAGCGGGTACATTTGTAAAGTTACATTCACAGATAACACATTTCAATGACAAAGGGTTTTTATTGAAGTGAAGAGTCATTGCATTTTTGAACCCCTTTTATTCAAACACTTTTCTGAAAAAATACAGGTTACATACATTATGTTCTTGCTTTCATTCTTTTCAAAAACAAAGAATTTAAATAGCATTATCAAAACAATTCAACATTGCACATGTACTTGTCATACATTATTTGTCATAAAAAGGCTCCACTCTATCTTTTGCTATTGTGAACCTATTTTGTTTGGGACAGATTGGATCACCTGCACTTTGTCCCTCACCATCATGATGGATGTCCTTTTGAACATCTAGTTAGGTGTGGCTGTACATAGCATACTGCACTGTCAGGAGGTGCATGATAATGTCATATGCTCTGACTCATACAATCATGTTACAGCCATCTAGTTTAGTTTGATCAAACCTTCTCAGTAATAAACAAGACAGGATATGTTTAGAAATTTAAAGAACACCCTCCTGCATTGGAATGTTATAGGAGGCCACAGACGGTGCAATTATCTATCCTGCAAATGAAAAATTGCATGAATGCCCCATCCTCACTGACTGTTGCATCTTTCCCATAGAGCCATTGTGTTCTACTGGAGGGAGGAGCAGGAAGCCATTCATGCCACCGGGAGAACACACAGTTATTATTGCTAGAAGCTCTCGCCGTTGGCAATAGATTAAATGAAAAACCTACCAGGCTGGTTGTACCCAAGCTCATCAATCGACCAACTTGCGTACAATCAGACTACCCATACATGATTTTAATATTGGCTGGTCCCTGCTGAACAGAGCACAAATTAAAACACACAATGTCCGGCTAAATGTAGACTTCTAAAAGTCTGACAAGGTAGGCAAATGGTGCACATGCAAACAGTCCTTAAACATTCAGTAAAGCTGCACCCCCCCACCCACCTACCAAAAAAAATAACAAAAAGGACATAACTTCAGATGCAAGGCCACTCTCCATTGTTCCATATTTCTCTTTGCACAACATATGAATCAACCACATATGCTGGGCAGTATTGCATGGAGACCTTGTGCTTCTTGAAAATTATTACTGAAAGTAACAACATGATAACCTTAATGTTTTAAACAAATTAAACTTGAATTCAAGACTAGATCAACTAAGCTTGGAACTGCTCCCACCCCCTTTCAAACTCCTATTCCGACTGCCTTGTATGCCTACAACTTAGCAAATATATCAATGAAATTTTGCAGTAAACACAGTATAGAACTAGGTGCTTCCTGAATCTTATGAAGTTGAGTGCAGCAGTGAAGCAAATCAGCAGACAGACGGGCAATGGTTGTTGGATTCAAACTGTGCTCTGTGTAGGAAGTAATACTAATTAATGGCCTTAATATGCTTGATAGAACATAACAAATAGAAACAAGACATGACCATGTGACTTAGGGGAGGATAATACAGGCTCTGCAATGTCCACATCTGTTGGCTTCATGACATCTGTACCCACAATCTCCAAAGTGTCTTCATTCAGGCTATCCGATTTGCAGTCATAACTGGTCCTTTCTTGAACCTCCATATGCTCTTCTGGTGTAGCATCTGCATTTCCAAATATAAGTTAAGATGTGAATATCCCAATATCCTCCATGTCCATACATTGTGGTTGGATAGGTACATTTTATTAAAAAAAAAACAAAAAAAACAACAACCTTTAACACAAGACTCTGGCGTACTTGGATCTACCATCGTTATGCCACTGTCCACATCAGTGTGGTCACCTGTTGATTTTCCATAGCTGGAATCACCCACATGTAGTCTTCTTTTCTTGTGTTTTTTCTCTTTAATAAAGAAAACATATGTTTAGACTTTTTGAGATGTGAATAAAAAATGTGTTGATATATGCTAGGGTACCTACTTGATTTAGTTGTTGTGCAAATATTAACTTCTGTGTGGTTCTCATCATCTTTACTTGTCTGGTTAGGATTGCTTCTTTTCTGCCTCTCCCTCTTGGCTTTATCTTTATTTCCTGTAATAAGAGAAAAATAAGAATAATTTAGAGGTCATACATGCATAGACACAATACAACATTGCTGCAATCCATATTTTTCACATTAGATACCCCTAAAATTAATACTCACGTTTTTGGAGAGTGAGATGGATTTGTTCCAAATGTTCATGCTCACGCAGTTTTAAATCGGACCATCTCTTCCTGACTTGGTCTTTTGATCTCTCTACTCCATGCTTCTTTCTTAGGTATTCAAAAACTTTGTCCAAAATTGCATCTTTTCTGCTGTTGGGCCTCTCATAAAATTGGAGCTTGCAGTCATAATCATGCTTCTCCAGCAGATATACAAGTTCGACCATTTTACCTCTGGACATAGCTGTTGCCTTCATCTTTCTCCCACATGTCCCTTTGCCCTTTGGTCTGGGCCCTTCTTCGTTCTCCTCGTCCGCCATTTCGTACACCTGCTGTTTTCCTACAGTGTCGCCGACAGGTACTACGCACATACAAACCGCTGCGTGAGTCAAAAGAAGGAGGCGGAGCAACGTGCGCATGCTCACTGTGTAATACCGTACGTGGCAGACCCGAACGATCTGACAAACAGCAAGCATTGACCCTGATTGATCTGCTACATAATCGATCTGTTCCACGAATGAAGTAAGTGAACCTTTTCATATGCGAACATTTCATATTGTATGTTGACACACTGGTGTTGCTACTGCAGCTAGTAGGCCTCAACGAACGAAGTAAGTGAACCTTTTCATATGCGAACATTTCATATTGAATGTTGACACACTGGTGTTGCTACTGCAGCTAGTAGGCCTCAACGAATGAAGTAAGTGAGCCTTTTCATATGCGAACATTTCATATTTTATGTTTACACACTGGGTGGTGCTGCTGCTAGTAGGCCTCATGAATTATCATTGTCTATTGGTCAGGATTTCTATACTCTAGTTTATGTTTAATGTTTCACCATAAGTTTGCATTGTTTGCATTGAACTTCAGTATGCGCCAACATGCTAAATGTCTGAAAAATTCCAATTTTACTTTGCAGTTACCATGACAGACAAGTTCACCAACCCTGAATTCCTGCAAAGATTTATTGAAATGTACAGGCAAATGCCTTGCCTATGGCAAGTTAAGCCCAAGGACTACTCGAACCGAAACAAGAAACATGAGGCCCTCAGCAAGATAGCGGAACTATGCAAAGAAGTTTGCCCTAATTCGAACATCCAATATGTGCGGAATAAAATCTCTAATTTGAGAACTGTTTTCAAAAAGGAGCTGAATAAAGTTCGGGCATTACAGAAGTCAGGAGCAGGAGCTTCAGATGTTTACGTTCCACGGCTGTGGTACTATGAAAGCCATGTCTTCTTGATGCTCGAGCTTCCCTTTGCACCTTTTCAAACCCTTCCCCAGCCTCAGTAGAATCGTCAACATCAGACATTGACCTGGAAATTTCTCAGGACATTCCACCCTCTCAGGTAAGTGATGGATAGTTTGGTACTTTTGCCTTGTATAAAATGCCTTTTTTAGAGGAGTATTTTTGAAAAAGGTTTCTTACATTTTATGGCCTTCACATTTTTTTCTGTAAACAGATTGAAATATTTGGGGTTTTTACCGTTCTGATAATGGTCTTCTTTTATAATTATAGGAACCTGACGATGTAATTCCTACAACACCTTTAGCACCACCAACACTCAAGAGAAAAAAAAAGGAGTAGCCTGGAGGATGCCATATCATCCTTTTTAACAAAAGCATCGTCGGCTCTAGAACGTAAGCCAGATGACCATAATGGATTTGGAATCATAACAGCCAACAAATTGCGGAAAATGACAGATGAACAACGCAATTTGGCAGTGAGTTTACTGCTTCAAGTCCTGCATAGGGGTGTTAGTGGTCAATTGTGTGCAAAAACACATTTGTCCGACGATCAGGTCTCAACACCACCACCAATACCACCACCACAGCCATTGCAACCATTTTCTCCACCCATGCCATCCCATCCCATGCCATCCCATCAGCAGGCACCAAGTTGGCAATCCCCACACTTGGAAAGGCAACATTCTACCTGGTCGCAGGACTATAGTTTTACACAATTTTAAAGTTTTGGGTTGCATTTGCCAGAGTTTTGTTTTAATGCACATTGTTTGATATTTTGTTTATTCAGTTACATGCTGATTTGTTAAATTTGTTAAATTTTATTCGATAATAAATAAATTGTTTTGTTAATAAAGATGTCTGCTTCTTTAGAAATAAATTTGTATTTTTCAGTACTGACACACCATAGAACATACAACATCATTAACAAACAACATCTTTAAAATAGAGGAATCAACCATACCATTTATATATATTTATATATATCTAAATATTATTATATATATATTTATATATATATATTATATAATATATATATATATCATATATAGTATAAATAAATATATATATTTATACCATTTATTTAGATATATATATATATATATATATATATATATATATATATATATATATATGTGTGTATATATATATATATATATATATATATTTTATATATATATATATATATATATATATATATATATATATATATATATATATATATATATATATATATATACATATATATATATATATTCAAAAGGTTGGTGAGCAGCACAACAGCAATGGTTTGTTGAGGTCGTGTGCAAAGCAATCAAGCTATCCCACAGGCTATATATATAAGAGAAAAAGTCCACAGGGATTGCTGCACAATTCTTTCTTTATTGGAAAGATATCCAAAGTACATACCAGTACAATATCATAGTATTTCAATCGTAACGTTTCGGACTCAAAGGTTAACGTCCTTCCTCATACAGAAATACATCTAAAGGCCCGTACACACGTACCGATCGTCGGCCGAAAAGCGTCAGCCGACGACCGATCTGCCGATTGTAGGCTTGTTAGTATGATGCCTCCGACAGCCGTCAGCCCACATTCGGCCGAAAAGAATCTGTCTTGCAAGCATTAAAATCTTTGTATGCCGACACCAGAGCGGCCGATTGTTCGCCAGTCAGTACAGAATTCGGGCCGACAGACAGCAGATTTGCAAGACTGGGCATGCTCAGAAAAGAAAAAACACACGGAAAGTTAACCATTACATGACATCACTTCTGCAGTCGGCTGTAGTCGGCGGACAAAATTCTTGTGCAGTCTTTGCACTTTTCAACAGACACCGACAGCCCGGGGACAAAAGACGGCCGATCGTTCGCTGACGATCGGTACGTGTGTACGGGGCTTAAATCTCTATACAAGTACAAAAGCTTATATATGTTCAAGCATCAATTAAGAATCCACGAGTCGTCAATCATTGATTAATTCACACAGTGGTCTCCAATGTATCATTAGGAGGACTGAGACAAAGTTACAAAACACAGATCCTTCTCTATATGCAATTAGTCATATCCAGTGTTATCCTAATGATAAAAGAATAAAAAAATATTTGTCAATAAAAAAGACTCTACAAGAAACATATATTTCGATCGATGAAATATCACAATCAACTATATGTTGCGGTGTTGAATATAGCTGTCACTGTTGAAGGTGTAGGCCTCATAATTAGACCAAAAGGTCCCTTCAAAAAGATACCATTTACAAAAATAAATACAAGTCGAGTTCAGAGTTTAACCCCTTCGGTTGTAAGGTATCCAAAAATTGGATCCATTGGACTTCATGTTTCCTAAGCTGTAATTCACGATTTTCTCCCCTTCTGTTTCTAGGTATATTGTCAATGACTAGGGTTGAGCGGACACCTAGATGTCCGTGTTCGACGGGTTCGGCCGAACTTTAAAAAAAAGTCCGGGTCCGTGTCCCGGACTTTTACCGAACTTTTCCCGGACACCGAACCCCATTGAAGTCAATGGGGACCCGAACTTTAAGGCACTAAAATGGCTCTAAAACACCAAAGGAAAGGGCTAGAGTGCTGCAAATGGCAGCAAAACGTAATTAAGAGCATGGCAAGTGCTCTGCAAACAAATGTGGATAGGGAAATAACTTAAAACAACAAAAAAAAACAGAAAAATAAAACAATGTTCTTCTTCATCTCTGAAGGACGAGGCCCATATGGAGTAGGAGGGAGGTTGAGGTGGTGGTGGATGTGGCGGTGACATAGGCGTGCGCACAGGGTGTGCTGGGTGTGCCTGGGCACACCCTAATCACCTAGGGCACATAGCATTGCCAGTGAGGAGATGGGAAAGATCTCCCTGGGACCTGCTCTGCTCTATTTCTCCTTGCCTACAGGTACATGGCCCCGATACATTACTCTCCCTGCTGGCAAACACATGCATGTGTATTTCAACTTTGGGGTGCACACCTTAATGCAATAGGCTGCGCACACCTATGGGCGGTGTAGGTGGAAGCGGCGGTGGAGGAGGACCAGGGCCGGATTAACAGCATCATGGGCTTGGTGCTGAGGATTTTGAAGGGCCTTAGGGCCGTGCCTTGCCATGCACCCAGAGGAGGAAGGGTGCAGCCATGCATGCCTAATTCAACATGGGATGCTGTCTCTGAAGCCCATAAACACATCCATGCATCGCCAACTGTCCCTCCTTGTCCGGCCTTCACGCTGTGTGGGGAGGTTCTGAGGGTGCTGCCTGGGGAAGCGAGCATAGAAGCCAGACTTCTGTGTTTACAAGTGACAGAAGAGCGGTAACAGTGAATATGGCCAACCCGGGGCCTATATAAAAGGTAGGGGCCTGGAGCTGCAGCTCCAATAGCCCCTACATTAATCTGGCCCTGAGGAGGAGGACGAGGTAGCCAACACTGCTTCTTTTCACAAATTTTAAATGAGGGTACACCCCAAAAGAGTGAGAAAGAGCAAAAATGGAACAATGGGTGGGTAAGGTCGGTATCCATTGCTATTCTGCATAAGGTACGGAAAAGTCCCGTGGGATCCATGCCTGGTTCATTTTAATGAACGTGAGCTTGTCCACATTGTCTCTGGACAGGCGGCTGCGCTTGTCTGTTATAACGCCCCCAGCCGTGCTAAATACCCGTTCAGATAATACACTGGCTGCAGGGCACGCCAGCACCTCCAAGGCGTAAAGGGCAAGCTCAGGCCATGTGCCCAATTTGGAGACCCAGAAGTTGAAGGGGGCAGACCCGTCATTCACTACATGTAGGCGTGTGCACACATACTGCTCCACCATGTTGGTAAAATGCTGCCTCCTGCTAAGACGTTCCATCTGAGCTGCTGGTGCTGCTGTTTGTTGTGGCGTGCTGACAAAGCTTTTCCACATTTCGGCCATGCTAACCCTGCCTTCTGAGGTGCTGGCGGTGCCCTGGTTGCGTTGGCGACCTCCTCCTCCTCCTCCTCTGCCTTGTGCTTCCACTGTGGCCCCGCTGTCAGATGGGAATGCCAGCAGCATGGCGTCTACCAGCGTGCGCTTGTACTCGCGCATCTTGCGATCGCGCTCCAGTGAGTGAATTAAGGACGGTACGTTGTCCTTGTAACGGGGATCCAGCAGCGTGGCCACCCAGTAATCAGCACAAGTTAGAATGTGGGCAACTCGGCGGTCGTTGTGGAGACACTGCAGCATGTAATCGCTCATGTGTGCCAGGCTGCCCAGAGGCAACGAAAGGCTGTCCTCTGTGGGAGGTGTATGGTCCGTGTCCTCTGTATCCCCCCAGCCACGCACCAGTGATGGCCATGAGCTGGCCTGGGTGCCACCCTGCTGTGAACATGGTTCCATCTCCTCCTCCAGCTCCTCCTCCTCCTCATCCTCCTCATCCTCCAGAACTGTGCCCCTGCTGGACAATTGCGTCCCTGGCGTTTGCGTGTGCAGGAACCCACCCTCGGAGCCCCTTGCGAATGACTGCCCTGAAAGCCTTGGAAATGTTACCTCTTCATCCTCCTCCTCCTCCTCATCCTGTGCCACATCCTCTTCCATCATCGCCCGAATTGTTTTTTCAAGGAGGCATAGAAGTGGGATAGTTAAGCTGAGAACGGCGTCATTGCCACTGGCCATGTTGGTGGAGTACTCAAAACAGCGCAACAAGGCACACAGGTCTCGCATGGAGGCCCAGTTATTGGTGGTGAAGTGGTGCTGTTCCGCAGAGCGACTCACGCGTGCGTGCTGCAGCTGAAACTCCACTATGGCCTGCTGCTGCTCGCACAGTCTTTCCAGCATGTGCAAGGTGGAGTTCCACCTTGTGGGCACGTCACATATGAGGCGGTGAGCGGGAAGGCCGAAGTTACGCTGCAGCGCTGCCAGGCGAGCAGCAGCAGGGTGAGAACGCCGAAAGTGCGCACAAACGGCCCGCACTTTCTGCAGCAGCTCTGACATATCGGGGTAGTTTTTAAGGAACCTCTGCACCACCAAATTCAGCACATGCGCCAGGCAAGGGATGTGCGTCAAACCGGCTAGGCCCAGAGCTGCTATGAGATTTCGCCCGTTATCGCACACCACCAGGCCGGGCTTGAGGCTCGCTGGCAGCAACCACTCATTTGTCTGCTGTTCCATGCTCCTCCACAACTCCTGCGCGGTGTGTGGTTTGTCCCCCAAACAGGCAAGTTGTAAAACTGCCTGCTGTCGTTTACCCCTGGCCGTGCTGAAGTTGGTGGTGAAGGTGTTACGCTGTCCGGATGAGGAGGCGGTAGAGGATGAGGAAGCGGAGTAGGAGGAGTTAGGAACAGGAGGCAAACTGAAGCGCCCTGCAATCCTCGGTGGTGGAAGGACATGCGCCAAATTGCTATCCGCCTCAGGCCCATCCGCCACTGCATTTACCCAGTGTGCCGTTAGGGAGATATAACGCCCCTGACCGTGCTTACTGGTCCACGTATCCGTAGTTAGGTGGACCTTGGCACAGATGGCGTTGCGCAGTGCACACCTGATTTTTTCCCCCACTTGGTTGTGCAGGGAAGGGATGGCTTGCCTGGAAAAGTAGTGGCGGCTGGGCACGACGTACTGTGGGACAGCCACCGACATAAGGTTTTTAAAACTGTGCGTCTCCACCAGACGGAATGACAGCATTTCAAAGGCCAATAATTTTGAAATGCTGGCATTCAGGGCCAGGGATCGCGGGTGGGTAGGGGGGTACTTCCTCTTCCTCTCAAGTGTTTGGGAGATGGAAAGCTGAACGCTTCCACGGGACATTGTGGAGATGGTTGTTGGTGACCCAGGTGGTGGTGTTGCTGACAGATCGTCTGTTTGCGGGGTGGCAGGTGCCGGTATCACTACAGATGTGGCTGGAGCGGCCGAGACTGCAGCAGAAGAGGAAGCAGGATGAGCCAGAGACGTTTCTTGGTTTTGAAGGTGTGTACTCCACTGCAGCTCGTGCTTTGCACTTAGATGCCTGATCATGCAGGTTGTGCTCAGGTTGAGAAGGTTCATGCCTCGCTTCAAGCTCTGATTGCACAGGGTGCAAACCACTCGTGTCCTGTCATCAGCACATTTTCTAAAGAACTTCCACGCTAGAGAACTCCTTTGAGCTGACTTTGGTGCGCTCGTTCCCTTGCTGCGTTGGGCAGTAGCGGGCGTAGTGTCTAGGGCACGGCCGCTCCGCTTCTGCACCCTGCTCCCTCTTCTGCTGTGCTGGTGGCTCTGTGCGACCACCGCCTCTTCCTCCAAACTACTCAGTTCACCTGCATGACGTTCATTCCATGTGGGGTCGAGGACCTCATCGTCCTCCACATCATCTTCCACCCAGTCTTCACCCCTGCCCTCCTTGTCGGTCTCCACAATGCTGAACGCCGCAGCAGTTGGCACCTGCGTTTCGTCATCATCGGAGACGTGCTGCGATGATCCTTGCATGTACTCATCTTGAGAAATAAGTGGTTGGGCATCGCTGCACTCAATCTCTTCCACTTCTGGGGCAGGGCTAGGTGGATGGCCCTGGGAAACCCTGCTGACAGAGTCCTCAAAAAGAATAAGAGACTGCTGTATGGCTTGGGGCTCAGACTGCTGGCCTGATTTGCAAGGGGGTGAGGTGAAAGACGGTTGGACATTGGCTGCAGGTGCCAACTCTGACCTTTCTGCAGTAGACTGGGTGGGAGACAATGTGAAGGAACTGGAGGCACTGTCAGCAGCAAACCAATCTACTATCGCCTCAACTTGTTCTGGCCTCATCACTTCTAGGGGCGTTTGATGCCCTACCAAATACTGATGCAGGTTCTGTCGCCTACTCACACTTGAGGAAGGTGTTTCACTTGTGCGTGTAGCTGGCACAGATCGACCATGTCCTCTCCTTGCAACAGGAGCTCTACCAGCAGCACCACGACCCAGGCCACGGCCCTTATTTGACGGTCTCCTCATATTTCTGTAATTTAAGATCTTGCCCTAGAAAGGTTTTTATTGAATAGCGGAATAGAAAATATGATCCCAAAAAAGTGTATGTATATCACACGTACACAACCACACTAGGCCCCAATTACTATTGTTTGTACCCCTAAAAGGCTAGGAGTAGGGGGAGTATGGAACAGGCAGCACCCTCAAACCTTCAGAAGTATGAGATGAACCTCAACAACTTGGAAAGGTGGATCTCTCTCACACGTACCAACACAGACTATCCCCCAATTTAACTGATCCCCAAAGGTTTTTGATTAAATAGCGGAATAGAAAATATGATCCCAAAAAAGTGTATGTATATCACACGTACACAACCACACTAGGCCCCAATTACTATTGTTTGTACCCCTAAAAGGCTAGGAGTAGGGGGAGTATGGAACAGGCAGCACCCTCAAACCTTCAGAAGTATGAGATGAACCCCAACAACTTGGAAAGGTGGATCTCTCTCACACGTACCAACACAGACTATCCCCCAATTTAACTGATCCCCAAAGGTTTTTGATTAAATAGCGGAATAGAAAATATGATCCCAAAAAAGTGTATGTATATCACACGTACACAACCACACTAGGCCCCAATTACTATTGTTTGTACCCCTAAAAGGCTAGGAGTAGGGGGAGTATGGAACAGGCAGCACCCTCAAACCTTCAGAAGTATGAGATGAACCTCAACAACTTGGAAAGGTGGATCTCTCTCACACGTACCAACACAGACTATCCCCCAATTTAACTGATCCCCAAAGGTTTTTGATTAAATAGCGGAATAGAAAATATGATCCCAAAAAAGTGTATGTATATCACACGTACACAACCACACTAGGCCCCAATTACTATTGTTTGTACCCCTAAAAGGCTAGGAGTAGGGGGAGTATGGAACAGGCAGCACCCTCAAACCTTCAGAAGTATGAGATGAACCCCAACAACTTGGAAAGGTGGATCTCTCTCACACGTACCAACACAGACTATCCCCCAATTTAACTGATCCCCAAAGGTTTTTGATTAAATAGCGGAATAGAAAATATGATCCCAAAAAAGTGTATGTATATCACACGTACACAACCACACTAGGCCCCAATTACTATTGTTTGTACCCCTAAAAGGCTAGGAGTAGGGGGAGTATGGAACAGGCAGCACCCTCAAACCTTCAGAAGTATGAGATGAACCCCAACAACTTGGAAAGGTGGATCTCTCTCACACGTACCAACACAGACTATCCCCCAATTTAACTGATCCCCAAAGGTTTTTGATTAAATAGCGGAATAGAAAATATGATCCCAAAAAAGTGTATGTATATCACACGTACACAACCACACTAGGCCCCAATTACTATTGTTTGTACCCCTAAAAGGCTAGGAGTAGGGGGAGTATGGAACAGGCAGCACCCTCAAACCTTCAGAAGTATGAGATGAACCTCAACAACTTGGAAAGGTGGATCTCTCTCACACGTACCAACACAGACTATCCCCCAATTTAACTGATCCCCAAAGGTTTTTGATTAAATAGCGGAATAGAAAATATGATCCCAAAAAAGTGTATGTATATCACACGTACACAACCACACTAGGCCCCAATTACTATTGTTTGTACCCCTAAAAGGCTAGGAGTAGGGGGAGTATGGAACAGGCAGCACCCTCAAACCTTCAGAAGTATGAGATGAACCCCAACAACTTGGAAAGGTGGATCTCTCTCACACGTACCAACACAGACTATCCCCCAATTTAACTGATCCCCAAAGGTTTTTGATTAAATAGCGGAATAGAAAATATGATCCCAAAAAAGTGTATGTATATCACACGTACACAACCACACTAGGCCCCAATTACTATTGTTTGTACCCCTAAAAGGCTAGGAGTAGGGGGAGTATGGAACAGGCAGCACCCTCAAACCTTCAGAAGTATGAGATGAACCCCAACAACTTGGAAAGGTGGATCTCTCTCACACGTACCAACACAGACTATCCCCCAATTTAACTGATCCCCAAAGGTTTTTGATTAAATAGCGGAATAGAAAATATGATCCCAAAAAAGTGTATGTATATCACACGTACACAACCACACTAGGCCCCAATTACTATTGTTTGTACCCCTAAAAGGCTAGGAGTAGGGGGAGTATGGAACAGGCAGCACCCTCAAACCTTCAGAAGTATGAGATGAACCCCAACAACTTGGAAAGGTGGATCTCTCTCACACGTACCAACACAGACTATCCCCCAATTTAACTGATCCCCAAAGGTTTTTGATTAAATAGCGGAATAGAAAATATGATCCCAAAAAAGTGTATGTATATCACACGTACACAACCACACTAGGCCCCAATTACTATTGTTTGTACCCCTAAAAGGCTAGGAGTAGGGGGAGTATGGAACAGGCAGCACCCTCAAACCTTCAGAAGTATGAGATGAACCTCAACAACTTGGAAAGGTGGATCTCTCTCACACGTACCAACACAGACTATCCCCCAATTTAACTGATCCCCAAAGGTTTTTGATTAAATAGCGGAATAGAAAATATGATCCCAAAAAAGTGTATGTATATCACACGTACACAACCACACTAGGCCCCAATTACTATTGTTTGTACCCCTAAAAGGCTAGGAGTAGGGGGAGTATGGAACAGGCAGCACCCTCAAACCTTCAGAAGTATGAGATGAACCCCAACAACTTGGAAAGGTGGATCTCTCTCACACGTACCAACACAGACTATCCCCCAATTTAACTGATCCCCAAAGGTTTTTGATTAAATAGCGGAATAGAAAATATGATCCCAAAAAAGTGTATGTATATCACACGTACACAACCACACTAGGCCCCAATTACTATTGTTTGTACCCCTAAAAGGCTAGGAGTAGGGGGAGTATGGAACAGGCAGCACCCTCAAACCTTCAGAAGTATGAGATGAACCTCAACAACTTGGAAAGGTGGATCTCTCTCACACGTACCAACACAGACTATCCCCCAATTTAACTGATCCCCAAAGGTTTTTGATTAAATAGCGGAATAGAAAATATGATCCCAAAAAAGTGTATGTATATCACACGTACACAACCACACTAGGCCCCAATTACTATTGTTTGTACCCCTAAAAGGCTAGGAGTAGGGGGAGTATGGAACAGGCAGCACCCTCAAACCTTCAGAAGTATGAGATGAACCCCAACAACTTGGAAAGGTGGATCTCTCTCACACGTACCAACACAGACTATCCCCCAATTTAACTGATCCCCAAAGGTTTTTGATTAAATAGCGGAATAGAAAATATGATCCCAAAAAAGTGTATGTATATCACACGTACACAACCACACTAGGCCCCAATTACTATTGTTTGTACCCCTAAAAGGCTAGGAGTAGGGGGAGTATGGAACAGGCAGCACCCTCAAACCTTCAGAAGTATGAGATGAACCCCAACAACTTGGAAAGGTGGATCTCTCTCACACGTACCAACACAGACTATCCCCCAATTTAACTGATCCCCAAAGGTTTTTGATTAAATAGCGGAATAGAAAATATGATCCCAAAAAAGTGTATGTATATCACACGTACACAACCACACTAGGCCCCAATTACTATTGTTTGTACCCCTAAAAGGCTAGGAGTAGGGGGAGTATGGAACAGGCAGCACCCTCAAACCTTCAGAAGTATGAGATGAACCCCAACAACTTGGAAAGGTGGATCTCTCTCACACGTACCAACACAGACTATCCCCCAATTTAACTGATCCCCAAAGGTTTTTGATTAAATAGCGGAATAGAAAATATGATCCCAAAAAAGTGTATGTATATCACACGTACACAACCACACTAGGCCCCAATTACTATTGTTTGTACCCCTAAAAGGCTAGGAGTAGGGGGAGTATGGAACAGGCAGCACCCTCAAACCTTCAGAAGTATGAGATGAACCCCAACAACTTGGAAAGGTGGATCTCTCTCACACGTACCAACACAGACTATCCCCCAATTTAACTGATCCCCAAAGGTTTTTGATTAAATAGCGGAATAGAAAATATGATCCCAAAAAAGTGTATGTATATCACACGTACACAACCACACTAGGCCCCAATTACTATTGTTTGTACCCCTAAAAGGCTAGATGAGGAGTAGGGGGAGTATGGAACAGGCAGCACCCTCAAACCTTCAGTATGAGATTGTGTTCACTGTACCCCACAAAGATTGAGTTCACTGCACCCCACAATGATTGTGTTCACTGCACCCCACAAAGATTGTGTTCACTGCACCTCACAAAGATTGTGTTCACTGTACCCCCCAAAGATTGTGTTCACTGCACCCCACAAAGATTCTGTTCACTGTACCCCACAAAGATTGTGTTCACTGCACCCCAAAAAGATTGTGTTCACTGCACCCCAAAAAGGATGTTGTTCACTGCACCCCAAAAAGGATGTTGTTCACTCCACCCCAAAAAGATTGTGTTCACTGCACCCCACAAAGATTGTGTTCACTGCACCCCAAAAAGATTGTGTTCACTGCACCCCAAAAATGATTTTGTTCACTGCACCCCAAAAAGGATTTTGTTCACTGCACCCCAAAAAGGATGTTGTTCACTCCACCCCAAAAAGATTGTGTTCACTGCACCCCAAAAAGATTGTGTTCACTGCACCCCACAAAGGATTTTGTTCACTGCACCCCAAAAAGATTGTGTTCACTGCACCCCAAAAAGGATGTTGTTCACTGCACCCCAAAAAGGATTTTGTTCACTGCACCCCAAAAAGATTGTGTTCACTGCACCCCACAAAGGATTTTGTTCACTGCACCCCACAAAGATTGTGTTCACTGCACACCAAAAAGGATTGTGTTCACTGCACCCCAAAAAGATTTTGTTCACTGCACCCCAAAAAGATTGTGTTCACTGCAGCCCAAAAAGATTGTGTTCACTGCAGCCCAAAAAGATTGTGTTCACTGCAGCCCAAAAAGATTGTGTTCACTGCAGCCCAAAAAGATTGTGTTCACTGCAGCTCACACACAGAAAAATGGATGTGGATCACTGACACCTGCCTATCTCCAATCCCACACCACACAGCAATATCGATTGTAGTTTGTAGAACACAGTTTCCCTAAAATTCAGCAGACTCTGTCCCTAACAGGATTGAGAAGAGATCGTAGATCAGGATTGAGTGCAGACCCAACCCCCCACACAGCAATATCGATTGTAGTTTGTAGAAGACACTGACCCTATATAATTCAGCAGACTCTATCCCTAAAATGCCTACAACTCGCCCTGCCTAAACACTCCGACCTGTCCCTCAATTCTATCCGGACACAAATGGTTTTTTCCTGCCTATCTTTCCCTAATCAGCAGCCAGCACGTTGATGTGTGCTCTGTCCCTGAATCTAAGCAGCATAATGACGCCGCTGCGGCTGCCTCGAACTTATAAAGACTTGGTCACATGCTTCAGACGGCCAATCACAGCTACTGAGACATTTGCAGGCATGGCTGGGATGGCTTAAGGCACACCAGTTAAACGATTGTTGATTGGCTGTTGAAAGCCCGCCATGAAAAGAGCGCCAAAGCATGCAAAACCCGGAAATAAAACGACCGAACACGGATTTTTACCCGAACATACAGTAAAGTGTCCGTGTCCGTGTTCGGGTACAAAAAATCCAATTATTCGGTACGAACACGAATAATACAGTCCGTGTTCGCTCAACACTATCAATGACCATAAATCTCAATTGGGACACTGAGTGTCCTTTTTCCAGAAAGTGTCTCGCTAATGGTAACTGAACTAATTTATCTTTTATTGAGTATTTATGTCGGGCAATGCGATCTTTAACTTTTTGAATGGTTTCACCAATATAGTATAAACCACAAGGGCATTTAATGATGTATATAACATATGAAGACTGACATGTAAAATTATCCTTGATTTTTATATCATATCCCTTGTGTGGATGTGTAAAGTTTTTCCTTTTTATCATTGAATTGCACTGAATGCAGCTCAGGCATGGATAAGAGCCTGCATTTTTTGGTCCTAAAAATGTTATCATAGGACTAGGATCAACATACTGGTCAGTCTTCACTAACCTGTCACGCAAAGTTCTGCCTTTTCTATATGATGGTAATGGGGGTGCGTGAAATTCCGGAATATTGGGATAATTTTCACCCAATATCGACCAGTGTCTCTTAACGTTTTTTTGTATATCGATCGAGAATGGGTGAAATTGTGACACAAAGGGGATCCTCCTTTGAGAATTTCGTGAGTTTGTGAATGTCACTACCTGTTACTGTTCTTTATTAATTATTTCAGAGGGATATCCCCTTTCTGTCAGTTTCTCACCCATCTCTTTCAATTTGATTGCACAAGTCTGTGGGTTAGTTACTATTCTTTTAACTCGTGTAAATTGGCTTCTAGGGATAGATTTGAAAACCCCAGTTGGATGAAAACTATTGTAATGCAAAAGTAGATTTTTATCAGTTGGCTTAGTATATAAGTCACTAACAATACATGTGTCTTCCAGGGTTAACATTGTATCTAAGAATGGGATCCTTTCAGACCTATAGCTCAAAATCAACTTTTGCATTACAATAGTTTTCAGGGATGGGGGTGGGGCTTGGCAGGTCTAGGCATTACTTGCTGCCTTTCTTGACATCTGGTCTTCCTCCGAAAGTCTTCATCCCACTTTGCATGCAGATGCACTCACACTTGCCTGCTGCCATTCCTGAGCATGCTCTGCATTGGTGGTACCCCGATCCCGCAGCTGAATGAACTGTAGGAGATGGTCCAAGCAGTGTAAGCTGGTTGCTAAAGTGATTGTAAAGGTTTGTTTTTTAAAAAAATAACAAACATGCTATACTAACCTGCTCTGTGCAAGAATTTTGCAGAGCAGCCAGAATCCCCCTTTTCTGGGGTGCCCTGGCCGCGCTCCTGGCTCCTTCTCTTCACCGGGTGCCCCCACAGAGAGCCGCTTTCCATGGGGGCACCCATGCGTGCACGCTCACGAGTCCCGTTGCTGTGTCCATTGACACAGACAACAGGACACGGCCCCGCCCCCGGCTCCCGTGTCACTGAATTTGATTGACAGCTGCAAAAGCCAATGCCTGCTGTTGCTATCAATCTATCTAATGAGGACCCGAGACAGCGGCTAGAGCCGCTGGGCACATTCTCGTAGCTGGAATGATCGAGTTCAGGTAAGAAAAAAGGGGGTGGGGTGGGGGTCTAGGGGCAGCTAAAGCACAAAAGGTTTTTCACCTTAATGCATAGAATGCATTAAGGTGAAAAACCATGAGACTTTAGAACTCCTTTAAGGAGTGGGTTCAGGGCGATAAGTCAATGGGTTTCCCTGCTGACAGCTGAATAAAATAAAAAAGTGCTGCTAAAAAAATTAAGAAAAAAAAAACCTGTGTGGCATCCCTCCCTAGTCCATACCAGGCCCTTCAACATGAGGGGGGTGCTCTGTCCCCCACCCCAAAGCACCTTATCCCCATGTTAATAGGGACAAGGGCCTTGTCTCGACAACCCTGGGCTGCGGTTGTCGGGGCTTGCAGACAGGGGGCTTATCAGAATCTGTAAGCCCCCTTTATCAAGGGGGTCCCCAGATTCCCCCCCCCCATGTGAATGGGTATCGGGTACCCATTCACCAAAAAAGTATTAAAAAGTAATAACCACAAGAAACAGTTTTTGACAAGTCCTTTATTAAAAAAAATTTAAAATTGTGTCCCCCAATGTATATCCATCGTCAGTCATGCTCCCCGCCGGACCCAAAAAATATGCAAAAGCATTTTTTTTTTCTATTTTTCGGGACAAGTGGGTGGTGTGATTGACGATGGACTTACATTAAGGGACACAATTTTTTAATTTTTAATAAAGGACTTGTCAAAAACTGTTTCTTGTGGCTTTTTCTTTAGAAATGTCATTTTTGCTGTAGCATGTTTCATGGCACATTAGGAGACCCCCAGGCAGGGGCGTACCTAGAGCATTTGGCACCCGGGGTGGATCCTATATCTGGCACCCCCCCAGGCGACGAACTGCCCATTGACGTGTTACGTGTAAAATGTATGGAGACCCCCTTTTACATTACACAGCCCCCTTACCCCTGGACCCCTTTACATTACACAGCCCCCGTACCCCTGGACACCTTTACATTACACAGCCCCCGTACCCCTGGACCCCTTTACATTACACAGCCCCCGTACCCCTTTACATTACTCAGCCCCCTTACCCCTGGACCCCTTTACATTACACAGCCCCCTTACCCCTGGACCCCTTTACATTACACAGCCCCCCATTGGAACCCTTTAAATTAACAGCCCCCATCCCCCATGGAACCCTTTACATTACACAGCTCCCATCCCCCATGGAACCCTTTACATTACACAGCCCCCCAATAGAACCCATTACATTACACAGTCCCATCCCCCATACAACCCTTTACATTACACAGCCCCTCATATAACCCCTTTACAATACATAGCCCCCACCAATAGGACCCCTCTACAATAAATGCCCCCATAGAACCCCTATACAATACAAAGCCCCCCATAGAACCCCTATACAATACAAAGCGACCCCCCCAAAAAAGAACCCCTTTACAATACAAAGCCCCCCCAAAGAACCCCTTTACAATACAAAGCCACCCTCCCCAGAAGAACCCCTTTACAATACAAAGCCACCCCTCCAAAGAACCCCTTTACAATACAAAGCCCCCCCTCCAAAGAACCCCTTTACAATACAAAGCCCCCCCTCCAAATAACCCCTTTATAATACAAAGCTCCCCCCCTCCAAAGAACCCCTTTACAATACAAAGCCCCCCCCCCTGCAAAGAACCCCTTTACAATACAAAGCCCCACCTCCAAAGACTCCCTTTACAATACAAAGCCACCCCCCTCAAAATAACCCCTTTACAATACAAAGCCCCCCCTCCAAAGAACCCCTTTACAATACAACCCCTGTCCCCCCTACCTTTTTAGGAGGAGAGCGGAGGAGGAGGAACTGTTTAAAGCAGAGGATGTGAGAGAGACTCACTGTCACTCACGAGCCCTGAATACACAGCGGTCGGCGCCTCGGCGGGAACTGCAGAAGTTACTGTGCTAGTTAATGAGCAGGTGATTGGTTGATAGGCGGTCCTAGCAACCAATCGCCTTCTCATTAACCAGCACAGCGCTGTGTATTCAGGGCTCGGGAGTGACAGTGAGTCTCTCTCACATCCTCTGCTTTAAACAGTTCCTCCTCCTCCGCGGCGGAAGCAGTCTGGCGGCCGGCCCCGGGTGTCACCCTGGTCTTCCCTGACACCCCCTAATGTGTGTGTGTGGCACCCGGGGTGGACCGCCCCTCCGCCCCCTATTGGTACGCTACTGCCCCCAGGCACTATATTTAAAGTCATTTTTAATTTTAATCGTTGCACTTTGAGCATCAATAAACTCATTGCTCCAAAAAAAAAAAAAAAAGATAAAAAAAAAAAAACAATTATTGATACATGTCCCGTAGGGCAGTACCTGGACCCCTTTTATTGCAAATTACTTGCATATAAGCCTTTAAAATGGCACTTTTGGTTTTTCTTGTTCAGATCCCGTAGAATTCAATGGGGTTCACCATTTGGGTTAGAACATTTTCCCTGTCCCGGACTTCTGCTGCAAACCGAATAGGGGGTGATCAGCCCATCCCTAGTCTTTAACATCAGCTAGCCCTGAGCCCCCTGCAAGTCTATGCTTAATGAGACTACTATGGGTGTGACAGGGCTTTTTCCCTTGCCAAACAAAAGAGTTCAAATGCTTTTGCAGGGAGGAAAGATAGGAGATGGGGAAGAGGTACAGTAAATGGGGAAGTCGTTTTATCTTACACGTCGCTAGACGGCCTGCCCAGGAGAGCTCATACTAAGCTAACTGGTCAAGCTCTCATATCAGTTTCAGGCGAAAGGAGATGTTGTTTTCATTGTATAATCCCCCGGTAGATTTGGTAAGGGTAATACCCAGATGTTATTCCCACATCGTACCAAACATAGGGGTATGTTAGTGGAAGCCAGTTAGGGTGTACTCTATAGGTATGCCGGTCTACAATATGACACTTGGAGGCATTAACTTTATATTACCAAATATCACTAAACTGCGACAACGTATCCTGTACTGCAGCCAGGAAAGATGAGGGGTTTTGAAGCATTAAGATCACGTCATCAGCAATAAGGCTGACTTTATGCTCGTAAGAGCTGATCCAGAGGCCAATAATGGATGGATGGGAATGAATACATTTAGCTTGGGGCTCCATAACTAAAATAATAATCAGAGGGCATAATGGACATCCCTGCCTAGTGCCATTAGAGATGTAGAATGGTCTGGAAAGCATTTCAGGAAACATAGACCTGGGCCAAGGTATTATAATAGAGAGCCATAATGGCTGAAAGGATCCTGTCACAGAACCCAAATTTGAGGAGCACTGCTCTTAAGTAGGTGCAATGCACCCTATCGAATGCCTTCTCTGCAACCAAAGAGAGGAGAAGAGAAGGTGTACTTGCACGTTCGGCAAAATAAACAATGTTGATGAGTCACCTAATGGCATCCAAGGTCTGTCTTCCTGAAACAAATCTCGTTTGATCTCTATGCACTAGGCCTGACAAGATATGCATGATTCTAAAGGCCATATTTTTTAGTAGATGTTAAGGTCAGTATTAAAAAGACAAGTTTTGTAGTACTGAGGGGTCCTTCCTTGGCTTTGGTAGAATTAGTATAAATACATTTAACATGTCATCAGGGAATGAAGAATAAGAGGCAGCATCACTGAACAAGTTGCAAAGGTATAGGGCTAAAATTGTTTTGTGCTGTTTGTAATATTCCCCTGGTATACAATTGGGTCCTGGTGCTTTGTTATATGATAGAGAGTTCTGCCATTAGAGTAGGTAATTTGAACTTATCCAGAAATGCATTAATACGGTCTGGGGTAGGCTGAACAGTGGCAGCTAAATAAATCAATAAAGCTGCGCCAAAGAATTAAAATAATAATGGTGACTCAATCAAAAATTAAATCAATTAGAATCATGCAACATGTGCCACAAAATAAACATAAATAAATGACACTGTGTATAGGTAGTCCCAGTGATAAATAATGGTGCATTAGTGTCACAATGACTGTGAAACTGTCCCAAAACACAGTCCTTAATATTCAAAGAAAAAAAAAAAAACAATAAATAAATCAAATACATAAACCGTGCTGTGCTCCAAACAGTGAATAAGTGCTTCACTCCACTCTACTTGCTCCAGTGTTCCAGTGATTAGTGCTCTTTAAGCAGCTCACCTTACGCATAGACTCATAAAGAGTCATATAGGCATTAGGGATGATCGAACTTTTGAAAAGTTCGGTTCGACCAGAACACCCGAACTTCCCAAAAGTTTGGCCTGGATTTCAGAACCCCATTGAAATCAATGGGACCCGAACTTTGGTAATCAAAAAACAGAATTTTGAAGCCCTAAAACCCAATAAATGCCCCTAAAAAGTGCCTAGGGTTCTGGGTCATGCCCCAGGGACTATTAATCACACAAAAAAAAGTTCTTAAAGATTGTCATTTTTGATAGAGAGCCAATTATTGAAAAAATTATTGAAAAAAAAAATGAGATTTCTTTGGATTTAGTGTCTGGGGGTTTCTAAAAAGTATACCTGTGAAGTTTCAGCTCTGTAGCATGTCCAGAACCAGAAAAAAAAAAGATTGTTTGTATTAGAATTGCAATAGAGCAGGATAGTGGCTTCGATATTTTCACACCCGGCTTTTTGTTGCAGGCGTTTATAGGGCTTTTTTGTGGACGTGTTTGGAGGCAGGCACGACATCTGAACTTCTGTGTAGGGGTATATATATATACACACACACACATGTATGTATATATACACATACACATATATAGGTGTGAAAGTAGCAGAACACTATGCCTGCGCTAATGAAATAATTAACAGGCATAGGACTACACTCCTATCACACCTATATGTGTGTATGTGTATAAATACATATAAGTGTGTGTGTATATATACCCCTATACAGAAGTTCAGATGTTATGCCTGCCTCCAAAGACGCCCAAAAAATGCCCAAAAAAATGCCTGCAACAACACACCTGGGCGTTTTTGTAGCAGACGTTTTTTTGGGCATTTTTTGGGCGTCTTTGGAGGCAGGCATGACATCTGAACTTCTGTGTAGGGGTATATATACACACACACACATTCCCTGGGTGTCACAGGAAGGAGGGACTGTTATCACAGATATTTTTTTGGATTTGTTTATTCGGACTTTCCTTGGGATTCTTAGTCACTCCACACTCACTTCTATATGATTTTTCATAATGTCATTTGAATGAACTTTTGTCACTGTACTTCATATTTTTTTATGTTTAGCGCTGCACTTTTTGTGAATTATTTGTACCTTTGATCACTGTCTGTGGATCTTGTGCCGGCTGCTTTGTTACTTATTCAAATTTCTTTCCTTACATTTTTATCAATTATTAGCGCAGAAACACCCCCCTTTCTTCCATTTGTATTTACCTGTTTGATTGCAATTCCTCCAACAGAATGGGGTTGAGTTATCGTGAAATTTCGCCAGTATCTGTGGTGTTAGATACCAGCGCAGGGTCATTTTCTGTGACATCTCTCAGAGGTTGGTGCCTTTCGTCGCCTTATATATGGATTTTAGGGCTGCCCCCCATTCGGTGTCGGTGATCTCCCTTTGTAGGTCTACCTACCAGGTCAGGAAGGGCGTGGACTCAGTGAAATTCCTTTTGTTTTGTAGTTTTAAATAGATTAGAGAAATGCCTTTACACTGTGTGGGAGGAAACCGGAGTACCCGGAGGAAACCCACGCAAGCACAGGGAGAACATGGTTCTCACTGCTAGGTGAAAGTGCTGACCACTACACCACTGTGCCATCCGCCTTTAGTTTAGTATTAAAGTAATAGTGCCAAATATCTACCGGTATCTCCCCTTCCAGGCCCGGGAGGGAGGAAATGCAATGTTGTATTCTATAGAATGTGAGGAAATCTCTGTCCGATGCCCTGGTTATAGCTAAAATTTGTGAGAATGACTTGTTAGAAATGTTGGTGCGGAAATCAGATATATAGTTACCTAGTTTTGGCGCCCATGTAGGTATTATTAAATCTGGCGATAATAGTTTAAGGTCACCTAATGTTATGGGCAATAGTTTGGTATGGGCGGCAGTCCATTTGTCTGAGAGGAAAGTCTTCCAGACCTTGATTGTGGCTTGGATAGTAGGGGAGTGAGATTTTAAATCGGGTGAGGTGGCCATTGCACTAAATAACGAGTTTTTTTTATATTTCCGCCAGGGATCATGGATTGTTCTATATCTACCCATAGAGGTGGAGAGAATGAGGTTACCCACTCTTTTAATTGGGTCAGGATCGTGGCCAGATAGTAGTCTTTTATATCAGTATAACCCAAACCCCCTGCCAGCTTGTGTTTTATTAGCCTGTCATGCCTACATCGAGCCCTCTTTCCCTGCCATACATATTTCTGACTAATTGATTGGATGAATCAGAGATATTTGTGAGACAGTGGAATGGCAAGTGTGCGGAAGAGGTATAAAAGTTTAGGAAGGAGCATCATTTTAAATTATACCAGGCGTCCTGACCAGGAGAACTCGTGTTTCGTTAACTTGGCAATATCTTATGCTAGAGTGGTCTTAATATCTGCATAGTTCTTGGCGAAGAGGAGTCTAGTAAATTTAGTAGGGGTGATCCCTAGATAGGGGATGACAGTATCGGCCCATAAGAAGGAGTATGTATTTTGTAGTAAATTGCTAGTGATAGCGTCAATTCCAATGTCCAGAATATATGATTTACTTACATTTACTTTATAGTAGGATAGTTTGCTAAAAGTCATCAAAGCGTCTTGCACCGAAGCCAGAAAAGTTGTTGGGTTAGTAATCATTAGAATCATGTCATCCGTGAACAGATTAATTTTGTGTTCTGTGGAGCCAATTTTGATGCCTGTTATGTTAGCGAGGGATCTAATGTGTTCTGCCAGGGGTTCAATTGTGAGGTTGAGTATTAGTGGGGACAGTGGGCAACCCTGTCTGGTTCTGTTGGAGATCCAAAATGGTTTGGATAGCATTTCTGAGGAGTATACTTGGGCTGATGGGGAAGCATAAAGGGTCATGAGGGCGTTAAGGATATTACCTTGGAATCCAAATTTTCTCAGGGCGGCATGGAGGTAAGACCAATGGATCCTATCGAACGCCTTCTCTGCGTCTAGTGATAGCAGCAGAGAAGGCGTTCTTGTGCGTTCTGCATAATGTATCACATTAATTATTCTGCGGGTGGCATCACTCGGTTGTCTGCCTGTTATGAAACCTGATTGGTTGGGGTGAATTAGGGATGGCATGATATGGAGTAGTCTGTTAGCTATTAATTTGGCATAGATTTTCGTGTCTATATTGAGGAATGAGATGGGCCTTAAATTTTGTTGTATGGTGGGTTCTTTCCCTGGCTTCGGGAGAATGACAATCAGAGCAGTGAGCATAGATAGAGGAAGAGAGAAGGAGAAGGCCGCTTTGTTACATAAGTGGGACAGATAGGGCGTCAGGGTAGTTTTGAATTGTTAGTAGTACTCACCCGTGAGGCCATCAGTGCCTGGGGATTTGTTTTAAGGAAGTTTAGAGATAGATTCCATGACTTCCTGGTCTGTGAATGGGGCAGGTGACTCGGGGACAGTGACGGGAGGTTGATACCCGCCAGAAAGGACTCAATCTCCCCCAGTGATGGTTGGGGGACTGAGGGGTCATCTTTCAGGTTATAAAGCATACTATAATATTGACAGAAAGTGTCAGCGATGGCTTGTGGGTCTATAATTTTTACTTTAGAGATTGGGTGAAATAAGTGTGCGATTTTTTTCCTAATGCCGTGACATTTTATTTTCAGAGCCATGGCTTTCCCTGCTTTGTTGCCTACGGCATAATATTGCGTTTTTTTGTAGGAATCGAGCAGTAACGTTCTAAGGTCTTGCCTAAGTAAAACGAATTGTGTTTGTAGTTTAGGGTCCGGTTGGGATTGGTTGGCTTGTTTCAGTTCTTTGATAGAGCTGGTAAGGGAGTCTAGTTGCTGCCTCCTATTCCTCTTCTCCCTAGCACTTAATTGAATTAGTATTCCTCAGATAAATGCTTCATGGGTGCACCACAGGGTGGCTCTGTCTGAAACAGTTCCTTTATTGAGGGTGAAGAATTCTTCAAGCTGGTTTCGAAAAAATGGGGCATGAGTCCGCTATTGACGAATGTACACATTGGCTATCCATATTCTGGTGGCATGTTGGAACGGTGTAGGGCCGATGTCTATAGTAATTGGCGCGTGGTCGGACCACGTGATTGTGTCTATAGAGGAGTCAGTGACGTAGGGTAGAGTCCACTTGTCTGCTAGAAAGCAGTCTATTCTGCTATAAGAAATATAGCGATGGGAGTGGAAGGTGAAATCACGTTCCGTGGTGTGATGGCAGTGCAATATAAGTAATTATTCCACATGAAAGTCCCCATTGGTGAGGGGAGTCTGTTGGTATGGTAAGAAGTATCCAGTTGGTTGTCTGGTAATATGTTGAAATTGCCACACATAACTAAGTGGCCGTGGTGCAGTTTGCAAATTTTCTCATGAGCTTTGTCATAAATTTAATATGCCTGGAGTTGGGAGCGTATAGATTTAACAGCATGTATCTGGTGTTGTCCATTGTGTAGTCTAGCACTATATATTTCCCCTCTGGGTCTAGTACCTTTTCGTAGAGGGTGAATGCGAAAGACTGTTTGAATGCTATAAGAACTCAATTTTTCTTTGCAGGGCCTAAGGCTTTAAAGATAACTGGGAAGAGTTTGTGTGTGCGGCTGGGTTCCGCATTAGTCTTTAAGTGAGTTTCCTGTACACACAGGACATCACAACAAGACTCATGAGCTGTTCTCCAGAGGGAGGCCCTTTTAGCAGGGTGATTAAGTTGCTTGGTGTTGAGAGATAAGAATCTCTCATGTTGGTGAGTAGACGTTAGGTGTGTGGTGTGGAGGTTGGTTACTCACGATTTGGTGTGGATAGTTGTTCTTAGGCTTGGTACCTTGTAGAACTCCTGTATACGAATGCAGAAGAGGGGTCTTCAGGCGTGTCCGGAACTTGTTGCCTCACTGTGCTCTCCAGAAGGGTAGGCAGGGGGAAGGAGCAGAGGATTAACTGTAGATAGCCCTGTAGGATAGTAAGTTAACAGTCACTTACGAGAATAGGTATACAGCGGGGAAGGGAAGGTGGTTAGAATAGAGGAGAACAAAAAGTAAAGTAAACGAAAAAAATATCAGCAGGCTGTCACAGATGCTGCTGATGCATTATAGGGCAGAGTCTGTGGTAACTAGTGCAACGAGCTAGGCACTGACCGGAGTTGCAAATGCATTTCATAATTGCATAGTTACATAGTTACATAGTAGGTGAGGTTGAATAAAGACAATAGTCCATCCAGTTCAACCTGTGTAGGTGTGTGTGGCTGTAATCATCTCACATACCCCTGAATGTTCTGATCCTTGAGATGTACGTCTAATAGTCTTTTGAAAGCCACCATACTAGAGATGATCAAACGGTTCGGGTCCACCATCGGTTCGACCCGAACATTGGGTGTTCGAGGTTCGGCCGAATTTAGAACTTTTTGCCCAAAAAGTTCGGAATTCGGCAACCAGAACCGCCCAAAAGGCAATGCTTCAGGAAATGGTCTTTAAAAGCCCGTGATTGGACCAGAACCATTAGCAAAAGCCAATTGAGGGGGCAGGAGAATGCTAGGAATGTGATTGGAGTGACTAGGGGGTCCCTAGACCAATCATTAGTGAATATGCCCCCCAGTATATAAGATCGCCCCCGCAATATTCCTAGCATTGTTATACTGGACATGGAATAGAGTGGAAGCAGTTCTGTTAATTTTACTTTAAAAGTGTCATTTAACTTCCGGTTCCGGCGCCTCATGTGAGAAGACGCGCGGAACAGCGGCTCCGATCCCGGCGGCATATTAAGCCTCTCACACAGCCCATCCGAGCCCGCAAACCTCACGGAGCCCAAGCATCCACCCTCCAGAAGGTACCGCTATGGATAAATTTGTCCTCCACGGCCCGCCGCCGAGCTCCCAAGCCCCCCCCCCCGGGGCGACACGGCTGACCAGGCCTCTTCTGAGGCAAACATGGCGGACGCCTCACAGCATCATGTTCCCCCCCAGGGTATACAGGCATCGGTCTTCCCCGAGGCGCAGATAGCCATACTGGCACAAGCAGTTGCCGCCCTGCTTTCGCCCACTATTACCGCAGCGGTGGATAAGGCTATAGCGCAGGGCCTCACTAACCTCAAGAAGGAGCTGGGGGAACAGGCTGGCAGACTTGCTGAGCTGGAACACCGAGTGTCTGATATAGAAGATGAGGTCCAGAACTCTTTCACTCATGATCAGCAGGCCCGGCAAACGCAGAGCTACATTCTGGAGAAGCTGGACGATTTGGAGAATCGGTCCAGGCGCAATAATCTGCGGGTCATAGGTTTGCCTGAATCTTTCAATACAGACTCTCTTCATGATATATGCATGGCCAGGATCCCTGCAGCCCTGAGAATTACTGCACCCTGCACGGTGGAAAGAGCCCATAGACTGGGAGCCCCCTCTAATGAACGCCGCTCTCCTCACCCTGTCATTGTGCGCTATCTGAACTACATGGACAGAGTTAACATCTTGAAATCTTTCAGAAATTCTAAGTTGCTCCAACTAGATGGCCACAAGATCCTTATCTTTGCGGACTACTCGCAGGAAGTTTCTAAATGGAGGAAAGCTTTCCAGCCGCTCTGTCAGGCGTTATACCAGAAGGCTATCAAGTTTACTCTGGCGTACCCTGCCACCCTCTGCTTCTCGGATGCGGCGGGTGTCCAAAAATCGTTTACTCACCCCGAGGAGGCAGGCCATTACCTACAATCCTACCTTCATATCTCACTGGACCCCACCCGGAGTTCCAGTCACAGCTCCCCAGGACCCAGAGAGCAACGTAGCCCGAGAAAGGATCCTGCTAAAAAGCAACGTCTGACCGGACCTTTTGGTCGCCCGTGATCGGACTTCCTAGGACCCTCCTAAGTTTTCTAATGTGTTCTGCTCCAACACTGCGCACTCAATCGCTGTTCACCATGCTGATTCCCTGGCTCCATGAGATTCTATGGTTGTGGGCACCGCCCTGCTGCTGCCTCTAGATGGCGATAGCTGTTTAATGTTTGATGCATATATTGTTTTTGAAGTTTTAGGCACTTCCTCAGTGCTTGCTGTCTGCGCCTCCTAGGTATTAATGTAGGCCTACGGATTTAATTAACGCTGTTTTTTTTCCATTTCTCTTTCTTCTATCCCTAGCTACAGCCTTACCGTGTGTCCTATGCCCGTCCGGAGTTCTCTTTCTTTTGAAGTATCTTCCACGCTCTCGAGGTTACCACTTACATCCTGTATGGCTAAACTGGGCGCCAACGGCAGACTATCGGTAACGCTGTCTCTGGGCGATAGCGAGACTTACATGAGGAAAGAAGTGAAGTCGAGACTTCCTCTAACAGGTACCCCTTTATGTGTTTCCCTGGACCCCTGTTGGGTCCTCACCTGGTATCACCCCCTTTGCAGAACACCTTTTGACCTGATCAATCTCCATGCTGATGTATTATTGAACCGCTGGCAGAGACCCACTGTTACTATTTTGACCAATTGTGCAACTGTATATCTGCTCACTAGCCCCCCCCCCCCCGACGTTTTCCATGTCGTTAAAAGTCGTCAGCTGGAATGTTAAGGGCCTTAAATCCCCGAATAAGAGAATGGCTGTCCTCAGGCATCTGAAACGCCTGAGGGCTGACATTGCGGTGTTGCAGGAGACTCATTTGGCGGCTGGGGATCTAGACCGCATGCACAAATTATGGGTGGGTAAAGTTTATGGCTCTCCGGCAGTCAGAGGTAAGGCAGGTGTAGTTATTTTATTGCACAAACGTCTAACCTGTACTGTCAATGACACGTCCCACGATGACTCTGGCCGTATGTTGTCCCTAAACCTGACGACTGGTACTAAAACATGGACCCTGGCCGGGGTATATGCTCCGAACGCCCCTACTAAACATTTCTTCCAACAGCTTACCTCTTTTCTAGCCCCTGTAGCCCATGGCCCACTAGTGGTAGCCGGACTTCAATTCAGTGATGCAGGCGGCGGAGGACAAACGGGGTAGAGGGGATCGCTCGTCTGCGCGTCCACTCTCTCCCACCTCGCCCCTGCTGACATTTGCGGATGGCCTGCTCCTGACGGATGTCTGGCATCTAGCACACCCCACAGAGAGCGAATTCACCTTCTTCTCGCACCCACATGATTCCCTATCACGCATTGACTACATATTCTCCAATGCTTCCCTCCTATCCCACGTTACCCGACCTGATATTCATGACATCGCAGTATCGGACCACGCTCCTATCTCGGTAGAATTGTCTAATATGACCCCTCCCGCTACCAAATCCCCATGGCGTTTCCCAGCATATCTGGCAAAAGATGCCGGACTTCGAAAGCTCATTAGCGACACCTGGGCAGACTTTCTGTCCACTAACTCCTCGTCAGACTGTTCTCCCGCACTTCTGTGGGAGACTGGCAAGGCAGTACTGAGGGGGCGCATTATCTCCTATGCCGCGGCCCACAAGCGTAAGATCACTGCAGCATATACAGCGGCCAGTGCGTCTCTACGAGAAGCACAGCGGCTTCTCAATGACTCTAACACAGCGGCAAACAGGGACCATTGGTCCAAAGCCAAATCCGACTTCGAGACGTGGGCTGAGGCACAGGAGACCATGTATACCCATTTTCAAGATTGGAAATTCCACAGATATGGAAATAAGCCGAGTAAGCTTTTAGCGACGCTATGCAAACCACCCTTCCTTCCTACGGTAGTGAATGAATTGAAAACTGCGCAGGGGACAATAGTACACACACCACAAGATATACTGAACACATTTTACACGTCTCTCTATGGCCCTGACCCCATTGACGTTGTGAAAGCGGAAGCCTTGCTCGACTCGGTTACTCTCCCCACAGTTACTGCCGACCAACTAGCCTCCCTGAATGCTCCCTTCTCCCTGGCAGAACTTACTGCGGCTATCAAGTCCCTCTCGCCGGGTAAAGCCCCAGGTCCGGACGGGTACACCTCTGAGTTCTACAGACTGGCTTTAGAACCACTGGCCCCTTCCCTCCTTGACCTGTGCAACTCGATCTACCAAGGAGGCAAGTACCTGCCCACCGGCTACCAGGCCTACATTAAATTGATTTATAAGCGAGGGAAAGATCCTACCAACCCCGGCTCCTACCGGCCGATATCGCTGCTAAATCTGGACGCCAAACTCTTGTCAAAGATGGTGGCGAACAGATTGGCTGCTATGTTACCGTCCTTGATTCATCCTGCCCAATCGGGATTCACCCAGGGGAGGTCGGCCACTTCCAACCTTAGAAAGGTGATTGCAGCCTTGGAATACGCGGGGGCCAATCCGGTCACGGATGCTGCCATTGTCACTTTAGATGCTGAGAAAGCTTTCGACAATGTCAGCTTCCGCTGGCTGGATATGGTCCTCACCAGATTTGGCTTTTCTGGTGCCTTCCTTCACTTAATCCGTGAAATGTACCGGACCCCTATGGCACAAGTGGTGGTGGCCAGCCTCACCTCGGCAGCTTTCCAACTCCACAAAGGCACCAGGCAGGGCTGCCCCCTATCCCCCCTCCTCTTCAACATGGCTATTGAACCCCTCTCCAGAACATTGACCTTTCACCCTGACCTTCAAGGCATTCCGGTGGGTACCCAGCAATTAAGAACCGCGCTTTTTGCCGATGACGTACTGATTTTTACAGCTGATCCCGCACATGACTTACCGCTGATCCAATCACTATTTGCTAATTTTCGTTCATGCACGGGGCTACGTGTAAATTTCTCCAAAAGTGAAGTGCTACCCCTGCGCTCCCCTCACCGACCACATTGGGCGTCCTGTTCCACATTCTCTATAGTTCACTCCCACATCACTTACCTAGGCATCCGAGTGGGAAGACAGCCTTCCTCCCTCTACTCTTTAAACATTACCCCTGTTGTGGATAAAATTATAGCTGAACTGCACAACTGGCAGTCGCTGCCTCTGTCCTTCAGGGGCAGATGCCATTTATTTAAGATGTCGAGTTTTCCTAAGCTGCTGTATCCTATGCAGACGTTACCTATCCTGCTAAAACACAAAGATATTCAACGCCTTAACTGTGCTCTTTCCAGATTCATTTGGCAGGGTAGACGCTCCCGCATTGCACTGCACAAGCTCTACCTTCCAAAATGGAAGGGAGGGGTAGGACTACCAGATATACGGATGTACAACCTTTCTTGCCTCCTTCGAGGGGCTCTAGACTGGATTTCGGGTAGTTCTAGATATACGAATTATGATTTGGAAATGCAAATGGTGCTGCCTTATGACTTGACGGCCCTGCTGCACTGTAGACATGGTGACATCCCTCCGGAGCTGCGTTCAAATCTCCTGATCAGGGACACGGTCATAGTCTGGAGGGAGATACGCAGGAAGCTTGGGACCCCTCACAGGGTCTCTGGCTTCATGCCTATCCGAAAACATCCTCTTTTTCCGCAGGGGCAGCTGGGCCAGGTATTTGATCTGTGGGCAAGCAGAGGTCTTACAACATTCTCCCAGCTATATGACTCTAGCTCTGGTCTCCCTATACCCTTCTTAAATATCTGTCAGACTTTTGATCTACCCAAGGGGCATTATCTATATGTACAACAATGTGTCAGCTTCATTCATTCTTTGGGTGCCCCGGCCACGCTCCGCTTTAAGTCGTCCATTATAGACTCCTGGGTGAAGCGGGGAGCTCACAAAATTTTGCACATCTACCCCTCATTATGTATGGAAATGCACGACCGTGTAGCCTCACAGGTAGCTGTTCAATGGGACTCAATTCTCTCCTCACAGTCTGCCCACAACCGAATTCTGAAAGGCTACAATGATACATGCCTCTTTGTGCATAATGAATTCTGGAGGGAACAACAACAAAAAATCCTTCATGGGGCCTATGTTCCCTGTCTCCGGTGGTCTCCAGACCCGATCAAAGCTCTCTGTCCTCTCTGCAATCAGCATCTGCCATCCCTTCTTCACAAACTCTGGCTATGCCCACTGATTTCTCGTTTCTGGGACAGAGTATTGGCCCTCATACAACGCACTCTGTACCTAATTTTGCCGAGGGATGTATACCTACTCTTTGGAGAGACTCAGGGTATTCTTCCCCTCCTGCCCAAGTCTCAGAGTAAACTACTGCTGCACCACAAACCCTGGCTCTTAAGTTGCTTGATGATAGCCAGAAGAAGTATCTTGAGACACTGGACATCACAGGAACCTCCCTCTATCACGGAAGTCAAGGGGGAATTGCAAGTACTTCTACGGAGAGACTTGATGGATTTGCACCAACTGCGGATTCCCTATCATACTCGATTCCACCGGAAATGGTCTGCCTATCTCCTAGCTACTGGCTCCCCCGCTTCACCCCCCTCACTGACTATGCCTCCCCTTGGCATTCAAATGAGTCCGGGAACGTTGGGCTCTTGCATGTAGACACTCGATAAGTACTTTGATAAGGTTCTTTCTGTTCTGTTCTGTTCTGACTATTGTAATTTTCTTGCCGGGTCTCTACGTTATGTTATTTGCACCTATGGATGTCATACCCTGATACATCCGCTGATATGATACTGTATAGCTCTGCAACAATACACCCTCCCTCTCCCCCCCCCCCTCCCTTCCCTTCTACCCTCCTTATCCCTTTCTCTCCATTTCCACATTCCCCTCCCTTATCCCCCCTCCCTCTACCCCCCCCCCCGCACTACTCTCCTTCTGGTCGTTTTACTTTGTACTCTTTTATTCTCCCAGATGGGATCAGTATAAGGTTTAAAACGTGACATGAAGTGTCGATGCCAACCTCTTGCATTCGCCTTAGGGGTCATAGACCTTCCTTGTTTAGATATGACTGTTGTTGTACATCCCTGTTTTCAATCTTTGAATGTATTGTTTATCGACCTTCAATAAAATATTATTAAAAAAAAAAAAGTGTCATTTAGCTATTTTTAGTGTGAGGAAAGGGATATCTAGTGTAGTTAGAGTGCTCCTTTACACTTAAGTTAGCTTCAAAAATTCAGTTTCTGTAGGGAAAGTGTTAAGTGTAAGGGGACCATAGTGTAGTGTAGGGTTAACTGGCAGTGACTGCTATGGCAGGGTGACAAAACCCTTCCATAGCAGGGTGACCGCTATAGAGAAATGATCATTTCTCTGAATTGCTTCAGCACACCCATATGGCTTCTCACCAGCCAAGCATTTTTTATGCTGCAGGGGCTGCCACTGCTAGTGCTTTTTTGAGGACATGTTTGATGTCAGACATGACATCTGAACATGTGTATAGGGGGTATATATAGACATATATGTCTGAATATATACCCCTAGACATATATAGGTGTGATAGTAGCAGAAATAAATGCTTGCGCTAATGAAATCATTTACAGTAATATATTTCTGCTACTATCACACCTATATATGTCTAGGGGTATATATTCAGACATATATGTCTATATATACCCCCTATACACATGTTCAGATGTTTTGCCTGCCTCAAAAGAACCCAAAAAAATGCCAAAAAAAACGCTAGCGTCAAAAAAAAAAATGCCCAGGTGTGTTTTTGCTGGCATTTTTTGGGGGGTTTTGGAGGCAGGCAAAACATCTGAACTTGTGCACAGTACCACTATACACAAGTTCAGATGTTTTTCCTGACTGCAAAGATCCCAAAAAAATGCCTTCTATTAAACCGGCAAGGTGTTACAGGAGCGAAGCAAACCCCCTGTCAGAAAGTTTTCTAATACAAACGATCTTTTTTTCTGGTTCTGGACATGAAATCCAAAGTAAAAATCAAAAAATCTCTTTTTTTTTTTTTTTTAATTTTTTAAATAATTGGCTTTTTTTATCAAAAATTACAATTTTTAAGAACTTTTTTTGTGTGATTTTGTGTCTGGGGGGTCTAAAAGGTGTACCTGTGAAGTTTCAGCTCTGTAGCATGTCCAGAACCAGAAAAAAAGATCATATAGGTGTTAAAGTTAAAGGAGGGTCCCGACCCACATCCCTGTTCTACTGAAAAATTATCTTTTTTTTTTTCATGGTTCTGGACATGCTACAGAGCTGAAACTTCACATGTACACCTTTTAGACCCCCCCCCCCCCCAGATACTAAATCCAAATTAAAAATCAAAAAATCTCTTTTTTTTTTTTTTTTTTTTTTAATAATTGGCTTTTTTATCAAAAATGACAATTTTTAAGAACTTTATTTTGTGTGATTAATAGTTAATGGGGCATGACCCAGAACCCTAGGCACTTTTTAGGGGCATTTATTGGGTTTTAGGGCTTCAAAATGGTGTTTTTTGATTACTGAAGTTCGGGTCCCATTGATTTCAATGGGGTTCTGAAATCCGAACCGAACTTTTGGAAAATTCGGGTGTTCTGGTCGAACCGAACTTTTCAAAAGTTCGATCATCCTTACACCATACTACCCGCAGAAACCACTTCTTGTGGTAGAGAATTCCACAGTCTTGTAGCCCTAACAGTAAAGAACCCCCCACGTTGCCTGAGGTTAAAACGCTTCTCCTCTAATCGCATTGTGTGCCCCTGAGTCCTCATGCAATCCCTTCGACTGAACAGATTTTTTTCTAAGCTGAGATCCCCATTGAGATATTTAAAAATTGCTATCATGTCCCCCCCTCAGGCGTCGAGAATAAATCAAGCGATTGGAGACGCTCTTCATAATCAAGGTCCTCCAATCCCCTAATTAGTTTAGTTGCCCTTCTCTGTACTCTCTCCAGCTCCAACACATCTCTTCTGAGGACTGGCGACCAGAACTGGACAGAATACTCCAGATGAGGTCGGACCAGAGTTTTATAAAGTGGAAGGATTATAGTCTTATCTCTGGAAAACATCCCTTTCTTTATGCATGCTAATATTCTGCTAGCCTTGGTAGCCGCCGCTTGACATTGCATGCTGTTGCCTAGTCTATCATCAACCAAGACTCCCAGATCCTTCTCCATTTTTGATTCCCCCAAGGGTTCCCCTCCTAACGTGTATTGTGCTTTTATGTTTCTAGTCCCCAAGTGCAAAACCTTACACTTCTCCACGTTAAACCTCATTTTGCCAAGTCGTTGCCCACTCCGTTATTTTGTCCATGTCATTCTGTAGGATAATGTAGTGGAGACACTCACTTCAGTGTGGCATTGTCATCGGTGTATTCGGGGATGATTCCCCAGTCTTTTAGCAGGGCGAGTCCTTCTGCTACGGTGTTATGTTTCACCCCATTTCAGGTAATCATGATTTTCATAGGGAAGCCCCATTGAAAGGGTATTTTGTGGTTGTTGAGCGGTTTAGTGATAGTGCTCAGCTGGCGCCTGAGGTGGCGGGTGTATTGGAATATGTCAGCATACAGCTGTAAATTGGTATATGGAGCAGGTAGTTGGCCCGGGTGCTTCGCTTTAAGCAGGATTTGCTCCTTGGTGTGATAAAAATGGATTTTCAGGAGAACATCTCTAGGGACTTCTGCTGGGAGATGTGGTGGTTTGGGTAGCCGGTGTATGCGGTCAATGGTGGTTTCCATAAGGGAGATATCTGGTAGGAGGGTCCTGATCAGTTGTACAGTATAGTCATTGAGGTCTGCTGGGAGAACAGTTTCAGTGATGCCCCTAATTTTTATGTTATTGCAGCACGACCTATCTTCTAAATCCGCTATCTTGGCTCTCATCCATTGTTCTTCATCTCTAACATGGTCATGTGCGTCTACCAGATCATTTACCGTGTCAGTCACATCTCCCATTTGGGTCTCCATGTTCGTCACTTTTATCCCTAGGGAGTGCATTTCAATTGGAAATTTAGCGCACATAGAGGATATGGTGTCATGGAGCGAACTATGAAGGGAGATGAGCATTTTCTTCATGGTGGTATCAAGGACAGGTTGGTTCTGGGTAGGAAACATTGCTATTGGTGATGACTGTAGTGGCTAAATAGGGGTAAAAGTAAATGGATGGCTCACCTCAGGGTCGTGGGGGCCAGGATCCAGTCGCATCTGCGATTTTACTGGGCTGTTGCTGGTGGAGGAGGTGGATGATGGGGGCTGGTTACCAGAACAGGCATTTGGTGGGTGTATTTCGTGTTCATCTGCGGCAGGGAGGTCTGTGGAGAAGCTGGATATCTCATGTGCTAGGCCGCAGGCACCATCTTGGCCGCTATTCCACCCTGCCTGTGTGAAGAAGCTTGTCAGTTTCTGTGGCTGGCGTTACTCCTTTCTCTTGCGGGACATGGCGTTGTGGGTCCACTTGGTACTGGGGTCCCTGGAGTAGCTTGGATGGAACTTTGGAAGTGGTGTTCCCTTTTGTGATCTCCGGTCAGTGTAGGAGCTGAGGTCTCACACGTCCATGCAATTTGGCGGTTAGCCACGCCCCCCCATTTTCACAGTCATTGTGACACTACTGCACCATTATTTATCACCGGGACTACCTATACACAGTGTCATATATTTATGTTTATTTTGTGGCACATGTTGCACAATTCTAATTGATTATTCACATAGATTATATTTATTAAATTTTTGATTGGGTCACAATTATTATTTTCATTCTTTGGCGCAGCTTTATTGATTTATTTATATGCACTAGTGTGATGTGTTAACACTGATTGTTTGCAGCCTTAGATTTTGTTGTCAATTTTACATTATTAACTTTGTGGTGTTGCACTGATTATTATTTCTATTTAGTCTGTACAGTGGCAGGGTGTTCCCTAATATCATACAGGGAATTGCAATAGCTGCTGAAAGCGTCCACTATAGCTTGAGGGTCTACAAGCTTGTCCCGGGTAGAGGGGGGGGAGAAGGAAGGGGATCTTGGTCTTCTGTCTGGCTCCTTATAAGCGAGCCGCAAGTGCTTTACCAGCTTTATTACTGGTGTTGTAGTAAGTGGCATGTAGCTTACAGTTGAATGAGTACCCCCCTGACAACCACCTTATGCGCGTTTCATGATTTAGTAGGGCTTTGGACTGAACCCACATTCTGATGGAAGAAGTCCTCCAATTACCTATGTAGGGACTCAGCATAAGGAGAGTACCGTAGAATGAATGTGTTGGCTCTTCATATCTTGATGGGTGTAGAACGGGTGTCTGAACTAATGGTTATGCTAATGGGAGCGTGGTCAAACCATGTAATAGTGGAGATTTGCAAATCGGTTGAAGAAGCCATTCATCCACTAGAAAGTAGTCTATTCTTGAATAAGAATTGTAAGTGACTGAAAAAATGTTTAATAACGCTCCGAAGAATGGTGACATCTCCAGACACCAAAAAGGTCTTTTGTTAGAAGAGAGTTAAGCGTGGGAGACTGCGGTCGCGAATGTAGGGTGATAGAATCAAGTTGTAAGTCCAGGTTAGAGTAAAGTCTCCAAATAGCAGAATATAGCCTTTCTGAGCACCGTGGGCATGTTTGATAAGCTTATTAAAAAAGTGCAGTTGGTGAGTGTTAGGTGCATAGAGAGAGATTAGCATATAAGTGCAGATCAATATAATATAGTGACCATTAGGGTCCAAGATACTGTTCAGTAAATTAAAGTTGATGGTAACATGAATAGCAATCAGTACACCCCTTTTCTTCTTCTGACAGTTGGCTCTAAATATGTGGGGAAATGCCTTGTGTGAGCAGTGTGGTGCATCAGAATGTTGAAAGTAGGTCTCTTGGGCATAGACTATATCACAGCCTCATGCTTTGGCAGTTTTCCAGGGGGGTGCTCTCTTGGCCAGATGATTAAGGCCTTTGGTGTTGAGTGAGAGGGTTTTAGGTCCCATCTCTAAAGGAATTTAGCTGTAAACAGAGAACTCACGTCTGAGTGGGAAAAACATTGTATAGATATAGTTAGATGCTTGCGATTTGGAGGAGTAGGTCTACCGATTCATCTCTGTAAATAGTAGGTGGTGAGAGGCAGCGCTTTTAAAAGGGAAAAAAAATAAAAGAAAATTAAAAGTGAAGGAAAACCAAAGCAGAACAAGTAACACAAAACTGTAACAGCGGCAACAAGTGTGGTTGTCATGCTGTGAATTATACCCTGTAGGGAATAAGTCAATATGGCCAAGACTGTGGCAACATGCAGGTTCCGCCGAAGTAAAGGGCTAGATATGTTGTAGCAGGAGGGTAAGGGGACCCACCATTAGCTAATCACTTCCTGCGTTGAGGTTTAGGTTTTCTGCCAGGGAGGGGATACTTTCCCTAGGGTGTTATGCAAAGTCAATGGCAGTGACAGCTCAGGGATGATACCCTAGGTGTGCAGAAGCATGCGGCCTTTGTCAACTAAAGTGATCTTGTGGGTCACTCCATTTCCCTCCACCGTCAGCTTTGTGGGGTTTCTCCACTTGTAGGGTATATTTTGGTTGCGGAGTGTTTTTATCACTGTCGCTAGTTGGCTCCTTAGTTCCAGAGTAGGTTTGGACACGTCCGCGTATAGTTGTATATTTGCGTAGGGAGCGGGAGTTTGCCAAGGGACCTGGGTTTTTCCAGGAGGTGTTCTTTAGTGTGGGAAAAGTGGATGCGCATGATAACATCCCTTGGGATGGTGGCAGGCAGATGGGAAGGCTTGGGAAGTCAATGTATGTAATCAATAGTCAGGTCTAGGGAGGGTTGCCTCTGATAGAAGGGCACTAAACAGTTCTTTGGCTTATCGCTGTAGATCACTTTGAGTAAGGGAGCCCTCTGAGTTTTAAAATATTCTGTTATGACCGGTTCTCGAGGTCTGATATTTTTGCCATTAGCCACTTCCCTTGCTCTAGGTTATCATCGTGCTCATCCAATAAGTCATTAATGGTAGTGGTAATCTCCCCCATTAAGTTTTCTTGTGATCTACTCTGTCACCCATGGAGTTAACTTCAGAGGATAATCTATTGGTAAGAGCAACAAAATCAGCATGTAAATAGCTTTGTAAGAAAAAAAGCATATCTTTCAGCTGGGTGTCCATTATTTGTTGGTTGAAGGTGGGATATAAAGCAATGGAGGAGCAGGGAGGGAGACAAACAAGTGTATCTGTAGCAGCAGGGCTCACCTCACTTTCCTGCAGGCTGTCATCCAGTCTCATGTGGGCTTTTGCTGGGATGGCACAGAGAGGGCTGTGTAGAGAAGAGGAAGGTGGAGAGGTTCCTTCAGTAAGGGTTCCTTCTGCCTCACGCTCATTAAGAAGGTCGGTGTTGTGTCCCTTATGCTGAGGGGAGGAGGCAGGGGCCTGGAGCAGTGGTGCCATATTGTTGGCATCCTCGTGCTGGCTGAAAGAAGAAGGCCATTCGTTTTTGTGGACATCGGTCCCAGAGTGGTCTCGGGTGCTTCAGGCAGGACTTGGCTGGTTTTAATTTCGGGTGGTGAGTGGGTCCCCTATTCACAGGTTTGCATCCTGTAAGCTCCATAGCTTGGTGCCTAGGCTGCCATCCAGAACACATGCTGGCCTCGCCCCTAAACCCCTGTTTTTTACGCAAACAGTTAGACAGGTTAATTTGGTTGGTAGCAGGGTGGCTTGCGAGAGTAGCTGGGAATCTTTGTTGGTTTTGTTTTAAATGCGTTGTTCTTCCATGTGCTCCTTGCTGTGCAGGCCAGTTATAGGTGTGGGCAGTGGCCATTGGTTTGTACTGTTGGAATACATAGAATGCATTAAGATAAGAAAACCTTCTGCCTTTACAATACCTTTAATTTGCACGTAACTCAAATAAAATCGTTACCAGAAAAACACACTTCTACATTAATATTCGTTTTTTTAAGTTGACAATGATTTAAGTGTTGATTTTATTGTATAAATGTGATTAAGATGATGATAACACACTAAATTATTTTCTAGGATAGTGTTACATTAATTTTTCCCACTTCTGCTTGCCGAACTCATTATCACTATCCTATCTTTATTTAAGCTATAGACATCTTATGTTTCCAGATTTTGTTTGTTTCTTTCTTATATTGTTTAACATTAAAGTAACAATAAACTCTGATTTAAAAAATATATTTTATTTTTGTATGTATTCATAAATCAAAAAAAGTAATTTCTGGGGGCATGGTAACCCCTGTTTAAGATGGCCGCTTAAGACCTTGGCTCTGTCCTGCTGTCCGTATCTACAGCCCATCCACAAGCCCCAGCCCAGTGTGCACACCTGCAATCACGACTACCTGCCTCCAGAACAACTGGAAATGTCCCCCAGAAGAAGAAAAAAGCAGCATCTCCAAAAAACTCTCCAGTTGCTTTGCTCTGGTCCGAAGAGGTCTCCAACAAAATAGCGTCGGGAGACTCTCGGCCTCCAGTGGTGGCTCCTTTCATCTTCCCTCAAGGAGATACAAGAACAGTTGACGACTCAGGGCCTGGAGAGCCAACAGCGCCTGCCTCCCCTGATGCTCGCAGCCCAGCTAAATCTCACCCGCGCCGAGAATCTGACATGGATGAGATGGAAAACCCACGCATGGAGGTAGGTGATCCTTCCACATCAGCAAGCACTTTATTCTCTGGCCCTATTGCCTCATTCCCCACAGTGGGACAATCTATGTCTGACATTGTCATGAAGGACATACTATTATTATTTTCTTCATTGCAAGCTGACATGATAGCCTGTTTTAAGCAATATGCGGTGGACGTTCAAGATCTAGGGGAGAGTCACCCACCTAGAGGAGGCCATGGGTACCTGCACTGACTCAAACAACAATATAGTCGACACCCACACAGCTCAAGCAGAGGAAATTACATGGCTAAAAGCCAAAGTAGCAGACCTGGAGGATTACTCCAGGTGCAACAACCTGAAGATTAGAGGCGTTCCTGAGTCAGTGCAGCCATTGCAGCTTTCTCACTATGAAGGCACTGCTTTCAAGCGAAAGAAACGGTCCTTCTGACATTCCACAAAAAAACACAACTGCTGCCTTTGTACGGGTCTCCCAGACCTCTCTGCGCACACCCTGCAAAGGTGTAAAAATGTAATCTCTTTCACTAGGCCTTACGTAACCATGACATGACAGGTTACTAGTGGAAATACCCCTCCACTTTAAAGATCCCTCCCGAGGGCTCTACCGCCCTCATCAATACTATCCAAGAAGGGCTGAGACTCCTTAAGGAAAGGAAGATTGTACCAGAGAACCCTCCTGATCATGCAAAGTCCCACTCGCTAACCAGACCATCCTGGGACTGAACTAAAGCATCACACAAGCACAGCAACAATAAAAAGACTACGCTGGACAATCCTACTTGACGGACCGCTCGCAGGCTGCAATCCTTTAGCAGCAACACTCTATCTCTGTGTTTAAAAAAAAAAAAAAAAAAAACTAACCGGACCTGGACTGGCTGACATACATGGATCCTAAAATAATTGAGCTCTGTCATTTCAAAGCCATTGTTTCTAATTTTTAGTGACTCGTTGATAACTGAAATAATACCACTGGATTGGCGTAAGGCCAATTTGGTGCCTATATTTAAAAAGGAATCAAAGTCTTTACCAAGTAACTATAGACCTGTTAGTTTAACTTTTATAGTCGGGAAGATACTGGAGAGTTTAATAAAAGACCACATAGATGAGTTCTTGCTGGAAAAAATATTTTAAGTGACAGACAGCATGGATTCATGAAAGACAGAAGTTGTCAGACAAATCTGATTTCTTTTTTTGAGGAGGTTAGTAAAACCTTGGACAGAGGTGGCTGTGGACGTGGTAGATTTTGCCAAAGCTTTTGACACTGTTCCCTACACACAGCTAATGTGAAGGGTAAAGTCTATAGGCTTGGAAAAATACCAAATTCAGAGAGTAGTGGTACATTATCCTTACTTTGAATGGTCTAAGGTTATCAGTGGTGTACCTCAAGGTTCAGTTTACCATTTCAATGTTTGCAGATGACACCAAGCTAAGCAGTGGAATAATGTTCTTACAGGATGTCTCCAATTTACAAGCTGACCTTAATGCACTGTTTCATTGGACAACTGTGTGGCAAATGAGGTTTAACCACTTAAGCCCCGGAGGATTTGGCTGCTAAAGGACCAGGGGTTTTTTTGCGATTTTTTACTGTGTGACTTTAACGGACAATTGCGCGGTCATGCGACGCTGTACCTAAACGAATTTGATGTCCTTTTTTTCCCACAAACAGAGCTTTCTTTTGGTGGTATTTGATCACCTGTGCGATTTTTTGATCACGCGCTATAAACAAAAAAACAGCGTAAATTTTGCAAAAATAACAATATTTTTCACATTTTTTTATATGAAATTCCCCAAAAAAAAAAGTAAAAATCAAAATTTTTTAACATTTTTCGGCCAATTTGTTTTATGCTACCTATGTTTGGTAAAAAAAATCGCAAAAAGCGTATTTTGATTGGTTTGCGCAAAAGTTATCGCGTTTACTAACAAAGGGAAAGATTTTTGTCATTTTTGGTGTTTTTTTTTTTAACGCGTAATGGCGGCGATCTGCGATTTTTTTTTCGGTACTGCGACATTGCGGCGGACAGATCAGACCCTTGACTGACATTTTTGACACTTTTGGGGGTACCAGTGACATTACTGCAGTAATCAGTGCTATACATATGCACTGTTACTGCAAAAATGACACTGGCAGGGAAGGGGTTAACTTTATTGGACAGGGAGGGGTTAAGTGTGTCCTAGGGGCGTGATTCTAACTGTGTAGGGACATTCCTATTGGTGTAAAAGCAAAGATCAACCGTTCTACATAGTAGAACGGACAGATCTTCACTTTTACACAGGGAGAACTGACAGGCAGCTTGTTTACACAAGCTGCTCTGTCTTTCTCCCTTCACAGGAGCGATCGCAGTGTGACTGGCTGACATCGAGTCCGCCGGTCACACGCACTGACTTGTCTGTGAACGAGCCGCGGCGGGCGCGCGCCTCGGCGGGCGCGCGCCCGCCCGCGATAGGCTCGCAAGTCAGTGACAGGCGAGTGACGTACCGATACGTCACTCTGCCTGGCCAGGGCTGACCGCCGCAGTATATAGTATATAGTATATAGTGCGGCGGTCGGCAACCGGTTAATGTTGATAAATGTAAAGTTATGCACTTGGGGGCAAAGAATATGCATACATCATACATACTAGGAGGAGAACAGCTGGAGAAGTGAATGGTGGGGAAGGATTTGGGTGTTCTGGTTGATCATAAGCTTAACAAAAACATGCAAGCAAAGCTGCGGTTTCCAAAGTAAGCAAAGTCCTTTCTTGTATTAACAGAGGCATGGCCTCCAGAGAGAGAGAGATATAATTTTACCCCTGTACAAGTCATTAGGAAGACCTCATCTGGAATATTCAGTTTAGTTTTGGGCACCAGTTTATAAAAAGGATATTGGGGAACTGGAGAAAATGCAGAGAAGGGCAAACAAACTGATAAGAGGCATGGAGGAGCTCAGCTATGAAGAAAGATGAAACTGAATGTATTCTCTCTTGAGAAGAGGAGATTGAGGGGGAGTATGATCAACATGCATAAATACATACAGTAAATGGTCCATATAGTTAACTTGGTGTTGAGTTATTCACTTTAAGGTCATCAGAGAGGTAAAGGGGGCACTATTTATGTTTAGAGAAAAAGAGATTTCATCTTCAAATACAGAAAGGCTTCTTCACAGCAAGAGCTGTGAAAATGTGGAATAGACTCCCTCAAGAGCTGGTTCTGGCCAGCTCAGTAGATTGTTTTAAGAAAGGCCTGCATTCCTTCCTAGATACACATCATATAAGTAGATTCTATTATTTATAGGTAAAGTTTATCCAAGGAATATCAGTAAGGAATATTTTTCCTGCTGGAACAAATTGGATCATGCTCTATTGTTTTTTCCTTTGCCCTCCTCTGGATCTACTGTGGGCATAGGATTGTATGTATATGTTTATGTGTGTGTGTGTGTGTGTGTATATATATATATATATATATATATATATATATATATATATATATATATATATATATATATATATATATATACAGTATATATATATATGTGTGTATGTATATGAACTGTATGTGTGTATGTGTATATATATATATCTATATATTTTTTTTTCTTTTTTCTCCTCTATTGGTTGAACTAGATGGACTTGTGTCATTTCTTGGTTGGTTCACACTTAACAGTGAGGGCATGGTAGAGCAATTTTCTCCCTATTTACCCCCTTTTTTATATACTTTTATATAAGCCCAAGAAGGCAACCTGAGACAGGTGGAATTCACATTTCTCAAGCTTACAGAAAAGGCCATTCTCGCTTACCATTGCAGCACCCGTCTGACATCCAGGTAGTGTGATTCAATGGAGTCTGAGTAAATCAAGATGTTGTCCAAATAGACTACCACGCATTGCTGCAACATATCACAAAATCCCCAGGAGGCATGGGAGGTGAGGGAGGAATGGGTGGGAAAGAAAACATAGGAGCCAATCTGGTAGAGGACCTCCGCAGGCGCTCCTTAAACGATGGTCTCTCCCAGAGCCTGCTTTCAATCAAAATCAGGAAGAAAAAGAGAGCCTCAAGCTCATCAGGGAGATCCTTGGCCACAATCCCGTCCTTCAATGCATTGGAGGGACCATGAGAGAAGACCGCCACCAGAGCCTGATTATTCCAACCCACCTCTGCTGCCAGGGTATGAAATTCGATGGTATTCTTGGCAACGGTTCGAATACCCTGTTGAATGGACAGGAGCAGCTTAGCAGCAGAAGAAGAGTGAGCAGGCACATCGAATACCCTAAGAAAACTCGGGTAATCAAGAATCACAGAATTATCATTCTCCCATAAGGGTTTTGCCCAGGCCAAGGCCTTGTCCGAGAGCAACGAGATTAGTAAGCCCACCTTGGACCTGTCAGAGGGAAACGCCTGAGGAACCATCTCAATATAAATGCCCACTTGGCTTAGGAAGCCACGACACTGACTTGGTTCACCCCCATAGCGCTGCAGAAGGGGGGCTGAACCAGTCATCCCTCTGGTAACAGCGACTTCAGCTGCAGGAGCAGCAACAGAAGCAGCAACAGGAGCAGCAGCGGGTGAAACAACAGGAGGAACCACCAGCCTAGCAGCTCCAGAAGCAAGATGTGCTGTGCGTGCAATCAACGTCTGCAACGCCTGAGCGAACTGACCCAAAAGGTGATCTTGTTGATCGAGCCTGGTAACCAGCATGAGGCGCTTAGGAGCACCTGCGTTATCAGGATTTATGGCCCTTGCATACTGTTACAATGCCAGGAAACCAGAACACGAAGATGCAAGTAAAATAAAGTGATTTATTTATGAAACAATAATAATAACACAGCAAGCCAGAATAGCAAAATCCAGAACAGCTGGGGTAAAGTTCAGAAGTGTCTTTTTTCAACCTCACTAACTATGTAACTATGTAACTATGTAAGTGGGTAGTCATCCAAGCTGAGATTGATTCCAGGAAAAGGTTGTCATCTAAGCTAAAATAGAGTCCAGAAGTGGGTAGTCTGCCGAAGCCGGGTCGTTGTCTGGTGCGGGGTCATCTGCCGATGCGGAATCCAGAGTCAGGAAGGTCGTCAGCAAAGCCAAGTCATGCACGGAGAATTAAGAGACCAGAGGACTGCTAGCAGTGATGCACCATGGAGCACAAACGCAAGGGCAAGGTCTGAAAGCCATCATGTGATATATATAGTCAGGTGTACAACATAATCACTAAGCGACACCAAGGCAGCAGACAAGTAATGATGCAAACAGAGTTTATAAGAGACAGCAGTCTGCACATATCCAAGATGGCTGCCAACAGGAAGGCAAGGTAAGACCCTGACAAAAACTTTACTGTCCAGAAGTGGTTAATATACAATGTGCTAAGTGATAAGAGGACCTTTCACAAAACGAATTCAATGCTAAAATGGGAAGTAGACCTGAAATTCCCCTTCTCTGATGCCCAATGGGCCCAAGCTATTAAATTTACCCACACTTTCACATACTGTGTAAACCACTCGGAGCTTGCACTGAAAATCCTACATCTTTGGTACCTTACCCCTAATAGATTGGCAACAATTTATAAAACACACGCCCTACTGTGCTGGCAAGGCTGTGGTGACTCAGGAACCCTTGTGCATATTTTTGGGATATGTAACAACATTCGCAATTTCTGGCAGAAAACCTTCCAATTGATTTCGGGAGTGACATGCAATATAACTCCCATGAACTCAGCTATAGCTCTACTGAATCTAGGCATTGAGCATTTTCCTATCGAATTTCGAGAACCAGCTGCCAATATACTACTATCAGCCAAATTGACCCTCACCAGATTTTGGAAACAAGACGGGGCTCCTAATCCATCAGAGGTTGTAAATGTTACTCAACAACACTATTTGTATGAAAAAACCCTGATTCCATACCTAAGAATCCTCTGTGCCTTAGATTATTGCTTGGGACCATGGGCCTCCTTGTATCCAAATTATTAACCACTTTGCTATGTAACTACATTTCTGTTGATATTGTCATACTTTGATTAATGCCTTGTACCTATGCAATGATGTTTTCTCAACACGTTTCATATTAACCGCTTCCATACAGAGCACTTAGACCCCCTTCCTGCCCAGACCAATTTTCAGCTTTCAGCACTCTCACACTTTGAATGACAATTGCTCGGTCATGCTACACTGTAACCAAACAACATTTTTATCATTTTTTTCACACAAATAGAGCTTTCTTTTGGTGGTATTTTATCACAGCTAGTTTTTTTTTTCCATGATATAAGCAAAAAAAGAGCAAATATTTTGAAAAAAAAACACTTTTTTTTAGTTTCTATTATAAAATTTTGCAAAAAATTAATTTTTCTTCATACATTTGGGCCAAAATTTATACTGCTACATATCTCTGGTAAAATTAACCCAAATTAGTGTATATTATTTAGTCTGTGTGAAAGTTATTGAGTCTAGAAGCTATGGTACCAATTACTGAAAATTGATCACACCAGATGTACTGACGGCCTATCTCCTTTCTTGAGGCCCTGAAATGTCAGGACAGTACAAATACCCCCCAAATTACCCCTTTTTGTAAAGTAGACAGTTCAATGTATTTAGTAAGAGGCATGGTGAGTTTTTTGAAGTTATAATTTTTTCCCACAATTCTTGGGAAAATGAAGAAAACATTTTTTTTTCTTTTTTTTCCCACAAAGTTGTCAATTTATAAGCTATTTCTAACACATAGCATGTACACAGCAAAAATGACACCCCAAAATACATTCTACTACTCCTCCTGAGTATGGTGATACCACATGTGTGAGACTTTTACACAGCCTGGCCACAAAAAGAGACTCCACGTCCAAGTAGCACCTTCAGGCGTTCTAGGAGCATAAATACACATAAAACTTTTTTACTACCTATCACACTTTTGAAGGCCCTAGAGCACCAATACAATGGAAAAGTCCACAAAATGACCCCATTTTGGAAAGAAAACACTCCAACATATATTCTATGAGGCATTATGGGTCGTTTGAACATGTCATTTTTTTCCACAAGTTTTTGGAAAATGTGGGAAAAAAATAAAAACTTTTTTTTTTTTACACAAAGTTGTCAATTTAGAGGATATTCCTAACACATAGCATGTACACAGCAAAAATGGCACCCCAAAATACATTCTGCCACTCCTCCTGAGTATGGCAATACCACATGTGTGAGACTTTTTCACAGCCTAGCCATATAGAGGGGCACAACATCCAAGGAGCACCATCATGCATCCTAGCCACTTGCCTAGGCCTATTTTTGACATTTGGTGTTTACAAGTTAAAATCAGTTGTTTTTGCTAGAAAACTACTTAGAACCCCCAAACATTATATATATATTTTTAGCAGAGACCCTAGAGAATAAAATGGAGATTATTGCATTATTTTTTATCACACCGTATTTGCGCAGCGGTCTTCCAAACGCAATTTTTTTGGAAAAAATTCACTTTTTTGAATTAAAAAATAAGAAACCAGTAAAGTTAGCCCAATTTTTTTTCCATAATGTGAAAGATAATGTTATGCCGAGTAAATAGATACCCAACATGTCATGCTTCAAAATTGCGCACGCTCACGGAATGGCGACAAACTTTGTTACTTAAAAATCCCCATAGGCGACACTTTAAAAATTTCTACAGGTTGCCATCTTAGAGTTACAGAGGGCTCAAATTATTGCTCTTGCTCTAACGATCGTGGCAATACCTCACATGTGTGGTTTGAACACCATTTACATATGTGGGCGGGGTTTATGTATGCGTTCGCTTCTGCGTGCGAGCTCACGGGGACAGGGGGCTTTAATTTTTTTTTTTTTTTTTTTTTACTATTTATTTTATTTATTATTTTTTATTTTTACACCGTTTTTAAAAAAAAAAAAAATGATCATTTTATTTCTATTACAAGGAATGTAAACATTCCTTGTAATAGAAAAAGGCATGACAGGACCTCTTTTTTGTGACTTCTGGGGTAAAAAAGTCCTCAGATCTCACAAGTACACTAAAAGATAGAAAAAAAAATAAAAAAATAAAATAAAATGAAAAAAAAAAAAAAAAGGGACCTTTAAACCGGTTGTTAGGCAACGACATTTGCCGTAGCTCCAGTCCTCCAAGACCATAGAGTCGAGTGAGGGCAAGCTTGTCCTCACTCGACATCCTGTCTGTGAGGATCCGGGACCGGATCATTTTCCCCACTGCCGGCGGGGAGAAGGACCGGAACACGGCGGGAGGGGGGGCACCTCTTCCGCCATCCCGGACGGGTGATCCCGCGGCAAATACGCCACTGGGACCACCCTTATCGGAAAGCCAACCGTCCACCGTTTAAAAAAATACCAGGGTTATGGCAGCTATCTGCTGCCATAACACCGGTATTTAGGTTTAAAACGGAGGACGTATATAAACCTTTTTGGATTTGGACATGGTGGCTGTATGAAGGGTGACAGGTACTCGGGTACTTTGCTGGGCAGGTGACAGGTACTCGAGTACTCCGATAGGCAGGTGACATGTACTCGGGTACTCTGATGGGCAGGTGACAGGCAGGTGATGGGTACTGATGAGTAGTACTGATACTGATACTGTACTGATGGGTACGGATGATCAGTACTGATACTGATAGGTGATAGGTACTGATGGGTACTGATGAGTACTGATGAGTAGTGATGGGTACTGATGAGCAGGTGGAAAGTACTCAGGTACTTCAGGTGTCAGGTACTCTGATGAGCAGGTGGAAGGTACTCGGGTACTCTGATGGACAGGTGACAGGTACTCGGGTACTCTGATGGGTAGGTGACATGTACTCGGGTACTCTGATGACGGGTACTCGGATACTCCGATGACGGGTACTCGGGTACTCCGGTGACAGGTACTCAAAGTACCCGAGTACCTGTCATCAGAGTACCCGAATACCCGTCATCAGAGTACCTGAATACCCGTCATCAGAGTACCCGAATACCTGTCATCAGAGTACCCGAGTACCTCTCTGTATCCCATCAGAGTACCCGAGTACCTGTGACACCTACCCATCAGATTACCCGAGTACCTGTCACCAGCCCGTCAGAGTACCCGAGTACCTGTCACCAGCCCATCAGAGTACCTGAGTACCTGTCATCAGAGTACCTGATGGGCTAGTGACAGGTACTCGGGTACTTTGATGGGCTAGTGACAGGTACTTTGATGGGTTAGTGACAGGTGCTCTTTATTGGGGGGGGGCAATCAGTGTGTTTGGGGTGCACTGTATTTGGTAACTAGCTGTTACCGCAATCTCCTCCTCACACAGGACCAGTGTGCGAGGAGGAGAACACGGTGACAGCTAGTTACCGTGCTCTCTGTTGACATTTGTGACCAGCTGTGATTGGACACAGCCGGTAACATGGTAAAAAGCCAATTTCATTGGCTCTTTACCTAGATCGGGGATGGGCTCTGTCTGAGGGACGAGCCTCATCCCCAATCGGTGTGCCGCGCGCCCCCGGGGGGCACGCATTGAGGAGGGAACGAGCGGCTCGCGCTGGAGCCGCTCATGTGATCGGCTGTGATTGACACAGCCGATCACGTGGTAAACAGCCAATTTCATAGGCTGTTTACTGTGATCGGGGTTGGGCTCAGTCCAAGGGACGAGCCTCACCCCCGATCGCTGCGCTGCGCGCCCGCGGGGGCGCGCAGTAGCGGCGAGACCGGGCGGACGTCATATGACGGCCGCCCTGATCGAGAAAGACTTCCTGCCGCAGTCATTTTATTATGGCGCGGTATGGAAGAGGTTAAGCTAAATGTTTTCTAAAAAGGTTTCTAAAAATGTTTTAAGCTACATTAATTGTCTGCATCCACTGATCTGTGAATGGTTTTGTTGTGGGAAAACTCAATAATAAAAAAAAGTACTTTCTGTTGCGCTCAGCATCTTCCAAACCTCCACGGCGGACTTTGTTTTGCTCAGTGGGGGATTGATCCGCTGATCCCTGCTGAGCAGGCAGATGACAGATCAGTCCCCGCTCTGTGTGCAGAGACGGACCTGTCAGATCCATGCTATCCTCTATGGAAGATCGGATGAAAACGGACCGCCTGTCCATTTTCATCCGGTTCTATCTGATCTGATCCTCCAGATGGATGGAAAATAGGGTTTCCATCAGTCTGGATTTCACGGACAGGATCGGATCGGAGAGCAGCGGGTGTCAGCAGATATGTCACTGCTGACATCCGGCACTCCATAGGGTTGCATGGAGCATCCGATCAGGTCCCCCTGAAAAACTGACAGGCGGACCTGATCAGAAAGCCTGTGTGAAAGGGGCCAAATTCCTTTTTTTTTTGCTGCTTTTATCCAGCTTCCTAGTAGCAAATGACTACAATTATTCTCCATGGCCCAATTGTACATAGGAACACCCTCTCTTTCTCATTCCAGAGATGGGAAATGGACTATGGAATGTATAGTGTTCATAGAATATTACACAATAAACCTAAAACCAGCAGGGCAATGGCACTGAGAGGAAGAACAATGAGCAAGCTCTGCACCACACAACTGCAATTATCAATCTCTGAGGACTTACACAAGCCTGACAACATGCTTACAAATGTAAAAAGCTCCAAATCTGAATTGGGGCCAAGGGGTGCAGTTCAAGACCAGTATTTTTGTTCCCCCATCGGGCAGGGAAATGAACACGGTGGCCAATGTGTGCAAAGAATTCTATTCCTTCCAGCTTCAGTGGAAATGTCTACCTTCACCCCAGGAAATGGCATCCCCATGATTTTGAAAGGGCACTTCAAATATGGAGGGGACTAATGCTGGAGATCTGCCACCTTCACTGCCACTGTTTGGTCTAGAGGGCATGTCAGAGCCTGGCATTTTAACCTATTATAATTGTTAATGATAGGACAGAGATTACCAAAATATTACAATCATTCATAAGTAGAGAGGACCTTGCCTTCTGTAGCTCAAATTCATACAACTATCAAAAGTGATCTTATTTAAATTTGGCAAGAACATCAGACCCTCTCAGGCAAAGTGTCCATTAAAGACTCTAATCATTGCTCCTGTTGCCATACTTGAGAGGTCCTAGGCAGAAGCTAATATTAGGGATATTCAGACCCAGCCTCATCTAGACAACCTGAAAACTGTAGCCAGTGAAAAAATATCAAGCTAGGAGTAATTCTGGAGGCTATGTTTGGAGTGAAATTAACATCCTCCAGTGATCAGCATCCTGACAAGGAGCCTGCACTTGCCCTAGGGATAGACATGGTACATCGGGTAGAACCTACCACCATACAGAAATGTACAAGACCCAGAGATGTCCTGTGCAGGGCACACTTTTTTAGGATCAATGAAAAAAATATGCACCAAGCCTAACACAAAGGTTGCCTCATTTTTGATGAAGCTAGCATCACCATTCTGCTTGACCTGTCCTGCCAAACACTTCAAATGCATAAACTGCTAAAACCCTCAGATAGTGATGAACCGAACACACCAGAACATCTCGAACAGGGGAAATGTTCTAGCGAACATGCAAACTCAATTAAAGTCTATGGGATATGAACATGAAAAATCAAAAGTCCTAATTTTAAGGGATTAAATGCAAGTTAATTGCCCAAAAAATGGGGACCTGGGTACTTCCCTGGGGGAACATGAATCAATGAAAAAAAAAATTAAACAATCATTTTTTCAGGGGCAGTGATTTTAATAATGCTTAAAGTGAAACATTAAAAATGAAAAATTCCTTTAAATATCGTGCCTGGTGGGGGCCCCCTAATGTGCCTGTAAAGTGGCACATTTGTGTGATGTATGTATCCTGCTGCAGCAATACTGACATTTTACCAAAGATATGTAGCAGTATAACTTTTGGCCAAAATTTTTTTTTTTTTACCTTCAGCATGAATCACTAACTCTAATCTCTTCTACAGGAAACTGCCCAGAGATCAAGCTGCGTTCGTTACATAACTTTTGGCCAAAATGTATGAAGAAAAAAAGACTAATTTGCAAAATTGTATAACAGAAACAAAAAAAAAATGCATTTTGTTACAAAATTGTTGGACTTTTCTTTATTCATAGCGCAAAAAAATAAAAAACCTAGTGGTAATTAAATACCACCAAAATTAAGCTCTATTTGTGTGAAAAAGGACAAAAATGTCATATGGGTACAGTGTTGCATTACTGAGTAATTGTTATTCAAAATGTGAAAGCATTGAAAGCTGAAAATTGGCCTGGTTAGGAAGGGAGTATAAGTGCCCAGTGGGCAAGTTCTTAACCACTTAAGCCCCGGAAGATTTTACCCCCTTCCTGACCAGGGGGTATTTTGCGATTTGGCACTGCGTGACTTTAACGGACAATTGCACGGTTGTGCGACGCTGTACCTAAACGAATTTGACGTCCTTTTTTTCCCCACAAACAGAGCTTTCTTTTGGTGGTATTTGATCACCTGTGCGATTTTTTGATCATGCGCTATAAACAAAAAAAGAGCGTAAATTTTGCAAAAATAACAATATTTTTCACATTTTTTTATATGAGATTCCCCAAAAAAAATTAAAAATCAAAATTTTTTAACATTTTCGGCCAATTTGTTTTATGCTACATATGTTTGGTAAAAAAATTGCAAAAAGTGTATTTTTATTGGTTTGCGCAAAAGTTATCGCGTTTACTAACAAAGGGAAAGATTTTTGTCATTTTTGTTGTTTTTTTTTTTATCGCGTAATGGCGGCGATCTGTGATTTTTTTTGTGGTACTGCGACATTGCGGAGGACATATTGACTGACATTTTTGACACTTTTGGGATTACCAGTGACATTTCTACAGTAATCAGTGCTATACATATGCACTGTTACTGTAAAATTACACTGGCAGTGAAGGGGTTAACTTTATTTGAGAGGGAGGGGCTGTCTGTGTCCCTAGGGGCGTGATTCTAACTGTGATTGGCTGTGGCTAGAGCTGTAGGAACAATGATCAACGGTCCTACATAGTAGAACCGTATGATCATTGTTTCTACACAGGGGAGAATGACAGGCGGCTTGTTTACACTAGCCGCCTGCCTTTCTCCCTCTCCCCCGACGATCGCTGAGTGACCGGCGGACATCGGTCACACGCGCGGGGGGGTCTGTGACCGCGCGGGAGGGCGCCGCCACCGGCACACGCTCGCACCCCAGAGCCTCATAGGCTAGTGACGTATATATACATCACTTTGCCTGCGAGGGGCTGACCGCCGCAGTATATGTACTTGCGGCGGTCGGCAAGTGGTTAAAAAACAAACAGTAACCACCAGTAACTGCAATAGATGCTTCTAAAAAAATGTTTTATGTTGTTAACAGTGGACCCCGTGCCACCACTCTATATTCTTATCATACACAAGAATGAAACATTGTCTGATGTACTAAAAGGAAATATATACAAGTATATAAAGAAGATAATTGATATACTTATTTTGTGGGTTCACGTAAGTGCAGACCTTAGTGTACCCTATAAACCCTTAGCAGAAGATGAACCCCATGCATACATTGGGGTCCCCATTTGAAGTTTGCAATGAATATCAAAGAAACAAAGAAACAAACAACAACAAACAAACACACACACATACAGTTTAAGCAGCAGGATTGCTTACTAAGGAATGAGAGGCGCAAGCATCCAACAAATAAACCTGTACTGTAAATCCTTTTGTCGTCCTGACTGTGGAAAAAAAGAGTAGCGTAAGTTCAGGTAGTTACCATCTCTGTTCAACAAGCTTTGCCATTGCATGAACTGAATTAATTGCATGAGCAAACAGCTTTGTTTCTGCTTTCAAATCCATTCTCTTCTTGGTGGCCTAGACATGTTTGTTTTATTCTAGAAACAGCAGATTGTCATTGCATGGATATGGGCACATTGCACCCTCTCTATTGTCCACTCCTTAAGACATATCAGATTTTTTTGTGCAAAATGTCCCGTCAGGGACTGGCCGAGATTCAATCCATGTATGGGCAGGCTGATTGTTCTATCGATCAACCTAGGTACAGCCATCCTGTCAAACTTTTGATTACTGCCAGCGGCTATAGCCAGCACCAGTTGTCATTATTGTCAACCAACCATAGTCAAACTTAGGGGATGTAGTAGTGGCAGTCCTTACTATTTATTGTAGGTTTATTATTTATTAATTTTGGTTGGTGCAAGTGAATTTATTTAAAGTCCTCATTGTCGGCTGGTCATGAAGGCTCCCCACGACCCCCCACCAACAGAACACGGTAGCCCTGCAGGAGGCATTCCCCCATCAACACTAAATGTGTTGATGAAAATTGAGTAATCTATGGGCTGAAAACTGAAGCTTCCATAACACACTTTTACCCTGATGCATTATTAGCACTTTTTGGAAGCAAGACTTTCCACGGTAGTGAATACTTTGGTGTTTTACTGTGTATTGAACTACTTGTGCAATCACAAAGATTGTTTTTTCTAGAATTATTCTTGCTGCTGGAACTACTGTGTTGTGGTAGACTATGTTTGTTTTCTAATCTGTACAAACACCTGGTTTTGCGCATAACCTGTTTGAACAAACAACAACAGCATGTCTCCTCTGCAAACTCCAATACTTGCTTAGTTAACCCAAGTATTTAGGCCCAACCAACCACACGGCCACATCAATCATTCATTCACAGTTTCCAGGGAATAAATAGACTACAAGTACCAGTACAAGTACAAGTGCATGTAGTTCTCAATGAACTGCAACTATACTGGTGAATGCACTCATACTTCATTGATTCTTCCTGCCATTCAGTAACTGCCTGCCCATATCAGAGTTATGGACAGACATAGTACTGAGGATCTGCAGGATCCAGGTAGGGCAGATCACAGATGCAATGCTTTACAGAGTGCAATATAAAATAAAATCACTTTTTTTTTCTCTCTCTCTATTACCAGTTGGGGGGGGGGAGATACACAGAGAGCATACAAGTAGGCCTTTATGGCTAAAATTCAAAAGTGGCTTTTATACATCATCAAAGGATATTCTAATCAGGAGACAAAAATGGCCAATGTCTTGCCTTTTTAGCTAAATCCATACCCGGGTCTATCACTATCACCAGAATTTATGAGTTACACAAACCTCCACACATTTCAAGACGAGATTGTGGAATCCTTTTTATAATTCAATTCAGAGCTTTATAGGTCCCAAGCCCACTATACTCTACCAGAAATTTACAAATATGTAGATTCCATCCCCTTTCGTACCTGCTTAGAGATTGTCTCTTGATGCAGCCATTTCAATAGATGAAATCAATCAAGCACTTTAAACCTTTGCCAAACACAAAACTCCAGGTCCTAATGAGTTTCCCATAGAATGGTACCTAGCGCACCATGATTCTTTAACCCCAATAATACATCGTTTTTATAAAGTTATCTCTGAGCAACAAGCACTTCTGCTGTCTATGCAAAAAACCCTGGTAGTATTAATTTCTAAACCTAACAAGAATCCCCTCTATTGTAATTCATATAGACCGATTTCAACCCGTCTAAACTCAACGATCGCTATTTTAATTACTTTGGATCAAACTGGCTTCATAAATGGACGTTCTACACATATATATGTAGATTATTTACCAATCTTCAGAGTCCTAATATCTCTTTAATACCCCAAGCTGTAGTCACCCTTGAAAGACTCTGTTGAATGGCCATGTTTGATTTGCTATATGTAGTAGACAAATTTGGCTTTGGATATATCTTTAATATAGGAAGGACTGTTGTAAATCAAGGGCTTATAAGTAGGGTTGAGCGAACCCGGACTGTATTGTTCGTGTTCGTACCGGACTTTTGGGTATTCGGTACCCGGACCCGAACCCGAACATTTCACTGTATGTTCGGGTACTGTCCGCTGTCCGGTAACGTTATTTGATGTTTTGGCGTGGTTTTAATGGCTCGCTTTCAACAGGTGCAAGGCAGACAATCAGCAAGTGTTTAACTAGTGTGCCCTAGAAGCCATCACAGCCATATCTACTAATAGCATGGCTGTGATTGGCCAGTGCAGCATGTGACCCAGACTCTATTTAAGCTGGAGTCACACAGTGCCGCGCGTCACTCTGAAACAACTATACTAGTAACAGGATCCTTACTGCTGCTGCTGAGGGAGAGATAGGAGTTTACTGTAGGATGAGGCTGCAGGGATTGCTTGTAGGGAAAGCATAGGAGGAACAATCTGCTTTATCATACAGTGATCTACATTGATTTGATTGTGTGGGGTGCAGTGCACAATCTTTTTGCCCGGAGGGAGAGATAGGAGTTTACTGTAGGGCCAGGCTGGAGAGATTGCTTGTAGGGAAAGCATAGGATAGGAACAATCTACTTTAATCAGACAGCGATCTACATTGATTTGATTGTGTGAGGGTGCAGTGAACGATATTTATGCCCTGACCTGAGCCAAGTGAGGAGGAGAAAGGAGAAAAAAAAATTATCAGTCTGTTAGGCGTGCGGTGTTGCACATTTCATGCAAGCTCAGTGCATATGTGTGTGTGCTTAATCTGCATTTAAAAAAAAAAAAAAAAAAAATGTTCCCTCATATTTAACTTTGACATACAGTCTTTAGACAGACATTGCTTTTCTAATCTGCTCTTCAAAAAGCACCAATGTGAGGGGAAAATAATTATTTTTCAGTATTTAGGGAAAACATTTTTTTTTTCAGTTTTTCATTCAAATGTTTTTTTTTTTTAAATTCAATAGCAGAATAGAATAACAGTATCCAACCTGTTAGGCATGCGGTGCTGCACGTTTCATGCAACCTCAGTGCATATGTGTGTGCTTAATCTGCATTTAAAAAAGAAAAAAAAATGTTTCCTTCATATTTAACTTTAAAGACTGTATGTCAGACCGACATTGCTTTTCTAACCTGCTCTTCAAAAAGCACCAATGTGAGGGGAAAATAATTATTTTTCAGTATTTAGGGTAAAAAAATAATTTTTCCATTTTTCATTCAAATGGGTTTTTTTTTTATTCAATAGCGGAATAGAACAACAACAGTATCCAACCTGTTAGGCGTGCGGTGTGTAGTGGGCATTCCCCGCATCCTCAGTGCATATGTATCTGCTTAATCTGCATTTTAAAGAGAAAAAAACTTTTTTCCTTAATATTTTACTGTGACTTACAGCGTTTAGACAGACACTGCATTTCAAATCTGCTATTCAACAAGCACCAATTAAGGGGACAATTATTTTTCAGTTTTTCATTCATACATTACAGTGCGATACACCCATTACATACTGTTGTATTGCGCATTGCAATAAAAAAAAAACAATTAGGGGCAAGAAAAGTTGATTGCGGCCCTGTCTGCATATGTTACAGTGAGATACACCCATTGCATACTGTTGTATTGCGCCTTGCAATAAAAAAAAACATTTAGGGGCAAAAAAAGTTGATTGCGGCCCTGTCCGCGTATGTTACAGTGAGATACACCCATTGCATACTGTTGTATTGCGCTCTGCAATAAAAAAAACATTTAGGAGCAAAAAAAGTTGATTGCTGCCCTGTCTGCGTATGTTACAGTGAGATACACCCATTGCATACTGTTGTATTGCGCCTTGCAATAAAAAAAAAACATTTAGGGACAAAAAAAGTTGATTGCGGCCCTGTCCGCACACAGACAGCCCACACTTTCTGCAGCAGCTCTGACATATTGGGGTAATTTCTAAGGAACCTCTGCACTACCAAATTCAGCACATGCGTCAGGCAAGGGATGTGTGTCAAACCGGCTAGGCCCAGAGCTGCTACAAGATTTCGCCCGTTATCGCACACCACCAGGCCAGGCTTGAGGCTCACTGGCACCAACCATTCATCGGTCTGCTGTTCAATGCCCCTCCACAACTCCTGCGTGGTGTGTGTTTTTTCCCCCAAACAGGCACGTTTTAAAACTGCCTGCTGTCGTTTACCCCTGGCTGTGCTGAAGTTGGTGGTGAAGGTGTTATGCTGACTGGATGAGGAGGCGGTAGAGGATGAGGAAGCGGAGTAGGAGGAGTTAGGAACAGGAGGCAAACTGAAGCGCACTGCAATCCTCGGTGGTGGAAGGACATGCGCCAAACTGCTATCCGCCTCAGGCCCAGCCACCACTGCATTTACCCAGTGTGCTGTTAGGGAGATATATAACGTCCATGACTGTGCTTACTGGTCCACGTATCCGTAGTTAGGTGGACCTTGCCACAGATGGCATTACGCAGGGCACACCTGATTTTGTCACCCGCTTGGTTGTGCAGGGAAGGTATGGCTTGCCTGGAAAAGTAGTGGTGGCTGGGCACGACGTACTGTGGGACAGCCACTGCCATAAGGCTTTTAAAACTCTGCGTCTCCACCAGATGTAATGACAGCATTTCGAAGGCCAGGAATTTTGAAATGCTGGCATTCAGGGCCAGGGATCGCGGGTGGGTAGGGGGGGTACTTCCTCTTCTGCTCCAGTGTTTGGGAGATAGAAAGCTGAACGCTTCCACGGGACATTGTGGAGATGGTTGTTGGTGACCTAGGTGGTGGTGTTGCTGGCGTATCCTCTGTTTGCAGTGTGGCAGGTGCCGGTCTCACTACAGAGGTGGATGAAGAGGCCGAGACTGCAGCAGAAGAGGAAGCAGGAGGAGTCAGAGACCTTTCTTGGTTTTTGAGGTGTCTACTCCACTGCAGCTCCTGCTTTGCACTTAGATGCCTGGTCATGCAGGTTGTGCTCAGGTTGAGAAGGTTTATGCCTTTCTTCAGGCTCTGATTGCACAGCATGCAAACCACTCATGTCCTGTCATCAGCACATTGTCTGAAGAACTGCCACGCTAGGAAACTCCTTACTCAGGTCACCTGCATGACGTTCATTCCATGTGGGGTCGAGGACCTCATCGTCCTCCACATCATCTTCCACCCAGTCTTCACCCCTGCCCTCCTTGTCGGTCTCCACAATTCGGAATTCCACAGCAGTTGGCACCTGTGTTTCGTCATTGTTTCGTCATCAACTGAGACGTGATGCGATGGTCCTCCCATGAACTCATCTGGAAACATAAGTGGTTGGGCATCAGTGCACTTAATCTCTTCCACTTCTGGGGCAGGGCTAGGTGGATGGCTCTGGGAAACCATGCTAACAGAGTCATCAAAAAGAAGAAGAGACTGCTGCATGACTTGGGGCTCAGACTGCTTGGCTGATTTGCAAGGGGGTGAGGTGAAAGATTGATGGGCATCGGCTGCAGGTGCCAACTCTGACCTTTCAGCAGAAGACTGGGTGGGAGACAATGTATAGGAGCTGGAGGCACTGTCAGCAACCCAGTCTACTATCGCCTGTACTTGTTCTGGCCTCAACATTTGTAGAGGCGAATTAGGCCCTGCCAAATACTGTTGTAAGATTCTGTCACCTACTCGCAGCTGAGAAAGGTGTTTCAATTGTGCGTGTAGCTGGCACAGATCGACCACGTCCTCTCCTTGCAACAGGAGCTCCACCAGCAGCACCACGACCCAGCACTAACATGGTGGAGCAGTATGTGTGCACACGCCTAGACGTACTGAATAACGGGTCTGCCCCCTTCAACTTCTGGCTCTCCAAATTAGGCACATTGCCTGAGCTTGTCCTTTACGCCTTGGAGGTGCTGGCCTGCCCTGCAGCCAGTGTATTATCTGAATGAGTATTTAGCACGGCTGGGGGCGTTATCACAGACAAGCGCAGCCGCCGGTCCAGAGCCAATGTGGACAAGCTCACGTTCATTAAAATGAACCAGGCATGGATCCCACAGGACTTGTCCGTGCCTTGTGCAGAATAGACATGTATACTGGCCTTACCCAGCCATTGTTGTATTTGATCTTTCTAACTCTTTTGGGGTGTACCCTAATTTAAAAAGAAATAAAATTAAAAACAAAAACCAGTGTTGGCTACCTCGTCCTCCTCCACCGCCGCTTCCACCTACACCGCCACATCCACCGCCATCTCAACCTCCTACTCCATATGGGCCTCGTCCTCCTCCTCCACTGCCGCCTCCCCATCCACCTACACTGCCATATCCACCGCCACCTCAACCTCCTACTCCATATGGGCCTCGTCCTCCCCCTACATCATTTAAGATTATTATTTTTTATTTTTCTGTTTTTTATGTTATTTTAAGTTATTTTCCTATCCACATTTGTTTGCAGAGCAATTGTCATGCTCTTAAGTAGATTATGCTGCCATTTGCAGCCCTCTAGCCCTTTCCATGTGTTTTTTAGAAGTTCGGGTCACCATTGACTTCAATGGGGTTCAGGATCAGGGTAAAGTTTGGGTTAAGTCTGGGTCACGAACCCGGACTTTTTTTCCAAGTTCGGCCGGACCCGCCAAACCCGGACATCCAGGTGTTCGATCAACTCTATTAGGGACCTTAAACTGTAAGCTCCTTAAAGGCAGGCATTGATGTGAACGTGCAATATATATGTATAGTGCTGTGTAAACGCATGGCGCTATATAAGTATCTGAAATAAATAGAATGCATTAGGACTGAAAGGGAACCCTTGCCTATTATTGCAAACACACAAACAGAAAATCACAGGGCTACAACTTAGTACTTAAAACCTTCTTACACTACAGGTTAGAGCTTATACCGCTTGGTGCATCAATCAATGAACATTTTCAGCAAATTTCTTTATGTGTGTGTGATGTCTGAGTAACTTTGTGTTTGATGTTTTAGGCTGTCCATATATTATACAATTTTATTTAGATTTACCACAACTATTAGATTTGCCACAACTATATAATAGAATAATAAAATCTAAACACTTTCAATTGGTGTGCAATCAGGCAGGCCCTTGAACTACATAGTTAAAGGTACATCCAAAGAAAATTGAATAAGATAGTTGTATAATGTATGGCCAATCTTACTGTGTTTGTCTGTATTAGTCTGAGTAACTGTGTGTGTTTGGTGTCTATGGTTTTGTATGTGATATTTGAATGGCTGTATGTGTCTATCCGCATGATGTGCAAACATTTGTGTGATATCTTACAGTGTGTTTGGGTCTGAGAGTATGGGATGTCACTCTGCATGACTCTGCATGTGATATCTCACTGTGTGTGTGGTGTGACTGTGTAGGTGATCTACGTGTTGTTAGATAACTGTAAATAATTAAGTGTTTCAGTGATGTTGGATTGTGTTTGAATGAATGTGTGTATGCATGTGTGTGTATACGTTTGTAACGTCTGCGTGACTTTGTCTTTGTCTGTGTGGTGTGTGAAGTCTAACCAGCTTTTTTTGGTTTGAAAAACAATGCATGAAACATGAGTTTTATAGAGTCTGCTTCCGAGAGAAGGTAGTAAAAAGAAAGGGCAAATTTCATTGAAAGAACAGTGTGCTCAGCATATTTCATTATAGCAAGAACAAATGTGATTTATTGCTTTGTCTGCTCTTTTCCTCAATTCAACAAAATTTGTTCTGCCGTATATCCCAAGTGTAAAGTACCACTACTAACACAACATGTAGATTATTAAAAAGTTGTCATGCTCCTTCAAAGTTGTTTTTTTTATGATTCTAATAATTTAGAAATCAAATGAACTTTAGGAATCTTGGCAAACTTGGCAAACTCTATGTTACAATCACATCTAAATTAAAATAGTCACTTATTTAAAGTGAAAGAAAATCCTAACTATATATATATATATATATATATATATATATATTTAAATGCTCCCTCTCTTCCAATTTATCCTGCCTACCTTGTAGAAAAAAAATAAATACATTTGTGTACTTAGTTAGCTTAGATATGCTCCAGTCCAGTCATGTGATCCTGAAGCTCCAGCTCCCCTGAGTCACTGAGCGGCTGCTGCAGTAGAGAGGTGGGAGTGCCAACAACAGTTGGGCCATGGGAGTTTTTGGGGATGTCACATCTCTGGGAATTCACAACTGTTATTGAGATCTCCATGAAGCAGGGGATCCAGAGCATCAGGATGATGTGACTGGATTGGAGCAGATTAAAGATAGGAAAGTACACAGATCTTTTTTTTCCATACAGAGTAGGCAGGAGAGTAGGCAGGAGAGCTAATGGAGCATTTTTAAGATTAGTTATAATTAGGCTTTTATTCCACTTTAAAGTGAAAGTGTGCCAGGATATAGCCATTAAAATGTTTTCATATTTTAAAGTGTATTTAAACTCTATCAATGAACTCCTAGTGTTCTCTCCCTTTTGTTCTGTTACTATTAAAAGTATTTTGCTTTAACTATTCAAAAAGTGCTAAAAAGGGGCACATGTGTGGCGTGATGCTGGACCGAAGCTTCCTGTAACAGCTCCACCGGACCGGGGGAGAGATTGCCAGATTCCCAGGGCCTTAACACAGTCATTTCTTACCTTTTTCACCTTGCACCCTGGAGAACAGTCCCATGCATGGCGTCACGAAAAAAAAAGTCGAGGCCACTCGCCTCAGCACTCATACAACACCACTCAACACTACTTGCCTTCTCCGCACTGAAAAAAGAAAAAAGAATGTCCCAAGATGGCGCCCAGGCTTCACAGCCTTCAGTCACAGATACACCACCACCATCTGAGCTTACTAACCTGACTTCAGATCGTGAGTATTCCAATCAAATAACCAAAACTGACCTGGATGCTAGCTTATCCTTGATGTATGAAAAACTGGCTGATAAGATTCAATTGGAACTACACAAATCCACGAATACACTTACATAGGAGATTGCAACGCTGGGGGGTCACCCTGACTTGCTAGAAACTAAACATGATGAACTTTCCCTAGCCCATAATGATCTCAGAAAGGAATATGAGATACTGGCTGAAAATGTCTCTATGCTGCAATCACAGGTAGAAGATTTGGATAATAGGAATCATAGAAATAATCTGTGTATCCGTGGAGTGCCTGAATCTATCACTGATCTTGTGCCAGCAATGAATAAGCTGTTTCATATTTTATTGCCAGAAAGACCTACATCTTCTTTCACATGTGATAGAATTCACCGGCATTACGCCCTAAACCACCTTCTGATAAACCACCTAGGGATATAATTATTTGTCTAAAGGACTTTCTTGTCAAAGAGGATCTTTTGCGTGCCTCTAGAAATACCTCCAACATTGAATTAGATGGCACCAAAATTAAAATTTTACCTGATATCTCACAACAAGCCACCCTGGATATGAGAGGCAAGATGAAAGAAATTACGTCTGTGTTGCATTTAGCCTGTATAAGATACCGCTGGGGATTCTCCTTTAAGCTCCCGGTGCCTCATAATGGCTTGGTGTATATTGTGTATACTGTTGCTGAAGGTAAAGATCTGCTGATCAAGCTTGGCCTGCTGGAAGCTGACCCTAATGTTCACCAACCCTCCACACCTAGATCCTCACCTATCTAGGCAACTCCTGCCACTTGTCGAGATAAGAGAAGATGGAGATAACCTTTCAGAGACTTGGCAGCCTAATCATTTTTTCTGCAGCTTAGAGTCTTTATCACGTATTTCAAGATGTTACTGCTGACTAGCTTTCTTATTAGAATCTCGATTTTGGGTATATGTCTCTCCCTACCCACTGGTTTGTCCCCCTTTGCCCTCCCATGGGATCTTATTTGTGTATCCTAGGAATGCGCCTCTTTTTGTTGTTCCTGTTGGGTAGACACTCTTCGAGGTCCCATGGATGAGTGTTGGACATAATTGTCCATTGGATTTTTTTGAATTGGCTAGGGTTTATTTTGTTTCCTATCCCCCTTATCTTGTTACTTTTAATCATTTTTTATTTTTTTTGGTATTTTTTGTTATAGTTTAAAAAATGGAAGATCACCCTCAGCTGTAGTCCTCATCATGCCATCCTATGTTACATATAGCTTATACTTGTGTCACAGTATTGGAACTTATATTTTATATTTAGGACTGGTCAAACTCATCCTGATTGGTTTCTGTTTGCACTCCTGCAATGGATCTGCTTTTTTCATTTGGTTTTGGTGTGTCTGTGCTTGCCTGGTTCTGTCAAAGAACTTTGGGGAATTTCTCCTGCTCGGGACCTATAATATAAGCTTTTCACTCAATACACGTTATGGGTTTTAAGATTATATCACATAATGTACAAGGCTTTAATTCCCCACATAAACGTACAAAAGCCTTCAAACAATATAAAAGCCTGGGTGCTGATATTGTACTGTTACAGGAAACCCATTTTGCTGCCTCAAATCACCCACGTTTTTTTAAAAAATCATTTAATCAGTTCCATTGTACGACATTCATGAACAAAATGCAGGGTGTGGCAATTTTTTTCTGTAATAACATTATTTTTGACATAACTTCATCTTATAGTGATCCTGATAGCAGATTCATCATCCTGAAGGGTATGCTTTGTGGTAAATTCATTACTATTGTATCTTTATAAGCCCCTAATGATTCACAGTCCACATTTTTTAAACAATTTTTTGATGTCTTGGATAAGTATCAACCCCCCCCCCCCCTATTATTATTGGATAGGAGTAGTGTTACCTCCTCATCTAAAGCATTCCCAAAATGTTTGACACGCTCCTTGAGCAGTTTTCAATTAATGGACACTTGGAGAGCTCATAATATTGGTGCAAAAGCTTTCACATATTACTCTCACCCACATGATATTTATGCAAGACTTGACTGTTTCTTCTGTACTGCTATCTTGTTAGCAAACTCCTCTAGGGCAGAAATCCATGTCTGTCCCTGGTCTGATCACCATATAGTATCGTTTAGTACCTCTCATGTTGGTATGGCTCGTACATCGTACAGCTGGAGACTTAATGCTTCTTTTCTAAATGACCCTTCAGTTGTTCAACAAATGTCTACCTTTTTGAACTGTTATTTTGAGACTTATGTTGCTGAGGATATGCCCCTGACAACTGTTTGGACCGCTCCCAAGGCAGTCATGAGAGGTCACTTTATTAGTTTAACATCAGCTAGGAATAAGGCTTAATTATCTGACATAATAACCCTCACGAAGAACTTAGATCGTCTCTATAATATACAAAACCAATCCCCATCTTCGGAGAACTTGGACTTAATCTTTTCTAAGCGTAAGACTTTGGATGAATTATTGTCCAATGATACAGAAAAAGCTCTGAGATGGTCTAAAGCTATATTTATATTACATAGTAACTCAACCTCCACCATGTTTTCCAGGAAGCTGAATCAGTCTATAAAACCTACTTATGTTAACAAGCTGAGGGATGGGAGTGGTAGGCTGGTTACTCATCCTAAGGAAGTTCTGGATATTTTCACTAAATTTTATAAAACCCCACTGTTGGAATCATCTTCTGCCTCTCAAGAATCTTTTAATACTTGGATTAATAAGCTTCAACTACCCTTCCTCTCTGATCCTCAGATTGAAGCTCTTAATGTTCCTTGCACTGAGGCAGAGTTAGTAGTTATCATTAAATCCCTTAAAACGTCCACTTCTCCTGATCCAGACATTTTTTCCACAAATTATTATAAAAAGATTTCACACATATTGGTTCCACATCTAAATTAATTATTTAATTTTATTCTCCAGGGCAACAACTTCCCAGAGGAAATGCTCTTGGCGAATATGTCTTTACTCCCTAAACCTAATAAGGACCACTCCCTTCCCCAACATTTTCACCCTATTTCAGTTATGAACCATGATTTGAAGTTGTTTGGTTGCTTTTTATCCTACAGACTAGCAAAAAATATCTAGTCTTTAATTAATTAATCCAGACCAAACTGGTTTTATTCCTGATAGACAGCTAACGGATAATATTCATTTGGTCACAAACATTATTCAAGATGCTAACCTGCATGCCCACCCAACTTGCATTCTTAGTCTTAACATACACAAAGCTTTTGACAGTGTCAGCTGGTCCCATTTAGATTCTCTGCTTCCTAAATACGGTATATGTATTGAATTTTCACACGGTTTTAGTGCCCTGTATCATGCCCCTCAAACTAGAGTCAAGATTCCCGGTTGTCATTCTGAGTTTTTCCACCTTAAAAGAGGCACTAGACAAGGATGCCCCCTCTCCCCACTACTATTTGCTCTTGCAATTGAGCACCTTGCCTGTGCAATTAGGAGCAACTGTAATATATTAGGGATTACTGTAAGGGTTCTTCAGAATTTAAGATCAGCCTCTACGCAGATGATGTATTGCTATTTTTGTCAGACCCCCGTATCTCACTTCCAAATCTGATTCTAGAACTGAAAGCATTCCAAGAGATCTCGGGGCTGGGAGTGAGTATCTCGAAATGCTCAGCTATGCCCATAAATTTACCAAACTGGCTACTTCTTTGCGTGAAAGTTTCTCGTTTACTTGGTGTATGAAGTTGTTCAGATATCTAGGTGTTCAGATTACCCCAACTTATGTTTCTCTCTTCTCGGCCAACTTCCCCACACTTTTTGCACATATTCGATCTCTATTGACCTCATGGGCACCATTTCACATACCCTTTCTTGGCAGGATTACGGCTGTGAAAACGGCTGTCTTACCAAAACTTTTATTTTTTTTAGATCCTTGCCTATATCTATTTGCCATTTTCACATCGTGTCTCTTCAGAGGGACATTAATAAATTTATATGGAATGGTAAAAGGTCTAGATGTAAGTAACAGATTCTTCATTTTCCGCAGATGGGTGGTCTGGGCCTCCCTGATATTTGGTTATACTATTTAGCTGCTAAACTGACACAACTTGCCCAATGGCACTCTGATGATAACCTTTTTCCTTGGTTTGCCTTTGAGAAACATTCAGTGTCTCCCTCTATCTTACAATCCCTCTTATGGACTAGATCCACCTTGTCCAGGGCTGTGCTTCATACTAACAAAATAATTACAAAATAATTACACATTTATATCAACTGTGGAATACATTTTGAAGTAAATATAAATTGATTTCGGAAATTACACCTTTATCCACATATTTGGGTGAAATTGCCCCCCCCCCTTTTCCTTCTGAATCAAATTCCTTTGCTCTTTGGAGGGATAAGGGTCTTATCAATCTAAAATCCCTTTCTATTAATAATTCCTTCTGCTCATTTGAGCAACTACAATCTATTCATAAACTCCCTCATATGGAATTGAACAATTATATCCTTATTAAAGAATTTTTTTCGAAATCTCTTTCCTTAAACTTACACCCCCCCCCCCTTTTACTCCCCTTGAGGTTGTCTGCTATTCTTCCCCGCGTGAAGCTATAGCTAGATGGGAGGAGGATATTAGGTGTTCTTTCTCTATTGGTGAGTGGCACAGAATGATGGACAATCTCCGCAAATGCATTTGTTCCACCTACAGCAGAGAAGCCCCATTGTAGCTTTATATCAGATGGTATATGACCCCCTCATTAATTATCTCCTTTTACCCCTCTACCTCACCTAGTTGTTGGAGAGGCTGCTCTGAAGAGGGTACTTTGTTACATATCTTCAGGGGCTGCAAGCATCTTTGTAATCTCTGGAACCTCACCTCTGCTAAAATTTTGCAAGTATTTGAAAATAATGTTCCCCTCACCCCTTAAATGTGTTTACTGTTTGCATTGATCCCAGATGTTCCTTCTTCTACCACTAGGTTATTACATAGCCTATTTTGTGCCATTCAATGGATGATTGCTCTTAATTGGAGATCCTCCACAGTTTTGTGGTCTCAGGTTATATCTAGAATGGAAATACTTAGACTTTCAGAATATATTCATCACTCACTGAGTAATACAATGCATATTTTTAGAGATAAATGGGATAACTGGGATAAATATGCCACAACCACATAAATATTAATATGTCCAACATACGAATCTGTTGTTATGTACCCCTTTACCTCTTTGAGTACTACCTGCATTTATACTCCTTTTTATATATATATGATGTCGCAATACTATAATTTTTCATTGTGGATTTCTTGAGATGTATTTTCTATGTACTTTCCATGTTACTTTTGCTTGTTTTATTTTGTTTGACTTTCCAATAAAATCTTTTGTAAACAAAAAAAAAATATATAAAAAGTGCTAAAAAAAACCTGTTAATCCTGCCAGAAAGTTTTCTGAGTGAATACCTTTCTGGGCCTTCTGTATCTACCTCTGCCTCATCAGTTAGCATCATTTTCAGCTCATTCTGTTGACTGTAGTACACATCCCCCTATGGTATGGGGAAGACGGGAAGGTGCTCTGTAGTCCTGAAACCTTTCCTGTTCTGGTGTGACAATGCTGCATTTCCCAAAATACAGTATTGTGAATACAGAGGTTGTCACTTAAGAACAGAAAGTGTTTTACTGTTAAATACATAAATAAATAAAAATGAGTAAAGAAAACGAATGCAGCGTGACATCTAAGGCCTAGAAAGCTGAAATATATTACAATTTTCTTCTTGTGCTTTAAAAGCTTTAACAAGCAGTTAATATGCACGTAAAGCCCTTAATGACCCCTGTAGTTACAGCCCCTGTGAAACAAATAATTCCTCAAAATTCACAGTACTAGCAGAGAAAACAGAGAAGCTTACACTTGAGGATTATTTCATGGTACACTACAGAAGACAGTATTTACCCATTTGCCACCTGCCCACGGTAGTTTTACTGCGGCCAAGCAGTACAGCCAAGCTGGGCGATGTATTTGTATGTCGCCTGGCACATGCTCACTAGCTCGTCCCCTGGGGAGCACATTGATATCCTGTGAGTGCTGTGTCTGCTGGACAAAGTGGATCATGGCGCTCGATACCCCACTAGTGTGAGCTATGATTGGTTATAGCACTCAGATGATTACAATGTGAACAAACAGTCATGAATGGTTTCTATTCATGACTGTTTGCTTTCTCTTGTGAAGTTGTGATTGGCCCACAGCTATCACATGGTACCTGACACCCTGTACCATGTATTTACCTGTAGCCAGTTATATAATTTCAACATAGCGCAAGCTTTTATGAACGGAAAGCCATGCATGACAGTAAACTATTGCTTATAACAGTGTTCATGACAGTGTACTGCACTGGTGACAGTATGTGAAAAAAAATGTGAAAAAAAAAAAATTAAATTTCTTGATTATCCAAACAATTGTGAAAAAAAATTACAACATAAAAAAGTTGCCATGTCTCTTACTACACACCTTGGACAGTCTACTTTCCAAAAAAGAATAATTTGGGGGTATTTGTACTGTCCTAGCATTTTAGGAGCCTCGGGAAAGGAAATAGGCTGTCAGTACATCAGGATTTATCAGTTTTCAAATATTATATATACCATAGTTTCTAGACTCTATAACTTTCACAGAGACTAAATAATATACAATAATTTGGGTTATTGTTATCAAAGAATTGTAGTAAAATACATTTTAGCATAAATTTAGTAAGAACAATTATTTATTTGCAAAATTTGAAAACAGAAACTTTCCCACCCATGGGTCCTTCTTCGTCAACACAAATTAAGAAAAATGTATTTTTTTTTCAAAATGGTCAGTATTTTATGACCTAGCAATTGCCAGTTAACTACTTAAGGACCTCCCCCATGTACATTTACTGTGGCAGGGTGGCCCTCAAGTGCAAAATCATGTATCTGTAGGTGATTTGGTAAAAGGGCTCTGGGGGCGCGTGTGCGCCGCTGGAGCCACGCTTCTGCTTTGATTGAACACAGCGGGAACCAATCAGCCGGCCATCCGCAATCGTTCAGGAGAATGACAGAACAGCTGTCTGCCTATGTAAACAACGCAGACCTCTGCTCTGTCAGACAGGAAGAGAGAGATCTTGTGTTCCTACTAACAAGGAACACAGATCTCTCTCTTCCTGCAGTCAGTCCATTCCCCCTACAAATAGAAAGCACTCCCTAGGAGCACACTTAACCCTTTGATCGTCCCTGAGGTTAACCCCTTCCCTGTCAGTGTAATTTATACAGTAGCAGTGCATATTTTTAGCACTGGTTTCTGTATTGGTGTCACCGGTCCCCAAAAAGTGTCACTTAGTGTCAGATTTGTCCTCCGCGATGTCGCAGCTCCGCTAAAAAACGCTGATCGCCGCCATTACTAATAAAAAATAAATAAATACAAAGTCCGTAAATCTATCCCATAGTTTTCAAATGCTAAAACCTTTGTGCAAACCAATCAATATGTGCTTTTTGGGATTTTGTTTACAAAAAATGTATAGCAGAATACAAATTGGGCTACATTGATAAAGAAATTGATTGATAAAGAAATTCTATTTTTTTTTTTTAATTGTTTTATTGGATGTGTTTTATAGCAGAATTGTCAGTCTTTTGTTGTTTTGAGCGCAAAAAATGAAAACCGCAGAGGTGATAAAATACCACCAAAAGAAAGCCCTATTTGTGGGAAAAAAGGACATCAATTTTTTTTTGGGTACAACGTCGCACAATCGCGGAATTGTCAGTTAAAGCAACACAGTGCCATATCCCAAAAAGTGGCCTGGTCATTAAGGAGGTAAAACCTTTCGGAGCTGAAGCGGTTGAAGTAGCAAAGTGCTGAAAAGCAAAAAAATGCTCTGGTCATTAAGGGGGTAAAACCTCTAAGAGGTTAAGTGGTTAAAGTATATTTACTGTTTGCTAAGAAGGTCTAAAAATGTAAATGTCAATAGCCTGGCCACACGTTAAGGCAAATTTGCAATAAAATGTAATGTAGACATTGCCCGGAAGAAACCAGGAGGCTTCCCTCTGAAACTACTGGATATTATGCTGTCTTTTTAGTACTTTCTGTGTCACTGTTACTTCATAATTTGATTTTCCAGCTGAAGGTAACTGTATAGTTTTGGTGCAGAAACTATACATTTCAAACTAAAGAGTACAGTCCTCAACAATGTGGTCTTATAGAGCCTTTGATGGAAAATTGTCGGCTTTACATATATCTACATTGTTCATATTTGTATCCTTGGCAACATGGAGGTAGACAGTGATTTTAAAGTTGAACTTTAGCATAACAGTAAAAAACATTGCTAGCAGGTAGGCTTTTGTTGCAAAAGAGACTCTGTATGCTGTCTTGAATTAAAAACAGGATTGTTTCTTTGCATTGTATACTGAGCCCCATATACACAACTCTAGATAAAACCTTGGCATGTCTTGGAGTTGGTATGAAATAACTCTTGTGCCTATGCATGGGTGTTACAATATTCTGGACCGACCATTTAAGATTACAAAAGAAGCCAAGCCCAAAAAAAGACATAGCAAACATGTCAGCTCAGCAGCAGTGATGAAGTGGAAAGGGAGATAGTTGCCATTTCATTACTGGAGGGGTCCCTTTGGCAGGTACATTTTCAAAAAAATGTAGATATGTTGTGCATACCTTCACTTTTTGGCTGAAGTCCATCCACCATGATGCATGCCAAAATGTATTAATTTCAGTACAGATGCACTGAACTCCAAGGCCAGCCAAAGTGGCAGTGAAGAAACTAAATCCAAAAGAGATCTGGGCCAAGACAGGCACTGGCCAGGTGGTTTGCATTGCTGGAGGGGAGAAAAGTACCATGGAGTTTAGCTTGGTCTACTTTCAAATACATTTACACCAGTTCTTCTGACAGTCATTAAAAACCCTAGAAGTGAGGTTGGGAATGCAGTAAACACTCACTCTCACTTACTGAGTATTAGCTTTAATATAGCTATAGGATTATGTTACTGAAAAAAAGTATCAACACATGTACAATGCACCATAAACATGCATGCGTAATGGATTATAGTGAGATATGTATTTTCACTCCTATTCCTTCAGGAACTTTCCATTAAAGAGGTTGTAAACCGAGAAAAACATTTTTTTTTCTTTACATCCTGAAAGAGAAAGACATAATGAGCTAGTATGCATCGCATACTAGCTCATTATCAAATACTTACCTTAGAACGAGCCCCCGCCGTGCCGCTCGCTTACCTCTATGACGGGCGACATGTCCAGTCGCCCGTCTTCCGGGATCGCGGCATCCGGCCATCTGATTGGCCGGAGCCGCAGTGACGTCACTCCCACGCACGCGCGCGGGAGTCGGCGGTCACGGCACGGGGCTCTGAAGGAACAGCACGTCACTGGCTGCATGAAATGTAACTATCTCCTGAACGGTACATGTTTAGGAGATATTTACAGTACCTATAGGTAAGCCTTAATATAGGCTTACCTATAGGTACAGATGTCAGAGGAGGGTTTACTTCCTCTTTAAGACATCAGCTCTAGTTTCTCCTCGTATCTATGAAAATTGGAAATTCATTATTATTTCCAGACTGTCCATGTAATGTACAATATTGTACATTGTGGTACACTTAAAGCACAGTAACAAAAATGATTTGTAAGGCACTGCAGCACTGAAACCTCAGTTGCAATAACAAGCATGGATTTTTAAAGAAGACATAAACTGTAATCAAACTCCTATCTAACTCATATCTATTTCCACTCTTCCCACTGTCATATAATCTATGCTGTTAAGAAAAGTTTGTGATTTTACCATTTCAGTAGCTCAGGACAATCTCTAAATGTGGCTTACAAAAAACAGCCACGCTGCCAGAATGTGTTTGTTAAAATTCATTATTTGTGCCAAAGCAAAGCCATTAATTGGTTGACTGGGACTGATCTCCTCTCCTCCTTCAAAAGAGGCCACCAGTCATACTATCATAGTGGTTCTTTAATGTTCATACCTGGGTAACATGATGATATATTTACATATAAATAGTACATCCATCACCTATCTACCCCAGTACATTTGTCAGTGGCCTACTCTGTTATATTTGGATGATGGTAAATAACTGATCATTCTGATGTTAATCTGCTGAAACACAGTCATTAGAAAAAAAGTACCTAATCATTGGGAACTTTTGAAAGACAAGTCGTGATCAGGATTTAGTAAAAGAAAAGTTGACATTTTTAGCTTTTCAATAAATGTACCCAACATGATTTTTGCACTGGTAAATAACATGACAAATGCCAGGTACACTGTACTGATTGCAATTCTAAAAAAACAGAACATATTTCCAGAGCAATTTTCGCCCTAGATCAGCCACAGGAGCTATATCAATCATGGGTAACAAACAGTTGTAATCTGCTTGCCTGATTTTCAAAAACAAAATCAAAGACATGAAACATTAAGTAAAAAAAGTTACCTGTAAATTGGGTTTCTAATGCAAAGCTAATGTTTTTTAAAAATTCTAATGTGTCAAAAATGGGAACATTCAAATTATAAAATGCTGGAGACATCGACAAAGACATGTAAGAGGACACACTAGCTACTACTGGAATTAATAAAATGAAAATGTTTGCTTTTATTCTAATCATTTTCCCAAAATGCATTTTTCATAATTCATTGTGTTGTTTTCTAAATTTAATAAGCACTGAAATTTTAAAACCAGTTTAAGGTACAGAAATTGATATTCAGTTAGATAGACATTGTAATACCAAACTCAATTTTTATAGTTTAACCTTCATTTCACTGTTACCACTTGCTGACCAGGCCTTTTCTAGAACTTTTTGTTTACAAGTTTAAATTAGTATTTTTTTATATAAAATTACTTAGAACCTCAAAACATTATATATTTTTTGTAGCTAAGACCCTAGAAAATAAAATGGTGATTGTTGCCATATTTTATGTCACACAGTATTTGCGCAGCGGTCTTTTCAAGAGCATTTTAAAAAAAAAATACATGTAATAAAAAAAAAAACACAATAGTTAACACATTTTTTTGTATAATGTGAAAAATGATGTTACACTGAGTGATAGGGTAATTGCATATTTCATATTCCTTATTAGGATTATTTATTCTTGTAACTTTTAGCTGACACACGTCATCAGAATGTTATTAACTGATGACCAAGTCCTTGAGGGGTCATATTCCAAAGAGAGTTGGCTTGGGGGTTGTCTTTTCCTTACATTCAAGACCTATATACCACAGCTAAAACCTATAAGGTCTTTGTCTCACATCAGAGCTGCCTCCATGAGACATGCGTCCGTGGTCATCTGTGTGCCATGCCATATAGTGGGGGGGGGTGACTCATGGCGGTAATACCATCTTTAGTTAAGTATTCTTGTCATATTTTCTTTATCTGTATTTGTCATTACTTTTAATAAATATTATACTTTTAAGTATTTACATGATCTTTCTTTGCACATATTGAACACAGCTCTAAAAATGTGACAAAATACTTGATACCAGAAGTGGGGTGTTTGATTTGTGTAAACAAGAGATACAAATATGATGCATAATTGTGCTAGGTTGTTTGTGCTGGGTTTAATGTTGTGTTTTTGTATTGTAAGCTATAGCATATTCAAAAAGCATAAGAAATGTTTCAGATACTTAGCTGGCTTATTTTAGATGCATTTAGGTGATCAGATGCAAGCCAGTTTTTATTTTGGTGCCCATGACTGGACACTGGGCTTGGAATTTTGTTTTTGTTTGCTAAATTGGGTGAGAGACTGATATACAAATGAAACCGTTGTTTCTTCAGAAAGCCTCAATTTGTGATAGTAATAACATTGGTCTCTATATTGTAGATGTTTCAGAGCAATGAGACAGGTTTGAAAATGGAAAACGATGAGCTGACCACTCAGATTGTTATTGCAGTAATGTAAGATATGTGTGTATGTCCAAATTGTTTGTGTAGCTAGCTAGCTAATGTTGAATACATGCTACTTCTATGCTCAGATTATTACTACAGTAATGTAAGATATGTGCGTGTCCGAATTGTTCGTATAGCTAGCTAATGTTAAAGACATGGTATTTGTATGAAAGGATGTTGAATGCATGCTGTGTTGTCTGTGTCAAATGAAACGTTACCTGAATTAAGACAGAAAGGTAACGCTAAGTATGGCTGATTTATAAAATAAGTTTTGTTACCTATGTTTGAGGGTCTATGTGAGTTTAACATTGTAAGAGTTAAGTACGCAATTGAAAGTGAAAGTTCTGTAAAATGGTACCGTATATGAGTATTATACTGTTGAATGTGATGTTCAAATGTGGGTGATGGTTTTTTAAGGCTAAGGAAATGTTAAAATTATGTTGCAGAAATAAAATCCTACTGGAAATTGTTAGTTTTAGCTTTGTAACTGTAGGATTAATTTTAAACAAAGAAAAGATAAAGGCTGATTGCGGTTGACTTTCCTAAATTCCTAAATTCCTAAAAGGTAGCCATGATTATTATAATTATTTAAATGTTTAGTTTTCCACTCCAGTCTACTTGGCGTGGAAAGTGAGGAGGCTTTACCCAAAAATGTGTGGCTTTCCTTAATGGAAGCCATTTGAACAGGATTGCTGGCTAGACAAGTTCTGTATAACATGGTAAATGTAAGACCAGGCTTAGAATATTTTAACTTAACAGCATAAGCTAGGACAATAATAAATGATCACTGAAGATAACTATGTATGTCTACTTTGTATTGTACTTTTTGATGATTGTATTAAAGTGTGATATTGTAGAATACAACACTAATGCTTATTTTATAATTTTTTTGTTAATACAGAAGGAACCAGATCTGTTCCTAGAAGTTTCCAAGATCTGTATGGAATTGAACAATCGGTTGAAATTGAAAAATCAGCATGGATTTGGTGATGTATAATCTTTGTGCACAATGTGATGAACACACTTTAATTGTTATCGTGAATGTATTTTCAATTATGGTGAATTATTGACAATTTTTGATGGACATCCTTTAATGAAAATCCAAGTGGTAATAATGAAATAATGAAATAATTTATGTGAGCTAATTTATAATGGGTATAGAAGATTGCACTCTCATTAACCACTTAAGCCCCGGAAGATTTTACCCCCTTCCTGACCAGGGCCTATTTTGCGATTCGGCACTGCGTGACTTTAATGGACAGTTGCACGGTCGTGCGACGCTGTACCTAAACTAATTTGACGTCCTTTTTTTTCCCATAAATAGAGCTTTCTTTTGGTGGTATTTGATCACCTGTGCGATTTTTTTGTTCATGCGCTATAAACAAAAAAAGAGCGTCAATTTTGCAAAAATAGCAATATTTTTCACATTTTTTTATATGAAATACCCCAAAAAAAAAATGTAAAAATCGAAATTTTTTAACATTTTCGGCCAATTTGTTTTATGCTACATATGTTTGGTAAAAAAAATTGCAAAAAGCGTATTTTGATTGGTTTGCGCAAAAGTTATTGCGTTTACTAACTAAGGGAAAGATTTTTGTCATTTTTGTTGTTTTTTTTATTTAACGAGTAATGGCGGCGATCTGCGATTTTTTTTGCGGGACTGCGACATTGCTGCGGACAGATCGGACCCTTGACTGACATTTTTGACACTTTTGGGGTTACCAGTGACATTACTGCAGTAATCAGTGCTACACATATGCACTGTTACTGTAAAAATGACACTGGCAGTGAAGGAGTTAACTTTATTGGAGAGGGAGGGGTTAAGTGTGTCCCTAGGGGCGTGTTTCTAACTGTTATTGGCTGTGGCTACATGTGTAAGAACAGAGATCAATGGTCCTACATAGTAGAACCGTGTGATCTCCATTCTTACACAGGGAAGAATGACAGGCGCTTTGTTTACATTAGCCGCCTGCCTTTCTTCTGGTGTAACGGAAGATCTCGAGTGCCCGGCGGACATCGGGTCCGCCGGGCACACGGACGTGGGGGGTCCGTGACCGCGCGGGAGCGCGTCTCAGGCAGCGCACGCTCACTCCCTAGAGCCTCACAGGCTAGCGACGTAGACCTACGTCGCTTTGCCTGTGAGGGGCTGACCGCCGCAGTAAATAGTCGTGCGGCAGTCGGCAAGCGGTTAACCACTTCAATACAGGGCACTTTCACCCCCTTCCTGCTCAGGCCAATTTTCAGCTTTTAGCGCTGTTGCATTTTGAATAACAATTGCTCGGTCATACAACACTGTACCTAAACCAAATTTATGTAATTTTCCCCCCACAAATAGGGATTTCTTTTGGTGGTATTTGATCACCACAAGGTGTTTTCTTTTTTGCTAAACAAATAAAAAAATGACCGAAAAGTTTGAAAAAAAATCTTTTTTGTTTATGCTATACAATTTTGTAAATAAATAAGTTTTTTCCTGCACCGATGAGCACTGACCAGGCTGCACTGATGAGGCTGCACTGACAGGCACTGATGGGTGGCACTGATGTGCGGCACTGATAGGCGGCACTGATGGGCACTGATAGGTAGCACTGATATGCAGCATTGGTGGGCACTGATAGGCGGCACTGCTGGGCACTGATAGGTGGGATTTATGGCCACTGATAGGTGGCACTGATGGACATTGATATGCGGCACTGATGGGCACTAATGGGCACTGATAGGCGGCACTGGTGGCCAATGATGGGCACTGATAGGTGGCACTGTTTGTCACTGATGGGCAGCACTGATGGGCATTAATGGGCACTGATTGGGCGGCACTGGTGGGTAATAATGGGTACTGGTGGGCGACACTGATAGATGCCAATGATGGGCACTGGTGGGCAGCACTGATGGGGAGGGCACTGGTGGGCAGCACTGATGAGGAGGACACTGGGGGGCTCCCTGAGCCCTGATTGCCATCTCTGGTGGCCATAGTGGACATTCCTGGGGTCAAGGGTGGGCATCCCTGGGGTCATGGGTGGGCATCCCTGGTGGTTCTAGTGGCACCCCCCCCCCCCCCCCGAGGGTCTGCACTGGTAATCAATTATCTGATTACCAGTGCAGACCCCCCCTGTCAGGAGAGCAGCAGATCGGCTCTCCTTTACTCGTGCCTGTCAGGCACGTACTGAGGAAAGCCGATCAATAGCTCTTCCTGTGTACTATGTGACCAGCCGTGATTGGACACGGCTGGTCACATGGTAAAGAGCCTACGTCAGTAGGCTCTTTACCGAGATTGGAGATGCGGGGTTTCAGTGTGACACCCCGGGGGCGCACAGAGCGCATTATCCTACCGCCATCGGGCGGGAAGTGGTTAAATAACATGACCATATGTTTTGCATTTTTGGTTAATATGTGTTTGTGCTAATCATTTGTTTATTTCTAGGTGGGAGATGTAATGATAACTCACTAAAACCTTTCATTTTGTTTAATTTCTACATAGTACTAAACAGTAATAATCCACCTTTCTGATATGGTTTGATGTCCAAGAACTAAAGACGAAGATTACATCTTCCATTGACAACTTGCATCATCCTAATTGTTGATATTTTGTTTATATGAATGTAATGACAGTTTTTTTTTTTTTTTAAACAAATTTTATTTGAGTTTAACAGTTTCACAAAGAATAAACATACAGGACACTCAATGAATCCTTTCTATACATAAGATGTTAACGACACTAAAGCCCTTAGGCTATAACTTGGGGGATCCATATTACAAACCAAAATGGGGGGGGGGGAAAGAGAGGGGGAGGGGGGGGGGAATACCTTGGCAGGGAGAAATGAGCCATATTGTTAACCTGGAGACATTCACGGGGTGACACAGCTAACATGATACCTCTTAAGCTTCAGTTGGGGTTGGGGATGGCCTGAGGATAAACCGTCAGGAACGGGGACCATTTGGACATGAGATGATCAGTGGGACCCGCTAGGAGCTTGGAGTCCAAAAGTTCCCTGGCATAGAGCCTGGTGAGTTCCTCGATAACATCCTGAGTAGTAGGGGGGTGAGGAATTGTCCATTTCCGGAGTATAGCTCTTCTTGCTATCATAAGACATGTCGATATCCAGGCCTTGAAGGCATTGAGGATTTGTGTTTGGGAGGGGTCCACTTCCAGAGTAGGGCCATGAAGGTTTCCAAAGAGCAGGAGGAGAGGGTTATTCGTCGGGGATAAGCCTGTGGTGGTGGAGATCAGGTGTTGCACTGCCTCCCAGAATGCAGAGATGTGAGGGCAGGACCACAGTCTATGAGCCAGGGTGGGCCTGTGGGCTAGGCACCAAGAACATGACTGGGCGGCCGTCGTAGTTGCTGAGAAAGAAAAGGGAGAGTAGGCTCTGTGTAGTATTTTTAGTTGTTGTTCCCTCCAGAATTCGTTTACAATGTATTTGCACGTCGAGTTATACCCCCATAGGATGTGCTCCCCTATGTTGGGGATATCAAAGTCTTTATTCCATGGAGAAACGGTTGGTGAGATAGGCTGTGGTGATCGGAGGTCCAACAAAGGTTTATATACGTCAGAGAGTTTAAGTTTCTGTTTTACCAACAGCACATCCAGCAAGGAGTCGCTAAAACGTTTGAACTGACGTGGGCAAAGGTCTTTGGCAAAGGAGATCGCCTGCTGCACATGGATGAAGTGCCGTCGTGGAATGCTGTAAATGGTGTAGATGTCCGAGGGGGGGCGTGGGAGACCAGAAAGCGGGTCAAAAAGTTGTGCAAAGTGAGTAAGGCCGCCAATTGCCCATTTTGCGAAGGCCTGGTATTGTCTGGATTGGGGAAATAGTGGGTGTCCCATGATGGTCAGATGTCGGGAAAAATATGGGGATAACCCTATTTTCTTGCTGACTTCACGCCAGGCTATTATAGTGTCCCGTAAGAGAATGTTGGTTCTGATGCTGGTTGGTAAGGCATATAGTGGGCAGTGGAGGATTGCTCCCAGAGTATAGGGTGCTACCATTTGTGTTTCAAGGGATACATTCGAAAACCTAGGGATCTCAGTTATCCAATCAATCCCCACCCTCAAGAGACATGACAGATTGTACAACCTCACATCTGGAAGATTGGCGCCCCCTCCCCTCCTGGGCCGCTGGAGTTTTTTCATTGAGATGCGGGGACGTTTGTTGTGCCAAATAAACTGTGAAAGTGCTTTATAGAGAATCTGGACGTCTTTATGTTTTAGAAGAAGGGGAATGGTCTGCATGGGATAAAGTAATTTTGGGTAACTGACCATTTTAAATAAGTGGCATCGGCCCAGGAGGGAGAGGGGCAACTCTGACCAAGACTCCAGTTGTCTCCTAATTACCTCCACCACTGGGGGGAGGTTCAAAGTGTATATAGAAGATGGCAATCTACCTATTTTAATACCTAAGTATTTAATGTGTGATTTAGCAATGGCAAATACTGAATGCTTCAACCATGGTTGGTTAGCAGAATGAGATAACGGGAGAATTTCACTTTTAGCGAAATTGATGCGGAGTCCAGAACAGTCACGGAAATTCGTAAAAATATCGTGAATAAGGGGGATGTCGGATGTCGGGTCTGCGGTGAATATCAGTATGTCGTCAGCGAACAATGCCGTGCGGATCTCCTGGTCACCCATATGTATACCGTGTAGGGAATGGTGTGAGGACAAATAGCGAGAGAGGGGTTCAATGGCAATATTGAAGAGCAATGGGGAGAGCGGGCAGCCCTGTCTGGTGCCCTTGTAGAGAGGAAAGGAATCCGAGACATGGCCGCAGGCTACAACACTTGCTCGAGGGGCAGAGTACATGGCAGAGATTAGATGCAGAAAAGAGCCACCGAAGCCGAGTTGCTCCAGGACCATCCGGAGCCAGGAAAAACTGACGTTGTCAAAGGCTTTCTCTGCATCTAATGTAATTATAGCCATGTCATTTACGGGTTCCATGTGGGCCTTGTGCAAGACTGCCAAAACCTTTCTGATGTTAGAAGTAGCCGAGCGGCCCTTAGTAAAACCTGACTGGGAGGGCAAGGCATGATATCGGCCAGTCTATTGGCTATTAGTTTGGAAAGAATTTTGGTGTCTAGGTTCAACAGGGATATTGGGCGATACGAACTGGGTTCTGAAGGGTCTTTCCCCGGTTTAGGTATAAGTTTAATGTGTGCTTGAAAGCCTGTGGGCAAGTAGGGACCTCCGTTCATAATGTGGGTGTAGACATTGGTGAGGGCGGGGGAGGTGAAGGAATTAGTCAGTTTATAAAAATCTGAGGTATACCCGTCCGGACCCGGGGCTTTTCCAGTGGACAGAGAATTGATAACCGATTGGACTTCTTCCAACAAAATGGGGGCATTGAGTTTTTGAAGATCAGTCGGGGTTAAAGTGGGAAGTTGTACCTTGTCCAAAAAGGATTTGGCCTTAGATGGGTCGATGGGGTCGGGACCATAGAGGGAAGCAAAATAACCCTTGATAATTGAATTAATTTCCTTGGAATCCGTGGATAGACCCCCGGCCGGTTTTTTGACGGACGAAATATGTGTAGGGGAACGTGGACCCTTGCACAAATGAGCAAGGAGTTTCCCGGATTTGTTGCCGAATTTGTGGAGTCGGAGGTCGAGGAGAGAGTGATGGAACCTCTCCCCGGCCTCCGCCCAAAGATCAAATTTGGACTTAGCCTCTTTCCAGGCCTGTCGGGTGGAGGAGGAATTGTCATGTGCCAGTTGCGCTTGGGCTATGCGCAGAGCCTTGCTGGCAGCTTGCAAGCCAGCGTTGGTGGCTCGTTTGTGGGCCGCAGCGAAAGCGATGATCCTACCCCTGAGTACTGCTTTACCCGTCTCCCACAACAGAATGGGATTCTCAGAGTGTGCTGCGTTATCTAGTAGGAAGGAGGACCATGTGGAGTCTAGAATGTCGTGTAGTTCCTTATTGTCAGATAGGTAGGAGGGAAATCGCCAAATCGTAGGGGAAGGGGACATAGCCGGGTCGGTGAAGGATACAGTGATGGGAGCATGGTCAGATATGGCAATTGTTTCAATGGTTGGGTCTGTCGTGTGTTTTAAAAACAGGTTGTTACACAGGAAGTAGTCTATGCGAGAGAGACTGTCATGAGGAGGGGAGAAGAAGGTATAGTCCTTCCCGAGAGGATGGGACAGCCGCCAGACATCGGTAAGGTGGATAGAGGAGGCGAATTCAGAAAGGGGAGTGTGGTCAGGGTGAGGCGGTGGTTTGGATTGCGAGCCCCTCGATCTGTCCTCCACCAGGTGCATGACCGCGTTAAAATCGCCTCCCAACAAGAGGGGGCAGTGCACATGCGGAGCCAAAGTGGACGACAGCTCAGAGAAGTAGGATTTTGTGGGGGAATTGGGGGCATAGATGTTGGTGAGGACTAGAGTAGATGAGTTTACTTTTAGCTTGAGGATCGTCAGACGCCCTGAAGTGTCAGATTCCTCCGACAGCACCTCATGAGGGAAATTTTTGTGGATGAGTATGAGGGTCCCTGCCTTTTGTTTTTCAGAGGCCGAGCCATAGACCTGGCCCACCCATAATTTGCGCATTCTGTGGAAATCGGCAGCTGTTAAATGCGTCTCCTGAAGTAGGGCAATATCAGCTCGTAATCTTTTCAGGTGTCTTAGGACGGCCATCCGTTTGTGGGGGGAACGCAGCCCCTCGACGTTCCAAGATACTATTTTCATATTATGTTGGATCGTCAGGGAGGGCTAGGAGAGGATAGAGCTTACATGGTGGGGAGCGTAAGAGATAGGGAGTAGGCTGTGTGTCAGTAGTAGTGAATCTAGTGAAAAAGCGCACTGCGTCTCGACATGTGTATAGGGCCAGGTGGTATTCCCTGAGGGGTAGGAGGGTACAACTACAACTAGCAGAACAAAGCTAGCTAACAAAAGGGTAAAAATCAGAACATCACATACCATCATTCTAGTGGACTTCACCTTTTTCCTGATGGGGCGTCATCTCCCAACGACGTTACCGGAGTTGCAGAGGGGGCCACCTCCTGGCAGATGTGGTTAGAGGATCGAGTGAGATACCTCCCGCACCTCCGCTTGGACTGCAGTGCCAGGGACGGAAAACGTGCAAGTCATGGATTTCAATTGGGGAACTGAGGAGGTTTACACATACCATTGCAGCTCCGGTAAGGCTGTGAGGACGAAAACAAGAAAGAACATAAACAATAGTGGGAGAGCAGAACTGGGTGTATCCCAAATACAGAGAAGGTAATACAGAATCGCATATATCAACAGTCTGGAGAGTGCGGACCGGCACTCAACACAGATAATAATATGTGGTAAGGCAGTATAAATGTGTTCCGAAAGGGCCCATCAGCACCGGGTGCAGTAAATATAGTGCTAGGATAGTAAGATCCACATGAAGATCCTAGAAGTTGCCCCAACGCTACTTAGGAGCATAACGAGGCCTCTTAGGGGAGTCCTTTCTGGGGTTGCGCAAGTCGCTGGATCCCGGGGACCGGGAAGAAGATATTGGGGCCTGAGTCTCCAGATGGATATGCAGGTATGCCTGCAGGTAATTGGTCGCTTCTTCCGGGTGTGAAAACGATTTAGCTGCTCCCGTGAAAGTGGTGAAACGGAGAACAGCTGGATAGGCCAGAGTGAACTTAATGCCCTTGTGAAAAAGCGCGGAGCAGATTGGTTGGAACGCCTTTCGCCGCCTTGCGACCTCCTGAGAGTAATCCGCAAAAAGCAGGATTTTGTGGCCATCCAGCTGTAAAGATGTTGCATTCCTGAAGGATTTCAGAACAGCTACCCTGTCGGAGTAATTAAGAAAGCGGGCAATAACCGGGCGCGGAGAGCGCCTATCATTGGAGGGGGGACCCAGGCGGTGTGCCCGTTCCACAACACATTTAGCAGAGATCCCCAAGGCCTGGGGAATTGTGGAAGAGCAATAATCCTCCAAAGCAGCAGTGGTGACAGTTTCCGGAATGCCGATAAAGCGGAGGTTATTTCGGCGAGAACGATTTTCTAAATCGTCAAGTTTTTCCAAAATAAAGTTCTGAGTCTGTAAGCAGCGTTGATCGTTAGCCATATTGGCCTGTATCTCTTCTTCCACATCTGATAAGCGGGATTCGATATCAGTAATTCTTTTAGAATGTTCTCCCATTTCCTTGCGGAGCTGAATGATTCCTGCAGTGACAGCTCTATCAACGGCTGATGTGATGGTGGGGGATAGGATCGCTGCCACTGCCTGAGCAATCCTGGCATATTGTTCTTCCTCCTGTGGTAGAGCGGAGGGAAAGTGAGGCATCAGCCCTGGCTCTGCCGGCCCCGCCGCATGGGGAGAGGAGACATCCGCCATATTGGATTCCTGCGGCGCCGGAGCGGCCGCTGCTGAGCGGGGATCTCCAGGCGGCGGATTGCCGTGTGTGACGAAGCGATCCATGCCGATGCAGGCTGGAGGTGCGGGGAGCACAGAAGAGTGTCCCTGCCGGCCGAGGAGGTGGTACAAGCTGGTCTAATATGCCGATGAGTCCGGAGCCGCCGTTTCCCCGTCTATCCCATCAGGCGCCGGAACCGGAAGTAGTAATGACAGTTTAAGTTAGAACCAATTGTAAACAGAGCACCTAAAAGTTTTGATTTTGATGTTGTGTGATGGGTATTCAAGTTTTTTTTCTCTGATTAACCACTTGCCTACAGTGCACTTTCACCCCCTTCCTGCCCAGACCGATTTTCAGTTTTCAGCGCTCTCACACTTTGAATGACAATTACTCAGTCATGCAACACTGTACCCATAAAAAATTTGTCTCCTTTTTTTCACACAAATAGAGCTTTCTTTTGATGGTAATTAATCACTACTGTTTTTTTTTATTTTTTGTGCTATAAATAAAAAAAGACTGAAAATATTGTGAAAAAAAGCATTTTTCTTTGTTTCTGTCAAAAATTTTGCAAATTAGTAATTTTTCTTCACAAATTTTGGCCAAAATTTATACTGCTACTTATCTTTGGTAAAAATAACCCAAATAAGTGTATATTATTTGGTCTTTGTGAAAGTTCTAGAGTCCACAAGTTATGGCGCTAATCATTGAAAATTGACCTTACTTGATCACACCTGATGTGCTGAAGGCCTATCTCATTTCTTGAGACACTAAAAAGTCAGGAAAGTGCAAATACCCCCCAAATGACTCCTTTTTGGAAAGTAGACATTCCAATGTATTTAATAAGGGGCATGGTGAGTTTTTTGAAGTTGTAATTTTTTCCCACAATTCTTTGCAAAATGAAGATTTTTTTTTTTTTTTTTTACAAATTGACGTATTTACAGGTTATTTCTCTCACACAGCATATATATACTTGCAACTACACCCCAAAACACATTCTACTACTCCTCCTGAGTATGGCGATACCACATGTGTGAGACTTTTTCACAGCCTGGCCACATACAGAGGCTTAACATCCAAGTAGCACCGACCGGCATTCTAGGAGCATAAATTACACATATAATTTCCTGACAACCTATCGCACTTTTGAAGGCCCTGGAGCACCGGGACAATGGAAACCCCCATAAAATGACCCCATTTTGGAAAGCAAACACCCCAACGTATAATTTTTGAGGCATAATGAGTCTTTTGAACGTGTCATTTTTTTCCACAAGTTTTTGGAATCAGTGGAAAGAAAATGAAAATGCATTTTTTTTTTACACAAAGTTGTCCATTTATGAATTATTTCCAACACATAGCATGTACATAGCAAAAATTGCACCCCAAAATACATTCTGCTATTCCTCCTGAGTATGCCGATACCACATGTGTAACACTTTTACACCTAGCCACATACAGAGGCCTAACATCCAAGTAGCACTTTACACAAAGTTGTCCATTTATCCACTTTAAGACTGGGCCTATTTTTGACACTTGGTGTTTACAAGCTAAAATCATTTTTTTTTTGCTAGAAAACTACTTAGAACCCCCAAACATTATATATATATTTTTTTTAGCAGAGATCCTAGAGAATAAAATGGAGATCGTTGCAATATTTTTTATCACACCATATCTACGCAGCAGTCTTCCAAATGCAATTTTTTTGAAAAAAATTCACTTTTTTTTAATTAAAAAATAAAAAAACAAAAAATTTAGCCCAATTTTTTTCCATAATGTGAAAGATAATGTTACGCCGAGTAATTAGATATCCAACATGTCATGCTTCAAAATTGCGCACGCTCACAGAATGGCGCCAAACATTGGTACTTAAAAATCCCCATAGGCAACATTTTAAAACTTTCTACAGGTTACCAGCTTAGAGTTACAAAGGAGGTCTAGGGCTCAAATTATTGCTCTCGCTCTAACGATCGCGGCGATACATCACATGTGGGGTTTGAACACCGTTTACATATGTGGGCGGGACTTGCGTATGCGTTCGCTTCTGCGCGCGAGCTAACGGGGACAGGGCGCTTTAATTTTTTTTTCCTATTTATTTTATTTATTATTTTTTTATTTTTACACAGTTTTAAAAAAAAAATGTTTTGATCATTTTTATTCCTATTACAAGGAATGTAAACATCCTTTGTAATAGAAATAGGCATGACAGGTCCTCTTTATTGTGAGATCTGGGGTCAAAAAGACCTCACACCTCACAACTACAATAAAAAAGGAAAAAAAAAAATTGTTGAAAAAAAAACTGGGACCACCCTTATTTGAAAGCCGACCGCTCGCCGTTTAAAAAAATACTGGGGTTATGGCAGCTATCTGCTGCCATAACCCTAGTATTTAGCTTTTAATGGCCGACGTATATAGTCGTTAGGCGGTCAGTAAGTTGTTGCATGTATATAGCAAAAATTGCACCCCAAAATACATTGTATAAAGGAAAGTGTACAGGAATAGTCCGAGTCCATCTCCGATCCGCTACTATTAGCGATTTAAAATTCGGAATCGGATTCGGAATTTGATTCGGATACTGATGAGAGCTCCCCGGTGCTCTCATCAGTCATGGAGAGGACCTGAAGGGCCTCCTCGTTGCTGTACATCCTTTTTGACGTGCTGGCTGTGATGGGCTGTGCGACGGGTGACGGTTGACTGCGGATGATCACTGATGGGTGGCAGGTGACTGATAGGTGTCAGGTGACGGTCACTGATGGGGTGACAGATGACTATGACTGATGGGTTGACAGATGACGATGAGTGGTGGGGTGACAGGTGACGATGACTGATGGGGTGACAGGTGACGATGACTGTTGGGGTGACAGGTGACGATGATTGATGGGGTGACAGATGACGATGATTGATGGGGTGACAGATGACGATCACTGATGAGGTGACAGCCAGGTGACGATGATTGATGGGGTGACAGATGACGATCACTGATGGGGTGACAAATGACAATGATTGATAGGGTGACAAGTGACGATCACTGATGGGGTGACAAGTGACGATGATTGATTAGGTGACAGGTGACGATGACTGATGGGGTGACCGGTGACGGTGATTGATGGGGTGACAGGTGATGGTCGATGGTCACCGATGGGTGACAGGTGACGGGCGATGGTGCACGGCAGTACTGATGGCAGTCTCTGGTGACAGGTGCACTTTAGGCTACGTTCACATGTGGGCGTAGCGGATCAGGGCAGAATCACTGTGATTCTGCCCGCATTCCGGAAATCATTGCAAATCCAGGGGCGCCTGTGCGTTGCCCGTGATTTGCAATAGCACCCCAAACGCTGTGCGATGTTGCTGCGATTTCCGCCTGCCGAATCGAGGTAACATCACGCAAACAACGCATGACAAACCAAAGGGCTCTTGTACCTTTTTTGGGCGTCATGCGTTGTTTGCACGATGTTACTGCGATTCGGTAGGCGGAAATCGCGGCAACATCGCACAGCGTTTGGGGTGCTATTGCAAATCACGTGCAACGCACAGGCGTCCAGCGATTTGCAATGATTTCTGGATCGCGCTCAGAATCGCTGTGATTCTGCCCGCGATCGCTACACTCACATGTGAACGTTATGGGTGTCAATTTCTGGACACTGATGAGGTGACTGTTGGGTGACAGGTGCAATTGGGGGGGGGCTGAGGACTGTGTGGGGAACTTTATTAGTGTATCACAGATCACATGGGGAGAGGATGAAACACTGGTGCATTTCTGGATGTTAAAGAATGAGGAAAGCTGGGTAGCTGACGTAAGAAGAAATTCCATCGATACACGTGCACCACCAGACCCAGAGGAGCCACTGAATTGTTTTGTGATGTTTCTAGACACCAGAAGATGACACACCTTGCTCACCCAGCACTTTCTGACACACCTTGAGTGGTGATATCGGAGACGATTTCAGTTTGGAGGTCACATCGGAGGAGCCCCACATCGGATCCTGGGCAAATGTGCAATGATACCAAGGGCTTTTTTACAATCGCAATCCGGTGAGTGGGGAACCAAGAGGGCACCTTCACCTATAAGCACCTTTATTCACTTGGCACTTTGGCACCTATTGGATCATCAATAAGGACTTTTTTTCACCAAATTATTTATTTATGCACTTTAATCTTCTCACTTGAAATCTATACTTAATTTTTTAATTTTTTAGTTTATTATGCACTTTATATAATTATTGCAGTTATTTATGCACTTAGTGTGATTGATACATTATATTATGATTTCTTGTATGATATAGATTGGTTCTATCATAATTTTATAATTTTATATCTTCACTAATTCATTGCTAGCGCTGCATAAATTTGTTTTATTAACTTTATTAGTGTGCTTTTACTTTGTGACAGGTATACAGAGCAGTAACTCACTGTTTCTGGCTCTGCTCTCCTCACACTGGAAACTGTGTGAGGGGAGAAGAGCTAGTAACAGTGAGTTACTGCTCTGTGTTTACATTTTGTGATCGGCTGTGAATGGATTCACAGCCGATCACATAGTAAACAGTCACTGTCAGTGACTGTTTACTACTGCCGGTGACTAGCTGTGTTCCTAGGGAACACAGAGCCACTGACATGACCACGCTGCGCGCTCCCGATCGCGCATGCGCATGCGCATTCCTGCCCTGCTTGAATGGGCGGACGTCATATGACGTCCGCCCAGAACAATGGCCGCACCGCCCCGCCGTCATTTGACGGTGGGCGGGCGGCAAGTGGTTAAGTTGAATCTGAAACAATAGAGAAAAATACTAGTGTTTGATCAATAGTAATATTGTGTTACATTTGGGATGGTTTACTTATTTTTAATGATTTGGAAGGTGTACGAATACCCAAACATTTACACTAAAAATGTGGTTGTATATCTTTCTGTATTGTCTCTTCGGGTGTGTGAGTGTATTTAGCTTGATTATAGCAGCATCTACTTTGGTATTTTCTGTCATAATCATTGTAGTGGCCTGTAAGGCAGGCCCACTGTTGGAGTGTATGTAAAAAACAGAATCAAAAGGATGAGCACAGTACAGGAAGAGAATGGGTGATACTAAAAGTTAAACTTTTTACACACAACTGTTGTTTGGTTTGAAGTATATTTTACTACATGAATGAGGGTTTGAATTCAAGCCAATCAAATCATTCATTATGGAAAAGGTAATTTTAATAATTGTTGGTTTATTCATGATTTCTGCAATGGTTGCACATTCTAAAGCAAGTCCTTTAAAATAAGCTGCTGTAAATATTGATATATACATTTTTATATCTGACACTCAGCGATCCTTTGGCCACCACTTTTGATACACTTGATTAAATTTTCTTGGTAAACGATTATGAAATGAGATAGGTTCCCACATATGGTTTTCCTCAATCCCATAAGAATGCTTGAGTTTGGGACTGGCACATAGAATATGGTGACACATATATGTACACACACAGTGAGGTCAGTGCAGCCAAAAGTCAGTTAGCCTGCCAGAGTGTGGGAGGAGACTGGAGTACACAGAGGAAATGCACACATTAAGTAGTTTGAAGTTGGGCCTATAGTTGAACACAGTTTCATTTAGATACAGAGTAGTGGGTGATGTTCCTGTACCAATATTTCACCCTGAAGTTTTTATTTTAGTGTTAGGCCAGGTCGCTAGGGATCATATATTTAACTTTTCAGAAGTCTATGAGGGGCTATATGAGTATTGTTTTTAGTTATGGAATGTTGAGCTGAAAGCCTTGATAGGACACTTGCCTTGACGTCAACCACAAGCATATTGGAGAAAAGGAGACAACACATTTGACAGCAGCAACTGTCTTTAAAGACTTTGCCACTGATCAGCAGCTGAACTGTTGGTGCAGGTTCCACCTGTTCTGGTAGTAAATTACCTGAACTGTTCTATCCATTATTATGGTCAAATACCTGAACTGTTTTATCTGCTCTGATAGTCAAGTGCTTGAATTGTCTGTAAAGTTCCAGCTACCATGTGGTTATGTGCCTGCATGTCTATGACTTGTGAGCTGCAATAGTCCAAAGGATATGGACTTTATATTCTACAGTTCTACAATGTTGCAAGTGATGTGCTGCAGCTGCGATCTTTGGATATTTTTATATTGTTCAGCCCTAACATAGCTGAATGAGACTGTATGTGCAGGTAAATCAGACAGAGAAAGGAAAGTAAGTATCTACACTTTAGATATCCATTTTCATTTAGGGTAAACCGGGGATGGGAGAAAACTTTAAAAATTATTTTTGTTTACAATTATCAGGTGCTTTCCTTCCAATGTTAATATGTAGCCTTTATGTACAGTTGGAGGTATCGCTGTATGATATTTGTGAGCCAGGGGGTGGAGTGATAGGGAAAGTGCATATTTAATTTTCCTTATTAAGGTTGGCCTCACAAATATCTAATAAAACTTCTTGGGTATTCTAGTGACTTTTAGCTGACTCATGTCATGGAATGTTACTGTTAACAGATGGCCAAGTCTTTGAGGGGTTATATTGCAAAGAGAGTTGGCTTGGGGCGGGGTTGTCTTTTCCTTACATTCAAGACCTATATACCACAGCTAGAGCATTTTTTGGGGGGAAAATTCCATGTAATAAATTAAAAAAAAAAAAAACACAATAGTTAATAGTTGGCCATCATTTCTCAAAATAATTGACTAATTTGATCAACTTCTGTCAAAGGGACATGTAGGAAAACTTTTCATAGATCATATTATTCTGATAGCTGCGGGTGCCACTGTCAGAATACAAGTGTTGAGGGGGGATTCCTTCATCAACCTTGATTGTATGGATGGATTTCATTCAGCCTACTGACTGAACAAAAAAAATAAAATACTAACAGTGTATGGCCAGCTTTAGGACAATGCTTCTTAAAATGGGTTTCCAGTGGTATTCATTTTTTTGTCAACACATCTTTGGGCATGAACATGTGAGGATGTGACTTATGGCACCCTTTATTCTCCCGTACAGCCCCTTTAATGAGGAGCGAGATGAACTGTTCTTGCCCGGATCCCTCTGTCTCCATGGATTGGTTCCTGGTGGCTATGCAGCCGGCCACCTCTACCCCGGACTCAACCAAGATGGTGCCCACTCCCGTCATGCGCACCAGCCTAGATCTCTCTGCAGCTGACATAGGCATAGAGCTGGCAGGCTCAGGGCATGATCTACCACCCTTCTCTCCCCCCAGTTATCTCTCCCCCTGCTTGCCTTGCTTTCATTCCCTCACACCGCTCAGCAGCCCTTGTGCTTTGGAAGACTTTTTATTTACAGCAGGAGCCTCCTGCACAGCAGACAGAGCAGGCGGCACACAGTATCATGGCCAGCAGTGTGGTTGGAGAATACAACCAGGTTGAAGCCCATCCTGCCATGGACACAGTGAGTACCTCTTCTACCTCACATCAGTCCCAGAGCTTGTAATTTGGGCAGCCATCCGAGCAAACCCTGTTGACAATTAAAAAAAAAAAAACTGTGCACTAAATAATATTTGGAGGCCATGGCCTTAAGGATAGAAACTGCCCTGCGAGAAGAAATCTTAGAGCTTAAGCTAGAAGTGGCAGAAGTTGTTGCCCGGGTATCCACCATTGAATCTGAAAGTTTGTAAATGGATAGAAAATTGGCTAAAATATAGAATTCAGAGAGTAGTGGTTAATGATTCTTTCTCTGAATGGTCTAACGTTATCAGTGGTTTACCCCAAGGTTCAATGTTGAGACACTTAATTTTTAATATCTTTATAAATTATATAGGGTCTGGGATTAAAAGTACAATTTCAGTCTTTGCAGATGACACTAAGCTTTGCAGTGGAATAACTTCCTTACAGGAAGTCTCCAACTTAAAGTTGACCTCAATGCACTGTTTTATTGGTCAACTATGTGGCAAATTAGGTTTAATGTTGATAAATGTAAAGTTATGCACTTGGGGGCTAAGAAAATGCATGAATCATACATACTAGGGGGAGTAGAACTGGATCACTCCATAGTGGAGAAGGATCTTGGTGTTCTGGTCGAACCTAAGCTTAATAATAGCATGCAATGCCAAGTTGCGGTTTCCAAAGCAAGCAACGTCCTTTCTTGTATTAACAGAGGCATGGACTCCAGAGAGAGATATAATTTTGCCCTTGTACAAATCATTAGTAAGACCTCATCTGGAATATGCAGTTAAGTTTTGTAAAATAATAAATTAAACCTGCGCTTTATGGTGTGAACTGAAAAAATGTATACAACAAAAACATTTTTTTTTTTTTATATATATATATATGTGAATGGATAAATAAATAATGTATGTAGCTGCTGTGTGTCTAAGTAAAAACTTAGATAAAAATAGATGATCAAATTTAAAACAGCGCTAGCAAATCTTAACCAATAAAAATATTAATAAAAGAATATAAATGGGGGCGTGTCCTGGACGTGAGACCGAGCGGACGTTTCCCTACAGAGCTCCGCTTCCTACCCTGCATCTTCGCGGATATCTCCGCCATCCTGACTTCTACGGCCATGATTCCACCTCAGCTGGAGTGCCCGATTCCCCACGAATCGATTGAGGCCACTCTTGCCGGAATACACATTGGTTAACCGCACGGCCGTTTGCGGCCTACCTCTGGGACTGAAGCCGCAGTCTCGAGTACCGCTCGGCGGCCGTACCCGGAAGTGGAATCGGGTGAGTCCGCCACGGCCTTAGGCCACATATAAAAGCCTGTTACATCGGTCCTCTCACCCACGGCCTACCTGCAACGCTGCTGCCCGCACAGCCGACAGAGCCCAGTGTAGCGCACCCCAGACTAACATCCAGAACTGGGGGTAAGGAGCTCCGTCTTCTTACTTGGACAATCTACTGCCATCCAGCACTCTGACTCCCCATTGCTCTTCCACGGTGTATGCCGGTCTTACCATCTCGGCGCTGGGTGTCCGGGATCCAGAGATCCGAGATCGGGGCCTACGCCACTGCTGAAGCCGCGGCCTTTCCTGGCGGTCACCGCGGACCGCCGTCCCGTACAGCGGCGGCTGCTTAGGCCCACACGGACTTCCTGCTCTCCTTCTGCAGGCATCCTCCACCTGCCCGAGACCCCAGGAACGGCCATCCGACCTCCAGAGTGCTATTTTCAGCGGAGGAGAGGTGCCCGAGGTTGCGGCCTAGCCATCCGGGAAGCAGGGGCCTCGCCTATGACCATACCCCATAAACCAGGTGCAGGGTAAGCCCTTTCCCCTCACATCACAGACTGAAACCCGGCAGCTGCAATCAGACTTCTCCCCACACAATCTCTCCTGCTTGTGCAGCAGCTGCTTATTACCTTCATATCTCATCATCTGGGCAGTCCTTTACGTATACATGTTCTTGTGGGGATGGGACTCTTGACCACTGATGATTGACCGTACTTAAGGGGAGCTTTGGCGGCACCTTGATGTACTAACCCCCTGGCAATGCCTTCTAAAACACCCAACTTACGCTCACTGTCTGGCAAAAAATCCGGGAAGGGATCCTCATCCAAACCGCCCGGTTCCGGTACTATCAAGCGCTTTCTATCCACAGGCGGATCAAGCACTCACACGCGACGGAGTAGGGCTGAGGCCTCGGTGTCAGGTGCAGTGTCATCCATCCGCTCCGCATCACCGCGGGAGCACTCTCCCTCTTCCTCCTACCTCTCTGACCCGCTTGAAGAAATGCACTCCCCGGCTGCTTCTGACATGTCCTCTCTTCTGCTTGGTTTGAAACAAGAAATCGGGGGCATGTTTCGCAATCTGGAACGGTCACTTAAGAAGGAGATTACCGCAGTCCGCGCTGATATGTCACACATAATTGGCAGAGTGGAGGACACGGAACGGAGGCAAAATTCTCAGGAGGACTCCATAAGAGAATTGCAGGACAAGGTCACGCAATTGGCGGTGGCCCACCGAGCCGCTCTATACAAAATGGAAGATCTGGAAAACCGCAACCGGCGGAATAATGTGCGTATCCGTGGACTCCCCGAAGCTACCAGGGATGACGACCTTGAAGCTTCAGTAAGGGGCATATTTAACTCCATCCTGGGGAGGGCGCCTACTGATCCTTTACGTTTTGATCGCACACTTAGAGCAATCAGACCTCGTAACCTATCCTCTGACCTACCTCGGGATGTCATCTGTCACCTGCACTATTTTGAAGACAAAAATGCTATCATGACTAAGCTACGCGGCACTCAAGCTGTTGACTTTCACGGGGCTTCTCTTAACATCTTTCCTGACCTCTCCAAGGAGACTCTGGAACGACGTTGCGCACTTAAGCCACTCTTGGAACAACTTAGGGTCAATGGCTTCACTTATCGTTGGGGTTTCCCGGCCTGTCTAATTGCTACCAAGAATGGTCATTCGGCTACCCTCCGCTTCCCGGAAGTCCTACCAGCCTTCCTCCAGGATGTGGGCCTCCCACCCTTGGATCTCCCTGGGTGGCATGATTGCATTCCCATTTTCACTTTCAAACCAGGTGCCTCCTGGAGTAAAACGCCCTCCGAAAAGAAAATGCGCACCTCTGCGCCATCTTCTGCTCGCAAGTCAGAGATGACCCCTATCTGAGGTATCCCCCTTCTCCCTGCCTGCTGCTGTGATACTCTTTCTCAGGCTTATTCATGTTCTCTCCTTTCAGGTGCATTAGTTTATTGTTCTTATCATGCCTGTTCACTGTTTTATATACTCATGTTGGGTTTGTTACTGTCTCCTCTGCCAGGGGGAGGTTATTTCATGGTTATTTAATATTCTGTTCTACGCATTGTCATTTACATTTTGGCTTATTGGGGTGCCGCCGCTGGCTCCCTTCTGAGCGTCTCTACAGGATGATATTACGTCCGGTCGATGCGCTCCCCTCTCTCCTTTTGGGGGTGGGGGTTCCCGGATCTGGGGCTCTGTCGAGCGGGATATGTTCTCCTGCTCGGCGCCCTATCTCTGGGATCGCCCATCCCCCCAGGGACCACTGCAGTTTACTGCGTGCCGATACATGGTGTCCCATTGGACATTGTCTCTGTATGGATGTTATGTATTCTCCTCTTCTCTTGCTGTTTTTTCTTCTCTCCTTTTCCTCTGTCCTCTCCTCTCTCCCCCCTCCCCCTTCCTCCCTTCCCTTTAGGCCCGGGTTCTCAATGTTTGTGGGAGGGGTGTTTGTGGATACCTAATGGCGACCATAAAAGTCTTGTCCTATAATGTTAGAGGATTGAACACGGCATATAAACGCCATCAAGTGTTCCGGGAGCTGCAACGTGAATCTTGTTCTATTGCGTTCCTTCAGGAAACTTATCTTACCCATTCTACTCATGTCAAATTATTCTCCCCACAGTACCCGACCTGGTACTATGCACTTTCATCCTCTAACAAGGCTAAAGGTGTCGCTATCGGGTTTCGCAAGAACACCCCTTTCCAACTTGATACTATGCTTGCTGATGATAATGGTCGTTATCTTTTTTTAAAGGGTTCAATAGGAAACACCCGCTGTACTCTGGTTAACATTTATGCTCCAAATCAGGCTCAGTCTTCTTTCCTATACACAACACTTTCCGAGCTGGCGAAGTTTGCTGAAGGTCTCCTGGTTGTTGCTGGTGACATCAACATGGTCCTGGACCCTGTTCTTGACACCTCAAAGGGCCGTTCGAATGTCCCGTTTAAACAGATCACACGACTTAAAAAACTGTTACATTCCCTTCAACTAATTGATGTCTGGCGAATCCTGCATACTAAAGATGCTGATTTTTCCCACTTTTCCAAAACCCATGGTTGTTACTCTAGGATCGACAACATTTTTCGGACCCACTTTCACTTACCCCTTTTGCGGTCCACCTCCATTGGCTGTGCCTCCATTTCTGATCATGCTCCTGTGATGACCACCCTGCTCCTTCCCTCTCTCCCACCCCGCTCCACTAGTTGGAAGCTGAACGACTCGCTTCTCTCGAATCCCGCAGATGCTGCTCTCTTATCTTCTGCACTTAGCCAATATTTTCTTGAAAATACCACTGAGCACGCATCTCCCTCTTTGGTATGGGAAGCCCACAAGGCTACTATAAGGGGCAAATTGATGGAGCTAGGGGCGAGGAGGAAGCGAGAGCAGGGCCAATTGATCGCTGAGCAGATTGCCCTGGTGGCGGATCTGGAAAGGTCACACAAACTATCACTGCATGTCTCCCACCTTCGGGCCTTAACAGAGGCTAGAGAATCCCTACGATCCTTACTTGACAAAGCTACCAAGCGCAAATTTCACTTTTTAGCCCATAAACGTTACAAGTGGGGTGATAAACCCGGTAGAATGCTTGCCAGATCTCTTAGAGCCCAAAAGTCGGCAGCTTTTATTCAGAAGGTAAAGCTCCCCTCTGGCCTTATGGTCCATTCCTCCCCTGATATTGCCAAAGCCTTTAGAGATTTTTATGGCAAGCTTTACCATGTAGAAGGTGATCTCTGTCATCTCCCTTTAACTGAAAAACGCAAACGTATTTGGGCTTTCCTCAAAAAGGCTAATCTACCAACCCTTTCCAAACGCTCCCTGCGGAAATTGGAAAACGATTTTTCTGTTGAAGAGTTCCAATTGGCACTAAAATCCACCCAAGTCGGTAAAGCGCCTGGCCCTGACGGCTTCACGGTTGCATATTTCAAAAAGTTTGCTGATGTCCTACTCCCTCACTTGACCTCATATGCCAACTCCATTTCTAAATCCTCGGGTTTTCGTCCAGAATCATTAGCTGCTCACATTTCGGTCCTACCTAAGCCGGGCAAAGACCCCACAGAATGTGGCAGTTACCGCCCTATATCCCTCCTGAATGTGGATCTTAAATTGTACTCTAAGGTGTTAGCTAACCGACTACTGCCCCTGATTCCCTCCTGGGTCTCAGCTGATCAGACGGGTTTCATCCCCGGTAGAGAGGCGAGGGACAACTCTCTTCGTGCTCTCTCTCTAATCCACTTTGTCCGCACTAGGTCCCAGCCTACCCTGTTCCTTTCTACTGACGCTGAAAAGGCGTTTGACAGGGTGGACTGGGACTATTTGTTGACTACCCTCCGTTTTTTTGGCCTCGGCCCTAAGGCTATACAGCGTATTGCAGCTTTATATTCCCAACCAACGGCACAAGTACGGGTTAACGGCCTCCTTAGTAATCCCTTCCCCCTTCATAATGGCACGCGCCAGGGGTGTCCTTTATCGCCCCTTTTGTTTGCCATTTCCCTAGAACCCTTTTTATCCACTATTAGGCATTCCAACGATATACATGGTGTCACTGTGAACCGTCAGACGCATAAATACGCAGCTTATGCAGATGACATCCTTTTTTTCATCCAACAACCTCGTATCTCTTTACCTGTACTATTACGAGCTTTCGCAGACTTCCGCCACCTCTCAAACTTCAAGATCAACATGTCTAAATCCAAAATATTAAACATTAATCTCCCCCATACTGAAGTCTCCGCTCTGTCCTCACATTTCCCATTTCAATGGTGTCCGGACAAACTGAAATACCTAGGTATTTATCTAACCCCCCGCTTGGATAATTTGTTCCGTCATAACTACATTCCCCTATTGAATATGATCAAATCAGATCTTCGGCAGTGGTCCTCTTTACACCATTCCTGGTTGGGCAAGACCAACATAGTTAAGATGAACATTTTGCCTTGTATTTTATTTTTTTTTCAAATGTTACCGCTGGGTGTTCCTATTGGGCTTTTTACTATTTTGCAGTCTTTGCTTTCCAGGTATATTTGGCAGGGCAGGCGCCCCAGGATTGCCAGGACGACACTTTTCCGTCCAAACAGTGGCGTAGCGTGGGGGGTGCAGGGGGGGCGGGCCGCACCGGGCGCAACATCTGGGGGGGGCGCATCCGCAGTGTCACTCTGTCTGTCTGACTATGACATGCACAGTTCACACACTGTCTGTGGCTGCCTCAATCTTTAGGCTGGGAGATGTACAGCGCGGCCACCCTATGGCTGAAAATGGCAGGTCGGGCGGGGAGGGGCTGGACTGTGCCTCACCTGTCCATTGGTGTAGGGTGGGGTGGCGTTGCAAACCAAGCCCTGCCTATGCCGCCTCTCCTCACTGCTCAGTCAGTTTAGCAGTGAGTGAGTCAGCAGCCTGGCGCTGTCACAGAGTGGGGTTTTTTTTTTTTTTAATCACCTGATTAGAGCCAGAGGCTCTAATAGGCTTCAAAAAAGGGTGGACCCGGGGCGCAGAGCAGTGCGCCCCGAGCCCACCCATTGTGTGACAATAGTGAATGAAAAATTCGCTATTGTCACATGGATCCTCCTCCTGGCCAATCAGGAAGCGGGTCCGAGACCCGTTCCCGATTGGCCGAAAGGAGGAGGCGGGAGGACTCGAGGAAACGTGGGGAACTGAGGAGAAGCCGCCGCTGCAGGTAAGTCTCTTTGCATTGAAGGGGGCACGCTGGTCTGTCTGCATTGAAAGGGGGCACGCTGGTCACTCTGCATTGAAAGGGGGCACGATGGTCTCTCTGAATTGAAAGGGGGCACGCTGGTCTCTCTGCATTGAATGGGGGCACGCTGGTCTCTCTGCATTGAAAAGGGGCACGCTGGTCTCTCTGCATTGAAAAGGGGCACGCTGGTCATTCTGCATTGAAAGGGGGCGCGCTGGTCTCTCTGCATTGAATGGGGGCAAGCTAGTCTCTCTGCATTGAAAGGGGGCACGCTGGTCATTCTGCATTAAAAGGGGGCGCGCTGGTCTCTCTGCATTGAATGGGGGCAAGCTGGACTCTCTGCATTGAAAGGGGGCACGCTGGTCATTCTGCATGGAAAGGGGGCACGCTGGTCATTCTGCATTGAAAGGGGGCGCGCTGGTCTCTCTGCATTGAAAGGGGGCATGCTGGTCATTCTGCATTGAAAGGGGGCACACTGGTCATTCTGCATTAAAAGGAGGCGCGCTGGTCTCTCTGCATTGAATGGGGGCAAGCTGGACTCTCTGCATTGAAAGGGGGCACGCTGGTCATTCTGCATGGAAAGGGGGCACGCTGGTCATTCTGCATTGAAATGGGGGCGCGCTGGTCTCTCTGCATTGAATGGGGGCAAGCTAGTCTCTCTGCATTGAAAGGGGGCACGCTGGTCATTCTGCATTCAAAGGGGGCATGCTGGTCTCTATGCATTGAAAGGGGGCGTGCTGGTCTCTCTGCATTGAAAGGGGGCACGCTGGTCATTCTGCATTGAAAGGGGACATGCTGGTCTCTCTGCATTGAAAGGGGGCATGCTGGTCATTCAAACTTGTATTTAGATGCATTTTACTTTGAAAGGGGGCACGCTGGTCATTCAAACTTGTATTTAGATGCATTTTACTTTAATTACATCAGTATTTTCATAACAAACAATACATGTGCTTAGGGGGTAAGGGTTTCTTTAACTAATCTAGTGGAAGAGACTCGAGTGCTAAAATCCCGCGGGTAAGGGGGCGCAAATTACTTGCCTTGCCCCGGGTGCTGACAACCCACGCTACGCCACTGCGTCCAAAGCGTTGTGGGGGACTTGCTCTCCCTAGTATCAGGGACTATTTCCGGGCGGTCTCACTAACCTGTGTGGCTGATTGGAAGTACTAGTTCTAAATTATGGGTACAGCTGGAATACGATCTATGTGACAGAGACTTGTCTGCAGTGCCATGGATTCCAAGGTCTGCCAGGGCACTCTCCCCAAACACCTCTCCCCTGACCCTATCAACCCTGTCGGTCTGGGATTCCATGCATGTAAAGTTTTCCTGGAACTACAACTCTCCTTTAATGCCTCTGCTGAATCACAACCACTTCATGCCTGGCAAACTAGATTCTGGATTTAAAAATTGGTCTCCTAAGACTCCCCTCTTATTGTCCCACGTAACTCACTCCAATACTGTGAAGCCACTTGGCCACATTTTGGGCTCCAGCCCCGCAACGGACATGGACCATTGGAGACACAGACAGTTATCCAGGTTCATAGCTGCTCTTCCACGTCCGCTACGCGACTCCAAGGATTTGAACCCTATTGAGGCAATATTGTCCCCTCGGGACCCCCCCCCCCCTTCACTCCACCTCGCAGTTTTACAAGGCACTTATCTCATTGCAAGGACAACCCTACCCAGATTTCTTACACAAGTTTCCGATAGCCGGAAAGACAAAATTCTTGCATCGGCTCACATTTCCTCTCTCTCCACCAAGGTGGCGGAATCCAACTACAAGTTATTGTCCCGTTGGTACTATAACCCACGGAAAATGCACATTATTTCTCCGGCCATCTCCCCGTTATGTTGGAGGGGATGCGGAGATACTGCATCGCACGCACACATCTGGTGGCACTGTTCAATAATACAACCATTCTGGATGGAAGTCCTTCGGCTTATACATGTGATCACGGAAGTTACTATCCCATCAGATCCTTGGGTTGTCCTGTTGCATGGAACTAACATGCCGCTCTCTAAGTACAAAAGATCAATGATTCCTCATATGCTCAATGCGGCCAAAGCCCTGATCCCTGCCCTCTGGGGCTCACCGACCATTCCCAAGATACGTCATTGGCTACGGAAAATTGATGCGACATACCAATTAGAGGAACTCACTTTCATAGCCCGGGACAAACTAGACCGTTTTCACTCTACCTGGCAACCTTGGTCTTCTTTTAAAAACACTTCTTCCTATGTGGCCCTACTCACTGAGGACACCCTCCTTGATTTATCACCTTCTAATGTTATCCTATCTGATTAGAGTTTTTATCATTTGATACATAAGTCACCCGTGGCCTACTTTCACACCCCCCTCTTACCCCCTTTCTTCTCCCTGCTGCTCCCCCCTCTTCCCTTTTTTTTCTTTCTTTTCTGCTTTTTTACTATCCTTTCACTTTCCTATAAGTTCTCTCTGACATTGGTTTTATGATGCAAGATGTTGTGCTATCGGTATGTTTTCTCAGACTTTTCATGACTGGGCGTGCTTGACGCGCACCGAGATGTTCGTGCACTCATTAATATTGTTCCATGGCTATTTACCGTATTTGATGTCAGATTGTATGATCTATGTTCTGTTTTTCTTTGTCTTCTTGAAAAAATTTTTTTCAATAAACAGAAATTAAACAAAAAAAATAAAAGAATATAAATAAATATATATGAACAAGTTGGTTTTAGAAATATTAACCACTTAAGCCCCGGAGGATTTGGCTGCTAAACGACCAGAGGGTATTTTGCAATTCGGCACTGCGTGACTTTAACGGACAATTGCGCGGTCGTGCGACGCTGTACCTAAACGAATTTGGCGTCCTTTTTTTCCCACAAACAGAGCTTTCTTTTGGCGGTATTTGATCACCTGTGCGATTTTTTGATCACGCGCTATAAACAAAAAAAGAGCGTAAATTTTGCAAAAATAGCAATATTTTTCCCTTTTTTTTTATATATGAAATTCCCCCCAAAAAAAATGTAAAAATCAAAATTTTTTAATATTTTCGGCCAATTTGTTTTATGCTACCTATGTTTGGTAAAAAAAATCGCAAAAAGCGTATTTTGATTGGTTTGCGCAAAAGTTATTGCGTTTACTAACAAAGGGAAAGATTTTTGTCATTTTTGTTGTTTTTTTTTTTAACGCGTAATGGCGGCGATCTGCGATTTTTTTTGCGGTACTGCGACATTGCGGCGGACAGATCCTTTTGATATGTGAATAAAATCCCAAAGGTGCTGCTAAGTCAGTGCAGCAAGAGCAGAGCACGGGCTTGTGGAACCACAGGTGCCAGCAGACCTACAGCAGCAAAAGGAGTGTTGGATCAATCGCATAGGAGACAATATGGTCTTATGATATCCCTAGAAGGAAGATTTTACCCCATTCCTGACCAGGGCCTATTTTGCGATTCGGCACTGTGTGACTTTAACGGACAATTGCGTGGTCGTGCAGTGCTGTACCTAAACTAATTTGACGTCCTTTTTTTTCCCCATAAATAGAGCTTTCTTTTGGTGGTATTTGATCACCTGTGCGATTTTTTGATCATGCGCTATAAACAAAAAAAGAGCATCAATTTTGCAAAAATAGCAATATTTTTCACATTATTTTATATGAAATACCCCAAAAAAAATGTAAAAATCAAAATTTTTTAACATTTTTGGCCAATTTGTTTTATGCTACATATGTTTGGTAAAAAAAATTGCAAAAAGCGTATTTTGATTGGTTTGCGCAAAAGTTTTCGCGTTTACTAACAAAAGGAAAGATTTTTGTCATTTTTGTTGTTTTTTTTAACGCGTAATGGCGGCGATCTGCGATTTTTTTTGCGGTACTGCGACATTGCGGCGTACAGATCGGATCCTTGACTGACATTTTTGACACTTTTGGGGTTACCAGTGACATTTCTACAGTAATCAGTGCTATATATATGCACTGTTACTGTAAAAATACACTGGTAGTGAAGGGGTTAACTTTATTTGAGAGGGAGGGGCTGTGTGTGTCCCTAGGGGCGTGATTCTAACTGTGATTGGCTGTGGCTTCAACTGTATGCAGAGTGATCAATGGATCTACATAGTAGATCCATGTGATCATCTCTCATACAGAGAGGAGAATGACAGGCAGCTTGTTTACACAAGCTGCCTGACTTTCTCCCTCTCCCCCGCCGATCGCAGAGTGGCATATAAATAGTACAAAGGATAAGTCCTTTTGATATGTGAATAAAATCCCAAAGGTGCTGCTAAGTCAGTGCAGCAAGAGCAGAGCACGGGCTTGTGGAACCACAGGTGCCAGCAGACCTACAGCAGCAAAAGGAGTGTTGGATCAATCGCATAGGAGACAATATGGTCTTATGATATCCCTAGAAGGAAGATTTTACCCCATTCCTGACCAGGGCCTATTTTGCGATTCGGCACTGTGTGACTTTAACGGACAATTGCGTGGTCGTGCAGTGCTGTACCTAAACTAATTTGACGTCCTTTTTTTTCCCCATAAATAGAGCTTTCTTTTGGTGGTATTTGATCACCTGTGCGATTTTTTGATCATGCGCTATAAACAAAAAAAGAGCATCAATTTTGCAAAAATAGCAATATTTTTCACATTATTTTATATGAAATACCCCAAAAAAAATGTAAAAATCAAAATTTTTTAACATTTTTGGCCAATTTGTTTTATGCTACATATGTTTGGTAAAAAAAATTGCAAAAAGCGTATTTTGATTGGTTTGCGCAAAAGTTTTCGCGTTTACTAACAAAAGGAAAGATTTTTGTCATTTTTGTTGTTTTTTTTAACGCGTAATGGCGGCGATCTGCGATTTTTTTTGCGGTACTGCGACATTGCGGCGTACAGATCGGATCCTTGACTGACATTTTTGACACTTTTGGGGTTACCAGTGACATTTCTACAGTAATCAGTGCTATATATATGCACTGTTACTGTAAAAATACACTGGTAGTGAAGGGGTTAACTTTATTTGAGAGGGAGGGGCTGTATGTGTCCCTAGGGGCGTGATTCTAACTGTGATTGGCTGTGGCTTCAACTGTATGCAGAGTGATCAATGGATCTACATAGTAGATCCATGTGATCATCTCTCATACAGAGAGGAGAATGACAGGCAGCTTGTTTACACAAGCTGCCTGACTTTCTCCCTCTCCCCCGCCGATCGCAGAGTGGCCGGCGGCGATCGGGTCCGCCGGTCACACGCGCGGGGGGGTCCGTGACCACGCGGGAGCGGGAGCGCGCCTCCGGCGGCGTGCGCTCGCTCCCTAAACCCTCACAGGCGAGCGACGTAGACCTACGTCACTTTGCCTGTGAGGGGCTGACCGCCGCCGTAGATAATCGTGCGGCGGTCGGCAAGTGGTTAAAATATTAAAAGCATATAAATAGTACAAAGGATAAGTCCTTTTGATATGTGAATAAAATCCCAAAGGTGCTGCTAAGTCAGTGCAGCAAGAGCAGAGCACGGGCTTGTGGAACCACAGGTGCCAGCAGACCTACAGCAGCAAAAGGAGTGTTGGATCAATCGCATAGGAGACAATATGGTCTTATGATATCCCTAGAAGGAGGCATCACGGTCTTATGATATCCTCAGAAGGTTGCAACATCTTGAGTGATTTTTCAAGCGTGTTATATTTTTCAATTTGGTGAGTAGGGAACCAAGTGGGTTTACAAGTCACCTTGAGCACCTATCAAATAGAATATCAGCACTTGAGCACATTTGGGATTTTATTCATATATCAAAAGGACTTATCACTTTGTACTATTTATATGCTTTTAATATATTAATATTTCTAAAACCAACTTGTTCATATATATTTATTTATATTCTTTTATTAATATTTTTATCGGTTAAGATTTGCTAGCGCTGTTTTAAATTTGATCATCTAGTTAAGTTTTGGGCACCGGTTCTTAACCACTTAAGCCCCGGAAGATTTTACCCCATTCCTGACCAGGGCCTATTTTGCGATTCGGCACTGTGTGACTTTAACGGACAATTGCGTGGTCGTGCAGTGCTGTACCTAAACTAATTTGACGTCCTTTTTTTTCCCCATAAATAGAGCTTTCTTTTGGTGGTATTTGATCACCTGTGCGATTTTTTGATCATGCGCTATAAACAAAAAAAGAGCATCAATTTTGCAAAAATAGCAATATTTTTCACATTATTTTATATGAAATACCCCAAAAAAATGTAAAAATCAAAATTTTTTAACATTTTTGGCCAATTTGTTTTATGCTACATATGTTTGGTAAAAAAAATTGCAAAAAGCGTATTTTGATTGGTTTGCGCAAAAGTTTTCGCGTTTACTAACAAAAGGAAAGATTTTTGTCATTTTTGTTGTTTTTTTTTAACGCGTAATGTCGGCGATCTGCGATTTTTTTTGCGGTACTGCGACATTGCGGCGGACAGATCGGACCCTTGACTGACATTTTTGACACTTTTGGGGTTACCAGTGACATTTCTACAGTAATCAGTGCTATACATATGCACTGTTACTGTAAAATTACACTGACAGTGAAGGGGTTAACTTTTTTTTGAGAGGGAGGGGTGGTGTGTGTCCCTAGGGGCGTGATTCTAACTGTGATTGGTTGTGGCTTGAGCTGTAGGAACAGTGATCAACGGTCCTACATAGCAGAACCGTATGATCACTGTTTCTACACAGGGGAGAATGACAGGCGGCTTGTTTACACTAGCCGCCTGCCTTTCTCCCTCTGCAGTGACAATCGCCGAGTGACCGGCGGACATCGGGTCTGACGGTCACACACGCGGGGGGGTCCGTGACCATGCGGAAGCGGGAGCGCGCCTCCGGGGGCCCGTGCTGGCTCCCTAGACCCTCACAGGCTAGCAACGTAGATCTACGTCACTCTGTCTGTGAGGGGTTGACTGCCGACGTAAATAGTCGTGCGGCAGTCGGCAAGTGGTTAAAAAGGATATCAGGGAACTGGATAGCTGAAAGGGGCAACCAAACTGATAAGAGGCATGGCTCAGCTACGAGAAAATATTAGAATGTATTCTCTCTTGAGAAGAGGAGATTAGGGGGATATGATCAACATGTATAAATACATAATGGGTCCATAGAGTGAACTTGGTGTTGATTTATTCACTTTAAGGTCAACACAGAGGACAAGGGGTCACTCTTTACGTCTAGAGGAAAACAGATTTTGTCTCCAAATACAGAAATGTTTCTTCACTGTAAGAGCTGTGAAAATGTGGAATAGACTCCCTCCAGAGGTGGTTCTGGCTAGCTCACTAGATTGCTTTAAAAAAGGCCTGGGTTCTTTTCTGGGTGTACATAATAGAAATGAGTACTAATATTTATAGGTAAAGTTGAAGGGAATATCCGATTGCCTCTCGCTCCTACCCACTGCGTCATCCTTCAGAGATCCTGAACTTCCTCAGGTCTCTAGGAATGAAACCAATTGCTCTCCCTAAATTGGGTTGCCTTCCCTCTGCCGACGCTTATGACAAAGATAAAAAGACAATTCGCCTCTAAGTGCAGTAGGCTCTGAGTATTTATTAGGTTAAAAGTATAAAAGCACTCACATTTGGTAAATGTGACTTAGGCATAGCAAACATCTGTCTAGAGTCTTCCTATCCGCTGTGCTAAGTGGTTGCAATGAGGACATCCGGTGATCCGCTTCCTGTAGATGTGTCCTTTCGTCTGTGTCTCAGCTGAGTCGGCATGAGATTTCCTGAAGGCAGGGTGGGGATGCAGCGGCCGGTGTCCAAAAGAGCGGGTGGTGGGCGGTTACATGCTTCGGAGCACAGATCCTTCGTCAGAACTCCACCCGCTGGAGGTAAAAGGACATTTATATGGGCAACTGAAATCGTTATTACATGGGACAGGTGCATTCAGGCAGAAGATAAATGGATAGGAAATTGATACCAGCATGTGCATACCCCTGAAAGCTGGTAACTATTGCACAATTATCGCACATGTGAATACTACATTACTATGTTGAAAATATTTTACAAATGTATAAAAATATATATAATAGAGTAATATATATTAAAAAAAAAAAACCTGTTTACTTGCACAAGGACTTACCTTTGCTCCCAGCACCCCACCCAGTGTGTTCCAACTGTTCAAAGATTTAAACAGATTTGTCCGCAATCTTGTGGTTAGTAGATTCTATGAGATAGGGCCACCAAAGAGAAGGTCACTGATCCTTTAGTAGATACCTATTTAGTTTCCCCCCCAGGACATCCCCGCACACAATAATATGGATGAAGAAATTGCACTTAACATTCTAGAAGAACTATATCTAGAAGACAACGGACCCTTATTAGACCCTGATAATATAAAATCTGACGCACACATGTTTACACGATACATAGCTCACTCTCCTCCCATCAAGCACACGTCGTTTAAACCCAAATCAAACTTTTATCCCACTCAGTCTAAGAGCCCATGTATAGAAGCCTTTTATCGGGTGGTGTATTCAGAATTTAAAAGTATGCGCAACAAAGACCTACTCACACATTCAAAACATAATCTTACATCAGCCGAAAGGACAGCTCTTGGGCCTTTAAAGACTAACGCTAATATTTCAATCAAACCAGCTGATAAAGGAGGGGGCATTGTAATACAAAATAAAGAAGACTACATAAAGGAAGCTCTCAGATTGTTAGGAGACCAGGATACCTACATTAAATTACACCAGGACCCTTTGCCAACATTTACTATGGAAGCTAATACACTAGTAAACCAGGCCCGCAAAGAAAACATCATCACTGCCCAGGAAGAGTATTTTCTTTTAAAAAAGTATCATCATACTCCATACTTCTATCATCTGCCAAAGATCCATAATGACAATACAACACCACCAGGCAGTTTGCGGCCTCTACGGACAGCATTACCAGCGGGTTCTCGCAATATGTGGATTTTTTCCTCCACCCACTTGTACAGGACCTACAATCATACATCCATGATGGGACCCACCTTCTGAAGCTGCCGAAGTGCAGTGTCTCACTCAAAGCCTGCTGTATTCCACAGAAGCGCACATACATACGCTTATGACAGCCACTGCACTGGCAGCCAACCACAAAGATCTCTCCAACATCAACAATCCCAGCACAGGGCCCAACAGGCCCTTCAAGATCATGAACTTTGACTTCCTTGCTCTGTGTCCATTAAAAGCTTCATGATACCATGTCTTTACTTCCCCTGGTTTTGTTCACTTGCATGAAAGAGGAGAGGAGGTCATATTGAGATCTTTACCACAATGAGCCTCCTCCTCAGCCCTCTCTGGACTCCAAGTTTATTGACTACCACATTTATTATATGCTGTTTGTCCTTTTGTTATTATTGCTGTTAACCACAATGTTGGGGTCTCTCACTGCCTTATGATACCCTTGGAGATATCACCGAGATGTACCTTTGCAACCCTCCTCTAACTCCAGACTCAGAGTTTTGTCTGGACAGTATGAAACAAGGGAGTGTCATTTGTGGAGATGGGTGTTGCCTTTGCTCCAGCTAATGAAGCCTCTAACAGCTCAGCCCTGAGTGGGTTATCTCAATATCAATTAACAGCATAATCACTGCTGAAGGTTCCAATGAGCATCACTTGTTTTAGTTTCTGCACTGATTTATTGTTTTGGTTGTAGGGGTCCTAGGGGGCAATCAGTCCCATTACTTTACATACTGGCTCAGTATCCTCCAGTGGCCTCCAGGGACTTTATTTGTGCTGAAGATTGAGTCACCCTCGGGAATCCCACCTACTTCTTCTTGATGTCCCTGAAAATATTGTCCTGGAATGTTAAGGGCCTTAACATACCTGAAAAAAAAAAAGAAAAACCCAGCTGCCTCTTGGATCTATGGAGACAATGGCCCCATGTCGTGTTTTTGCAGGAGAATCATTTTAGAGGCTATAACATCCCAAAGCTCTCTAACAAGCACTTCCCAGTCGCTTACCCTACTGTGTCTCCCTCAACGAAATCTAAAGGGACTATCATTCTACTAGCTAAATCCATTCTATGGCAATTCTTGGATGTTTACATTGACCTTGAGGGCAGGTTAATTATTCTATAAGATTTAATCCCAAACATTCACTCTGGCAAACTTATACCTACCTATTGTAGCCCAACCCTTAGCTCTTAAATCATTCTTGACTACTCTAGAACCCTTTGCGGAAGGTACTTTGGTTCTAGGGTGTGATTTTCAATTTCCACACTTGACCCACATAAAGACTCCTTGACAGGTTCCTCCTTCTTGACAAGATGGTCCCTGACCCACATTAAAGACCTCCACCACTCACACCATTTAATATATGAGTGGTGCCTTCTTCACCCACCGGAAAGGGACTACACCTTTTTTTCTTACATTTCCTACTCCAGGATCGACTGCTTATTTAGTAAAATATTCTAATATCTCAGTGGTTTCTGGAAATAGCATTGAACACATTACTCTGCTGGATCACACCCCAGACTCCCTGGATATTTACTTAATCCATCCGACCTAAAACTGCCACCTGCCGTTTGAATGAGACTCCCTTCAAGATCCTGACTTCAAAGTCGATATCCTTTGTGAGCTAAACTCATACTAACAAAGGCTCAGGAGCCAATCTTCTCTCCCTCTTGTCAGCACATAAATGCTATATCACAGGGATTATTATTAATCATGGCCACAGGGCTAAAAGGGAAGGGGAAAATATCTTGACCGACCTACCGTCTAAACTAAACGAACTGGATAAATGTTACTAAACCCAACCTGACCACAAGATAGAAGCTTAGCTCACTGGTGTAAGGGAGCAGATTAGTGAGCACTCTTTATTCAAAGCCAAAAACAAAAGTATGAAGGCTTATTGATCCTTCTTTGAATGTGGAAACAAATGTAGCCAATCGCTCCCTAACCCTCTGCATTCTAGCTGGACTTTTTCATATATTCCAGCTCTCTCCACCTCTACAGGCACTAAGATCCATTCTTTATCAGAAATGTATATAGAAAATTTGGTGTGACCCAAACAAAGATACTGCGCAAATGGTGATATCTGACAATAATTAATTCAATCAACAAAATACGTGCATAGAAAAATTGGTGTATAAAATAGTTTTGGGAATTGCTTCCACAGTGCAAGCTGCAATAAAAACGTAAAAACGCATGAAATGTGAAAATGAAAAATATATACTGCGCTCAACACTTAAAAACACACGAAAGTGCTTGTGTGCATATATTAACCATAAAAAGTACCAATGCAATGATCCAAATAAAACAAATAAATGTCCTTTTGAAATGGGTGAGTGATAAGTATTAGTCCTTAAAAGTGCTCAGTGCAAAAGGATCTCACAGCAGAACCGAATGTACTTCAACTTGATATGAGGGACCTCCACCATTAAAACTCCACCCAGTGCTCAGATTAGGTACTCCTTACCAGAGATAGTTGACCCCTTAATTATAGGGGGTCTCATTCAGCATTGATTTCCACACAGGTCTCCAGGCTATCCTTGTGATATCCTCATTTGTTAAATTCAGGCTCAGCTAGCATAGGACACACCGGGGTCAATGATAACCGAATGTAGGAAAATAGAAAGGAGACTCCAATAGTATAGTATGTCTGATACTCAAGATTTAATAATAAAAATTGCACTTACTCCAAGACGATATACAAAACGCCTTCATTCCAATTGTACAAAGCTTGGGGTCTGGTGGATGGGATGCCACTCCGCTCCTGCGTTCCACCAAACCGGAACTCTACGGTCTCACGTTCCCGACGCACGTTTCGTCAGACGCGCTGATGTCATCAGGGGATCATGTCATCCCCGCTGGCCTCCAAATATGATTCTCCAGCACCCCACCCCAAACCTCTAAGACCTTCTCTTGGTCTATCAGGTCTGCATGAAGTCCCCCTCACCAGAGATGCAGACTCTGACAGAAACAACCAGGTCTCCTGATAGGGGTCTGTCTCCAAATTGCAGCAAATGCAACTGCTCCAACTCCACCTGCCTTGATGCACAGATTTACCTTATATCACCCTTGCACACCTGTGCACTCACACAGGCTGCCAGCAATTAGCAAAGCCTAGACACAGGACTTAACACTCCATCCGGACTTAAAAAACCCAAAGAAAACTTAAGACATAATTTTCTCTGATCACAACATATCTGCTGGAACTTCTCAAACTGACTCTTTTAGAGTCCTGTGTCCATTTTAAACCCATTATATAGTGGCAGACAATATATATATATATATATATATATATATATATATATATATACACACAGTATCTCACAAAAGTGAGTACACTCCCCATATTTTCATAAATATTTTATTATATCTTTTCAAGTGACAACACTGAAGAAATTGCACTTTGCTACAATGTAAAGTAGTGAGTGTACAGCTTGCATAACAGTGTAAATTTGCTGTCCCCTCAAAATAACTCAACACACAGCCATTAACGTCTAAACCCCTGGCAACAAAAGTGAGTACACCCCTAAGTGAAAATGTCCAAATTGGACCCAAAGTGTCAATATTTTGTGTGGCCACCATTATTTTCCAGCACTGCCTTAACCGTCTTCGGCATGGAGTTCACCAGAGCTTCAGAGGTTGCTTTTGGAGTCCTCTTCTACTCCTCCATGATGACATCACGGAGCTGTCTTGGCAATCTTCTTATAGCCTAGACCATCTTAATGTAGAGCAACACTTCTTTTTTGCCATGAGGTGTCATGCTGAACTTCCAGTGACCAGTATGAGAGAGTGAGAGTGATAACACCAAATTTAACACACCTGCTACCCATTCACACCTGAGACCTTGTAACATTAATGAGTCACATGACACTGTACATTTTCACTTAGGGGTGTATTTACTTTTGTTGACACCTGTTTAGACATTAATGGCTATGTGTTGAGCTATTTTGAGGGGACAGCAAATTTACAATGGTATACAAGCTGTACACTCACTACTTTACATGGTAGCAAAGTCTAATATCTTCAGTGTTGTCACATGAAAAGGTATAATAAAATATTAACAAAAATGTGAGGGGTGTACTCACTTTTGTGAGATACTGTATAGGGCTTATTTTCAGGTGGAACGTGGTGGAACTGAATTCCACCACCTCCAACGCTAGAACTGCACTTGTGCCTCACTACTGGCACATGTAAACACACAAGCCTGGTTTCTGTGTCTGCAAGTAACAGCTCTCCTTTTCCAGCATCGGTGGTGCCAAGGAACCCTTGCTGCTTCTTTGCCCTTCATCTCTTCCTGCAATCTGCAGTTTTCTTTCTCAGTACCTCTAGTGCTGGCTACAGAAAGTGCTCAGAGGTGGCGGAGAAGCTGCACTTATCTCCTGTATTTACTGTCTAGCATGATACACTCCGTACTCCTCTTCTGAACATACTACCTGCCATCTTATACACTCCGCACTCCTCTCCTGAACATACTACCTCCTATCATACACTCCACACTCCTCCCCTTAAGATATTATCTGCCATCATACACTCTGGGCTCCTCTCCTGAAGATACTACCCACCATCATACACTCCAAACTTCTTTCCTGACCACATTACCCACCGCCATACACTCTGCACTCCTTCCTGAACATGCTACCTACCGTCATACATTCTGCACTCCTCTCTTGAGCATACTACCCACAGTCATACCCTCTGCACTCCTTTCCTACACATAACATCATACACTTTTTTCCTGCACACCATCATACACACTGCACTCCTTTCTTGCACATACTCTTATACTTGTCACATTCCTTTCCTGTACATACCTTCATACACTCTATACTTAAATAAATTCCCCTCGCATAAAGTACATTCTACAATGACTTGCTGAATGCACAACTAAAAAAGGTGTCCCTGGAACTCTTTTTGAAATTTTGGCAACTATGCACTCTGTGCATACCGCACTCCTGAACTCTGCATTCTGTATATAACACACTCAGAGATATTTAACAGCTCTCCCACTGTGTAATTTGGCCATGTACAACAAAAGGAATGACCGCACTTCCGATGAGTTTCAAAAAGGAGTGTCTTTATTCCACATCAATCGGCAAATACAGATACACACTGTGAGTGCAGGACAATCGGTGGACGCGTTTCACGACTGGATGTGTCGCTTATTCATCACCAAGTTCACTCTGGATGTGCATCGGCCATATATACACCCCATACATACAGCTGGCAACAATTGGAGTCATCAAACTAGTTGTTCCTCCCCTTGGTCAGCTGTTGGGAATCTATAGCTAGATTGCACAGACAGAGTGATCCCAACAAATCCAAACTTCAAAACACTTGTGCAAAAAACATTTTACATATATAAATGTCAATCAAAATGAATATCCATAGTGGTAAGTGCTCAAGTAAAGAAAAATAGAAAAACATCAATAATAAAAACATATTCAGTGTATGTGTACGTTTATCATATATATAATAAAAAGAGAATGTATGTGTATATGAGGTATGAATAAAAAGAATATGTATTGAAGACCTTGTGAATAGCCATAAAATAAAAGTAAATTAAAAAAGTATAAAGTGATAATAATATATTGTTATAAATAATAATAATGATGATAGTGTGACGTATCACAAGAAAATTCTTCATGTTTAAAGAAGCCGTTTAACCGGCCAAGAAGAAACATATGTAGTGTATTAAAAAACGGAGCAATATAATTATAAAATATATAAAAAAAGTATATGAAAAATATAGAGAGCTCCAATCAGTGATTTCTACCCAACAATCATAGATAGAACAATACAGTGATATATCTTTGATGAAAAATTGTATATAAATTGCCGCTTCGATATCTATAGGATGCATTTTCTATAAAACATTTACAAATAGTGAAACACTAATAAACCTTGTATAAGAAAAAATCACAAGTATGTGAATCATATATAAAAAATTATTGTTTCCATATATCAATGGATATACATGATTCACAATAAAGAGTATAACATGTATAAAATATAATACGATGCATAGTGACATAGTTTATATTCTTCTTTGGTTGTGTAAACAGCGATAAATAACAATCAATGTAGACACATTGTAACAACCTGTTGCTGTTTTGAAGAATGTTGCAAATGTCAGTGTGCATCTCCTATTTCATAGACAAAATTTTTCCATCTGGTGTTAAAACCACAAAACCTCTATTTGGAAGAAAGTTTTACAAAAAAGACGACCAAAAAGAGGGAGGGGGGATTGTTGAGAAAAAGAAAAAACGAAATACAAAACAAGGAAAATCGGGTATATATAGCTATATGTCAATAGGCTAGATTGGCTAAAATTAGCTCTCCATTTTAATTAATCTGCCATATTTATAGGAGACCCGATATGTTAAAATCGGCCGGTCTATGGGTAAATGTGGGAGTTTATCTCATCTAAATTGGTCTAAGCACTCAAAAATATTTTGATTATTGTGTTATTTAGTTTTTATTACTATTATAATCTATTTTGTCGCTCTGAATGCTGACCTCATCCACAAATCCCAGAGGCAGGGAAAGGAAGATTTGGGAACGAACCTCCAATGTAGTATAATAATTATGTATTATAATACTAAAGATTTATGTCAATACAGATCTATGTCTATACAGATGGCTCCAGCACTCTAGATAGAGTATATCTGATATTCCATTGCTTACATGTGCACATCATATGGAGTCCGGAGCTCTATCTGTAATTCTCACAGATCTTGAGAAAAAACTTTTTTGGTGCCTTTTAAGCTCATATATGTATACATTCAGACTAAAATGAAAAAATGAAAAATGGTCTCAAATGTTAATTACAGGGAAAACATTTCCTTATATATTTTTACTGGATGTTTTATGAGTTTTATCAAAGTTTCATTTTATGAAAAATGGTCTCAAATGTTTATTACAGGGAAAATATTCCTTTATATATTTTTACTTTTACATATTTTTACTGGATGTTCTATGAGCTTTATCAAAGTAGGGAAATATTTATGATCGTTTTTCTGGATCAATATTATACTAGTATGAATACCAGTATAACTGATAGATATTAAGTATAAAAATGTGTCACGTCCCACTCAAAATTCATACCTTCAGGTAATCTTGTATGGAGTTTAAATATCCAGAAAACTTCGCGTTTGCTAAGTATCTGAAAAATATCTCCTCCTCTTTTGGGTTTTGAGATTTTTTCAATGACTTGAACCATGACCAGGGAAATATCTCCTTCATGTAGGCCATTAAAGTGACGAGCGACATTGGTTGATTTGAAGCAACGAATGTCACTTAGATGTTCTCTAAATCTATCTTTAAGTCTCCTCGCTGTTCTGCCCACATATTGGGCCGAACACTTTTTGCAGGTGATTAGATATATAATGTAATCTGAATTGCAGTTGAAAAACTTGTCTATTTTATAGATCCTGCCACTAATGGTAGATTGAAAGTGGGGACTTTTTAGAATATGGGGACAGGTGACACAATCCTGTGCCCCACATCTGTAGTTTCCTCTACAGTGCAACCATGTTAGCGATGGGGGGGCCCTTTTGGTTTGATACATGCTAGGGGACAATACATTTCCCAAAGTAGCCGCCCTTTTCGCCACAATATTGAAACCCTTTCCCAGAATATCATTACATGCATGGTCTAGATATAAAATGGGTAGATGTTTATTAATTATAGATTTTATGTGGTTAAATTCTAGGCTGTATGGTAATGCCAATGTGACTGAAGATGTAGATTTGTCTTTTTTATGTTTCCTTTTTTTTCTAATATTTTTGTCACTAGAGGGACTTTTTGTCGTTTGTACAACATTAGGGTCAAATTCCTGGTTTATGGGAGCAGTAGGGTTAGGTGCAGCGAGTTGCAAAAGATCAATGCGATTTCTCTCAAGGGCCAATCGATAGGCTCTGTCCAACATCCACCTAGGATAGCCTCTCTGGAGAAAGCGCTGGTATAGGGAATGTGATTCCTCTTTAAAGGTGTCATTGTCGCTGCAAATCCTTTTAAGCCTCAAAAATTGCCCCACAGGGATTCCTTTTATTGTGTGGAGAGGATGTCCCGACTTTGCATGCAATAGGCTGTTACCTGCCTGGGGCTTTCTATATAGGGAGGAAACGACTCTATCTCCTGCATGACTCAAAGTAATGTCCAGAAATACAATTTTATCTAGACTGGAAACTCCCGTAAAGGAGAGGTTCAAATCATTGTTGTTCAAAAACATCATAAATGATTCAAAATCAATGGATTTATGACTAATGAATAGTAGATCGTCAATATAGCGACGGTACAAAAAAATGCTATCCCTATATGGGTTTCCACCTCCAAAGATGCGGGACCTCTCCCACCAACCCATGTAGAGATTGGCTAGGGAGGGTGAGAACTTGGCTCCCATCGCTGCCCCGCATCTTTGGAGGTAGAACATGTCATCAAAAACAAAATAGTTATGTGTCAATAAATAATCAAGGATTTCTGTCAAAAAAGCCTGTAAAGTAGATGACATCTCCGTGTATGTTTCCAAGCTATAGCCAACCGCTTCCAAAGCCAAAGCGTGTGGAATGGAGGAGTACAGACTGGACACGTCACACGTGATCCAGCTGTACTCCTCGGACCATACAAAAGAGTCCATAATTTTTAGCAGATGGTTTGAGTCTTTCAAATAGCTTGGAAGAACTTGCACTATATGTTGGAGTTGTCCATCCATCCATTCTCCTAGTCGTTCGTTAAGGGAGCCAATGCCTGATACAATTGGGCGTCCATGTACTGGATCCAATCCCTTGTGTATCTTTGGCAGGTGGTGAAAAATTGGTGTTATTGGGAACTCTGGAATCATGTTTTCAGATTCCCTGATGGAAAAAGCACCTATGGCTGCTCCTTTTTTAACAAGTTGCTTTAGGACATTTCTAAACTTGTTGGTCGGGTCACTTTTTAATGGTTGGTATGTATTTGTGTCCATCAGTTGTCTCAAAGCTTCAGCTTTATAGTGTATTTTGTCAAGAACCACTACGGCTCCCCCCTTATCCGCATTTTTGATGATGATGGAATCATCTTCCTGTAATAATTTCAAAGATTTCCTTTCATTTATGGACAGATTGTCTGCGTTGATATTTACATGTGTAGATAGGTTAGAAGCCAGCTTAAAAATGTCCTTTTCGACTAGTTTTTGGAACTTATCCATTTCAGCCGATCGGGATTGTATGGGATAAAAAGATGATGGTATGTTCAAATTTACCCGTTGTGTTCCCTCATCCCTGTCTGGATATATTAAATCTGATTCATGGATTAGTTCCTCTAGTTCCGACACAGCACATTGTTCACGAAACGATAAAGTTGGAGAATGTATTTGGCTATTGTCGGGAGGATTGGAGTCCAGATCGGTTCCTTCAATCATATTATCCTCAGGGTCCACAAAAAAATGTCTCTTTAACGTTAAATTTCGTACGAATTTGTTAATGTGTAATGTCGTATCAAAGGGGTCAAAATGAGTATGGGGACAAAAATTAAGTCCTTTAGATAATAAAGATGTTTCATCTAGAGTGAGACTCCGCTGAGATAAATTTACTACATTATTGAGCATTATTTGTGGTGTGTCCTCAAATTGTATTGACCATTTGACAGATCGCTGGTTTTTCTTCCCTCCTCTCCTTGTTTTGGCTTTCTTGGTGCTTTTTTCTTTTTTGTTGCATTTCTGCCCCTTTTTGGCTCGTTTTTTGACTCATTAAAGGAACCCGGATTTGATCTGGGCGTCTGTGTATAGTCAATAGACGTATCGGACGATGTATAGGCTACTGATGTATCAGTGCCTGTGGCCTCCGGGTCTGAAAAGCTGACTTTTTTCTTTTGATAATGGCGACTCCAGGTGTTCGTCTTTTTCCAAATATACACATTGTTTGTTTCATAGTCAACTTTGTCTCTTAATAGCTTTTCTTTTTTACCGCTGATCGTGTTGGTTTCCAATTTATTTATTTTGTCATTTAATTTGAGATCCAAATCCGTAAACAAAGGGTTACTTTTTAACGGGGTAATTTCTTCTTGTAGTTTGGAGATTTCATCCTGTAACCTCTTTAGTTCCAATGTTTTCGAGTCTACTATAAGTTTCATAAGTTCAAAGGAACAGGTGGAAAGTGTATCAGTCCACTGCTTTTTTAATTCTTCATTGAAGAGATCGAACGTAGGAAACTTTTTTATTCGTAGACCTCTAGGGATACGCTCCAAATCCAGATACTCATTGATGGTGTTTTTTTCCCAATAGGCTTTGATTTCTTTCACCATAAGTTTTTCTAATTTATAGAAGAGTGGTTTTATAGAGACTGAAATGTCCTCCTTTGTTTGCTTTAAGGTAGCATGTGCATTGCTTCTGAGGGGATTTGTATTCAAGTCTCTTAAAGTCCTACTCGTGGATGGTTCTTCCATGTCCATGTATGCAACTCACAGGTGTAGTAATATATCAAAATGCCTTTGTTCGGTGAACAATGATGTATAGGAATATAAACTCCAAATAAGTATATCATAAACGACACTCACCGAGCTGGTCTGAAGTCACGGAGGAATAAGCAGAATCCAAACAGGGAAGACCGCTCTAGGTGAGGCTGGAATCAGGTGCCGGTCGGATCCGTAATCCAGGATAGCTTCATACAACAAAAGGAATGACCGCACTTCCGATGAGTTTCAAAAAGGAGTGTCTTTATTCCACATCAATCGGCAAATACAGATACACACTGTGAGTGCAGGACAATCGGTGGACGCGTTTCACGACTGGATGTGTCGCTTATTCATCACCAAGTTCACTCTGGATGTGCATCGGCCATATATACACCCCATACATACAGCTGGCAACAATTGGAGTCATCAAACTAGTTGTTCCTCCCCTTGGTCAGCTGTTGGGAATCTATAGCTAGATTGCACAGACAGAGTGATCCCAAAAAATCCAAACTTCAAAACACTTGTGCAAAAAACATTTTACATATATAAATGTCAATCAAAATGAATATCCATAGTGGTAAGTGCTCAAGTAAAGAAAAATAGAAAAACATCAATAATAAAAACATATTCAGTGTATGTGTACGTTTATCATATATATAATAAAAAGAGAATGTATGTGTATATGAGGTATGAATAAAAAGAATATGTATTGAAGACCTTGTGAATAGCCATAAAATAAAAGTAAATTAAAAAAGTATAAAGTGATAATAATATATTGTTATAAATAATATTTTTGAGTGCTTAGACCAATTTAGATGAGATAAACTCCCACATTTACCCATAGACCGGCCGATTTTAACATATCGGGTCTCCTATAAATATGGCTGATTAATTAAAATGGAGAGCTAATTTTAGCCAATCTAGCCTATTGACATATAGCTATATATACCCGATTTTCCTTGTTTTGTATTTCGTTTTTTCTTTTTCTCAACAATCCCCCCTCCCTCTTTTTGGTCGTCTTTTTTGTAAAACTTTCTTCCAAATAGAGGTTTTGTGGTTTTAACACCAGATGGAAAAATTTTGTCTATGAAATAGGAGATGCACACTGACATTTGCAACATTCTTCAAAACAGCAACAGGTTGTTACAATGTGTCTACATTGATTGTTATTTATCGCTGTTTACACAACCAAAGAAGAATATAAACTATGTCACTATGCATCGTATTATATTTTATACATGTTATACTCTTTATTGTGAATCATGTATATCCATTGATATATGGAAACAATAATTTTTTATATATGATTCACATACTTGTGATTTTTTCTTATACAAGGTTTATTAGTGTTTCACTATTTGTAAATGTTTTATAGAAAATGCATCCTATAGATATCGAAGCGGCAATTTATATACAATTTTTCATCAAAGATATATCACTGTATTGTTCTATCTATGATTGTTGGGTAGAAATCACTGATTGGAGCTCTCTATATTTTTCATATACTTTTTTTATATATTTTATAATTATATTGCTCCGTTTTTTAATACACTACATATGTTTCTTCTTGGCCGGTTAAACGGCTTCTTTAAACATCAAGAATTTTCTTGTGATACGTCACACTATCATCATTATTATTATTTATAACAATATATTATTATCACTTTATACTTTTTTAATTTACTTTTATTTTATGGCTATTCACAAGGTCTTCAATACATATTCTTTTTATTCATACCTCATATACACATACATTCTCTTTTTATTATATATATGATAAACGTACACATACACTGAATATGTTTTTATTATTGATGTTTTTCTATTTTTCTTTACTTGAGCACTTACCACTATGGATATTCATTTTGATTGACATTTATATATGTAAAATGTTTTTTGCACAAGTGTTTTGAAGTTTGGATTTGTTGGGATCACTCTGTCTGTGCAATCTAGCTATAGATTCCCAACAGCTGACCAAGGGGAGGAACAACTAGTTTGATGACTCCAATTGTTGCCAGCTGTATGTATGGGGTGTATATATGGCCGATGCACATCCAGAGTGAACTTGGTGATGAATAAGCGACACATCCAGTCGTGAAACGCGTCCACCGATTGTCCTGCACTCACAGTGTGTATCTGTATTTGCCGATTGATGTGGAATAAAGACACTCCTTTTTGAAACTCATCGGAAGTGCGGTCATTCCTTTTGTTGTATGAAGCTATCCTGGATTACGGATCCGACCGGCACCTGATTCCAGCCTCACCTAGAGCGGTCTTCCCTGTTTGGATTCTAATTTGGCCATGCTAACCCCTAGATGCAGCGTGTGCTCTCCCCACGAAGAGACCGTGGTTGAGTTCCTGCATCTATTCTCTGAGAAAAAAAGCCCTGTATATATATATATATATATATATATATATATATATATATATATATATATATAATTTTATTTATAATCTTTATGACTCATGCTATTAGTAGATTGTATTTACCTAGATAGGCCAAGCCCAAACATTAGGTTTAAGAGTAGGGAGCAATCAAAGTTTGTTTTTCTGAATTTTTTGGAGTCCCATCTGTAAAAATCAAACCCTGAGGCGTGTGGTCCCAATTTCAAATGTTTCAAGCAAAGTTTAAAGGCTTATTATTTGTATAATTAATAAGTCCAGCCTGCTAAATCTGCAAGGAACAGCTTTCTTTTTAAATACATTTAACAAGTTATGATTATCTATGTTTTTAATATTTGGCATCAGCATATGCACAATATTCTTTTATTGTAGCTTTAACAAATGCAATAATTATGTTCTGAAAGATAAAAGATGTCATTTCAGCTTTTACTGATATTATCCCAAAAGACACACAACAATGTTTGCCTAAAATAACTGGATTAAAGTTGTTTTTATGTAGTTATTGCAAAACATGCAGTTTCCAAAACACAAAAAGCTTTAATTGGGCAATATGAGCAATACCAGCACTAATGTCTACAGAACTTTGTTCATCTTGCAGTCTTTTAACAAATGTATTGCTTAAGTCAGAAAATGTTACTAGTCAGAGGTTAAAAAACAAATTTTGCCTAATTATGGTGAAGTTATTAAGGAAAATGGTGTTTCTCATTCTATCGAAACTGCTGACATTTAGATTTAGCTGTTTTTATTTTTTTATTTTAGAGCTTTATGAGTTTGAAAAAACAACCACAGAAAAAAAAAGTCTGAAAATAATCTATGTTATTTTTGTACGATTTTGTGATTTTAATTTTTTTATTTTATAATCTCACACTGAAAAATCCAGTCACTAAATATTAGATAAGCCCAGAAAATGTTTTTGATTACCCTGATACTAAAATTGATATAAACAAATTATTTACTTAATCTGGATGTTATTCAGAGGTCTGTGCATGGATCATTTCGTTTTGGATAAAATGCTGAAGTGTTGGAACACTTGCCAGGATTATATTGCTGAATGTGTCCCCACTAAGGAGATTTACACTCCCCTTTTTTTCTTATTGACAATTATTGTTGGGACATTAAGTGATAAGAAATCCAAACATTTGAGTTGTCACTGGTAAAGAAATAAAGTGATTTTTTTATTTGCAATGTGCACACTTGTTCCAGTAACAAATGACTGAACGGATTTCTTCTCACTTTGCAGGGATCCCTATTGCTTTCTTGTTGTATAAGGAAGAAAAATGTAACAAGCATTGGATCACTTTTAGACTTTTCATCCAAAGTTCATTTAGTACTGACCAACATCACAACAAGCATTACAGGGCACCTATGACGATGGGACAAAGTAGTGCACATACTTCGCTCATCAGAAACCTAATCTTGTAATACTTCTCAAAAAACCCTCCCCTACTGTAGTAGCAAAACTACAGTACATGTTTTGATTCTATATGTGCTTAAAATGCTGATTTTAAAGTAGATGTAAACATTCAGATTGCTAAAGTCCCCTGTATCAAACAATTGTCATAAAAATGACTTGTTTCTACTTTCTTGTATTTTCTGTAGCATATTTACAGCTACTTCTGAACTACATTCAATCCCTCCAGCATCTGTTAAATGACATTTATCAGGTGCATTATTTGTTGGTTACAACAGTGGGCTATGCTTGCATGATGTGCAAAAAAAGGACACTTTTAGTCTCTGTTAGAAAGTCATGTGGCAGGGTGATAACAAAACAGTGCAAAAGGAATCCCCAGAACACTTTCAAGCTAGCCAGGAAAAAGCCTCATTATTCTGTCTAGCTATATAGGGTAAAAAGAAAAGGTTTAGGTTGAAAATAAATGTGTCACTTTGCAGTCCCAAGTCGCAGGACAAGTTGTACAGGTGTGAAAGGGGCATAAATTATCATATTTCTCAACTATAAGACATATATTACAATACTCAAACAGAGAGCAGGCTCACCTGGAGACAGAGCTATCCTCCCTAAAGTCACAGCAGTATATACAGCAATACACAAGAAGCCCAGGCTTTGCCTTTACAAGGCAAATGAAGACCTCCAAAGTACATATCCCATAGTTGGAAGACTGTGAAGCAGTAACGTGACCTTCACATGTATTTGCAATTGTATGCAACTAAACCTCTGTTTTTAATCTGAATTTATATACATATTTATGTTATGACTTTTATGATGACCAGCTTAAAAATGTGCTGGGGGTGCCTTTTGCATTGGTTTATATAGTGCCCTGCTCATGTGCACCTTTCCCTTTTTTAAACAGTATGTAGAAATACACATCACATCCCTCAGTCTTATTACTTGTTCATATACATTTATACGTTAGTACTTTTACAGATATTTACATGTATATCTTCCTCCCAATTTGGAAAAAAGAGGAGAAGAAGTGCTGAGAATAGTCTTAGCTTCAATGTACTAAGGCTGGACTTTTCAGGGTACAATAAACCAAATGTAAACACATTAAATCAAAAAGACATATATAAAAAAGTAATTTATTTTATTAACACGTCAAACAATTAAATATAAAAAGAGGGACACTAAAGTGGAGTTTCGGCCTTAAAAAAATTATTTTGATAAAAATACCCCTGGAACAGTCAGGGCTAGTGCATTTCAGCAGTGATAGCCTCTGAACTTTCCACGGGTTCACTTACCTTTTAGAAGAAATACTTACCTTTAAAATGTCTTGTCCAGCGCTGCCATCTCAGGTGTGGGCAGCTGAAGCCAGAGCGTCCTCTTCTGTGTCCTCTTCTATGACCTCGGAGTCCCAGAATGCCCTGCCAGAAGCTGTTTAGCAGGGAATGATGCGCCTGCACCGGTGCAGGTGTATTGACTCCTGGGAGCGATGACGTTCGGCTCCCAGGAGTCAATACAAGCAGGAAGCAGAGGGAGGAAGTGGAAGGAAGGTAAGTATATTTTCTTCAAAAACAAGGTAAGTAAAGCAAAAAAAAAAAATCGTGATTATCCAATTCTTTTTCAGGTTGCTTAGAGCAAGCGGATGTCAAATTTTCATTTTGAGGCTGGAACTCCACTTAAGCAATAATATGTCCATCTGGGCAGAGAAATAAAACAAACAAATATTGTTAAAATAACATATCCCCCCAAAAAGAGGGGTTAACAAACCACAATAGTGTGTGTTGCTGTTTTTAGGAGAAACTGTAGATGACAACAATTTTCCACCTATTTTGAGTACTGATATTCCTCTACATGTTTCACGGGACACAGCCTGCTTCCTCAGGGGGATATACATAGCAGTTACTCAACAGCACATCCACAATCCAGTGACTAGACACAGTGGATACCACCAGGTAAAACCCACCCCCCCCCTTCGGACATGGGGGATGTAGAAAAATATATGGCTTTATAGAGCCCCAGACGGGCAAAATGAAGAAGCGGGGGTGATGAAAATATAGGTGGAAAAACCATCAAAGAGAGCTGAGACCAAATCCATCAGGATCAAAGTATGTATATCCAGGTATAGAGTATAAAGGAACTACGACCAGGCAGGCATTAGTTGTAGAGTTTCTATTTTTAAATAGCTCTCATATGGCACCCCGTTCACTGCAAGGCGTGTCAGGGCGTGTTCCTCCCAATTTGTTTAGCAATCATGTTTAGATTCTCCGTTTTAGCATTGCGCCATCTGTAAGGATGCACTTATCGCACTCACTCTCTAATACTGGTCACTGGCTCCTCATGGCAAAGAACACTGAGGATCTGAAAAAAAAGAATTGTTGCTCTACATAAAGGTGGCCTAGGCTATAGGAAGATTGCCAAGACCCTGAAACTGGGCTGTAGCATGGTGGCCAAGACCATACAGAGGTTTAACAGGACAATCTCTACTCAGAACAGGCCTCGCCATGGTCGACCAAAGAAATATGGTGCACATGCTCAGCGTCATATCCAGAGGTTGTCTTTGGAAAATAGATGTATGAGTGCTGCCAGCATTGCTGTAGAGGCTGAAGGGGTGGGGGGTCAGCCTGTCAGTGCTCAGACCATACGTCGCACACTGCATTAAATTAGTCTGCATGGCTGTAGTCCCAGAAGGAAGCCTCTTCTAAAGATGATGCACAAGAAAGCCCATAAAAAGTTTGCTGAAGACAAGAAGACTAAGGACATGGATTACTGGAACCATGTCCTGTGGCCTGTGAGACCAAGATAAACATATTTGGTTTAGATGGTGTCAAGCGCGTGAGGCAGCAACCAGGAGAGGAGTACAAAGACAAGTGTGTTTTGCCTACAGTCAAGCATGGTAGTGGGAGTGTCATGGTCTGGGACTGCATGAGTGCTGCCAGCACTGGGGAGCTACAGATCATTGAGGGAACCATGAATGCCAACATGTACTGTGACATACTGAAGCAGAGCTTGATCCCCTTCTTTCAGGGACTGGGACTCAGGGCAGTATTCCAACATGATAATGACCCCAAACATACCTCCAAGATGGCTACTGCCTTGCTAAAGAAGCTGAGGATAAAGATGATTGACTGGCCAAGCATGTCTCCAGACCTAAACCCTATTGAGCATCTGTGGGACATCCTCAAAAGGAAGTTGGAGGAGCATAAGGTCTCTAACATCAACCAGCACCCTGATGTCATCATGGAGGACTGGAAGAGGACTCCAATGGCAAACTGTGAAGCTCCGGTGAACTCCATGCCCAAGAGGGTTAAGGCAGTGCCAAAAAATAATAGTGGCCACACACAATATTGACACTTTGGGCCCAATTTGGACATTTTAACTTAAGGGTGTACTTACTCTTGTTGCCAGCGGTTTGGACATTAATTGCTGTGTGTTGAGTTATGTTGAAGGGAAAGCAAATTTACACTTTTATACAAGCTGTACACTCAATACTTTACATTGTAGCAAAGTGTCATTTCTTCACTGTTGTTACATGAAAAGATATAATAAAATATTTACTAAAATGTGAGGGGTGTATTCACTTTTGTGAGATACTATAATATATATATATATATATATATATATATATATATATATATATATATATATATATATATATATATATATGTTGGAATCAGATATTTGATGCTTATTCTAACATTACTGAGATGGTAGGAGGATGGCAGCTAATACTTTTACTTCACTGACAGATTTGCAAATATTTTGTCAGAAAATACATTTTATTTACATGTACTGTATTTGAAAGCAAAATCGAATACAAATACATAACAAATGTATAACTTGGCTGAAAGGATGGCTTTAAAAATTCCTAGACTTATGCTTTAATTTCTTTATTAAATCCTTAATGATTTGTAAGAACACATATTTTTAATATCCTGCTTTAAATACAATAAATGTAGCTTAAAGGAGTTGTAAAGTCAGAAGGCTTTTTATCTTCAAAGCTTTCTATGCATTAAGATAAAAAACCTTCTGAGTGTAGCAGCCTCCCCAGCACCCCCTTACTTACCTGAGCCCCATCTCTCTCAGCGATGTCCGTGAGTCTCTCGGCTGCAAGGGACTCTCCCTGCTTATTGGCTGAGATACAGCTGCGGTGCCATTGGCTCCCACGGCTGTCAGTCAAAGTCAGTTAGCCAATCAGGAGAGACGAACGGCAGCTCCATGTCTGAATGGACACACGGAGCTGCAGCTTGGCTCGGGTGCCCCCATAGCAAGCTGTTAGCTTTGGGGGCACTCAACAGGAGGGAGGGGCCAGGAGCAGCAACGAGGGAGCCGAGAAGGGGAGAATCCAGGCTGTTCTGTGCAAAACCAACTGCACAGAGCAGGTAAGTATAACACATGTTTGGTATTTTTTTTTTTTAAAGACTTTACTATCACTTTAACCACTTCCATACCGCGTCATGTTAAATGACGTCGGCAAAGTGGTTGTCTAGATCCGGGCCGCCGTCATATGACGTCGGCCCGTTCTAGCCTCCAGTGCGCGCTCCCGGCGGCGCGCAGCGGCGCGATCAGTGATGAGGCTCGTCCCTCGGACATAGCCCATCCCTGATCGAGGTAAACAGCCAATAGAAATTGGCTGTTTACCACGTGATCGGCTGTGTCAATCACAGCCGATCACATGAGCGGCTCAAGCACGAGCCGCTCGTTCTCTCTGCAATGCGCGCCCCCGGAGGCGCGCAGAGCAGCGATCGGGGACGAGGCTCGTCCCTTGGACAGAGCCAATCCCCGATCTTGGTAAAGAGCCAATGAAATTGGCTCTTTACCACGTGACCGGCTGTGTCCAATCACAGCCGGTCACAAATGTCAACAAAGATGAGGGTAACTCACTGTTACCAGGCTCTTCTCCTCACACACCGATCCAGTGTGAGGAGATCAGCTAACAGTGAGTTACCAGTGAGAGTACTGTACCATTACTGTGCCCTGATTGCCCCCATCAAATAAAGAGGACCTGTCACCTGCCCATCTGAGTACCTGTCACCTGCCCATCTGAGTACCTGTCAACTGCCCATCAGCGTACCCGAGTACCTTTTCCCTGCCCATCAGGGTACCCGAGTACCTGTCACCTACCCATCAGGGTACCCGAGTACCTGTCACCTACCCATCAGCATACCCGAGTACCTTCCACCTACCCATCAGAGTACCCGAGTACCTTCCAACTGCTCATCAGAGTACCCGAGTACCTTCCAACTGCTCATCAGAGTACCTGACGCCTGAAGTACCTGATTACTTGCCGCCTGCTCATCAGTACCCATCAGTACCCATCAGTACTCATCAGTACCTATCAGTACCCATCAGTACTCATCAGTACCTATCAGTATCAGTACTGATCAGTACCCATCAGTAACACCTATCAGAATCAGTACTACTCATCAGTACCCATCAGTACCTATCACCTGCCTGTCACCTGCCCAGCAAAGTACCCGATTACCTGTCACCCTTCATACAGCCACCATGTCACAGTCCAAAAGGGTTTTCTCTGCCAAAGAGGCCTGTGAAATGATATCCATGATGAGTGACGGCAGCGGGGAGCTCTCACCTTCCGACGCTGAAACAATTTCTGAATCCGGTTCAGAATTTGAGCCCTTTGAAGGCTTTACATCCGGCACTGAATCGGAGGAGGAAGAAGTTCGGCCTAGAAGACGCCGCACTGAAAATCAGGCAGACACCAGCAGCGCCAATGGCCAATCGGCAAACGCCAACGGCGCTGGACCCCAGGAGGAAATGCCCAGTACAAGTACTGGGATTTCACACCAGCCCCAAAGAAGAAGAGCCCAAATGCAGCTTCCGGATGCCTTGGCAAACCCATTGTGGCCTTCTAGCTCTGGGTCAGCTACAATCCCCCCCTTCACAGCACAGCCAGGTTTGCAGGTCAACACCGAAAATTTTATTCTGATTGATTTTTTTAATTTATTTTTCCCTTTGGAGTTCCTTCAAAACATCGTGGACCAAACCAATCTTTTTGCCCAACAGTTTATCTTGAACAACCCCACCTCATATCATTCCCGTCCTTTTGAATGGAGACCCCTAACAACGGAAGAGTTCAAAGTGTTTTTGGGCCTTACAATCAATATGGGGGTTACAAAAAAAAATGAGCTGCACTCTTATTGGTCCACCCAACCCATCCACCACATGCCAATTTATTCTTCAGTCATGCCCAGGTCGCGCTATGATGCTATAATGCGCTTCCTGCATTTCAACGATAATTCCCAGTGCCCTCCCCGAGATGATCCCAATTACGATAAACTCTACAAAATTCGCCCCCTAATTGATTACTTTTCTAGACGGTTCCCCGAAGTCTATGTCCCTGACCAAAAGATCGCTGTGGACGAATCACTGGTCCACTTCACAGGCCGGCTGGCATTTAAGCAGTATATTCCCAGCAAGAGGGCTAGGTACGGCTTAAAACTAAACAAGCTCTGCGAAAGTAAAACGGGATATGTGTACGCCTTTCGCGTGTACGAAGGCAGAGACTCTGAGCTCCAGCCCCCTGAGTGCCCAACGTACATGGGAGTAAGTGGGAAGATTGTCTGGGACCTAGCCTTCCCATTGCTGCAAAAGGGGTACCATATTTATATAGACAACTATTACACCAGTTTGCCCCTTTTCCGCCACCTGTACCTGAAGAAAACCCTGGCATGCGGTACAGTAAGAAAAAATCGGAAGGGCTTCCCGCAGAGTCTTATCACCACCCAATTACGAATTGGGGAATCCGCAAGCCTTAGGAACGAGGAGGTAATGGCTTTGAAGTGGAGGGACAGTAAGGACGTTTACCTCATGTCCACCATCCACGATGACAGCTCAGTGGAAATTCGAAGACGACGCGGTTCCGTTCAAAAGCCTGCTTGCATCCACGAGTACAATAAGTACATGGGGGGGGGTGGATTTAAACGATCAAATGCTGCAGCCCTATCTCCCGACACGAAAGACCGTCTTTTGGTACAAAAAGCTTGCAATGTACTTTTTCCATTTGGCCATGTACAATGCCTTTGTCACCTATAAAAAGTCCACAACAACACCAATCCCCTTCCTCCAGTTTATTGAAGACATTGCCACTGCCCTCATTTACCAGCAAGGATCCCCCCCAGAAATCATTCGTTCGGATTGTGTCAGCAGACTTCATGAGCGCCATTTCCCTTTCCGTATCCCACCATCACAAACCGGAAGAAGACGCCAAAAAAGGTGTCGGGTGTGTGGCAAAAGAGGAATTAGGAAAGACACCAGTTTCCATTGTCCCGATTGTCCCTCCCAACCTGGCCTTTGCATTGGAGAATGCTTCAAAATATATCACACTGCCCTAAACTTTTAGCCCATATTTCACTGCTGAATATTTTCCTGCTGCCTCAACCAACCATATTACTGCCTTCCTTGTGAACCGACCCTGGCCTGTATATCGACTATGTCTCTGCCTGCCGTCTGCATTGTTTATCCGCCATGTTTCTGCCTTTCAAGTGAACTGACCCTGGACTGTTTATCGACGATGCCTCTGCCTGCCGTCTGCATTGTTTATCCACCATGTTTCTGCCTTTCAAGTGAACTGACCCTGGATTGTTTATGGATTTTGCCTTAGCCTACCGTCTATTTCTGCCTTTTACCTGCACTGACCTCGGCCTGTTACGACCATGTTTTTTGCCTGCCACTTAAACTGATCCTTCGCCCTGCTACTGTAGTAGTGGGATTCAAAATGACACAGGGGTCTCACTTTTGTGAGGGGCTTCAGAATATAGCGTTCTGATATGAGAAAACCAGTTTTTGGATTTCTCTGGGTTTGTAAACTCAGAACAGGGTCTGGAGTCCGGAGGCTTCAAAGCGATTTGGGTGGGAGAAGCCTCTACCCCTGTCCCCATTCTTTCCCGACCGAGGCCCTAAGCTTCATGGTCCTGCCTGCTGCCTGGACCAATACTTTGGCTGTGCTGATCATATCCCTGCCTGCACTGACCCAGGACTTTTTATGGAACATGTGCCTGTTACCTGGACCAATAATTGGGCTGTACTGACCATATCTCTGCCTGCTGCCTGTACTAATTATGGACAGTATTCCTGCCTGCTGCATGGACAATCCTTTTTCTGCTGCTGACCTGCCTGCTACCTGGACCAATGCTTTGGCTGTGCTGACAATATCTGTGCCTGCTGCCTGTACTGACTATGGACACTATTCCTGCCTGCTGCCTGGACAATCCTTTCACTGTCGCTGTCTACGTTCCTGCCTGCTGCCTGAACCACTGCACTGCTAAAACCACAGGTATTTTTTTGTTTATCCTTTGCTCAGCAGAATGTATTTTGTATGTATTATGCTATGTGTTAGGGGCCTTCAACAATGTGATAGGTTGTCAGGAATTTATGTGTGTGATTTATGTCCCTAGCCACTTGCCAACCGGCCAATGTATATATACGTTCTCGGTTTAAACCTAAAAACCGGTGTTATGGCAGCAGATAGCTGCCATAACCCTGGTATTTTTTTAAACGGTGGACAGTTGGCTTTCCGATAAGGGTGGTCCCAGCGGCGGATTCGCCGTGGGATCACCCTTCCGGGATGGCGGAAGAGGTGACCCCCCCCCCTCCCGCCGCGTCCCGGTCCTTTTCCCCGCTTACCGGACCCACCGGCAGCGGGGAAAACGATCCGGTCCCGGATCCTCATGGACAGGATGTTGAGTGAGGGCAAGCTTGCCCTCACTCAACTCTATGGTCTTGGAGGACCGGAGCTACGGCAAATGTTGTTGCCTAGCAACCAGCTTAAAGGTCCCTTTTTTTTTTTTCATTTTATTTTATTTTATTTTTTTTTTTCTATCTTTTAGTGTACTTGTGAGATCTGAGGACTTTTTGACCCCAGATCTTACAAAAAAGAGGTCCTGTCGTGCCTATTTCTATTACAAGAAATGTTTACATTCCTTGTAATAGAAATAAAAATGATCAATTTTTTTTTTTTTTTTTAAACGGTGTAAAAATAAAAAAAAATAAATAAAATAAATAGTAAAAAAAAAAAAAAAAAAAATTAAAGCACCCTGTCCCCGTTAGCTCGCGTGCAGAAGCGGAAGCATACGGAAACCCCGCCCACATATGTAAACGGTGTTCAAACCACACATGTGAGGTATCGCCGCGATCGTTAGAGCAAGAGCAATAATTTGAGCCCTAGACCTCCTCTGTAACTCAAAGATGGCAACCTGTAGAAATTTTTAAAATGTCGCCTATGGGGATATTTAAGTACCAAAGTTTGTCGCCATTCCGTGAGCGTGCGCAATTTTGAAGCATGACATATTGGGTATCTATTTACTCGGCATAACATTATCTTTCACATTATGGAAAAAAATTGGGCTATTTTTACTGGTTTCTTATTTTTTAATTAAAAAAAGTGATTTTTTTTTAAAAAAATTGCGTTTGGAAGACCGCTGCGCAAATACGGTGTGATAAAAAATATTGCAATAATCTCTATTTTATTCTCTAGGGTCTCTGCTAAAAAAAAATATATAATGTTTGGGGGTTCTAAGTAGTTTTGCTAGTAAAAACAACTGATTTTAGCTTGTAAACACCAAATGTCAAAAATAGGCCTAGGCAAGTGGCTAGGATGCATGATGGGGCTCCTTGGATGTTGGGTCCCTCTATATGGCTAGGCTGTGAAAAAGTCTCACACATGTGGTATCGCCATACTCAGGAGGAGTGGCAGAATGTATTTTGGGGTGTCATTTTTGCTGTATACATGCTATGTGTTAGGAATATTCAATAAATCGACAACTTTGTGTAAAAAAAGAAAGGTTTTAATTTTTTTCCCACATTTTCCAAAAACTTGTGGAAAAAAATGACACGTTCAAAAGACCCATAATGCCTCATAAAATATACGTTGGAGTGCTTGCTTTCCAAAATGGGGTCATTTTGTGGGTGTTTCCATTGTCTTGGTGCTCTAGGGCCTTTAGAAGTGTGATAGGTAGTCCGAAAATGTTGTGTGTAATTTATGCTCCTAGAACGCCTGAAGCTGCTTCTTGAATGTGGAGTCTCTTTATGTGGCCAGGCTGTGTAAAAGTCTCACACATGTGGTATCGCCATACTCAGGAGGAGTAGCAGAATGTATTTTGGGGTGTAATTTTTGCTATTTACATGCTATGTGTTAGAAATATCCTATAAATTGACAACTTTGTGTAAAAAAAAAAGGTTTTAATTTTTTTCCCACATTTTCCAAAAACTTTTGGAAAAAAATGACGCGTTCAAAAGACCCATAATGCATCATAGAATATACGTTGGAGTGTTTGCTTTCCAAAATGGGGTCATTTTGTGGGTGTTTCCATTGTCTTGGTGCTCTAGGGCCTTCAGAAGTGTGATAGGTAGTCCGAAAATGATGTGTGTAATTTATGCTCCTAGAACGCCTGAAGGTGCTAGTTGAATGTGGAGTCTCTTTATGTGGCCAGGCTGTGTAAAAGTCTCACACATGTGGTATCGCCATACTCAGGAGGAGTAGCAGAATGTATTTTGGGGTGTAATTTTTGCTATTTACATGCTATGTGTTAGAAATATCCTATAAATTGACAACTTTGTGTAAAAAAAAAAAGGTTTTCATTTTTTTCCCACATTTTCCAAAAACTTTTGGAAAAAAATGACGCGTTCAAAAGACCCATAATGCCTCATAGAATATACGTTGGAGTGTTTGCTTTCCAAAATGGGGTCATTTTGTGGGTGTTTCCATTGTCTTGGTGCTCTAGGGCCTTCAGAAGTGTGATAGGTAGTCCGAAAATGATGTGTGTAATTTATGCTCCTAGAACGCCTGAAGGTGCTAGTTGAATGTGGAGTCTCTTTATGTGGCCAGGCTGTGTAAAAGTCTCACACATGTGGTATCGCCATACTCAGGAGGAGTAGCAGAATGTATTTTGGGGTGTAATTTTTGCTATTTACATGCTATGTGTTAGAAATATCCTATAAATTGACAACTTTGTGTAAAAAAAAAGGTTTTCCTTTGTTTCCCACATTTTCCAAAAACTTGTGGAAAAAAATGACATGTTCAAACGACCCATAATGCCTCATAGAATATACGTTGGAGTGTTTTCTTTCCAAAATGGGGTCATTTTGTGGGTGTTTCCATTGTATTGGTGCTCTAGGGCCTGGAAAAGTGTGATAGGTAGTAAGAAAGTTTTATGTGTATTTATGCTCCTAGAACGCCTGAAGGCGCTTCTTGGACGTGGAGTCTCTTTTTGTGGCCAGGCTGTGTAAAAGTCTCACACATGTGGTATCGCCATACTCGGAAGGAGTAGCAGAATGTATTTTTGGGTGTAATTTTTGCTGTGTACATGCTATGTGTTAGAAATAGCTTATAAATTGACACCTTTGTGGGAAAAAAAAGAAAAAAAATTTTTTTTCTTCATTTTCCCAAGAATTGTGGGAAAAAATTACAACTTCAAAAAACCCACCATGCCTCTTACTAAATACCTTGGACTGTCTACTTTACAAAAAGGGGTCATTTGGGTGGTATTTGTACTGTCCTGACATTTCAGGGCCTCAAGAAAGGAGATAGGCAGTCAGTACATCTGGTGTGATCAATTTTCAGTAATTGGTACCATAGCTTCTAGACTCAATAACTTTCACACAGACTAAATAATATACACTAATTTGGGTTCATTTTACCAGAGACATGTAGCAGTATACATTTTGGCCCAAATGTATGAAGAAAAATTTATTTTTTGCAAAATTTTATAATTGAAACTAAAAAAAAGTGTTTTTTTTTCAAAATTTTTGCTCTTTTTTTGCATATATCACGAAAAAAAAAAACCCCAGTTGTGATCAAATACCACCAAAAGAAAGCTCTATTTGTGTGAAAAAAATGATAAAAATTTTGTTTGGTTACAGTGTAGCATGACTGAGCAATTGTCATTCAAAGTGTGAGAGTGCTGAAAGCTGAAAATTGGTCTGGGCAGGAAGGGTGTCAAACTGCTCTGTATGGAAGTGGTTAAATAATTATATGTTTAATCGAATCTGTAATCAGATTGTTCAAGATTTAGGTAAAAAACAATAAACAATTAAAACATTTAACTATAGCCACAGCAGAATGTAAGATAAACATAAAGGAAGACATATTAAATTATAGTTTACAGCAATACTTTATTGTAATAGATTAATCTGCCTCCCTCACTTCTGTCAATATAAAGAAGTCACATCATTTAGTTCCGTTGACTGTCCTACAACAGTTTATTTTATCTTTTATTGTGCTTTGCTAAGAACTGAGAATGTTTTGTAGTGTAGAAAATGCTTGCATTTCTTTTGCTTAGCAAGGTAGCAAAACAACTCATGTTCAAAGATTATCATATGGTGCAATCTATTGGGATTTGGAAAGTAGGACACCAAGATGCACCTTCAATATTTCCTGTGTACAGCATAGGCATTTACTTTAATAAATGGGTCTGCATTTTTCTTAAGTAATGATTCAACAGTTAAAGCATAGCATGAAAGCATAACTGCTGGTGACTATAAACAAGACAAATAATGATTTTGTAAACAATTCAATTCATGTCATATATAAGGCATTTTTAACTCACTCTTTACTGTTCTAAGCTGTTGTCAAATAGTCATATTTCAAAGATAGTTATCCTGCATAATCAATAGAATTGTGGATTCATTCTTTTTTTTTTTGGATAATTTTATTCTCTACAAATTGAACTATTTTGCATATGTGAATTCATATAAAGCAAATGTTTACAATTTGCCTATATAACCGATTGGTAAATCATATACTAACCTGTTTATCACTTTAAAATTACAGCTTAGCAGAAAATTATGTTAGCATTCAATAAATATATTTTGTTTCAAAATTGCTTAGACCAGTGGTTCTCAACTTCTGGCCTCAGAACCCACTAACAGGCCAGGTTTGCAAGATGACTGAAATACATCACAGGCTGTATCATTAGCTGCTCAGTGATTGCAGTATTTTAGTCTGCATCTCGCCAAAGTAATGCTTAAAATCTGGCCTGTTAGTGGGTCCTGAGGACAGGAGTTGAGAACCATTGCTTAAGACATTGGTATTTTTCACAAATGTTCCCTATGCTTCACTTGTTTTGTTGGAGTAACTCTCCTGGTAATAATCCCTTCAAGACCCTAACCTAATGTCATACGTGTTTGGAAATATAGAAATAAAATATTATCTTTGCACATACAGGTATTGGGAATGGAGTGTTTAGGAAACATATGTACTGCCAATTTGACAAAATAGAGTGATTTTTCCTTGGCGGTTAGTCCCAGCCTTGTCCTAGTCCCAGCACTGCATCCATTGATAACCTGTTTCTAAATATGCTAGTTACCTTATTGATAACTTACAAAGCCATCCATAACTTGGCGCTCAGCTACATCACTAATTTGATCTCAAAATACCAACCAACTCGTTCTCTTCATTCCTCCCAGGACCTCCTGCTCTCTAGCTCCCTTGTAACCATTTCCCATGCTCTCCTCCAGGACTTCTCCCGAGCTTCTCCCATCCTCTGGAATGCTCTACCCCCATCTGTCCGACTATCTCCTACTTTGTCTACTTTCAGACGATCCCTGAAAACACATCTCTTCAGAGAAACCTATCTGGCAACCACCTAACAACTGTACTTTTATTTTCTCCATCAGCCCATCCCCCACAGTTATCACCTCTTGTATCTCTTGACTGTCCCTCTTAGATTGTAAGCTCTAACGAGCAGGGCCCTCTGATTCCTACTGTATTAAAGTGTATTCTATTTGTACTGTCTACCCTCAAGTTGTAAAGTGCTGCGTAAACTGCGCTATATAAATACTATATAATAATAATAAAAATAATAATATCCCATTGGCTTTAATATGTTTTATATTACCAACCTCAAACAAACATGCATTTAAAAATTCAGAAGGTAATATCTGTGTACTTCTTCCAGGTCACACTCTCTACAGCATCCTCCTGTGAGTCCAGGGTAGGTAGGGCAGCCATGATATCCTGGACTTAAAATAATGCATTGAATGGAGCTGGGCATCATTCAACACTGAAGAAAACAAGTGCTGGATGCTTTCTCATTTTAAGAACTTCTAGAAGCAACATTTTGGCATTTTCTGTTCAAGCTGAAATTAGGTTTTGAGGGACAACAGTAAGGCTTACAAAAAAAGACTGTCAGGGTCCGGGCTGGCGGCAGATGACTGCACTAGAGGTGGATCCTCTGTGTCAGTGAGGTATTGGCGTGGACCGTACTAGAGGACCGGTTCTAAGTTACTACCGGTTTTCACCAGAGCCCACCGCAAGGCGGGATGGACTTGCTGCGGCGGTAGCAACCAGGTCGTGTCCCCCGGTAACGGCTCAACCTCACTGGCAGCTGATACAGGCATGGTACAATAGGACAAGGCAAAGGCAAGGTCAGACGTAGCAGAAGGTCAGGGCAGGTGGCAAAGGTTCAAAGTCAGAGGTCAACGGCAGAAGGTCAGATACACAGGCAAGGCAAACACAAATCGCTTTCTCAAGGCACTAAGGCAACAAGATCCGGCAAGGACAGGAAGGGGGAGTGGGTTTATATAAGAACAGGAAACAGGAAACAGGTCACAGGAAACAGGAAACAGGAAACAGGTCACAGGAAACAGGAAACAGGTCACAGGAAACAGGAAACAGGAAGGGAGGTTTGGACCAGGCACCAATTACTGGTGCACAGGCCCCTTAAATTTCAAACAACTGGCGCAGGGGCGCACGTGCCGGGAACCACGTGAGCGGGGAGCGGAGGAGGGAGCCGGAGCGGGCACAGGTGAGTGGATCTGGAACGGACGCGTTACAGTACCCCCCCTTTGGTCTCCCCCTCTTTCTGGTACCCAGAAACCTGTGGATGAGCTCCTTGTCGAGGATATTGGACTCGGGCTACCATGACCTCTCCTCAGGACCACAATTCTCCCAGTCAACCAGAATTTTTTTTTTACCTCTGACGACCTTGGAGGCGAGGATCTCTTTCACTGAGAAGACATCAGAGGACCCAGAGACAGGAGCAGGAACGGTGACCTTGGGGGAAAATCGGTTAAGAATGAGGGGTTTGAGAAGGGATACTTGAAAGGAGTTAGGAATACGGAGAGAGGGAGGAAGATGGAGTTTGTAAGAGACAGCATTAATTTGGCTTTTGATTTTAAAAGGCCCGAGATAATGCGGACCCAGTTTGTAGCTGGGGACCCGAAACCGGATGTATTTGGCAGACAGCCACACTCTGTCCCCAGGGGCAAAGACAGGAGGAGTTCTTCTTTTTTTATCTGCATGTCTCTTAATACGAGAAGCGGCCAGGGTGAGCGACTTTTGAGTTTCTTTCCAGATGGAGGAGAAGTCCAGGGTCAAGTCATCAACGGCAGGAACTCCAGAAGAGGTGGGAATGGGGAGGGGGGCAGCGGGTGACGGCCGTACACTACAAAAAACTGAGATTTGGTGGATGACTCAGAGTCTCTAAAGTTATATGAGAATTCGGCCCAGGGCAACAGGTCGACCCAATCATCCTGACGGGAGGAGACGAAGTGTCGTAGATAGTCACCAAGGATCTGGTTAACCCTCTCCACTTGTCCATTGGACTGAGGGTGGTAGGCGGAAGAAAAGTTCAATTTGATTTTTTATTGGGTGCAGAGTGCTCTCCAAAATTTTGAGATAAATTGAACACCTCTATCGGAGACGATATGTGTTGGGAGACCATGGAGACGAAATATGTGTAAAAAGAATTGCTTCGCCAGCTGTGGCGCAGAAGGGAGACCAGGAAGCGGGACAAAATGTGCCATTTTGGAAAATCTGTCAACAACCACCCATATGACTGTGTTGCCATGGGATATGGGAAGGTCAGTGATGAAGTCCATCGCTATGTGGGACCAAGGCTGTTCGGGCACTGGCAGAGGGAGGAGAAGACCTGCAGGCCTCTGGCGGGGAGTTTTGTCACGTGCGCAGACAGTACAGGCCCGAACGAACTCCTTTACATCTTTCTCAAAGGAAGGCCACCAATAGTGTCTGGCAATTAGCTGAGTCATCTTTTTAATTCCAGCGTGACCCGCCAGGTGAGAGGAGTGACCCCATTTGAGAGTCTGGAGGCGAAGACGTGGAGGAACATACGTTTTCCCTGGAGGAACGGTACCAGTGAAGCAGGGGCGGTTGAAATCAGACACTCAGGAGGAATGATGTGTTGAGGGACGGTTTCGTCTTCGGAGGCATCGGTGGAGCGTGATAGGGCATCCGCCCTAATGTTCTTATCAGCAGGACGAAAATGGATCTGGAAAGTGAATCGGGCAAAGAACAATGACCACCTGGCCTGGCGCGGATTAAGGCGCTGGGCAGACTGAAGGTACGAGAGATTTTTGTGGTCAGTGTAGATGGTGATAGGATGAAGGGATCCTTCCAGGAGATGTCTCCATTCCTCTAGTGCCAACTTAATGGCTAGTAGTTCACGGTCTCCAATGGCATAGTTCTTTTCTGGAGGGGAAAAAGTTTTAGAGAAGAAGCCGCAGGTGACATTTCTTCCTTTAGCGGACTTTTGAAGAAGAACCGCTCCGGCTCCCACAGAGGAGGCATCTACTTCCAGGAAGAATGGTTTCAGCGGATCGGGCCTAGACAAGACTGGAGCGGAGGCGAAGGCGGTCTTAAGGCAAGTAAAGGCTTCTTCTCTGCGAAGGCCTTCTTGGACTCTGGTTCTGCAGGAAACTTCATTAAAGCCTCTTTCATCAACCGGTTTAACATCCCTGTTATCCGTCTCGTCAAGCCCTTCTTTATTTCCACCATTAACGGAGAGAATCTGAACTGCACCGTGCGTTACCGCACAGAACCCGTGCTCATGACTATAGGGGTTCTCCACCAAGAGACGATTTAATTTTTTGTTCTGCCTAACTGCACTTCTGACATCCTTCTTGGCTTGCCTTGGCTCCAGCGCCACGCTCCTACCCTCGACTGGACCTCTGGGGACATTAAATCATGGGGCCCTACCTGCCACACTCATTGCCTCAAGTCGGTACCCACCAGACAAATCTCCTCTCCTTTGCCCGGCCTTCCTAAAGCCTATCAAGACTTTGCTGACGTCTTTTGCAAGAAACAGGCAGAGGTCTTACCACCACATAGACCCTTCGACTGCCCCATTGACTTACTTCCTGGTACCACACCACCTCGTGGCAGGATTTACCCTCTCTCCGCTCCTGAAACCAAGGCCATGTCGGAGTACATTCAGGAGAATCTCAAGAAAGGTTTCATCAGGAAGTCTTCCTCTCCTGCGGGAGCAGGATTCTTTTTTGTTGCCAAAAAAGATGGGTCACTACGCCCTTGTATTGATTATCGCTGTCTCAACAAAATCACGGTAAAGAATCGCTACCCGCTGCCTCTCATCTCGGAACTCTTTGACCGTTTGCGCGGAGCAAAGGTCTTCACTAAGCTTGACCTCAGGGGCGCTTACAACCTCATCAGAATCCGTGAAGGAGATGAGTGTAAAACCGCTTTCAATACCAGAGATGGCCACTTCGAGTATCTTGTCATGCCCTTTGGCCTGTGCAATGCTCCTGCAGTCTTCCAAGACTTTGTCAATGAGATCTTCCGGGACTTGTTGTATACCTGCGTAGTGGTCTATCTTGACGACATACTAATCTTCTCCTCCACTCTGGAAGAACACCGTCTCCATGTTTGTCAAGTGCTCCAGCGTCTCCGTGTTAACCATCTTTACGCCAAAATTGAAAAATGCCTCTTTGAACGTAGCTGCCTTCCGTTTCTGGGATACCTAGTTTCTGGACAAGGTCTTCAAATGGACCCCGACAAGCTCTCCGCAGTCTTGAATTGGCCACGCCCCTCGGGACTTCGCTCTATCAAGCGCTTCCTCGGATTCGCCAATTACTACCACCAGTTGATCCCCCACTTCTCCACTATGGTGGCGCCTATTGTGGCACTAACCAAGAAGGGAGCGAATCCGAGATCTGGCCTCCCCAAGCGGAAGAAGCCTTTAGTGGCTAGAGAAATTCGTACTGGAACGATCAGGCGTGGAGAGGAAGAATTTACACCCAGTGACGTCTCTCCCACGTTCACTAGGTGCGAGCGTTTTCCCCGGATGCTGAGGACGAAGAGGACAGTCCTTTAAGAAGTGTTCAGAGCTCGCACAATATAAACATAAGTTCTCGTTCCTCCGGCGAGACCTCTCTTGTTGGGTCAGGCGAGACCGATCCACTTGCATGGCCTCCTCGGTGGAAGGCACGGTAGCAGACTGCAAAGGGTGCTGGAAGAGAGGAGCCAGGCGTGGGTATCGCCTGACGCGACCAAGAACTTTTTCCTGGCAGAGCTCTTGACGCCTTTCAATGTAGCGCATATCTATGCGAGTAGCCAAGTGGATACGTTCAGTAAGGGAGGCAGGTATTTCTCGTGCAGCCAGACAATCCTTGATATGGCTGGATAAACCCTTTTTAAAGGTCGCGCAGAGAGCCTCGTTGTTCCAGGCCAATTCGGAGGCCAGAGTGCGAAATTGTATAGCATATTCGCCCACTGTAGAGTCTCCTTGGACGAGGTTCAGCAAGGCTGTTTCCGCGGATGAGGCACGGGCAGGTTCCTCGAAGACACTGCGGATTTCGGAAACAAAGGACTGGACAGAGTTAGTGGCAGGATCGTTGCGGTCCCAAAGCGGGTTGGCCCAGGCCAAGGCCTTCCCGGATAATAAACTGACCATGAACGCCACCTTAGACCATTCTGTGGTAAACTGGTCTGACAACATCTCTAGGTGCAGGGAACATTGGGACAAGAATCCCCGGCACATCTTAAAGTCCCCATCAAACTTGTCCGGGAGAGATAAGCGGACTCTAGCGGTAGCAGCGGCAGCTTGGGGAGGAGGAGATGCAGAAGCTGGCTGTGATGGCAGAAGCTGTTGAATCATGGCGGTCAACTGCGTCAGTTGTTGTCCTTGTTGGGCAATCTGCTGGGACTGCTGGGCAACCACGGTAGTGAGGTCAGCGAGACTAGGCAGCGGCACATCAGCAGGAGCCATGGCCGGATCTACTGTCAGGGTCCGGGCTGGCGGCAGATGACTGCACTAGAGGTGGATCCTCTGTGTCAGTGAGGGATTGGCGTGGACCGTACTAGAGGACCGGTTCTAAGTTACTACCGGTTTTCACCAGAGCCCGCCGCAAGGCGGGATGGACTTGCTGCGGCGGTAGCAACCAGGTCGTGTCCCCCGGTAACGGCTCAACCTCACTGGCAGCTGATACAGGCGTGGTACAAAAGGCAAAGGCAAGGTCAGACGTAGCAGAAGGTCAGGGCAGGTGGCAAAGGTTCGAAGTCAGAGGTCAACGGCAGAAGGTCAGATACACAGGCAAGGCAAACACAAATCGCTTTCTCAAGGCACTAAGGCAACAAGATCCGGCAAAGACAGGAAGGGGGAGTGGGTTTATATAAGAACAGAAACAGGAAACAGGTCACAGGAAACAGGTCACAGGAAACAGGAAACAGGTCACAGGAAACAGGTCACAGGAAACAGGAAACAGGAAGGGAGGTTTGGACCAGGCACCAATTACTGGTGCACAGGCCCCTTAAATTTCAAACAACCGGCGCGCGCGCCCTATGGTGCATGGGCGCACGTGCCGGGAACCACGTGAGCGGGGAGCGGAGGAGGGAGCCGGAGCGGGCACAGGTGAGTGGATCTGGAACGGACGCGTTACAAAGACAATGGCTAGGAAAAGGTACCTCATACATGTATAACATGTAGAAGAAGAGGAAAAAGATAATGTCTGACTTTTCTGGTATCAAGAAAGGAATGGCCACATTTAGTTATAATAAAATATTAATCTTTAATACAAAATTCTTTTTAAAATCAATCACATTCATAAAAACAAAGAAGAATGCTCTCGTTAGATAACGTTCACTGTGCAATGCAACAATCAGTATATCTTTGCCAAATGTTACAAGAGGTCACTGCGTTTCGCATATAATCGCTTCATCAGGACCTTGATAACTTGGCAGCAAAAAATGTATACCATACAACAGAAAAGGTACAGTATTAAATACATCTATATATTTCAAACTGACAACATGCTATGTCACTACATTAACTTACACATCACCCTAAGAGCACCAGCATGGATGTCACAGATGGTGCAAAAGTGTAGTATATATCTTATGGCATAGACAGTAACAACCCTATGTAAAAATCAGAGATAACGTATTACACAACTGGTTTATATTTAAACCAATTGTAGTCTAGTAAGGTAAAATAGAATAGGCCCCCACACCATTGTCCATTTACTTGACTGCAAAATGGCGTTGAAAAAATGGTACAGCATATACAACAGGGTCTTGAGAATTATTCAACCCTCCACAGAACACTAAATAAACCTGAGGGACCATTAATCAAAAAAAAAAAAAAATAAATAAATAAATAAATAAATACCAGTTCATCATAGACACAAACAAAATATGTAAAGATTAGATATATTTACCCAAAACTCTATAGCATAGGCTCCAACTTCATAAAAGGAGATCAGGCAATGCAGTAAATGTAGTTTAAAAGTAGAAGCATACCCTCCATCTGCAAACATAAGAATACAGGGTACAACTAAGAAGCACCAAAGAACAAGTGTTAATAGCCCTTAAAGTAAGGGAGAAGTATATTATAAAATAATCAATAAATAGCCAGATAAGAAATGAACAAATATCACCAGATAGCATCCAATAATAGTTCTCCACCATCAACAGATTAACAAATGGGATGTGTCCTGATTTATACCTGTTTTGGGCACCAAAAGACATGGCTTCATCAATGTGTGCCCATGGAGCAATTCAGTAAATCAAAGAAAAAGCAGATCACAAGAACAGGACATAGTGTGCTGTAACAGATCACATCAAAACCCATAGCAGCATTGAGCCCGCAGAGACAAAAGACCCCTCCGCCGATGATAACCCTTGCCGGCATCTGCCTGGCCAATCAGCTCCCAGGTATCATGCTCCTATCACAGTACATCATGCCCGTTTGCACAGTTCAAAGTAACCTGAGTATGCGCACAACAATGTACACGCATGCGCAGAACCAAAGGTGATCATGAAGATATGGGCCAGTGGAGGAAATTAATAACTGACTCCAAACAAATGGAACCCAAAATACAGCAACAATGAAGGTAATCAAGCCGAATCCATTGCCTATCAAACCCGGGACCCAATATATTTAACCAGCATCAAAAGGACACTCGACAAAGCAACAACAACAATAAGCATAAAGCACACTGAGTAGCAAAAATAATCAAAAATACCATATAGATAGTGGGCCCCTGGTTCCACCAGCGCAACTCCACCACCTTAAGACTACTCATAGAAATATATATGTACCACAAGTTCCCAGATATTTTCCATGTATGGGACCACTGAAATAGAAGATAACTAATAAACCACTAGCATCATAATTCAGCCATCATTGGCGTGCAACCTCCGGCGATAGCCAGCAATGTAGTATATGAAGACATGGCATGTCCTGATTACAGACAAACTACTCAACCATGAACAGTTGTACATAATAATTACCAAACAATATCAGCATGTACAGTATATCCAACAAAGAAAAAAATATTAGAATAAAGAAAGAAAAAATTAGACTATAATTCACTTGACATTTATAAGACATTAAGGCCCCTTTCACACATACGGTCCATTCAGTTTATCAGTTCAGTCACAACAAATGTACACGTTTTCCATCCATTTTTCATCCGTTTTTTTTTTTACATCCACTACCAATGCAAAAACGGATCAAAAATGGACCGTTTGTCCGTATACATCTGTTTTTCGTCAGATGAAAAATAGGGCACTCATCCGTTCCAAAAAAAGGACATTGACCGGTAGCGGATGAAAACAGATGTTAACGGCTGATCATCCGTTGTCATCCGTTTTTACATAGAGATGCATTGATGTCCGTTTTTCATCCGTCAACGGATGGATGAAAAACGGACAAACTGACCGTATGTGTGAATGGGGTCTTAGGCATTTTAGATATTTAATAATATTTAAGATAAGATAATAAGACAAAACAATAATATTTTTTTGAACTTGACCATATGTTCATTAATTATAAGTACGTTTAAACCTCAGGTCATCGTTCAAGCCCGGTAATGAGGTGGCATTAAGATTGTATATATCCAGCTTGCCTCTCGTTGTAGCAATTTCCTATCAAAATTCCCTCCCCTTGGATCCTACTGAACTTTTTCAAAAATGGAATTTAACCATGAATGTATCATGATTATTCTTAAGGGCCACATGTCTCCCTATTAGGGTGTATAGGAGGTTTTTTTTTATAATATAATAGATGTAATCTTATATTCTCCTCCAAAATTTCCTAATTGTCTTGCTAACATAAGACGCCCCACACTTACAAAACATGATATATATAACTCCTGAAGTTTGGCAATCAATGTAGTATTCGTGTGTGTGCTAAAGTTCGCAAAGACAATGGATGACCCTTCAAGTATCTATTAACAGTAATCACACGCATGACATTTATGCGAGCCTTTTCTGTTATCCTACCAAGGGGGACCTCTCCTTAAAGTAACTTTGGAAAAGCCGGTCCCTTAGAGATCTACCCTTTCTCTAGGTCAACTATGGATATTCTTTGATGTACTTACACAATATAGAATCATCAGTGAGGAGATGCCAATGCTTACGTATGGCGTCTTTAAATTGTAATGGCTGAAAAAAGTAGTGACAACTGTGACGGTTTCCTGTTGCTTGGATTCGCTAATCCCAAACGACATGTCATGCCTGTCCTTCTTTTTAGTATATCCTCTTAACAGCAATCTATATCTTAATGATTCTGCCTCCCTTTCAAACTGTTTGTCAGAAGCGGTTTCGCTTAACCCACAAGTATTGTGAATAAGATATACTTTTGATTAGGGGTTGTGGATGGGTACTTGCTGCATGGAGAATGGTGTTCCCGGCAGTGCACTTCCTATATAGGGAAGTCCCCGATGTTTCATCTGCCTGTCTGAATATATCAATATAAAGAAAAGGCAGTGTAGACGCATTGCATTGCATAGTAAACCTCAGATTAAATCTGTTTATGGAGAGAAATCCCATAAACTCTTGTAGGGCTAATATGTCTGAATTACACACCATTCAAATATCATCTATATACCTGTACCAGCACAATATGCTAGACAGATATATAGATAATGATTCATCGGCAAACAACTCATGTACCCTCCCCCCTCCCCAGGTACAGGTTGGCATATGATGGGCACAACATGTCGCCATCGCAACCCCCTTGACCTAGAAGTAGTGGGAATCGCAAAAGGAAAAAACATTTTTTGTGAGAATGCGATGCAACACTCGCAAAACAAAAGCATTATAGGGCATGGCTGATAATCCTTTTTATTGTGGAATCTCCCCACTGTAGCAACACCCAAGTCAAGGGGGATGCTACAGTAGAGAGCCTCCACATCAATGGATACCAAAAGACTGTTAGAGGGTATTATAACATTGTACAACCTTCTCAAAAGGTCCATAGTATCCTGAATATAGGAAGGGTGACTGATTACATGGGGGCGTAAAAAAGCATCCACAAAGCGGCTCCTCTTTTCCTTTTTGAAAATAGAAGGGGAGGTTGGGACTTTAGATGAGAGACATAGCAAGGCCGATTGGATCAAAATGAACACATTTATTCGTACATACAAATATGCCAACATGACAAAATAGTATATGAATACAGATACATTTGAGAGCTGGTAAGTCAACCCCAGATCCAGATACAAAATAATCAACAAGACAAAGAATTCAAGAAGTAAAAATATATTACAATACAAATCGTGACATCACAAATTCATAGGAATACAAATCATGACATCATAACTCTACGCGTTTCGTGGTTTTGATGCACCACTTCTTCAGGAGTAGATGTGTGATATGTATATGATGGCTCTAGTAGCACTGGCACTGGAGGTAGAGACATGACCCTACATGTCTCCCACGGGAGCTGAGGGAACACAGAGAGGGCAGGCAAGGAGAGATGGCACACAGTTGGTAAATGTGGGTTGTTGAAGAAGAATATTGGCAGTAGTAGCAGCATGATGATATCTTTGAGAACGAACCCGAAGCTCAAGCAAGTGTGCGTCCTAATCACCACTAGCGGCCGCCAATTACTGTGGTCCCAGCGTCACGTCGGTGTATTTCAGAAAGGAGGCATTGCGGGACCGGTAAGAGCCTCCAGTGCCAGTGCTACTAGAGCCATCATATACATATCACACATCTACTCCTGAAGAAGTGGTGCATCAAAACCACGAAACGCATAGAGTTATGATGTCATGATTTGTATTCCAATGAATTTGTGATGTCACGATTTGTATTGTAATATATTTTTACTTCTTGAATTCTTTGCCTTGTTGATTATTTTGTATCTGGATCTGGGGTTGACTTACCAGCTCTCAAATGTATCTGTATTCATATACTATTTTGTCATGTTGGCATATTTGTATGTACCAATAAATGTGTTCATTTTGATCCAATCGGCCTTGCTATGTCTCTCATCTAAAGTCCCAACCTCCCCTTCTATTTTCATATGAAACAGGAGGTGCATCTTATGAAGGCGTTCCGGGGTCCTATACCAGAAAAGAAGCACCTTGAGGGCAGTCTCTCTCTGCGCCACACAGCGGGAAGATTTAAAGGAAGACGTCCATATCCCATTCCACATGGGCAACGTAATCGGCCGACCCAGTATTTTAGACCACCGTCGCATGTAAAAATGTGAATCCTCAGCGAGCGGAACAGCGTACCAAAATGGTATATATGGAGGACACCAAATGTCCCTGATGGGGACCATGGCCACACAACAATTCAAAGGCCATGGGCCTCTCCAGGGTAAACGTCGGCGCCAGTTTCCGAAAAAAGTCGCGAACTTGGAGAAAAAAATAAAAGGACTGCTTCGCAAGGAAAACTTCTCCCGAAGTTTCTCAAAAGTAAAAAGCGTACGGGACACTGGGTGGACCAGGCTGCGTAGCTGAAAAAGTGGAGGTTGAGTCCAGGCTCATAACCTACCCACCTGGAGACCGTCTAGGAGTAAGGATTAAAAAGAATTGTGGTGAGGGGGGGCATGGCGAAGAGAGAGAGTACAGACCAAGGCATTTCCGCCAAACCCCCATGGTGACCAGCATTGAATCCAAACACATCCGCTTCAGGACACCGTCCGCATGCAAGGCCGGTGACCACACCATCGAGCAGGGGTGTACCGGATAAATAATCCCCCTCTCAATCTCCGACCACCTGTTGGGGGCCAACCAGGAAGACCAGGAGGCCACCACCCGAAGGTGGGAGGCATAATAGTACTTCACTATGTCCGGAGCACCCAAACCCCTTGCCTCCGAGGGGCAAACACCACGAGGAGGCCACTCTATGCGCCTTATTATTCCAAATAAATCTCAGAAAGGTGCATTGAAGGAGCTTGAGTTGAGCAGGCGGGACCGCTACTGGCAAGGTGTCAAACAAATAAAGCAATTTTGGCAAGATAGACATTTTTAAAACATTACGGCCCAATAAAGACAGGGGGAGGGCGGTCCATTGCTGCAGGGACACAGCTATCTCTCTAAAGGAGTAAAATTGGCCGCATAAAGCATGGAATGGGCAGGGGTCAAGTTCACTCCCAAATATTTAAGCGACTGCATGCACCAAGTATAAGGATATGTATGTTGCAGTCGAAATATTCGATCTTGGGGAACATGAAGGGGCATAGCCTCCGTTTTAGATGTATTGACCCAGATATAGCTCCAAAGGAATCTAGGAGGGCATGTAACGATGGCAAAGAAACTAGTGGGTTCGTCAAAGTCAGCAATATGTCGTCTGCAAACATGGAAAGCTTATATTCTCTATGTCGCATAGTGACCCCAGCAATATCAGGATGGGAGCGAACGGCTTCTGCCAACGGCTCCAAATACAATACAAACAGTAACGGGGAGAGGGGACACCCCTGCCGGGTACCGTTGGACATGGGGAACACAGGCGACATAAAGGCAGACGACATACGGACCTGAGCCGTGGTGGGAGAATAGAGGGCCTCCAACGCTCTATAAAAGGGCCCCCCAAAACCGAACTTCTGAAGCGTAGAAAAAAGATAGGGCCAGCTCAACCTATCAAAGGCCTTTTGGGCATCCAAGCTGAGAACCAGAGCTGGGCGAGGAAATCTATTCAGGAGGGAAATCAAATCTACAGTACGTATAGTATTATGCCCGGCATGTCTGGAAAGAACAAACCCGACTTGATCCCTATCTATCAATTTCGGAAGAACACCAGCCAACCTATTGGCCAAAATCTTAGTGAAGATTTTGTATTCAGAATTAAGAAGCGCAATTGGTCTGTAATTATCTGGAAGGGAGGCGTCCTTACCCGGTTTGGGAATAACAGAGATGTAGGAGTGGAGAAAGTGGGAATGAAGTGTCCTGCCCTCTAGCAAAGAAGCATAGAGGTCCAGGAGATGGGGGGCCCTAGAGTTGTTTTTAATGAAAACCATTTGTGTAATACGTTTCCTCTGGTTTTACATAGGGCTGTTACTGTCTATGCTATAAGATATATACTACACTTCTGCAGATCCATTTTTGCATCGCAAGTTATTCTGCCATCATTGCTGGTGCTCTCAGGATGATGTGTTAGTTAATGTAGTGACACAGCATGTTGTCAGTTTGAAATATATAAATTTTTTGAATACTGTACCTTTTCTGTTATATAGGATACATTTCTTTGGGGCCAAGTTATTAAGGTCCTGATGAAGCGATTAAATGCGAAACGCATTGACCTCTTGGAACACTTAGCAAAGATATACTGATTGTTGAATCACACGGTGAATGTTATCTAACGGGAGTATTCTTCTTTGTTTTTATTCATGTAATTGTTTTTTTTTTTTTTTTTTAATGTAATAAACATTGATATTTTATTAAAACTAAATGTGGTCATTCCTCTGCTGCTACCAGAAAAGTCGGACTTACCCTTTTCTATTTTTTATGGGACTACAGTAAGGATAAAAATTAGTCCTTACTGTAGCCTCTTGATAGTGAGTTTTGTTTCCAGGAGACGGTGTATGATTATAAACCTATATTTCGGTGCAAGGGCATGGATGTTCAGGTGTAGAAGAGCTAAGGCAGGTTCGGGGGGTACAGGTTGGGCACATACAGTGGGTACGGAAAGTATTCAGACCCCCTTAAATTTTTCACTCTTTGTTATATTGCAGCCATTTGCTAAAATCATTTAGGTTCATTCTTCTTCCTCATGAATGTACACATAGCACACCATACTGACAGAAAAACACAGAATTGTTGACATTGTTGCAGATTTATTAAAAAAGAAAAACTGAAATATCACATGGTCCTAAGTATTCATACCCTTTGCTCAGTATTTAGTAGAAGCCCCCTTTTGATCTAATACAGCCAGGAGTCTTTTTGGGAAAGATGCAACAAGTCTTTCACACCTGGATTTGGGGATCCTCTGCCATTCCTCCTTGCAGATCCTCTCCAGTTCTGTCAGGTTGGATGGTAAACATTGGTGGACAGCCATTTTTAGGTCTCTCCAGAGATGCTCAATTGGGTTTAAGTCAGGGCTTTGGCTGGGCCATTCAAGAACAGTCACGGAGTTGTTGTGAAGCCACTCCTTCGTTATTTTAGCTGTGTGCTTAGGGTCATTGTCTTGTTGGAAGGTAAACCTTCGGCCCAGTCTGAGGTCCAGAGCACTCTGGAGAAGGTTTTTGTCCAGGATATCCCTGTACTTGGCCGCATTCATCTTTCCTTCGATTGCAACCAGTCGTCCTGTCCCTGCAGCTGAAAAACACCCCCACAGCATGATGCTGCCACCACCATGCTTCACTGTTGGGACTGTATTGGACAGGTGATGAGCAGTGCCTGGTTTTCTCCACACATACCGCTTAGAATTAAGGCCAAAAAGTTCTATTTTGGTCTCATCAGACCAGAGAATCTTATTTCTCACCATCTTGGAGTCCTTCAGGTGTTTTTTAGCAAACTCCATGCCGGCTTTTATGTGTCTAACACTGAGGAGAGGCTTCCGTCGGGCCACTCTGCCATAAAGCCCCGACTGGTGGAGGGCTGCAGTGATGGTTGACTTTCTACAACTTTCTCCCATCTCCTGACTGCATCTCTGGAGCTCAGCCACAGTGATCTTTGGGTTCTTCTTTACCTCTCTCACCAAGGCTCTTCTCCCCCGATAGCTCAGTTTGGCCGGACGGCCAGCTCTAGGAAGGGTTCCGGTCGTCCCAAACGTCTTCCATTTGAGGATTATGGAGGCCACTGTGCTCTTAGGAACCTTAAGTGCAGCAGAAATATTTTTTGTAACCTTGGCCAGATCTGTGCCTTGCCACAATTCTGTCTCTGAGCTCTTCAGGCAGTTCCTTTGACCTCATGATTCTCATTTGCTCTGACATGCATTGTGATCTGGAAGGTCTTATATAGACAGGTGTGTGGCTTTCCTAATCAAGTCCAATCAGTATAATCAAACACAGCTGGACTCAAATGAAGGTGTAGAACCATCTCAAGGATGATCAGAAGAAATGGAAAGCACCTGAGTTAAATATATGAGTGTCACAGCAAAGGGTCTGAATACTTAGGACCATGTGATATTTCAGTTTTTCTTTTTTAATAAATCTGCAACAATGTCAACAATTCTGTGTTTTTCTGTCAGTATGGGGTGCTATGTGTACATTCATGAGGAAGAAGAATGAACTTAAATGATTTTAGCAAATGGCTGCAATATAACAAAGAGTGAAAAATTTAAGGGGGTCTGAATACTTTCCGTACCCACTGTATGTCTGATACCAATGCGAATATTTGGTTCCAGAAGGACCTGAGTGAGACATAGGACCATAGCGTGTGATATAGAGTGCCTTGTTCTCCACAAAGCCGCCAACAGGTATTCGGAAGGGAGGGATAGATCTTTGAGAGTTTAAACGGAGTGAGGTACCAGAGGTGTAACGTCTTAAAGTATTGTTCCCAGTGGTTGGTACATTTCGTGGCGGAGTATGTGTAGGAAAATGCTTTCATCCAGGCTGAGTCTGGGAAGGTCATCTGCAATGTACCTTCCCATTTAGCCATTGTGGTGGTCTTATCTGGGGAGTTATGGTGAGAACTCATCCGGTAAAACAGAGTTATGCCTTTACAACTATTGTTGGAAACCTGGAAGAGCTGTTTGATCGCAGTAGGTAGTATCAGATGTGTGGGTAGGGGATGGACGCGGAGGAAAGATCGGATTTGGAGGTAAGTGTGGAAAGTTTTGGGAGGAAGGTCAAATTTTTTAACTAAGTCAGCAAAGGGGACTACCAACTGGTCCCTATAGATGTCATGTAAATAGACATCTGCGCAGGATGAATTCCTAGGCTTCCAGAGCCTGAGGTCCAGGTTGGGGATGAAGTGGGTCAGGAGAGTAATTGGCAGTGAGATCCGGTATCCTTAGTCTCCCGGAGGTGACTGCAGGGGTAGTGGTAACCATTCTTTAAAGGATGCTTGTATAGGTGGAGAAGGATTTGGAGGGGTTTTTGCTCCCAATCTGACAGCTAGTAGGGCGAGTTGTAGGTTTTTGTGGGTGATCATGCTAGCCTCAATCTCCGTCCATATTTTATCCGAAGAAGGTGTCCACTAATGTTTAAGCTGGTCAAGAACACAGGCTTTATAGTAAGATTTAATATCGGGAACTCCCATACCACCCAAGATTCTGTGTCGGGTCATGATACAAAAGGAGCATCTCAAGGGCTTGTGGTTCCCGATGAATTTGGTTTTTGGATCGATGTGAAGAAGTACTGTGGGATGGGGATAATTAGTGTACGGAAGAGGTAGAGTATTTTAGGGAGGATCAGCATCTTAAAGGAAGCTACTCTGCCTGCAGTGGAGAGCTCTTGTGTTATGAGGGTTTTCAGCAAGTGTGGGAGGGAGTCCATTAGGGGTTTAAAATTCCAGGCATATAAGTACGATACCTGGGAGGTAAGTTGCACTCTCAGGTATGGTAGTGAGTGTTTGGTCCATGGAAATGGAAATTGTTTGGACAGAGTCATTGGAAGGGCGGGTGGCAGATATAGTTCAAGAATCTGGGATTTGGTGGCATTGAGTTTATAGTAAGAGACCTCACTAAACTCTTGGAGCAGGGTATACAGTATGTAGCAGCTAGGGATGTGGCAGGTTTAGTCAGGAGAAGGAGAACATCATCCGCAAAAAGGCCAATCTTATGTTATTGATCATTCACGCTTATACCCTGAATGTGGGGATTGGAGCAGACTTTTTGTGATAAGGGTTCCATTAGCAGAGTAAAAATGATGGGCAAAAGGGGACATCCTTGGCGGGTGCCATTCGTGATGTGTATGGGGGTGGACTTAATGCCGGAGTTGAGGACCACAGTGGATGGGTTGGAGTAAAGTGACAGAACTGCAGATTGCAACCAGTCACGTATGCCAAATTTTTTGAGAATCTGTTGGAGATATCCCCAGTGGACCCTGTCAAACGCCTTCTCAACGTCCAAGGAGAGAAGCAGAGAAGGTGTTCGAGAGGGTCCAACTGAGGAGATCAGGTTGAGAAGGCACCTGGTGCCATCAGGAGCTTGGCGGCCTGGTACAAACCCTGCTTTGTCAGGATGCACTAGTAAAGGGAGGACCTGTTGTATTCTGAGGGCTAAAATCTTGGCATACACCTTAACATCCGTATTAAGGAGGTAGATAGGCCTGTAGTTGGCCGGGGATGTGGAATCTTTGCCAGGTTTAGGGATAGTAACAATTACAGCACGTAGCATATCAGGAGGGAATGAAGCAGAGGAGGAGGCGAATGAGAAGACCGACTGCAAGTGGGGAGCTATTTCATTGGCGAAGCATTTGTAGTACTCGTTGGAGAACCCATCCTCTCCAGGGGACTTGTTGTTAAGGAGGGAGGCAATAACATTGCAAATTTCTTGGGCAACGATGGGTTGTGAGATCGACTCGAGATGGTCAGGGGAGAGAGTCGGCAATTTGATGTCAGCTAGAAATTTAAGAATGTGTGCAGCGGTCGGTTGAGTTGTGGACTGATCATTACGAAGATCATACAGCGTCTGATAGTAAGTTGCAAAAGCGTTAGCTATGTCTTTCGGATTGGACAGTATGTCAGACGATGTAGGATGCTTAATTGCTAGTATCCGCTGTTTGATTTGTCTAGCTCTAACTCTCCTGGCCAGCCAAGCGCCTGCTTTATTGTGAAGGCCATAAAAACGTGCCTTCATGTATTTGAGGTGAGTCTCATATTTGTGTAATAACAGAGAGCGAAGGGCTTCTCTATCAGCCATGATTAATCGAGTGAGATCTGGGGACGGGTTAGACTTATTTTGTGTCTCCTTAGAAGCAATGGATGAAAGCAGGTCCTCAATTCGCCTCCTCCTCTGCTTTCTGAGCCTAGAAGCAAGTTTTATAAGGACACCACGCATATAGGCCTTGCAAGCATTCCACAACGTAAACCTGTTGATCTCCTGAGAGTCATTAAATTGAAAAAAGTTGTTGTGTTCTTGCAGAATCAATTGGCGTAAACCTTTGTCTGTCAGTAGAGGGGGAGAGTTACGGAGGGAATCGTCCAGTTCCACCGTTATAGGAGCATGGTCTGACCAAGAGACTACGCCAATCGATGCCGCCAGGGCATTTTGCAAGGTACTTTTAGTGGTTAGAAACATATCTATACGAGAGTACGAAGAATGTTCAGCAGACAGGAAAGTAAAATCATTTTCAGTACCATGTAGGCAACGCCAAACATCATACAATTCATGTTTGAGCAGTGGAGTGTGAGGGTCTCCTAGATTGGGAGGACGAGTCCATAGAGGGGTCCAGAACTAAGATAAAGTCTCCCCCTATGAGGAGGGATCCTTGTAGGGTGTCCATGACCATAGTGAGCAACGGTTTCAGGAACTGTCTTTGGCTTGTATTGGGGGCGTAGAGGTTTACCAGCGTAAACAAGGTATGGTTAAGTTCACATATCAGAATTAGATAGCGCCCAAAAGCTTTAAAGGGATGGAGTCTCTAACAGCAATAAAAATGCCACAAGCCTTTTTTGGGCCATTGGCCATGTAGATATGAGGGAAGTGTGAGAGGTCTAGTTTAGGGCATTTATTAGCAGCAAAGTGTGACTCCTGCACAAAGAGTACATCTGCCTTGAGGGATCTCACTTCTTTTGCTAATGCCGATCTTTTATAGGGGCTATTGAGGCCCTTGGTGTGGGAAGGTGGTATGCAGTAAATGTGAAAACACCTCAGATGATAGCGTCAGGTGCTACTGTAAACAGTACCTGTGGTGAGAAGAGCCTCTGGAAAATGCACAAAGTCAGCTTACAGAGACGATGCAAAGCAGTTTGAAGACACTTGGTCCTGGCAGATAGACGAAAGTGTGGTGTTTTGAATTCCGGAGGGAAGAGAAGCAGGTCAACAAGAGGTCGTGAGGCGATGGAACTTTGAGCTGCAAAGAAAGAAGGGGGGGAACAGACAGACAAACAAGACAGACAAAGAAAAAATAAAAAAAAAGCCTGAAAAATGCAGGCTCAATGGGCGGCCGTAACAAGGGCCGCTGCAGCAGTCGGGGGATAGCACACTGCTCAGTGTTATACTGGGCAGGGCGCTATATGGATAAGAAAATCCACTATGAAAGAGGTGGCATCTAGTCGGGCTGAAAAAAATAAAAATAAATACAAAACCGGAGGCCAGAAGGGATAAGTAGAACAGTGAGAGATTCTTAAACAAGCTCACGACAACCTCAGCATGGGTGCAGAGGTAACGGACCAGAGGCTGTATGGGCTGAGTAGCACAATCAGGACCAGTCGGATTGGGAGCGCTCCATAGAAGGGGAGGTAGACAAGGGATCATAAGGTGGAAGGAGGTGCCATTGTCTGAAGAGCTGGATGCCTTTATCCACATTGTAGATTGGGTGGGTCTTCCCTTTCCAGGTGATAAGGAGCTTCGTGGGGAACCCCCATTTGTAGATCACGTTATGATTGCATAGAATTTTTGTGAGCTGAGTGAGCTTTTTCCTGTTTAAAGCGGTTTGCTGGGAGATGTCATTGTAGAGCGAGATGCCTGTAAATTCGTCGGGAACCACTGGACTTTGCTTGGCTGCTCGCATGACACGTTCCTTAACGTGGTAGTAGTGGATATGTGCCAAAGCATCCCTGGGAGCTGTCTCAGGAAGGAACTTGGGCTTGGGAATCTTGTGTGCTCTATCAATACAGAGTTCTATGTCGCTCAGAGATGGTATCAGAGCTTTCATGAGTCGCTGTAAATAATTAGTGAGGTCAGCCTGCTGTACAGATTCAGGGATACCTCTGAACTGTATGTTATTGCGGCGTGAGCGGTCTTCTAAATCCGCCAATTTGTTCTGCGGGCAGTATACATGTCCGCCATCTTAGCTTCTATGTGCTGTATTTTTGCGTCATGGGTCTGTACTGTGTCATGCAGGGGTGCAAACATGGTAGAGAAGTCAGCATGAAGGGTACTGCTGAGGGAGAGTAGCATATTCTCCATAGTCGACTCCGATATAGCCTGATCAGTGGCTGGAAAAAGCTCCATGGTGAGGGCATTAGAGGGGTTAAGAGGCCCACAGGCCAGATCTGCCATGTGCTGTGTGGAAGGGGGGCCCCTATCATCTTCTCTGCCTGCGCTGCCTGGACTTGGCTGGGCTGCAAGTTCTTGGTGAGGAGGGAGGGGAGCACTCCTCCAGGTCAGCAATGGTTCCCTGGCTGCCTCTGTCGCAGTCTTCTCCTGAATGGTGCAGGTTGCCCTCCGTGCCAAGGCCAGCTCCATTTTGCCTACCTCGGTGCTGTCCGACCGGGAAGAAGTCTGTGAGGCGATGTGGCTGTTTGAGGTCCTTGCGGCATTTGGACATGCTCTTCGCTGGTGCTGGGTGTGAGGCAGAGTAGAATGAAGCCCTACGCAACTGAATCCATAGTCTCTGAGAGCTGGGATGAGCTGAGGCTGTCGGAGCTCTGTGATTACTCCACCACCATCATTGCTGGGCGGACCCTCCCCTCTGCGGGTCGCAATTTAAAGCCTTGGGTCTGTTAATACAGCAGATGCTTGTCTTGTGGTATGAGGGCTTAAAGTGCGTGAGCTAGTATGTCAAATTGCTCAAAGAATGTTCTGTGGTGCCCAGTAAGGGGGGGGGGTTGTCTCAGCACATACAGGGCCCAGAGCAGAATCGGCCCGGATCTGCAGAGTGGCAGCGGAGAGGTCCTTCTGTTCAGGGTGTATGGGGGGTGGAGGGGTAATTGCCAGGAGTGGAGAGTCCCTGGGGGAGCCTGGATGCAACTAGTTAGTATTGCGGCCTATTTAAGATGGCGGCCGGCCGCGGTAGGCCTGGGCTGGAAGCGGTGGTAAGGGGCTTATAGCTCTGTGTCAGCATTAGATTGTTCTCCGGTGTGCTGGAGCTCAGATGTTAAGCGTCCAGCGCGGCTGACTTCCGGTTATACCCCCAGCATACTTGGCTTTAAAGGATAGGAGGGTTTAATTTCACTTTAAGGCTGTCAGCAGATCGGCCTCTAAAAACTCAGCAGTGCCAAGAAGCTCCTAAAATGGAGAACAACTGAGCATGTGCAGAGCAGGGTGAGACAATCTGTTACTGGATTTTACACAGTATAGACACTGATTTAATGTTTTACATAGCTATACCTGCAAAATGGGACAGCCTGGAGTGATCTAGCAGGACTCAATTTTCTGACTTTTACTGCTTCCCGCCAGGCCTATAGACAAATGATGGCTGGGCAGAATTTCTCTCATTCTGGGTGGATGTCATATGACATCCACCCCAGAACATGCCCCACGCGGGCTGCACAGGTCGCATTGCAGTGTGATCTGTCACCTGTTAGGTCCCCGAGACAAAGCCAAGACAGATCAGTGTACTGATCCACTGCTGGTACCATGTAATCATTGTGACCAATCAGAGCAGATCACATGACAATTGTACACAATGAATGGATTCCATTCATGCCATTTATTGTGTACATTTGTGTTGGTCATTGTGTTTGTCACAGTAATCACATGGTACAGACAGGGCCAATCACAGCCTATCTGTATCATGTGATTAGCTGTGGCCAATCACAGCCAATCACAATAGTAAACACTGAATTATTCAATTTCAGTCAGTAAAAATGGTTGCTTATAACAGTAAAATGTACTGTTCACTTTCCCAGAGTAGTAGAGTGTTACTATGGTAACAGTGTATTGCTGTGGTCACAGTATGTAAAAAATCATTAAAAAAATGTAATAAAAATGATTATTTTTTTAATAACAGTTTTCCCTCGTGTACATGGTAGTGACGTATGAGTGGATTGCATTTTACAGTACCGAGATTGTGGTCAGAATTTATGTGGATAAAGTAAATGAAGGAAATGTTGTGCTTGCCACATGGGTTCTTTGGTCACAAAAAATTTGGATCACATTCTTTTTGAGAAGACTATATGACTATATGTTTGGACTATTATTCAGATATTTAGAGTTGAGCGAACACCTGGATGTCTGGGTTCGGTGAGTTTGGCCGAACTTGAAAAAAAAGTCTGGGTTCATGACCCGAACTTAACCCAAACTTTACCCCGATCCAGAACCCTATTGAAGTCAATGGTGACCAGAACTTTTGAGCACTAAAATGGCTCTAAAAAAACATGGAAAGGGCTAGAGAGCTGCATATGGCAGCACAATCTTCTTAAGAGCATGGCAAAATGCTCTGCAAACAAATCTGGATAGGGAAATAACTTAAAATAACATAAAAAAAACAGAAAAATAAAAATGAATCATCTTGATCTAGGAGGACGAGGCCCATATGGAGTAGGAGGTTGAGGTGGCGGTGGATGTGGCGGTGTAGGTGGAAGCGGCGGTGGAGGAGGACGAGGTAGCCAACACTGGTTTTTGTTTTTAATTTTATTACTTTTTAAAAAAGAGTGAGAAAGATCAAAAATACAACAATGGTTGGGTAAGGCTGGTATACATGTCTATTCTGCACAAGGTACGGACAAGTCCTCCTGTGGGATCCATGCCTGGTTCATTTTAATGAACGTGAGCTTGTCCACATTGGCTCTGGACAGGCGACTGCGCTTGTCTATGATAACGCCCCTAGCCCTGCTAAATACACGTTCAGGTAATACACTGGCTGCAGGGCAGGTCAGCACATCCAAGGCGTAAAGGGCAAGCTCAGGCCATGTGCCCAATTTGGAGACCCAGAAGTTGAAGGGGGCAGACCCGTTATTCAGTACGTGTATAGTATGTAAGGAACAGTAAGGAACTGTATATGGTATATGGTATATGGTAAGGAACGATGATGGCGGCGGGGGGGCTTTTTTCCCCCTTCTTGGTTGAGTCTGGCCTTGAAAAAGTTATGTGTCCCTGGTTGTGGGCCGGGCTCTCCCAAAGCTGTCTAAGTTCCGAGGCCTTCTGGTAGGGACGGGCTGCACTGGTCTTCCCAGGGACCGGGATTCTGAAAAGCCTGTGGTGTATGTGCCCCTGGAGTGGCAGTCCAGGGGTGCCATAATTCACAGTGGATGGCAACACTATGAGTATGGCACCAAGGACACTGCACTTCCTACACACAATTTTCACACCTGCCAGGGCCAGGCCTTTTGGTCAGGAGTCAGGACCAGAGGAATTTTTTATTCCTGGCCGAAGGGTCTGCCATAGTATTGCAACGTGGCACTAACCTTGCACTTCTTCTTCACTATCCCTTTCCCCACTTCTATTTGTTGTGTGTCTGTTTTGTGTTTTTTATTGTGGTGGTACACTTTATTTTGTTCAGCGTGATTAGTAGGGTGTAGGTCCTTGGGCCTGTCCCTGAAAGTCTTGGGAGGGGGTGGATATGGCCTTCTGGCTTGGTTTGCCCCTCTCTCATGGGGTCTCTCTTTGGGAGAGCCCTACCTAGTACTTGGGGTGGTCTGTTTCAGCAGACCTCCTAAAGAACGGGGCTGCCTGGTTTCAGCCAGGTTAGTCAGTGTAAGTGCCCCAGGGGATCAGGGTCAGGGACCATGTGTACACCCTGTTCAGTTTTTGTGTTTCACTTTTTTGGTGTGCTCTTTTTTTATGCACCCACCGGGTGATAGTCTGAGTGTGTTCACACACCACGGGCTTAAAAAAAAAAAAAACAGCTGGTGGTCCTGGTTGTTGTGGCGTGCCAACAAAGTTTTTCCACATTTCATACATGCTAACCCTGTCTTCTGAGGTGCTGGCGGTGCCCTGGCTGCGTTGGCGACCTCCTCCTCCTCTGCCTTCACCTTGTGGATTCCAAAGGGTGTATCTCACACGTACAGATACAGCCTAGGCTGCAATTTAATATTTTTTCCCTAAATGGGTGTTTATTGAATAGCAGCATAGAACAACAGTATACAAAGGGTATATCTCACAGTAACATATGCAGACTAGGCCGCAATTTATTTTCCCCTAAATGGGTTTTTATTGAAAAGCGGAAATGAACAACAGTATCCAACAGGTGTATCTCACAGTAAAATATGCAGACTAGGCCACAATTTTTTTCCCTTAAATGGGTGTTTATTGAATAGCAGAATAGCATAACAGTATCCAAAGGGTGTATCTCACAGTAACGTATGAATGAGAAAAATTATTTTTTCCCTTTAATTGGTGATTTATGAAGAGCAAATTAGAACAGCAGTGTCTAAACACTGTATGTCACAGTAAAATATTATAAAAAAGGATTTTTTTTTAAAAAAAACAGATTAAGCAGACACATATGCACAGAGCTTGCATTACATGGCTGCTACATGCCGCATGCCTAACAGGTTGGATACTACTGTTGTTCTATTCCGCTATTGAATAAAAAAAAAACATTTGAATGAAAACCTGAAAAATATTTTTTTCCCCTTAAATTGTTGATTTTTGAATAGCAGATTAGAACAGCAGTGTTTAAACACTGTATGTCACAGTAAAATATTATAAAAAAGGATTTTTTTTTTTAAAAAACAGATTAAGCAGACACATATGCACTGAGCTTGCATTACATGACTGCTACACGCCACACGCCTAACAGGTTGGATACTGTTGTTGCTCTATTCCGCTATTGAATAAAAAAAAAACATTTGAATGAAAACCTGAAAAAGAATTATTTTCCCCTTAAATTGTTGATTTTTGAATAACAGATTAGAACAGCAGTGTCTAAACACTGTATGTCACAGTAATGGTGGCTACACGCCGCACGCCACCCACCAAACAAAGTTTTTTTTTCTCCCTCCTCCTCACTGGGCTCAGGTCAGGGCAAAAAGATGGTGCACTGCACCCCCACACAATAAAATTGATGTAGATCGCTGTCTGATTAAAGAAGATTCTCCTATTCTGTCCCTGAAAGCAATCTCCAGCCTGCCCCTACAATAATCTCCTATCTCTCCCTCATATCAGCAGCAGCAGGAACCTGACCCTACAGTAGTTAGAGCGACGTGTGGCGCTACGTGACTCCAGCTTATATAGAGGCCTGGGTCACATGCTGCACTGGCCAATCACAGCCATGCCATTAGTAGGCATGGCTGTGATGGCTTCTAAGGGCACACTAGTTAAATGCTTGTTGATTGGCTGCCCTGCAGCTGTTGAAACTGCGCCAAAACATTAAAACCGCGCCAAAACATAAAATAAAATTACCGAACAATGGACTGTATCCCGAATATACATTAAAATGTTCGGGTGCGTGTCCGGGTACCGAACACCCAAAAGTCCGGTACAATCCCCAACAATACAGTCCGTGTTCACTCAACCCTAATCAATCCCTCACCTCTCCTACATGGGAGTTAAATTTCTGTCTCTGAATATACACGGACTTAATCACCTTGAAAAACGATCGTCCATGTGGAAGGAAGCCCAACAACATAAAGTGGACATTCTTGCAATACAACAAACTCATTTCCAAGCCAATTCGGTTCCCTACTGCAAACAGCAACTTTCTACATATTTTCCTAGCCAACGCACCAGTCAAGAAGAGGGGACTATTGATAGCAATCAGAGACTCTGTGTCTTTTACTCTCCATGACTTGGTAATAGACCTTGAAGGTAGATATATTATCTTAATTTGCACGATTAACACAAAACTATTCACGTTGATCAATGTGTATGCCCCTAAATCACACCAGATGAGATTCCTCCGGAAACTTTTCGGACGCATCTCTAAGGTGCGATAGGGAAATGTTTTGATGCGTGGTGATTTTTTTTTTTTTTTTTAGAAAAATGTTATTGATTTTCAAATAAACATTTCAAAGAAACAACAACAGGGAATGGTTTTAACATAGCACTAATAAGAAAAGATGCCATAAGCAATGTGCTGAGAAGGGGTGAGGGGGTAGGACAGAGGAGAGGAAGGGTAGGGGAAAGGGGGAGGGGAGAGGAAGGGGGAGGGGTGGAAAGGTCCCTAGAGACTCAATACAATGTGAACAGCCATAAAAGTAGCTGTGAAGTCTTCCCCGAAGAGAACCAAACCAGGCAAAGGCCCTTTATATGAGTGCAGAGTGAAGAGAAGGAGGTGCCTACATATACTGAATACCAGTCCAGTAGCATGATACATCAGGTCGACCATCGATAAGGTATGTCCAGCATGGGCCGCATCCAGGGTTATAGCCTGATATTGCTAAACAGTGTGTGTCCTGACGGATAACTGGTCTTAAGTTGAGGTATTGGTAGAAGGGGATACATGGCCATTTTGACCATGTAGGTATTGGAGCGGATGAGATATTGAGTGTTTGAGCTGCCAATCATCTAGCCATCAGGGGTTGCAAGTGAAGGGTCCAAGTATCGAAAGTCACAAAAGTATCTTACTCACCGGGGGTGGCAAAGTGGCTGTTCTAAATTTGAGTAGTTTGGAGGTGCAACAGAACTTCAAGCTAAGGGTCCCATGGTGTGGGGTGTATCTGTAGAAAAGAGGACCATTTACGGTGGAATCTGGAAACACTTTGTTGAGTACAGAATATTAGATCCAGTTTTTCTTTTTCGCATAGAGTAGTCAGCCCCACCTTCAAGTCTGTAACCGTGGGTGGAGAGGGTAAAATCCATTTGGCTAATAGTTCTTCTAGCTATCATATAGCATGTAGACAGACAGGCTTTGTTCCAGGACAGGATCCTGGACTGTGGTTTGGAAAGGTTTGAAGTCACCACATCAAAGGAACCAAATAGCAAGAGATGTGGGTCCTTGTGAGGAGTAAGACCGGTTATTGAGGCAAAAAATATTTCCACTTGAGACCAAAAGGACTGAATAGATGGGCAGCTCCACAGTCTATGCAGTAATGATGATTTGGAGGTGGCACACAGTTGGCATTGTGCAGGGGTTGGGTGATTTCTATTCTGAAGGTACTGGATATAACTACGGTGAAGGATCTTAAACTGTTAGTTCTCTCCAGAATTCATTAGTGACATGTGCACAAGTGGTATTGTATCCTGATACTATGATTTTGTGGATATCTGGGGTGGGAAAGTCTTTGTTCCATGGAGTCAATAGAAAAGCCAATTTAGAGAGTGAAGGAGATAGAAGTTTGTAGAGATCAGATATTTTGTGTAATTAGTTATCCAGGAAGGTGTCTATCGTTGACCTTTTAAAAACATAGGCTTCTCGATGGACAAAGTTTAGCCACAAAGCTTGTGGCTTGCAGTATACATAGCAGGTAGCCTTTAGGTAGATTAAAATTGTCAAGGATTTGGGATGAGCTGAGGGGTCTTCCTGAGTCCGCATCAAACAGCTGTATAAAGTTACAAAGGCCTTTGGTAAAAGGGGGTCCAGGAGGTAAAAGACCAGGAGGTAAAAAGGGGGTGTTACTGGGCCTTTGGGAACAGAGGATGTCCTTTAATGGGTAAGTATTGTGACAATGACGAGGATGATCCCAACTTTTTAACAATCTCTCTCCACGACACAACTGTGTCACGGATCAGGATGTTGTGCCTCAGGGAGACTGGGATATCTCTGTGCCCACAGTGCAGCAAAGCTGACAAATCATAAGGGGTAACCATTTTAGATTCTAAGTCATAATTAGAGTACCTAGACATTTTGCTAATCCAATCCAGCCCCACTCTTAACAAGCATGAAAGGTTATAGAGTCTGACATTGGGCAGTGACATCCCTCCATCCCGTTTAGGCAAGAACAATTTTGCAACTCAATTTGGGGTTTCCGGCCCTTCTATATAAAGGAGGTGATTGCTTTATGCAGTTTTTGAATATCTTTGTGTTTCACCAAGACAGGGATAGTTTGGAGTGGGTAGAGTAGCTTCAGGAAGCTGACAACCTTGAAAAGATGGCACCTGCCGAATAGGGAGAGTGGAAAGCCAGCCCAGGTTTCCAATTTGGAAGCAATTTTATGGATGATGGGAGGTATATTGAGGTGGTATAGAGAGCACGACCTTCTACTAATCTTGATGCCCAGGTAGGTGATATGATCTCTGGCGATTGGGAATAATGAAGTTGTGGACCACTGAGGGCGCTGTGAGCAGCACAGGGGGAGTATTTTGCTTTTGGCAAAATCTATCTTGAGGCCCGAGCAGGTATGGAATGACTCAAATATTCTGTGTATATGTGTAGTGTCTTCAGAGGGCTTGGAGGTGAATATAAGGATGTCATCCACAAAGAGCGCAATACAAAGGGGTTAGAGTGCAAGATTAAACAAAAGGGGTGATAGCAGGCTCCCTTGTCGAGTACCTCTACCATGTGTGATGGATTCAGAGATGAGGCCATTGGATATCATGTTTGCTGAGGGTTTGGAGTACATTGCGCAGATAAGATGGAGGATAAGATGGAGGTTAAGGGCCCAAAACAGGCCAAAACTAGATGCAGTCCTATCCACCCTATTAAACGCTTTCTCCACGTCAAGCGTGAGGATAGCCATGTCAGAATCCTGGTCTCGTTGGGCCATTTCCATGGCGGTTAGAACTTTTCTGATGTTAGAAGTAGCTAACCTACCCTTGGTGAAACCTGCTTGTGCAGGGTGTATCAGTGTCGGCATAATGGGTGCCAGTCTATTGGCTATTATTTTGGAGAGGATTTTGCCATCAATATTTAACATGGACATGGGGGGGGGGTATGACCCGGGGTCAGTGGGGTCTTTCCCCTTCTTGGGAATGAGTTTGATGTAAGCCTGAAGTCCAGTGGGAAGGTATTGGTGGCCATCAAATATATGCTGGTATACCGATAGGAGGGTGGGAGCTAATGTGTCTATTGAGAGTTTGTAGAAATCTGAGGTGAACCCATCTGGTCCCGGGGCTTTGCCCATGGGTAATTGTCAGATTGTCTGTGTGATCTCATCCAGGGAGATGGGGGTGTTAAGGGAAGACAGAAGAGAATCATTTATGGTAGGAAGGCAGACCTTATCTACCCAGGAAGTTGCAGCCGCTATACAGTGAAGCATAGAAATTAGCCAGGATGTTATTAATATCCACCTGGGAAGTCGTTAATATGCCTCTCTGATCTTTTTAGGGCCATAATATGGGTAGAGGCAAAGGACCCCTTGCATAGAAGAAGCCAAGAGTTTGCCTGGTTTATTCCCGTACTTGTGATATTTAAGATCTTGAAAGGAAGAAAGGAGTCAAAGATAGCCTTGGCTTCACGCCAGGCCACTCTATTAGAGTGTGAGTTGGTATGGACCAGATTCAACTGAGCGGTGCTTAGGGCCGAACTGGGTTCAGTAAAGGCTTTGTGAATCGCTCTTTTGTGCCCAGCAGCATAGGAGAGGATCTATCCCCTCAAGACAGCCTTGCCTGCTTCCCAGAAAAGGTTAGGGTCCCCAATGTGAGCTGGGTTTGTAACGGAATAGTCTTCCCAGGTTTCCCTAATGTCATGGGGTAACGTGGCAGAGCCTGACGTAAGAGGAGTGGCTTACCGGGTAACTGGCGTGGCACAGGTTCACCAGAGGCGCGGAGTCTAAGTGTTAGCCGGTTTTCACCAGGGCCCCAGATGGTGGGGATGGACTTGGCTGCTTGCTAACACCAGGTCGCGGCCCCCCAGATTCCCTGGGAGAGCCAGGAACAGGTCCAGGACCAATAGCTGGTAGCAGGTAAACAGGTCAGGACGATAGTCAGGACAAGCCAAGGTCAGGGCGGGCAGCAGGTAATCAGAATCCAAAGACAAGCCGGGTGTGGGGTAAACAGGAACAGCAGGTATAACAGGCACAGGATACAGGAGAGCTGAAGACAACACAGCAATCACCTAGAGTGACAGCTGTGTTTAAATAGGCCGTTTTGGCGCCAATTTGGTAGCCTCGAACTACACTGAGGTAGCCTTGAACTCTATCGAGGTAACCTCAAACTCTACCGAGGTAGCCTCAAACTTCTACCAAGGTAGCCTCGAACTCCACCAAGGTAGCCTCGAACTCCACCAAGGTAGCCTTGAACTCTACCAAGGTAGCCTCGAACTCTACCAAGGTAGCCTCAGTGCATGCGCATAGGCGTTCGCCGGTTAGCGACGCCAGTGCGCCTGTGCAGGGTATTGAGTCCCTGACACCTAATGACACGTGCTAGGTTCTCGTCGCAGGCCAGAAAGGAAGGGAATCTCCAACCATTCTGAGATGGTTGAGGTTAAAGGCCACAAAGGAAGGAAGGGAGCCAGGCTGGTGGACAGTGTTTGGAAATATTATTTAGTGGGGGAATTGGGGGAATAGACTGTAGAAATTACCCAGTCATGATTACCAAGTTTGAGACGGACTGCAAGACAACGGCCCTCACTATCTGTATGTGTGGAAATGATCGTACACCAGAGATTTTTATGCAGCAAGACAAGGACTCCAGCCTTGCCTTTGAGCACTGAAGATCAAACTATTTGCCCAACCCACATTTTGTGCATCCGGGCAAAATCTGGTTCGGAGAGATGAGTCTCCTGCAGCAACGTTATATCTACCTTCAGACATTTTAGATGACGAAGGACAGCCATCCGCTTGTTCGGGGATTGCAGACCCTTCACATTCCACTAAATTATGTTCATGAATTGGGGGCAGTAAGTGTGGGATTACATACGTGATAGGAGAACAAAGAGGCGACAGAGGAGGCAGCGATGATGGTATGATGTAGAAAGGCCTCCCGGGGAAATTACATGGCCTGGGTGGGGATCAAGAGAATAAGAGAAGAGGTGTGGTGGTGAACTGGCAAAACCAAACATAACCATTTAAAAACATAAAGAAGGTAATAACATACTCATTGAAGTCTGCACTTGACTTTTTTCCACATGTGTTAACACCTATCAGAACGGCGTTGCCGGGAGATGCGGTGGACTGCGCCCGCGGAGCAAGTCTGCACCCCCACACGAAGATAGGGCAGGTTGGATAACAGTGCCTGGTACATGAGAGGTGGATACAGCAGGTGTGTAATGATCCTTAACTGATGGCAGACCAGGGCATCTCACGGCATCACCGTAGCTGAGGGTAGGAGGGTGCTATAGAAAACAGAACAAACATCAGGAGCATCAAGAGCAGTATATATCAAGACCAACAAACAAGGCCTAACAAATCTACCCAGTATACGCATAAGCAGAGAGCATTGTAAGTGAGTATAGAGCTGATACAAAGTACACAATAGGAAAGGGGGATGTAACACCCCTTGGGAATGAGAGTGGGGAAATTTCACCTAAGGCATTTTGTTCCTTCCCGAGAGGTCAGATAAACAAAGTTTCTTAGCTGGATCCTTTCTGGGGCTTCTTTGCTCCCTGGGGCCACTTACTTGGTGAGGATGTGGAAGAGGGGAGCCAGAGGTATCCATAGGTAATCGGAGGGTGGATTGTAAGTAATTCCAGGCGTCATCAAGGTGCGTAAAGGATTTAGATTCTCCAGAGGCATCGGAGAACCGAAGCGTGGCAGGATAAGCTAGAGTAAATTTTATGCCCTATTGGTACAATACATTGCAAACAGGCTGTAATGTTTTGTGGCTTTTGGATATAATCCGCAAATAGAAGAAGTTTGTGGCCATCTAATTGTAGTGATTTGGAATTCCGGAAGGATTTCAGAATATTAACTCTGTCCATGTAGTTTAGATAGCGTACAATAACCGGTCTGGGAGTGCGTCTCTCATTGGAAGGTGGTCCGAGGCGTTGAGCCCTCTCCGCCACACAGGGTGTGGGAATGCCCAGGGCCTGTGGAATACATGAAGAACATATGTCCATCAGGGAGTCAGCATTAAAGGACTCAGAAAGGCCAATAATCCGCAGATTATTCCTTCTGGATCTGTTTTCCAAGTCATCAAGCTTTTCCAAAATATATTTCTGAGTATGTCTAAGTTATTGGTCTGAGGTAAAAGATGCCTGAGCTTCCTCTTCTATCTCAGCCACCCTGCTTTCCAACTCGGTCAGCCTAATGATGTGCTCTCCCAGGTCTTTCCTGATCTGCTCTATACCTGCAGCCATGGCCCTGTCCACTTCTGCTGTTATGGTGGCTGATAGCAGGGCAGTCACTGCCTGCGCTATCCCTGCATATTGCTCTGATGATGCCTGTTGGTGCCAACACGCCGATGAATAGGATTTTACTTTCTATTTATGCAGACATAATTCTTATTCACAAAACAATCTTTTTATTGTTGACAAATGGTTGTTACAGCTTACTACTTCCACTGACATTCACAACATAACTTGGTCAGACCACGCAGTGATTACTCTTACCTTATGGGAGGAGGGCATACATTCACCAAATCTAAACTGCACAACCCAGAAGAAATTGCAGATGCTTTTGTGGACTATTACAACTCCCTCTATAACTCCACTCCCCAACCATCAGCAGATAACATTCACCCCTTTTAACCAGTATACGCCTTCTGACCCTTTCTAAATCCCAACTTGACCTCCTCAACTCCCCATTCAACGCGGCAGAAATAACATCAACGATCAGCACCCTCCAACTAGGAAAATCCCTGGGCCAAGACGACTTCACTAATGAACATTTTAAGTGTTTCCACAAATAACTCACACCATACCTACTATGTCTGTTTGTAGAAGCAACAACATCCACATCCTTTCCAAGTGAAATGCTTAAATCCCACATAGTGATTCTCCCCAAACCTGGTAAAGACCCAGATACCCCAGCCAACTTTCACCCCATTTCTCTTTCCTAATTCTATAAGGGGGGAAGGGGAATATGAAGGATAAAATGGGGGATAAAAAGGGGATATTGCAGGGGATCGGCATGTTGGTAGAATATATATAATGTGGTATGAATTATATATAAAATAAAAGTACATGACATAGCATCAATGTAAAATAGTTTATAGAAAAGCCGATGCCCTATATAGGTATTAATGAGGTAAAACGGGAAAGGGGGGGACCAAAGCGGGACTTTAAATGAGGGGTGCGGAGTCGGTGGTCACAATAAAGAATGCAATTTTATAAAGATAAAGGTTTTAATGTATGTCATGAGGAAATAGCATATATGGCATAAATACATTGATACAGGTGACATCAACAATACATGTGTGAAATGGCACAATCCCAATGTAATAAAAGGCATCGTAAATGCCAAATCATAACTCAAGAAATACACAATGAGAAAAATAGATCATTGATAAAAACATTAAAACAGGTAACATGTTAATATTGGTAAGGAGTGCATCCATGTTAGACTCGACGCGTTTCGTGGATACATTCCACTCGTCAGGAGCCAAGTGCACCCCAAATCATAATTTCAAGGGAAGGTCATTTCATACAAGATGTTGTAGATGGGTGCTCCCAAGGGGTCAGAGAAGTCTGTTCCGGGAGCTGTAGGAGCCCAGACTGGGGACAAAGGCACAGCACACAGGCATTCTACGATGTCATGAAGGTGACAAAAGTGTTTGGGAGATGATATCAAGATGTTGATCTCCAAGGATATCTATGGGTAAGGATGTTCGATTAATATAAAGAAAATTTTTCACTGTGACTACAGTGACAGGTAGGGAGTAATAAAGTTGATATAAAGGGTAAATCTAGAGGTAAGTATAATTACCTAGATTATTTAAATTCAATTAATCGAGGGAGATAAGCTGGATCATCTGAGAAAATTCAGGAATGCTGAAAAAGGAGAAAACTAATTGGTAAAAATATATAAAAATATGAGAGAGTGTATATATGTATTATAGAGGGGGATTAACCGCGCTTAAAGAAAATAATATTGAACAGCAGCAACTTCAAGTGTGACCACACCCTGTAGAATATTTGTAATTTAAGTTGCGCTAAGTGTGATAAATGGAGATGTAAAGTCCATAAAGTCCCAATAGTAAATGATGATGACAAAATCCTAGATGTAATCCTGGACCAGACTCCCTTAAGGGTATAGGCTTACCAGATTCAGGTAAGAGAAAAGCAGATGCTCAATGAATCTTGTCACCTTGATAGAAGATCCAGGCCCACGTGAGCGGTAGACTCAATGGTCATTGGATCATGAAAAAAATGTAAAATACGCAATAGCGTAAAACCCAACAAACTAGGTAAATATCACCAATGTGACTTGAGAATAACGTGTGTAAAAATTAGACCACCACCAAAGATCTCTATTATCAGTGGACAAGTGTATATTAAAGAAATTGGTGTGTGTTAAATACCCCTTACCAAATATAAATAAGGGTAGGTGTATATAAACCAATTAATAATTCCAGCTGAAGTTGCCTCTTACCAGACGACAATAATGGATGTGCCAAAGTGAAAAAAACAATGATGAAAGATAGGTGTAGAACCATCACCAGCTAGATGAGCCTCTTACCATGTGAACGAAATCAAAAATGTGTAAAATCAGATTCCAATAAGACACCAAGATTCAGTACCGAAAAGGAACCAGTAGGGGTCACCTCTTACCAGATCTTTAGATCAACCACGCTTGTATGATATTAATTGGTTGGGGGTCCGACAACAGACTCGAGCAACTGATCCTCAGATGTTCCCAATGTTCACCAATCAAAAAGAGAGAGAGAGGCTCCCATAGCGTAAAACAGTAAAAATTTATTCCAAAAATAAAAGCAAGAACACTCACAGAAACCAGGATGGAATGAGCAATTGTATACAGCCGCCGGCCGAACGGCTTCGCTCGCCCGCACTCTCTGGTCGCGATCGGATGACGTCAGTACGCCGTGCCCTGATGACGTTTCGTCACAGATGACGTTTTCAAAGGTGCGGACGGCGTACTGACGCCATCTATTTATGCGGGGAGGTAAGCAGAGACCGGAAGCGAACGAGCACCGCTCCGCCATCTTGGATGGGGGAAACCAAGAACGGGACGGAAACTCATTCGATATCCAGAGATTGATACCTAAAAAACTATGTATGAAAACAGCATTGAAAGTTTCACATAGCCCGCAAATTAATTATACTGAACACATGCTAGTTAACATAATCAAATGTCGAATGGTATACATAAATAACCACATAAATGGATCGAGTATGCCGCCATCTAGAGGTTATGAATAAGTATTGCCAAGTTAAACATCATAGTCACAATATAGCCACAATATCACAATATAGTCACAATAGGACAGGCACTCTTTTTAACCCTCACAATATTATAAAATTATGGAGGGAATAATTATTGACATTGGTGAGATTTCATCTTATGTCCATTTTTAAGTACAGTAAACTCAAACATCTGTTGGTTGAAAAACTTAATCTATATGACTATCAATTGGATAAACCAGAACTGTGTAGGGCAATTAAGATACCTCAGATATTAACACTTACATGCTAATTACATAAATTTGATACTGTTCTCTGACTGTAACAATAAAAAATATATATTAAAAATAAGAAGGGGAAAACTGATTAGTTAAAGAAAAGAAAAAAGAGAACCCTAATGGAATTGGATTGACTAAGCATTATTTATAAACGCGTTTACCTCAATATCGACATTGAGTCCAAACGGTACATAAGTTTTGACCCGGTGAATCCAGGTCATCTCTAGCTTTGAGATTCCTCTAACTAGAGGTTCACCTCTCCAATGGGGTACAAATTTATCTATCCCAAGAAATAAGGTGTTTCTGGGATTTTTATTGTGGACAAGGGCATAATGTTTGGACACTGAATGCTTAGGAAAACCTTTGAGTATATTTGATATATGTTCATTCAGTCTTACTTGTAGCGGTCTTTTGGTACGTTCTATGTATTGAAGCCCGCATGGGCACTGGAGTAGGTAAACAATGCCAGTGCTCATGCAGGAGATAAATGGCTTAATGGCATGAACTCTGCCTGTACTGGTAGATTTGAATTCTTTAACTGTTCTACATTTGTTGGAACTGAAAGAACAGACTCGGCATCTGTTGCATTTGTAGAATCCAGTTAGCTGACTTAAAAAGGTGGGTTTGGGAGCAGGTGGTTCTAAAATATTAGGTGCCACTTTGTCCCTCAAAGTGGGAGCCCCTTTGAATACCACACGTGGTTTGTCAGGCAGGGTACTGCCCAAAATTGGGTCATTGCCAAGAATATGCCAATGACGACCAACTATATTTTTAACACTCATATGTTGGGTTGAGAAAGGGGTAACAAAAGGTAAATCAAATGAGGGGTCTTTGTTATCTACTCTGGACACATTGTTCAATAGTTGCGTTCTATTCAATCTGCTAACCTCCAAAAGGGTTGCATCAAGAAACGTTTTACTATATCCCTTGTCCAGGAACCTTTTAGTGAGAACAAGAGCCTGAGATTGAAACTCTTGAAATTCACTACAATTACGCCTAATACGTAGGTATTGGCCTTTGGGTATAGCCCTCAGCCATGGTGCGTAATGACAACTATCGACAGGAATATATGAATTCCTGTCGGTTGTTTTAAAATATGTACATGTCGAGAATTGACCATCCTTGATGTTGATGGTGAGGTCAAGGAAATTGACAGAAGACTGGCTACATTCATAATTTAACTGAATACCCCGATCATTAGAGTTTAAGTGTTCCGAAAAAGATATTAAGTCACTGTGGTGGCCATCCCAGAGGAGGAGCACATCATCTATATACCTAGCCCAAAGCAGTATCTGCGGCCTGCGATGGGAATAGATGACGTGCTCCTCCCACTGGGCCATAAATAAGTTGGCAAGTGACGGGGCATATTATCAAGATCTCTTAGTACAACATCCCTAAAAACTTTTAATGCTGGAGCTAGGGATCCCGGAGGATTAAATAGTGAAGCATTTGAGAGCCCGGAGTGTTGAATTTCTGAGCTAGTCAAACGATTCTCTTTAATAGGGTTGCTTAATATATAGCTTTAACCACACCTTCATATATTAAAGATACGAGACACGTCATTAGCCTCCTAATGGGTTTGATTCCCAGTGACCACCTTTGGATGGTCACTGCCGATGTCTCCTCTCTTTATACAATTATTCCACATAATGTAGGGTTAAATGCAGTTAACATGTACCTTAATAGGGATTCTGACTTACCAACAATTCAGATATCCTTTATTATGGAGCTACTGGAGTTCGCCACTCACCATAATTACTTTTGGTACAATGGGCAATTTTACCAACAGGTCACTGGGGTGGCCATGGGCGCTAAATATGCCCCGTCACTTGCCAACTTATTTATGGCCCAGTGGGAGGAGCACGTCATCTATTCCCATCGCAGGCCGCAGATACTGCTTTGGGCTAGGTATATAGATGATGTGCTCCTCCTCTGGGATGGCCACCACAGTGACTTAATATCTTTTTTGGAACACTTAAACTCTAATGATCGGGGTATTCAGTTAAATTATGAATGTAGCCAGTCTTCTGTCAATTTCCTTGACCTCACCATCAACATCAAGGATGGTCAATTCTCGACATGTACATATTTTAAAACAACCGACAGGAATTCATATATTCCTGTCGATAGTTGTCATTACGCACCATGGCTGAGGGCTATACCCAAAGGCCAATACCTACGTATTAGGCGTAATTGTAGTGAATTTCAAGAGTTTCAATCTCAGGCTCTTGTTCTCACTAAAAGGTTCCTGGACAAGGGATATAGTAAAACGTTTCTTGATGCAACCCTTTTGGAGGTTAGCAGATTGAATAGAACGCAACTATTGAACAATGTGTCCAGAGTAGATAACAAAGACCCCTCATTTGATTTACCTTTTGTTACCCCTTTCTCAACCCAACATATGAGTGTTAAAAATATAGTTGGTCGTCATTGGCATATTCTTGGCAATGACCCAATTTTGGGCAGTACCCTGCCTGACAAACCACGTGTGGTATTCAAAGGGGCTCCCACTTTGAGGGACAAAGTGGCACCTAATATTTTAGAACCACCTGCTCCCAAACCCACCTTTTTAAGTCAGCTAACTGGATTCTACAAATGCAACAGATGCCGAGTCTGTTCTTTCAGTTCCAACAAATGTAGAACAGTTAAAGAATTCAAATCTACCAGTACAGGCAGAGTTCATGCCATTAAGCCATTTATCTCCTGCATGAGCACTGGCATTGTTTACCTACTCCAGTGCCCATGCGGGCTTCAATACATAGGACGTACCAAAAGACCGCTACAAGTAAGACTGAATGAACATATATCAAATATACTCAAAGGTTTTCCTAAGCATTCAGTGTCCAAACATTATGCCCTTGTCCACAATAAAAATCCCAGAAACACCTTATTTCTTGGGATAGATAAATTTGTACCCCACTGGAGAGGTGAACCTCTAGTTAGAGGAATCTCAAAGCTAGAGATGACCTGGATTCACCGGGTCAAAACTTATGTACCGTTTGGACTCAATGTCGATATTGAGGTAAACGCGTTTATAAATAATGCTTAGTCAATCCAATTCCATTAGGGTTCTCTTTTTTCTTTTCTTTAACTAATCAGTTTTCCCCTTCTTATTTTTAATATATATTTTTTATTGTTACAGTCAGAGAACAGTATCAAATTTATGTAATTAGCATGTAAGTGTTAATATCTGAGGTATCTTAATTGCCCTACACAGTTCTGGTTTATCCAATTGATAGTCATATAGATTAAGTTTTTCAACCAACAGATGTTTGAGTTTACTGTACTTAAAAATGGACATAAGATGAAATCTCACCAATGTCAATAATTATTCCCTCCATAATTTTATAATATTGTGAGGGTTAAAAAGAGTGCCTGTCCTATTGTGACTATATTGTGATATTGTGGCTATATTGTGACTATGATGTTTAACTTGGCAATACTTATTCATAACCTCTAGATGGCGGCATACTCGATCCATTTATGTGGTTATTTATGTATACCATTCGACATTTGATTATGTTAACTAGCATGTGTTCAGTATAATTAATTTGCGGGCTATGTGAAACTTTCAATGCTGTTTTCATACATAGTTTTTTAGGTATCAATCTCTGGATATCGAATGAGTTTCCGTCCCGTTCTTGGTTTCCCCCATCCAAGATGGCGGAGCGGTGCTCGTTCGCTTCCGGTCTCTGCTTACCTCCCCGCATAAATAGATGGCGTCAGTACGCCGTCCGCACCTTTGAAAACGTCATCTGTGACGAAACGTCGTCAGGGCACGGCGTACTGACGTCATCCGATCGCGACCAGAGAGTGCGGGCGAGCGAAGCCGTTCGGCCGGCGGCTGTATACAATTGCTCATTCCATCCTGGTTTCTGTGAGTGTTCTTGCTTTTATTTTTGGAATAAATTTTTACTGTTTTACGCTATGGGAGCCTCTCTCTCTCTTTTTGGTTGGTGAACATTGGGAACATCTGAGGATCAGTTGCTCGAGTCTGTTGTCGGACCCCCAACCAATTAATATCATACAAGCGTGGTTGATCTAAAGATCTGGTAAGAGGTGACCCCTACTGGTTCCTTTTCGGTACTGAATCTTGGTGTCTTATTGGAATCTGATTTTACACATTTTTGATTTCGTTCACATGGTAAGAGGCTCATCTAGCTGGTGATGGTTCTACACCTATCTTTCATCATTGTTTTTTTCACTTTGGCACATCCATTATTGTCGTCTGGTAAGAGGCAACTTCAGCTGGAATTATTAATTGGTTTATATACACCTACCCTTATTTATATTTGGTAAGGGGTATTTAACACACACCAATTTCTTTAATATACACTTGTCCACTGATAATAGAGATCTTTGGTGGTGGTCTAATTTTTACACACGTTATTCTCAAGTCACATTGGTGATATTTACCTAGTTTGTTGGGTTTTACGCTATTGCGTATTTTACATTTTTTTCATGATCCAATGACCATTGAGTCTACCGCTCACGTGGGCCTGGATCTTCTATCAAGGTGACAAGATTCCTTGAGCATCTGCTTTTCTCTTACCTGAATCTGGTAAGCCTATACCCTTAAGGGAGTCTGGTCCAGGATTACATCTAGGATTTTGTCATCATCATTTACTATTGGGACTTTATGGACTTTACATCTCCATTTATCACACTTAGTGCAACTTAAATTACAAATGTATATATGTATGTTGGAGAATATACGTAAAAGGCCACACCCAGCAATGATATTGAGTGAATAATGGTGACTGAAGAAAGTGAGGTGCGAATTGTGAAAGCAAAAGTGAAAGGGTGAATAAAGGTGAAAAATGAGGGGCGGAAAAAAGGGGGGGGGAGGTGCCTCAGTGCTAGGTAACAATCAAAAGAAATAGGAAAGCCATGGGAGTGGAAATTAAGGAATAGGGTGCAAAAGTGTCCAAACCACCAAGGGCAGTGATAGAGAATGTGAAAGGGTAAAGGTGCTCAGAGCAGCATCAGGGGGCAAATGAGGTGACAACAGGGAATGCCAGGAGGAATACCTAACGTCCGCAGCGATGGGGCTCCTAGCGTCACGTCCGCGCTCAAAAGTGGAGGAGGCGCTGTCATGTCCAGGATCAAAGCGCCGTCCCGGATCCAGACAAACGCCACCTCCCTATGTATGAGCGTGAGAGTGGGATCACATGGCGGCGCGAGGACGCTATCAATAGACGTCACACGCACAGCATGGATGACGTGGCGCCGAGGCGCAACGGAGAGCCACCCATACCCCCGCGCCCAATCAAAGGATGGGTGGAAGGGGGGAGAAGGGAGGCCGCAGAAGCGCCTCGCAGCTCCCGGAAGTAAACGATAGACCATGGGATATATACAACCTAGTGATAGCAATCTATAGAATACGAATAAGTTACTACCCATGACAAAAGGGACATACTCGAAATAAATATGTATAAATAGATATTGCCAAGATAGTAGCAAGCCCAAAACAAAGGGGGGAAGGGGGCCTGCATATGGACCAACCGTTCTTTCCTAATTCTGATATTAAATTATATGCCAAAGTATTAGCCAGGTGACTTTTCGATATCCTTCCAACGTTAGTCAAACAGGACCAGATGTGTATCATGAAAGGCCGACAGGCATCGGATGCAACAAGATGTATATTAAATATAATTCACCAACCGGAACAGACAAAAAGCCTTTTCTGCTCTTATCTATAGATGCAGAGAAGGCGTTTGATAGAGTTCACTGGCATTATATGACTATGGTGCTGGAGAAGTATGGCTTCCAGGGACCCATTTTATCAGAGATTCTCTCACTATATCCTAAACCATCAGCCCAAGTTTACACCTCCGGCCTCCTTTCTTAACCTTTCTGCATTTCAAATGGTACTCACCAAGCTTGCTCCCTCTCCCCTACTATATTTAACTTGACAATAGAACCCCTAGCAGAAGCTATTCGCTCTCACCCCCACATATCTGGCTTAACATTTCTCAACCGCCCACATGTTATCAGCCTCTTTGCAGACAATGTGATTCTATCTCTGACCAATCCAATGATATCACTTCCCTTTGTACAACAAGTATTATCTTCGTTCAGCTCCATATCCTGTTATAAAGTAAACTTCTGATTCTAGACTTTGGAGTAAAGACCCACACCAAGACCCATCTTTCTCAATCATTACCTTATACATGGGTATCCGAAAATATTCCCTATCTTGGGGTCACACTGACCCCGTCTACCTTATCTTTAGCGAAAGTGAACTACGTCCCTTTGATCACAAAATTCATCAATAACTGACTCACATGTCAAACACTGAACTATCCTGGGTAGGCTGATTGGCGGCATATAAGATGATGTTTCTACCCCAGAACCTATACGTATTTTGCGCACTACCCATCCCTATCCCATCCCAGTACATAAATTCCCTCTCAAAACTTTAAAAAATATATATTTGGCCCCATAAGCGTCCTCGATGCTCCATATTACACATAATTAAACATAAAAAGGTTGGCGGATTCGGAATGGTTGATATAAAAGATTACTACTGGGCGTCCCAACTAACGCACGTTAAACATTGGTTTCAACCATCACAAGACATTCTATGGACGCAAATGGAATTAGCTATAATGAAAGTATCCCATCTATATAATCTTCTCCTGGCAGACTGCTGGAAACTATTTAAGCTTACCAATTATCCTATCAATTCTGGCATGGAGAGCTCTAATGAGCCAATCAAGTGACCCCTCCAATTCTCAACACATCCCCCTACCATTGAATACCTTGGAGGCACTCATTCCATATCTGACTATCACAAAATAGGCATCACTAGGTGTCCAATGGGTGACTGACATTTTAGATAATCACATGAAACCTAAACCGTTTGCGGACCTAGCCGGTCAATATAATATTGCAACTGCAGGATTTTACACGTACGTAAGGATTTCAATGTTTATACGTAACAACCCACCCCGCTGCTCACCTTATCCCCTCAGGTATGGCAGTACTTCACCACTCAACCTTCCTCTCAGAAAGGGACTTCTATTTCATACAATACATTAAAAAGTAAAAATACCTTTTCTAAATCAACTCCCATGTTGAAATGGGAGGGGGATCTCCAAAACACATTTACCAATACGCAATGGCTACAAGCCCTAAAATACACATACAATATAGCTAGATGTGTGAACCATTTGGAACTTTCACAAAAAATAATCTCCTCTTGGTTCTTGACTCCATTTAAGTTGTTTCAATACTACCCTTCTAAATCACCACCATGCTGGCGGAATTGCGGCCAAGTGGGGAACATCCTTCACATAATTAAGGAAAAGAAGATTGGGACTTTAAAGGAGGTGCATGAGAGTTTGTTAGCAGACTGGTCTTTGAGTATGGTTTACTAAGGGCTGGTTGTTCTCATGCACCTCATTTAAAGTCCCAATCTTTTCCTTAATTTCCATCACAGGGATAAGATGCAGAGCCTTACTCGGCTTGTGTCTTATTCAAAGACCCAATACTGCCCTTATTTTACCTCCTGCACATATTCTGGTCATGTAAAAACCTCACAGGTTTCTGGAACCAGGTATTCCACCTCATATCCTCGATCACAGGCGACTAGACGGCACCCTCACCAGCACTTGCCTTTTGAACTTAGGCATTTAAACTTTCCCACTGAATTATTGTACAATAATTGCACATATCCTTATGACATCTAAAATAGTTATCTCTAGACACTGGAAACAGAACTTGGCCTCCAATCTATCTGAAATGTGGCTTCCGTCAAACTCACTTATGAATATGAGAGAGCACTGTCTCTACACTCCAGCTGGAAAAAATTGACATCAGGTGGAAACCATGGGTCATGTGGATTACTACCTCTTCTTCTTCATGATATTGTACTGAATGTTTACCTTTGATATACTCTACTTGTATTTGGTTATATTTGGTTATATTTTGTAATACTTTACTACAAAGTGTTATATTTTGTAAAATACCAATAAACATGTATTGAATTCAAAAGGCCAAGCAGTGTATTATGGCTTAACAACTTACTGGAACTGTGAATCTCTAATCCACAGGATTTGACTCAAACCTTTGGTAATGGCAATCCCAGGCCTCATCCCTGGTAGTGATAAAAAGTCTTCTTTGAGTTTATGTAAGCTTTAAGATTTTGAGGTAAATTGCAGTATTGGTTTGAGATCTAGCATTGGTTTTACTAGTGATCATTTTAAACAATGCTGAACATTTAAACAACCCTTCTAATTAAAAAAGGAAAAAAACAAGTAGCACTTCAAGCTTGACTTTTTTTTTAAAAAGTCTAAGGAATAAATCGTTTTAAATAATTCCTAGCCAGCATTTACTGTATGTGAAAAGCTTCACTGGAAAACAGCAAATAGAACATAAAAATAAATACATAATTTTACATACAGCTAGCATACATACCTAAATCTGGCCTGGTATTATTCTCCATAATCCCCCAAAAAGCAGCACATAGACTGGCAGAAGAAGAAGCATCACCAAGGGATAATCCGACTCTGCTGCTTGCACATTAACTGTCCAATGAGCAGGATGTAGGGGGATCTGACACTGTACTCTCTAATAGTGTTGAGCGAACCCGGACTGTATTGTTCGTGTTCGTACCGGACTTTTGGGTATTCGGTACCCAGACCCGAACCAGGACATTTCACTGTATGTTCGGGTACTGTCCGTTGTTCGGTAAAGTTATTTGATGTTTTGGCGCAGTTTTAATGGTGTGCTTTCAACAGGTGCAAGGCAGCCAATCAGCAAGCGTTTAACTAGTGTGCCCTAGAAGCCATCACAGCCATGTCTACTAATGGCATGGCTGTGATAGGCCAGTGCAGCATGTGACCCAGACTCTATATAAGCTGGAGTCACACAGCGCCACGCGTCACTCTGCTATAACTACTGTAGGGAGAGGTTCCTGACTGCTGCTGAGGGAGAGATAGGAGTTTACTGTAGGGCGAGGCTGGAGAGATTGCTTTGGAAATTATTTGTAATATAGAATATTACATAGACAGCGCATACCTTGTAGCAGGGGGGATGGAAATTCCTATGTTAAGTGGTGCGTGGGTGTCAAAATATATTAGTATTGACACTTAATTGATCTACCTATAATTTTAGGGATTTTGTTGCCAATAGCCCTGGGAGGTAGATGTTTGCTTGCAGCCTATGCTGTGGTATAGGGGATGTTTAGTACCACCTATATATTTCCCGTCTGTTGTTTGTAAACCCCTTCTAATACGTACATATACTGTGCATATACTGTGTAAAATATAACTTAAACGTGCACACAATAAAAACGTGTATACAAAAAAAGGTGCTTCAACTGTGCTGGCTGCAATTATTGCAAATAAATTAGTATATGCATTTCATGAATAAATATATAAATAGACTGTGCACTCATTAAAATCACATGTGTATGCTTGGACTAATGTAAAGATTATAGTAAATGATATGATATATACATTTCATAAATAAATGGGTAAAAAATCCTTTAGAATTGCTGGGGGACCAAGAAAAAGTGCTCAGTGCAAAGAAAAAGTGTCCATATATTCCAAGAAAATAATATTAGTTCAAATAGTTGTTCAAATTTCAATACTGGTGTAGGGTTCAAGACCGAAAGTGCATAAGTGATATCACCCTCTGTGCTCCTGTGTATGAGGTAGGCAATTCAAACTCACCAGATGTTGTTGACCCCCAATGCCGTACGGCAAGTGGGTCAAATGTGCTTGTATGGTGAGTATCCAGCGGTGTCCCAGCCGTCCGTGCTCGGGTGGTCCTGGATCCTGTTGGTGGTTATGAAGAAATTGCACTCCTCATGGTGTAGTATTTAAAAAATCTTGTTTATATTTAAACGTAAAAAAATTCCAATAGTGCTTAAAAAAGATCATGTACAGCGTGGGTGGTACAATAATACAATTGCAGGTGGAATTCCGCAAAAAAACCTTGGTGTCGAGAAGCCGTGCGGGACGCCGGTGACGGTTCGCCCGCTCTCTGCACGGAGCTTCCGGGTATGCCTCGGCTTGCGTTCCACGTACCACAGTGAAAACGAGGCTACGTGCGGTTCAACTTGATGCGTTTCGTCATCAAAGCGTGACGTCTTCGGAAGCTGCTGTAGGGAAAGCATAGGAGGAACAAACTGCTTTATCATACAGTGATCTACATTGATTTGATTGTGTGGGGTGCAGTGCACGATGTTTTTGCCCAGAGGGAGAGATAGAAGTTTACTGTAGGGCCAGGCTGGAGAGATTGCTTGTAGGGAAAGCATAGGATAGGAACAATCTGCTTTAATCAGACAGCGATCTACATTGATTGTATTGTGTGGGGGTGCAGTGAACGATCTTTATGCCCTGACCTGAGCCAAGTGAGGAGGAGAAAGGAGAAACAAAATTTTTTTATCAGTCTGTTAGGCGTGCGGTGCTGCATATTTCATGCAACCTCAGTGCATATGTGTGTGCTTAATCTGCATTTAAAAAAGAAAAAACATTTTTTCCTTCATATATAACTTTAAACACTGTATGTCAGACAGACATTGCTTTTCTAACCTGCTCTTCAAAAAGCACCAATGTGAGGGGAAAATAATTATTTTACAGTATTTAGGGTAAAAAAAAATATTTTTCAGTTTTTCATTCAAATGTGTTTTTTTTTTTTTATTCAATAGCGGAATAGAACAACAGTATCCAACCTGTTAGGCGGGTGGTGCTGCACATTTCATGTAAAATCAGTGCATATGTGTGTGCTTAATCTGCATTTAAAAAAGAAAAAAACATTTTTTCCTTCATATTTTACTGTGACTTACAGCGTTTAGACAGACACTGCATTTCAAATCTGATATTCAACAAGCACCAATTATTTTTCAGTTTTTCATTCATACATTACAGTGCGATACACCCATTGCATACTGTTGTATTGTGCCTTGCAATAAAAAAAAAAACATTTAGGGGCAAAAAAAGTTGATTGCGGCCCTGTCCGTGTATGTTACAGTGAGATACACCCATTGCATACTGTTGTATTGCGCCTTGCAATAAAAAAACATTTAGGGGCAAAAAAAACTGACTGCGGCCCTGTCCGCGTATGTTACAGTGAGATACACCTATTGCATACTGTTGTATTGCGCCTTCCAATAAAAAAAACATTTAGGGGCAAAAAAAGTTGATTCCGGGCCTGTCCGCATATGTTACAGTGAGATACACCCATTGCATGCTGTTGCATTGTGCCTTGCAATAAAAAAAACATTTAGGGGCAAAAAAAACTGACTGCAGCCCTGTCCGCGTATGTTACAGTGAGATACACCTATTGCATACTGTTGTATTGCGCCTTCCAATAAAAAAAAACATTTAGGGGCAAAAAAAGTTGATTCCGGCCCTGTCCGCATATGTTACAGTGAGATATACCCATTGCATACTGTTGTATTGCGCCTTGCAATAAAAAAAAATTTAGGGGCAAAAAAAGTTGATTGCGGCCCTGTCCTCATATGTTAAAGTGAGATACACCCATTGCATACTGTTGTATTGCGCCTTGCCATAAAAAAACTATTTAGGGGACAAAAGAGTTTATTGCTGCCCTGTCCGCATATGTTACAGTGAGATACACCCATTGTGTACTGTTGTAGTGCGCCTTCCAATAAAAAAACTATTTAGGGGACGAAAAAAGTTGATTGCGGCCCTGTCCGCGTATGTTACAGTGAGATACACCCATTGCATGCTGTTGCATTGTGCCTTGCAATAAAAAAAACATTTAGGGGCAAAAAAAACTGGTTGCGGCCCTGTCCGCGTATGTTACAGTGAGATACACCCATTGCATACTGTTGTATTGCGCCTTGCAATAAAAAAAAACATTTAGGGGCAAAAAAAGTTGATTGCGGCCCTGTCCTCATATGTTACAGTAAGATACACCTATTGCATACTGTTGTATTGCGCCTTGCAATAAAAAAAACTCTTTAGGGGACAAAAGAGTTTATTGCTGCCCTGTCCTCATATGTTACAGTGAGATACACCCATTGCATACTGTTGTATTGCGCCTTGCAATAATAAAAACTATTTATGGGACAAAAAAAGTTGATTGCGGCCCTGTCCGCATATGTTACAGTGAGATACACCCATTGCATACTGTTGTATTGCGCATTGCGATAAAAAAATCATTTAGGGGACAGAAAGATATTTAATTGTGGCTTAGTCTGTATCTGTACGTGTGAGATACACCCGTTGTATACTGATGTTCTAGTCCGCTATTCAATAAAGACCCATTTAGGGAAAAAATATTACATTGCGTCTTAGTCTGCATATTTTACTGTGAGATACACTCGTTGGATACTGTTGTTCTATTCCGCTATTCAATAAACACCCATTTAGGGAAAAAGATTACATTGCGGCCTAGTCTGCATATGTTAAAGTACAACAAGGCACACAGGTCTCGCATGGAGGCCCAGTTTCTGGTGGTAAAGTGGTGCTGTTCCACAGAGCGACTCATGCGTGCGTGCTGCAGCTGAAACTTCACTATGGCCTGCTGCTGCTCGCACAGTCTGGCCAGCATGTGCAAGGTGGAGTTCCACCTTGTGGGCATGTCCCATATGAGGCGGTGAGCAGGAAGGCCGAAGTTACGCTGCAGCGCTGACAGGCGAGCAGCAGCAGAGTGAGAACGCTGAAAGTGCACACAGACGACCCGCACTTTCTGCAGCAGCTCTGACATATCGGGGTAATTTCTAAGGAACCTCTGCACCACCAAATTCAGCACATGTGCCAGGCAAGGGATGTGTGTCAAACCGGCTAGGCCCAGAGCTGCTACGAGATTTCGCCCACTATCGCACACCACCAGGCCGGGCTTGAGGCTCACTGGCACCAACCACTCATCGGTCTGCTGTTCAATGCCCCTCCACAACTCCTGCGCGGTGTGTGATTTATTCCCCAAAACAGGCAAGTTTTAAAACTGCCTGCTGTTGTTTACCCCTGGCTGTGCTGAAGTTGGTGGTGAAGGTGTTACGCTGACCGGATGAGGAGGTGGTAGAGGATGAGGAAGCGGAGTAGGAGGAGTTAGGAACAGGAGGCAAACTGAAGTGCCCTGCAATCCTCGGTGGTGGAAGGACATGTGCCTTACTGCCATCCGCCTCAGGCCCAGCCGCCACTGCATTTACCCAGTGTGCTGTTAGGGAGATAAAACATCCCTGACCATGCTTACTGGTCCACGTATCCGTAGTTAGGTGGACCTTGCCACAGATGGCGTTGCGCAGTGCACACCTGATGTTGTCACCCACTTGGTTGTGCAGGGAAGGGATGGCTTGCCTGGAAAAGTAGTGGCGGCTGGGCACGACATACTTTGGGACAGCCATCGCCATAAGGCTTTTAAAACTCTGCGTCTCCACCAGACGGAATGACAGCATTTCAAAGGCCAGGAATTTTGAAATGCTGGCATTCAGGGCCAGGGATCGCGGGTGGGTAGAGGGGTACTTCCTCTTCCGCTCCAGTGCTTGGGAGATAGAAAGCTGAACGCTTCCATAGGACATTGTGGAGATGGTTGTTGGTGACCCAGGTGGTAGTGTTGCTGGCAGATCCTCTGTTTGCGGGGTGGCAGGTGCCACTGTCACTACAGAGGTGGATGAAGAGGCCAAGACTGCAGCAGCAGAAGAGGAAGCAGGAGGAGCCAGAGACCTTTCTTGGTTTTTAAGGTGTCTACTCCACTGCAGCTCGTGCTTTGCACTTAGATGCCTGGTCATGCAGGTTGTGCTCAGGTTGAGAAGGTTTATGCCTCGCTTCAGGCTCTGATTGCACAGCGTGCAAACCACTCGTGTCCTGTCATCAGCACATTTTCTGAAGAACTGCCACGCTAGGGAACGCCTGTGAGCTGGCTTTGGTGTGCTCGGTCCCTTGCTGCGTTGGGCAGTAGCAGGCGTAGTGTCTAGGGCACGCCCGCTCCGCTTTTGCACCCTGCTCCCTCGTCTGCTGTGCTGGTGGCTCTGTGCGACCACCGCCTCTTCCTCCAAACCACTCAGGTCACCTGCATGACGTTCATTCCATGTGGGGTTGAGGACCTCATCATCCTCCACATCATCTTCCACGCAGTCTTCACCCCTGCAACCCTTTTCGGTCTCCACAATTCGGAATTCCGCAGCAGTTGGCACCTGTGTTTCATCATCATCCGAGACGTGCTGCAATGGTCCTCCCATGTACTCATCTGGAGACATAAGTGGTTGGGCATCGGTGCACTCAATCCCTTCCACTTCTGGGGCAGGGTTAGGTGGATGGCCCTGGGAAACCATGCTAACAGAGTCATCAAAAAGAAAAAGAGACTGCTGCATGACTTGGGGCTCAGACTGCTTGGCTGATTTGCAAGGGGGTGCGGTGACAGATTGATGGACATCGGCTGCAGGTGCCAACTCTGACCTTTCAGCAGAAGGCTGGGTGGGAGACAATTTGAAGGAACTGGAGGCACTGTCAGCAACCCAATCTACTATCGCTTGTACTTGTTCTGGCCTCAACATTTGTAGAGGCACATTAGGCCCTGCCAAATACTGCTGTAAGGTTCTGTGGCCTACTCGCAGCTGAGAAAGGTGTTTCACTTGTGCGTTTAGCTGCCACAGATCGACCACCACGTCCTCTCCTTGCAACAGGAGCTCCACCAGCAGCACCACCACCACCCAGCACTAACATGGTGGAGCAGTATGTGTGCACACGCCTAGACGTACTGAATGATTGGTCTGCCCCCTTCAACTTCTGGGTCTACAAATTGGGCACGTGGCCTGAGCTTGCCCTTTATGTCTTGGAGGTGCTTGCCTTCCCTGCAGCCAGTGTATTATCTGAACGTGTATTTAGCATGAGTGAGGGCATTATCACAGACAAGAGGAGCCACCTGTCCAGAGCCAATGTGGACAAGCTCACGTTCATTAAAATTAACCAGGCATGGATCCCACAGGACTTGTGCAGAATAGACATGTGTACCGTCCTTATCCAGCCATTGTTGTATTTTTGATCTTTCTCACTCTTTTTGGGGTGTACCCTAATTTAAAAAGAAATAAAATTAAAAACAAAAACCAGTGTTGGCTACCTCGTCCTCCTCCACCGCCGCTTCCACCAACATCGCCACATCCACCGCCACCTCAACCTCCTACTCCATATGGGCCTCGTCCTCCTCCTCCACCGCCACCACCACTTCCACCTACACCGCCATATCCTCCGCCACCTCAACCTCCTACTTCATATGGGCCTCGTCCTCCTCCTACATCATTCAAGATGATTATTTTAAATTTTTCAGTTTTTTATGTTCTTTTAAGTTATTTCCCTATCCACATTTATTTGCAGAGCACTTGCCATATGCTCTTAAGATGATTTTGCTGCCCTCTAGCCCTTTCCATGTTTGTTTTAGAGGCATTTTAGTGCTCAAAAGTTCAGGTCTCCATTGACTTCAATGGGGTTTGGGATCGGGACAAAGTTCGGGTTAAGTCCGGGTCACGAACCCGGACTTTTTTTTCAAGTTCGGTCGAACCTGCCGAACCCGAACATCCAGGTGTTTGCTCAACTCTACTCTCTAACTGTTAAGTCAGCCATAGTTCAAATCTCCCTGGTCCCTCCCTGCTGACGCTCCCTCCTTAACCAGTCGAGATTCAATGAATGGGCAGGCTGATTGTACCCAAGTTGACTCATTCATTCTCAGATTTTTTCATGCAAAAATCACTGTGTGTTTTCCTGGCCTAGACAGCTCCCCCCACAGGGAGAACACAATAGCTCCACAAGAGGGATTCCCCCACCAACACAGGTACTGTTTAGCTATACTGATGGACACTGAAGGGTACTGATAGGGTTGCACTGATAATCAGGGCACTGATGATCAGTGCCCTAATTATCAGTGTAAAGAATTTACTGACAGACTTGCTGGTTATCGGCTCTTCTTTCCTCACACAGACACAGCGAATGAGGAAAGGACTGCCGATAGCCAGCAAGTCTGTGATTGGACACAGCTGCTCACATAGTTAAGGGCTGCTGTTATTGGCTCTAAAGGACACAGTGGTCACAGAGTGTGTTCAATGCGTTCCATAGACTCCCTCCCAGAACTGGATGACCATTCTGTAGCCATATAGTAAATTCAGAAAGTGGTTAAAAAAGGCTTGTTAGGTAGTTTTGGCTGATTGGCTAGTAGTTTAATGGGGGTGTCACTGTTCTCACTGATGCTAAAATGTCTTGCCACTGGTCAATATCTATTATTAATAGTATACAGTATTTATATAGCGCCAACAGTTTACGCAGCTTTTTACAATATAAAAGGGAGACAATAAAGGGTTTAGGGTTAAGAGGGCCCTACTCAGAGGAGCTTACAATCTAATAAGGAGGGGCAGGTGGTACAAAAGGTTATAACTGTGGGGAATGAGCTGATGGAAGTGGTAAAAAATTAGTTGGAGTCATGATAGGCTTCCCTGAGGATATGAGTTTTTAGGGATTGCCTGAAGGCAGCTAGAGTAAGAGATAGCCGGACAGATTGAGGTAGAGAGTTCCAGAGGACGGGAGAGGCTCTGGAGAAATCTTGGAGACAAGCATGGGAGGGGGAGACAAGAGAGCTTGAGAACAGGTCTCGAGAAGAGCAAAGAGAACGGTTTGGGTGATATTTGGAGATAGTCGGTGATGTAGTTTAGGGCAGAGTTGTAAATGGCTTTGTATATTGTGGTTAGTCATTTCGATTTAATTTGCAGGGCAATATGGAGCCAGTGTATGGATTTGCGGAGAGGGGTGGCAGACACTGAGCACTTAGTAAGGTAGATGAGTCTGACATCAGCATTCATGATAGACTGAAGAGGGGATAGCCTATGGAGAGGTAGGCCTATGAGAAGGGAGTTGCAATAGTCGAGGCGAGAGATAAAAAGGGAGTAAATGAGTAGTTTGGTGGTTTTATTCGTTATAAAGGGGCGTAGTTTAGACACGTTAGGGAGGTGAAGTCTACAAGCTTTTGACAATGATTGGATCCGGGGCTGATAGGACAAGTCAGAGTTTAGAATTACACCTAGTACCCTGGCATGCAAGGAGGGATTGATGGTTGCATTATTGATTTTGATGGAAAAGTCATGGAGGGGGCATGGGGGGGGGGATATTATCAGCTCAGTTTTAGAGAGATTTTGTTTAAGAAAGTGGTGCGACATCAATGCTGATATGTCAGTTAGTAAGTGAGAGGAGACTGAAGGAGTGAAGTGAGAAGTAGACAGATAGATTTGGGTGTCATTGGTGTATAGATGGTATTAGAAGCTGTGGGCGGTTATCAAGTGACCAAGGAGGTGGTATAGATAGAGAAGAGAAGGGATCCAAGAACAGAGCCTTGGGGGACACCCACAGAAAGGGGCAATAGAGAGGAGGAGAAAGAATTGCAGGTAACACTGAAGGAGCGCTGTTATAGGTAGGAGGAAAACAAAGATAGAACAGAATCTTGGAGGCCAAGGGAATGGAGTTTATTAAAAAGGAGTGGGTGGTCAACAGTATCAAAGAGGTCAAGCAGTATGAGTATGGAGTAGTGACCATTGGTTTTAGCAGTTAGTAAATCGTTAGTGAGTTTTAGTAAGGTAGTTTCTGTGGAGTGTTGTGAGTGAAAGCCAAACTGTAAGGGGTCAAGAAGGTTATTTTCACTGAGGTAGGAGCTAAAATGATTGTAGACTAAGCATTCTAGAAGTTTAGAGATGAATGGGAGAAATGAGATTGGTCTTAAGTTGTTCATGTTGGTGGGGTCCAGTGAGGGCTTTTTAAGTATGGGATTGATCTGTGCATGTTTTCGAGGGGAGGGGAGGGGAAGGTGCCACTAGAGAGGGAGAGATTGAAGGTGTGAGTGAGGGAGTATGGGATAGAATACGAGGGTGACCGTAGTAGTTGTGAAAGAACAGGATCCAGTTCCAATTGGTTAGGTGGGTGTGACGGTTTTACCCCCTCTCACCGTCACGGGTTCCCCTTTTCCAGAACAGCAAATAATCCATCTAGGCGAAATAACACTGGCATAGCATAACACCCCCATACACCCCCCATACATGAGCCAAGGCTTAATGCTGGGTAAAAGATAGTTCATTAACCAGTCTCACACACTATATATACACAACACAGGGACACATCCCCCCCTCCTGACCAGGTCAGGGCCCTGATTACATTATCATGTAGATGAGATTGTGTACAGAAAGAGAATCAATCTAAACCAATTATCTAGCCAACTGGACAGAAGTTCATTAGCAATTAACAAGGAGACACAGAGCACACCTTAATATACAAACAATAGGAAGAGCACCAGGGATAGACTGCCCATCTCAATGCCACAAAGAGCAAAGAGCTCATTGTGGACTTCCGGAAATCCAACAGCAGGAGACATCTACCAGTCAACATCAATGGAACCGAGGTAGAGCGAGTCTCCAGCTTTAAGTTCCTGGGAGTTCACATCTCTGAGGATCTGTCCTGGCAGCTGAACACGTCAGCTCTGGTAAAAAAAGCACAACAACGTCTGTATTTCTTGAGAAGTCTCAAGAAATCTCATTTGTCCCCGGGGATTTTAACGAGCTTCTACCGCTGCATCATTGAGAGCATCCTGACCAACTCCATCACTGTATGGTACGGAGGCTCCACTGTGAGTGAACGTAAAGCACTGCAAAGGGTGGTCAAAACTGCTCAACGCATCACTGGCACCCAATTACCTGCCATTGAGCACCTTCACCACAGCAGATGTTTGCACAGAGCTCACAACATCATCAAGGATTCTTCGCATCCCAGTCATAAACTGTTTAACCTCCTTCCATCAGGAAGGAGATACAGAAACTTGCGCACTAGAACCAGCAGGTTCAGGGACAGCTTTTTTCCATCCACCATCATATTACTGAACTCAACATTACACCGCTAATCATTACAAAACAAACACAAACAAAAGACTGTATATAACCTCTGTACTATACATGTACATACTACATAGTATATCTTTTCACTCCTTAGTACATCTGCACGATTTATATCTGTATGTATCTTTATCATTACAGTACATTTTGCCCAATATTTCACATTCATTTGTGTATATATATTTTTTAATTATGCTAGATGGTTATCTGCACTGTAAATATGCTAGATATTATCTGCACTTTTGCACGATTGCTACATTTTGCACTTCTGGTAGATGCCAAACTGCATCTCGTTGCTGTGTACCTGTACTATGCAATGACAATAAAGTTGTATCTATCTATCTATCTATCTCTAATACCAAAAAACATGGAACAAAGGCCAAGGTGAATAGCTCTTTCAATGAACCTTTTCCATAATCAAACAGGCCACATCTTTCTCCAAACCAAATGTACAAAATGAGTCCATGACAGGGTTCTCCTTCACAGTGGGCAACTGAGAAAAAGTTTGTAATCTCTTCAGTAGTGATGGACGAACATCGGCCGGGGTGGTTCGCGAACGTCAGCCGTAAATTTTCTGAAAAGTCTGTGACCTGCGAGTTCGCGGCGGGCCCCATTGACTTTAATGGGAGGCGAACTTTAAAAACCTTTAGGTCATATTTGCAGCCACAAAATACTTACTAGCTGTGCACAAATAGTCCCAGCACATGGACAATGTCATAACAGAAGTATTGAAATTGGAAAAGTTGCCCTAAAATTATTATTTTTTTTTTTTACAGCAAATTTTTTATTTTTTTTCATAAATCAGCCAGAACTGACAGCAGCCGGTAAATACATGTCAAATACATATAGGGTCCATTCACACATCTGTAAAAAGGGTCCGCATCCATTCCACAATTTGGCGAAACGTTTACAGACCCATTGATTTTCAATTCCAGTCTGAAAAATTAGGCATTCATAGGATAAAGAAGTAAGTGTCGGCCATTCCAGGCCCCAAAAATTAGCCGACATGCATTTACCTGACAGCTAAGAACATTGTATTCTGTGGCTGAAGGTACATTAGGCATTCACAGGATACAGAAGTAAGTGTCAGCCAGTATAGGCCCCAAAAATTAGACCACATGGGTTTACCTGACAGCAAAGAACGTAGTATTTGGTGGCTGGAGGTACATTAGGCATTCACAGGATACAGAAGTAAGTGTCGGCCAGTATAGGCCCCAAAAATTAGCCCACATGGGTTTACCTGACAGCTAAGAATGTAGTATTTGGTGGCTGGAGGTACATTAGGCATTCACAGGATACAGAAGTAAATGTCGGCCAGTATAGGCCCCAAAAATTAGCCCACATGGGTTTACCTGACAGCTAAGAACGTAGTATTTGGTTACTGGAGGTACATTAGGCATTCACAGAAAAAAATAATTGTTGGCCAGTATAGGCCCCAAAAATTTGGCATTCCATGGACATGAAATGCCTTTTATGCCACTATATTTAGCGAAGACAAGGACCAGGAATTGTTGTGGGTTGATGGCGGTCTGGCGGATATTTGTGGCCTGGCATGAGGAATTTCAATGAAACATGGTCTACTGGTCACATGTGTTGAATTACTCAGAGATCCATGCCTCATTCATTTTTATAAATGTGAGGTAGTCTACACTGTCATGACCTAGGCGAGTGCGCTTATCGGTCACGATCCCCCCTGCTGCGCTGAACGTCCTTTCAGACAGCACACTGGACGGGGGGCAAGCCAACAGTTCCATTGCAAATTGTGCAAGCTCTGGCCAGAGGACAAGCCGGCCCACCCAGTAGTCCTGGGGTTTATCACTCCTCAGAGCATCCACATCGGCCGTTAACCCGATGTCGTCAGAAATCTGTCGGTGATTTGGCTAAAAGAAGGAACTCATATCTGAAGTGAGCAAGACATCTTCAAACCGCCCTCTTCTTGCAGGCGCTGTTGGATTGCTACCCGCAACTGTCTCTCTGTGACTGGAAATTCCTCTGCCAGCGCACTCAAAAGCAGAATGCCGCATTTCCCGCAGCAAGGCCTGGAAGTGCTGAATTCTGACTGCCCTCTGTGATTGTGGTAACATTTTTGCCATTTTTTGTTTTTACCTGGGGTCGAAGTATGTTGCCACCCAGTACTGGTCCTTGGCCTTTATGCTTTTTATATGGGGGTCCCCCTTAAAACACTGGAGCATGAAGGCCACCATTCGCACTAAACTGGAAGCGGTGTAGTGGCCTGCTTCCAGCTCATCATCCAGGATAATGGCGTCCTCGTTCCCCTCCCCCATCCGCGGATAACACCAGGGATCCAAGAAAGGTTTAAAGCATGCCCTTCTTGCTCCTCCTCATCCCCCCGACACCATCCTCCTCTGACTCCTCTTCAGATTCCTGTTGTTGACTTGTCTCAGATGGAGTAGCACCCACTGGGAATTCATCCAACATTGCGACTTCCTCATCTTCCTGCTCCTGCTTCTCGATAGGTTGATCAATGACAGGACGCAAAGCACGCTCCAGAAAGAAGGCGTAAGGTACGATGTCACTGATGGCACCCTGGCCGTGATTGACCAGTTTGGTAATCTCATCGAATGGCCGCAGAAGTTTGCATGCGTCCCGCATGAGCAGTCACTGGCGAGGTGAAAAAAACCCAAGCTCCCCAGAACCTGTCCTGCCACAGAGTTCGTACAGGTAGTCGTTAACTGCACGTTTCTGCTGGAGCAGCCTATCAAGCATATGCAACGTTGAGTTCCATCGCGTCGGACAGTCACAAATAAGACACCTGATGGGCAGGTTGTGTCACCGCTGAATGTCAGCAAGGCGAACCATGGCTGTGTAAGATCTTCTGAAATGGCCCGAGATTTTCCTGGCCTGCAGCAAGACATCCCGGACCCCAGGGTATTTGGCAATGAAGCGCTGCACGACCAAGTTCAGGACGTGTGCCATGCATGGCACCTGTGTTATTTTGCCCTGTTTAAGCGTGCTCAGCAGATTGGCACCATTGTCGCACACCACTTTACCAACTGTCGAATTGAGCGGTGTCAGCCACTGATCTGCCTGTGAACGCAAAGCTGAAAGGAGTGCAGGACCAGTGTGGCTCTTGGCTTCCAGGCACAACAGACGCAGCACAGCATGGCAACGTCTCACCTAGCATGTGGAATAGGTTCTGGGGATCTTGGGCGGCGCAGCGGTAGAGACGGTAGAAGCAGAAAAGGAGGAGTAAGCCAAGGAGGAGAGGGAGGATGGAGGAGGAGGAGGAGAAGAGGCAGGCCTGCAATCCGTGGCGGTACAACCAAATCTACATGGGTGCCACGGGTTACATGCTTGATGGTCGTCAGAAGGTTCATCCAGTGGGCAGTAAAAGTGATATACCTTCCCTGCCCGTGTTTGCTAGACCATGTGTTTGTGGTCAGAAGTATCTTGGCACCAGCGCTGTGTGCCAGAGATATATTCACTTGCCGCTAAACATGGCCATACAGCTCTGGAATGCCCTTCTGCACTAAATATTTACTGCCTGGGACCTTCCATTGTGGTGTTCCAATGGCCACAATTTTCCGAAAGGCCTCCGAGTCCACCAGTTTATATGGCAGTAGTTGGCAGGCTATCAGTTCCGACAAGCCAGCAGTCAATCGTTGGACAAGAGGGTTATCCGGCGTCATCATTTTTTTCCGCTCCAACATTTGGGCCACAGAAGCCTGCCTTTTTCCAGAACAACGTGACGATGGCATGATGGAAGGTGGAGTGGAGGACAATTGTGAGGAGAGAGAAGAAGAGGCTGGACGGTGAGAGCCTGGAGTGTGGCTTTGTGGGTTCTGACTGTGTTGCTCCCACTGGGCTCGGTGATGGGAGTTCAGGTGCCTTCTTAAGGCGGTTGTCCCTAGGTAAGTGTTGTGCTTACCGCGACTTATGCGTTGACTGCAAATGCTACAGATGGCAACACTGTTGTCAGCAACGAATACATTGAAAAAAGCCCACACTGCGAACCCATTTGCCTGCGTCCTGGGAGCGCCAGATGTGACTGTACATGGTTGATTGCTCACTCTTGTTACATTTTAGAAGGGGTTTTTGATCTCTATGACCCTATGTGTAGTCGGGTTTGCCGTCGTCCCTGGTTGAGTATTGTATCGGTTTGTTGGTACCTCAGGCCAATAAGAAGTGGGACTTTTAAGGCAGGTATGGGGTATAAGAGAAAGTACAAGCAAAAATTGCTAATAATAACTAAATGATAATAATGATAATAATAATAATAATAAATGTTTAATTCTTAAAACATATATGTACAGTGAAGTACAGTTGCGTGAAAGGGTTATAGACCCTTGTGAAGTTGTGTAATAGGAGGAGGGTTAGTGACATGTGAGAAATAGTGACTTTTAAGGGTATATCTCTGTCTTTCCCTGCTGTTAAGCTTGGGTGGTTCAGATCAGAGGTGTCTCCTATATCCTACGCGTTTCGGCCTTTAAATGGGCCTTTTTCAAGGTTGATTGTCACTATTTCTGTTGGTAAAATGCAGATTTTTGTTAAATATTTTTAAGTATCACCACTTTTGTGAATTAAATAATAGTGGTGAATTTTTCAAAAGTAGTACATACATATAGTTTTCTTTGAATCCTTGTGTGTTGAAATGGCTCCCTCTTTAGCACAGCGAGAACCATGCGGTTTCCTGAAAAAATATATATATATATATATATATATATATATATATATATATATTTATGAGATTCAGCTACAAAGTGGTTCTACAGGTATGTTATTGAACTTACATGGGCCGTGTCTCATATATGGGGTAGATCATGTGAATCTCCCCTGGTGATTAGTTTTGATTCCGGTGCGTATGAAACCGGTTCTGGGCAGGGATGTCCTTGTGCCTTTAAATGGTGCAGTTCTATATGAGACAGGTACATGTATAGGAAGATTTTTATCTGTAATGCGATAATGCAGTATATGCAGTATATAACATTATGGGTTTGTTTTACCTTCATTATCACTTTGCAACAAATGTGGTCCCATGCGGTTTCCAGCTGGGTCACACTTAAAGAGAGGGAGAAAAAACTCCTTCAGTAATGTGCCTCCTTTTCAGGGTTGAGTAAGTGGTAAGGGTGGTGTTTCAAAACTTACATTTTCCCTGTGCGCCGCTCTTTGTCCTCTCCCATCCCCATTCGGTTGGGGAATGAGAGAGGCAGTGGTTCCCCGGCCTTTTATCAGACTCGCGCATGCGCTGTGAGCGCCGCACGTCTGAAACCAGATCACATACAGCTGGTGTGTGTCTCTGGTGCGCCTGCGTCCTATGGACGAGTGCGCTTCCAGTTTCCACCGCTGTTGCTCACTGGCGTGGCCGCCGACACGGAGAGGACACAGGTTACAGACTGGCAGAGTCTGAGGGGCCGATGTCGCTGGCTGTTACGTTGTGCCTGTAAAAAGCCCCTGGGAAGGAAAACAGTGGGAGATCCCCCCAGGGGCTTACCGTGCCGGGTGTGCAAAAAACAGGAGAGAACATTCCATATAATTAATAGCAGTTTTAATAGCAGTATAGTAGATGGTCAGGTTAAAGGGAAAGGAAGGGGAATTTTCCGGTTATATCCCTATTGGAAAAGAGTGTGGAAAGTCTGTTAGATCGGTCTTCTCAAAGCTTATGGAATCTAAAAGGGGGGAATTCCGCATCTCCAAATCGTGTTTTTGATAAAAGATATAAGATATGTATATATACATATATATATCTTTGAACGAGTTTTTTTGTGAATGGATTGGATGATGTGAATGGAGACTGATTATGAGTATGGGGTATGTCAATGATTGCTTCATTGTATTCTATCCTTTGGTGGCGAGGTTTGTGTAGGTGATGTTTTTTTGAACAAGAGTTTTTGTGAATGGACTTTCTCACAGTTTTGTGATTTTTCATTTTTTGGTGAAGGTTTCTTATTCTAATCAGTTTTCCCTGATGAGAAACCTTCTAAAAAGGGGGCATAGCTTTCTGCTTCATTTAGGCCTGGAAAAGTGGTTGCGTTGAGACGTTTTATCCATCTCATCTCTAATTGAAGCAGGGTTTTGTTCCAATCACCCCCCCCCCTCGGGATGTGGATCTGTTCTAGGGCCATGAAGGATATTTTTGGCATCTTATGGGTGTGTTTATAGGCCACGTGTCGACCCAGTGGTAGGTGAAAATTGCACATTTCCATTGAATTTACGTGTTTGTTGATCCTCTTTCCGAATTCTTGTCTTGTTTTACCTATGTAGAATGCATTACATTCGCATCTCATCATATACACCACGCCTTTAGTCCGACAATTGGTGAAGTGTTTGGGTTCAAACGTTTCTCCATTCGGTAGAGTGGTTTTGGTGCATTTTCTTATGACTTTGCATTGGTCACATGACCCACATGGGTATGTGCCTTTTGTCTTGCATGGGTCTTTGCGTGAACCTTCTTTAAACTCGCTATGAACTAGTCCTTGTTTGACAGATCCTGCCTTTCTGTATGTGATTGGCGGGTGGTCCGTGAGGAAGTCTTTCACTGTTGGGTCCTCTTTCAAAATTGCCCAATGTTTTTCCAAAATTGCTTTGATTTTTTTATTTTCGTTGGTATATCTTAAAATGATTCGCGTTTTTTGGTCGGGTTGTTTGGGATCCTGGGATGGTTTTTTAAATAGTAACTCTTGTCTTTCCTTGGAGTTGGCCTTGTTGTAGGCTTTCCTTAGTGAGGTTTTGGTATAACCTCTTTCCATCAGTCTTGTGGTGAGTGCATCAGCTTCTTTTTTGTATATTTCTTTTTTAGTGCAATTCCTTTTAATCCTTAGGTATTGACTGTAAGGTATGGCTTTTTTTAATGGGGGTGGGTGAAAACTCGTGGCGTGTAGAATTGAATTGCCTGCAGTTTCCTTCCTATAGAGTGTGGTTTGTATGCGTCCATCGTGTTCCTTGTAAATCCATGTATCAAGGAATGGAACTTTTTTGTCACTGTAATTTAAGGTGAAATACATATTGTATGTGTTGTTGTTTAATGCGTTTTTTAGATCCTTAATTTGGTTTTCTGGTCCTGTCCACACTATCAGAATATCGTCTATGTATCGTTGCCATAGAAGTATGTTATCAGTTAGCCAAGCATTTTCTTCTTTGATGAGAAAGTCTTCTTCCCACTCTCCTAGATATAAATTGGCGTAGGTGGGGGCACAGCTTGTGCCCATCGCCACCCCGCAGGTTTGAAGGTAGTAACGACCATCGAACGTAAAGAAATTCCGATTTAAGATGAATTCAAGCATAGTAATTATAAAGGTGTTAAATTTTTCATCATGTGGGCTTAGCTGGTTGAGAGCATTCTTGATTGTTTCCAGTCCTTTATTGTGCGGTATATTGTTATACAATGCCTCGACATCCACAGTGATAAGAAAGGAATCACTGGGGATGGTCATGTCGTTCATTATCTGTAACAGATGCATGGTGTCTCTAGTATAAGAGGTCAGTTTTGAGACATGTGGTTTTAGATAGGCGTCAATCACTTTGCTTATGGCTTCGGTGATGTTGCCATTCCCAGATACTATTGGCCTCCCGGGTGGGTCGATCGGGTTTTTGTGAATCTTTGGGAGTGAGTAGAAAGTTGGTGTCTTCGGGTGTCTTGATCGGATATAGTTCCACAGTGTGGGGGAGATAGTTCCTTCAATTCCAGCTTTGTCAACTTTGGCGTAAAATTCTTCTTTGTATTGTTCAATCATGATGGGCATGATCTGTTTATAACATTTCTGGTTGTTTAGAATTGTTTCACACATGTCTTTATACTTGGTGTTGTCCATCACGACAACATTCCCTCCTTTATCCGCAGGTTTGATGGTTATATTTTCATTATCTTGTAACTCTCTTAGGGCTTTTCTTTGACTTTTGGTTAAGTTTTGTTTGTTTCTTGTCATGGTCATTTTTTCAAGGTCTTTCGTAGTTTCCCTGACGAACAGGGCTATGGCTGGGTTCTGATTGATCGACGGGAATTTATGTGATTTTTTCTTAAACTGTGCGTTGATATTTTCAACTATTGTTTTACTGGTATTAGTGGAGGTTGTGGTTTCTTCCTCATCGCTGTCGGTCCAACATTCTAGTCCCCCTTCTTCTAGGAGGAGGTTTAGGTCCCGTATAGCCCTGTATTCTGCCGCCGATAGTGCTGTTTGAGGTTCTGCTGTTTCGGGTTTCTTGCTGTACATAATTTTTTGTAATAGGTTCCTTGCAAAGAGGTTAACATCTTTTATGGCCTCAAACTTGTCTGCTGGTTTGTTGGGACAGAAGGAGAGTCCTAATGTGAGAACTTCTATTTGTTCCTTGGTTAGTGTGTGTGAGGAGAGATTGACTATCGTGATGGTTTCTTTGTTCATTCCTGAGTTTGGTTGTTGGTGTGTTATTTTTCTTTCGTCTGTTTCCGCGCCTTCCCTAAAAAAGGTCCTTGTTTGCTTAGAGGTTGCAATCTCTGATTTTCACATTGAGATCTTGTGAAGATTTTATGGAGTTTTGCTGGTGGGTTAGTCTCCTCCGTCTCTTGTGTATTCTGTTCTGTGGTTTCATTATCCTCATCCGTGTTTTGTGGGTCTTCATTAGATCTTTCTGTTTCATATTGGTTTTCCCTTTGTTCTCTGTTTTTGGGTGGGAATCTTCTCCTCTGAGGGTTTGCCTCTGTTCCAGATGTGTAGGACGATGAGTCTGAAGAGATATAATTTTTTGGGTTCTTTTTCTGTCCAGATGGTGCATTTTTCCTTTGGTTTTTGTTGTTGTTCCAGCGGTATGCCCTGTTTTGGCCAAATGCATTCTTGTCGCGCCAGTACTTTTTTTCTTTTTTCCTTAGGATGTCCAGGCTGTGTTGTTCAATATGTGTTTTTAGCTTTTTTTCTTGTTCCGAATATAGGGGGAGTGATTTGAGGGGGGTCAACAGATCATATGTTTCTTTTATTTCTTCATCTAGATTTTTGAGTTGTCTTTCGTACTCGTTTTGTAGGAGTATCATCAGATTTTTAGAACATTCGTTGAGTATGGCCTCCCAGTCTTTTTTCATTTGTAGGGTGATATTGTCCATAGTGGGAAAGATTTGTATTCTAAGTCCCACTGGGTTGATGTTTTCCTTTATGTAGCGTTGAAACGATTTGATGTGCCAATACAAGGCTGATTTTCTTTCGAGATGTCTCCGTAGTGTATTGAAAAGTGCCGTGACGTCAGAATTCTGTTGTTCATTGCCCTGAAAGTCTTTTTGAATCCCGGTCATAAGACTCTCCCACTCATTGCCAATTAGATTTCCGTTTGTTTCCTCCTCCATTTTGTCTTTATCCTTTGTAATCCAAAGACAATTATTATTCTTTGGGAAATTGGGTGTCTTTGGATTTTTTACACAGTGGGGTGTCGTTGATCAAATTCCTCTCTGTTGTTACTGCCCTTGGGCATACAGTTTGGAAAAGATCGTTATGTGATTCCACTTGTGTATAATAAAATGCAATGTGATGGTAGTCCTGCTAATCGGCTACCATAGATGAGTAGGGGAAGGTGAGGTGTTATAGAGATCGTGAGGTTTTGGATGTGTTGTTACATTTGCAGTCTGCTTTGTACCTCTTATGCAATGCAAGTTCCGCCTGCCTCTCCTCCCTGTCGGCCGGTCCGTCTCTCCCTCTGAACTGCCCTCCTCTTCCTCTCTTGTGGCCACCCACATGACGACCATAGACACGTCATCATCCACATCACCTTACCCACCACTAACATTCAAGATCTCGGAGTAGGCAGCAACAGTGGGGACCAACCTCCTTGGGCTGATCTGGGTACTGTCGTCAGACTGCTGAGTGGCGGCTGTTGCTACCTCCTCTTCCTGATCCGATGCCAAGAATGGCTGCGCATGAAAAATGTCTTGTGATGGATCGGAAAATAATTCCAGTGACTCAAGCTGAGGGTATGTGGTGGTGGTGGTGTCTTTGGGGGTGCACATAGCAGAGAGTGAAGAGGGTGCAGATAGAGAGGATGAGGAGGGTGCAGAAGAGGATGGCTGAGTGAGCCACTCAACGAAGTCTGGTACGTCCTTTGACGTAATCGAACGCACCTTCTGAAACTTCACACTTTGGCTCTGGCCTACTGCTCCTGCCCTACCCCTACCACCCCTGCGTAAGTGTCTGCCTCTTCCTCTGCCTGTCATGTTTTTAAATTACCCTGTGACAAAAGTCTCTAGAGAATCGCAGTATATCTGGAAAAATGTATATAACACCCAGCTTCAATCTGTGGTATTGGGGGGCCACAGGTTTATCACACCAGTTCTACAAATAATTGGCCAGTAACTGTTGTCACTGTGTGTAGCACAGTTAACACAGCAAAAGAGGCCACATTTTTGCAGGACTAAAATACAATCTTAGAAAAGTATACTGTTAAATAACACTCCACTTCAATATGTGATATTGGGGGGGGGGGGCACAGTATTATTACACCAGTTCTACAAATAATTGGCCAGTAACTGTTGTCACTGTGTGTAGCACAGTTAACACAGCAAAAGAGGCCATTTTTTGCAGGACTAAAATACACTCTTAGAAAATGATAATAATAAATAACACCCCACTTCAATATGTGGTATTGGGGGGCCACTGGTTTATCACACCAGTTGTTCAAAAAATTGGCCAGTGAGTTTGGCACTGTGTGTATCAGACTAAACGCAGCATAAGAAGTAATATTTTTGCAGGACACAAATACACTTTTAAAAGCATACTCAGAAAACACCCCACTTCAATATGTGGTATTGGGGGGCCACTGGTCTATCACACCAGTTGTTCAAAAAATTGGCCAGGGAGTTTGGCACTGTGTGTATCAGAGTTAACGCAGCAAAAGAGGCAATATTATTGCAGGACACAAATACACTTGTAAACATATACTCAGATAACACCCCACTATAATATGTGGCATTGGGGGGGGGGGCACTGTTCTATCACACCAGTTGTTCAAAAAATTGGCCAGGGAGTTTGGCACTGTTTGTATCAGAGTTAACGCAGCAAAAGAGGCAATATTGTTGCAGGACACAAATGCACTTGTAAAAGTATACTCAGATAACACCCTACTTCATTATGTGGTATTGGGGGGCCACTGGTCTATCACACCAGTTGTTCAAAAAAATGGCCATGGAGTTTGGCACTGTGTGTATATCAGAGTTAATGCAGCAAAAGAGGCAATATTGTTGCAGGACACAAATACACTTGTAAAAGTATACTCAGATAACACCCTACTTCATTATGTGGTATTGGGGGGCCACTGGTCTATCACACCAGTTGTTCAAAAAAATGGCCATGGAGTTTGGCACTGTGTGTATATCAGAGTTAATGCAGCAAAAGAGGCAATATTGTTGCAGGACACAAATACACTTGTAAAAGTAAACTCAGATAACACCCCACTTCAATCTGTGGTATTGGGGGGCCACAGGTTTATCACACCAGTTCTACAAATAATTGGCCAGTAACTGTTGTCACTTTGTGTGGCACAGTTAGCACAGGAAAAGAGGCCACATTTTTGCAGGACTAAAATACACTCTTAGAAAAGTAAATTGTTAAATAACACCCCACTTCAATATGTGGTACTGGGGGGCCACTGCCCACTGGTCTATCACACCAGTTGTTCAAAAAATTGGCCAGTGAGTTTGGCACTGTCTATAACAGAGTTAATGCAGCAAAAGAGGCAATATAGTTGCAGGATACAAATACACTTAGGAAAGTATACTCAGAGAACACCCCGCTTCAATCTGTGGTATTGGGGGGGCCACAGATTTATTACACCAGTTCTACAAATAATTGGCCAGTAACTGTTGTCACTGTGTGTAGCTGAGTTAACACAGCAAAAGAGGCCAAATGTTTGCAGGACTAAAATACACTCCTAGAAAAGTATACTGTTAAAAAACACCCCACTTCAATATGTGGTATTGGGGAGCCACTGGTCTATCACACCAGTTGTTCAAAAAATTGGCTAGTGAGTTTGGCACTGTGTGTAGCAGAGTTAACCAACAAAAGAGGCAATATTGTTGCAGGACACAAATACACTTGTAAAAGTATACTCAGATAACACCCCACTTCAGTATGTGGTATTGGGGGGCCACTGGTCTATCACACCAGTTATAATACATTAAAAGTGCTTTTGTCACTGTTTGCAGTATTGCTGCAGCAACGCTCAGTCACCACACCAGTCACAATGCTGCACAGTGCACAATACAAAAAGACTATAATATGCTTTCTATATTACAAAGTATATCATACCATGGATTACACCCCGATATAGTGCACTGCACACCTATACCAAATAAATAGCAGCCCTTGAAATTACTTTTGTGGACATTAACAGAGCGATTTGTGTCACTGCTGATCTCTGTCCCTGGAGCACACTTGATACCTGTCCCTAAACTGAAAAACTGCACACCTATACCAAATAAATAGCAGCCCTTGAAATTACTTTTGTGGACATTAACAGAGCGATTTGTGTCACTGCTAATCTCTGTCCCTGGAGCACACTGGATACCTGTCCCTAAACTGAAAAACTGCACACCTATACAAAATATATAGCAGCCCTAAACATGACTTTTGTGGACATTAACAGAGCGATTTGTGTCACTGATAAACACAGCATACCTGTCCCTAAACTAACAAGAAACTGTAGTAGACCTATACCAAATACCAGCCCTCAAATGGATTTTTGTGGATCTTAACAGAGCTATTTGTGTCTGGCAATCTATCCCTGATGCGCACAGCCAACCTCCCTATGCTGACAAAAAGCAGAATGTGAAATGGCTGCCAGCTCTGGTCTGTTTATAAGGTAGGGGGGCTTGTCCATGTGCTGAAATGTTTCAATTGGCGGTCCCTTTCCACCTGACGGCTGTGTCATGGGTCAAAGTTCTCCCCAATGTAAACAAATATGGCCACCGCGAACAACACCATGTGTTCGCAAAATTGGCGGGTAGCGAACAAGCAAAATTTTCCGCGAACCGCAAGGCCGTCCCTCCCTACTCTTCAGTAGTAGCCAGTTCAAAAGAGGAGAGTGTGAACTGAGCTGTCAGGCAAGGTATGTTGATTTCTATCATTAACCATTAAAAAAAAAAATCATATAATATAAAAGTGTAAAATTATTCAGCAGCATGACATTTTTAATAAGGGAAAATTAGACAAAATGGAATAGACAAAGAGTACAACTAGATTGCAAGAATAAAGGGACCACAGATAACACAGCAGTGTAAAATTGGAAATCAGCAAGACAGTTTTAGGGAGCATGGCTAGACTACAATTTACTAGGGTAAAAGAACAAAGGCCGAGTTTTTACAGCAAGAAATAACATCCTGAAGAGGTTACAGTAGTGTAAAATATTCTAGCTGCAGGACAGTTTTTATCAGGAATAATTGGCCTAATCAGTGTATTCTCAACATTTTTACCTATTATGGTGATAGGGGGTGCCAAGAATGTGAATGATCTACTTTGAAGTGGTTTAGGTTCACACTGTACTTGCACTCATTTTGATTTGTTGTTTTTGTTTTTATGAGGCAGCTTCATGCTGCAAACAAAATTAAATTCAGCCCAAGAACAGATAGTAATAGGTTAATGAGGCAGTAGGTAATTATGCTGCACCCTAATTATCAAAATTGTTGTGCAAAAAGGGGGTACCCCATGCAAATGTCAACAAAATGTCCTCCCCAAAATCTATACTAGATCCTGAGCAGGTAGCAAACATATCTCCCCCCCCCCCAAAACTATACTAGGCCATATGCCCTCAACATGGGGAGGGTACCTTATCAGGGAGCCCACCCTGGGTAAAACTGTGGACAGTGTAATTCGACTGTCAGTTTTCAGAAAGTTATCAGCCCTAACTTTTCAATATATCAAAATTAAATTTTTAATAAAAAGGAGAAGCAAATGATTGTATTGAATACTAGTATGGACATAAATAAATTGAGACATAAACAAAAAAAGTGTAAGGTTCAGAAAAACATATACTGTATTATTGTTATTACTTTGTCAGTAGTTTCGCTTTAAGGTTAGTAATGTTTTTTTTTTTTTTGTGACAAAAAAGTGGTGAATAGTAGTGCTATGTCCGAAGGGTACACCACTAAAATATTGCAATAAAATATTGCACAGGGTGTCATGGAATTTAGGGACATACCTACATTCAGTAATTATAAAGCACTAAAGCATGTTTATGTATATTAAGCCCAAATATACTTACTGAAGAGGTACTCTTTTTGTTGATATGGGTCATTGAATAATTAACTCGGTTATCTGGAACTTCATTAATTAATAATGTATTTACTTGCCCAACTTGACAGGTACCAGCCAACAAAATGTTAGACCCTAGTGCTGGTATGCAAGAACATGGAATGGGCCCATTAAGTTGCTTTTGTAAGTGTTTACAAAGTGCAGTAGTCCACAATAACTCATAAGATGTGATTATATAATTAGGAGATGAGTTATGTATCGTTGTCTATAACTTTAGAAGCTTAAGTTAAATGATGCCCTTTCTTAATTAAGGTTATAAAAAGGCTTTATGCAATTTTGAAGAAGGGACCTAACAGATCCCAAAAGCTTGTATCTTTAATTATAATTAAGTAAGCCAATAAAGGGTATAACTTGAACTTAAAATTGTCTGCATTGTTTACAACAATAACTTTGCACATAATGCATTTCATGCTAAGCCTAACCGTGTGCCTTTATTTTTCTACGCTGTCATTGTCAACAATATACAATATACAAGAATAAGACTAGATGATCATTGCAGAAAAAAACATCCTGTGTATCTAATTGCAGCATAAGATGAAAAAAAAAAGTTGATGAAGTTTAATTAACATGATAATGAATGATTTTTACACTGTGTACTGTTAGTCACAACAAAGGTGTTTTGTCAGTATGCTATGGCTTATAAATAAACTTTTCAAGGTAGTGATGTGATTTCCTAATAGGCTTCCATTTTTTTAAAACTGAAGTGTGACATTGTATTGCTAAATGTCAATAATACTTGAAGGGAGGTGAAAATGCACGAATTATACTTATTTATTGGGAAGCCAGAAGCAAGAGTCACACAGCGTATTCTTTATACATATGATTTTTCATTTAGTTGGGAATGATTCAAGTACTCTGCTATAACTACGGCAATCACATTAAGAAGAGGAAAGTAATAATTATTGTGGTTATATATAGTCATTTGTGTTAACGTTGGCTGAACAGAACTAGCATATTCACTGCACTCCTAATAATTCTCAGCATTAACTTTTATTAAAAAGGAAAAATGTTGTCAAAATGTATCACTTGGTAAAGCCTTACAAGCATTTTACAAATTTTCTTAATGGCTTGACCAAAAAATGCCTTCTTTATTTTACCTTTAACCACTTTACCACCGGAGGATTTTGCTGTCTTCCGTCCAGGCCACTTTTTGCGATTCGGCGCTGTGCCACTTCAACTGACAATTGCGCGGTCGTGCGACGCCGTACCCAAATGAAATTTACGTCCTTTTTTTCCCACAAACAGAGCTTTCTTTTGGTGGTATTTGATCACCTGTGCGATTTTTACTTTTTGTGCTATAAACAAAAAAAGAGCGTTTATTTTGAAAAAATAACAATATTTTTTAACATTTTTTTATATGAAATTCCCCCCAAAAAAGATGTAAAAACCAATTTTTTAAAAAATTTTTGGCCAATTTGTTTTCTGCTACCTATGTTTGGTGAAAAAAATCGCAATAAGTGTATTTTGATTGGTTTGCGCAAAAGTTATTGCGTTTACTAACAAAGGGAAAGATTTCTGTCATTTTTGGTGTTTTTTTTTTTAACGCGTAATGGCGGCGATCTGCGATTTTTTTTGTGGGACTGCGACATTGCGGCGGACAGATCGGACCCTTGACTGACATTTTTGACACTTTTGGGGGTACCAGTGACATTACTGCAGTAATCAGTGCTATAAATATGCACTGTTACTGTAAAAATGACACTGGCAGGGAAGGGGTTAATTTTATTGGAGAGGGAGGGGTTAATGTATGCCTGGTGCTTACTGACGTGTAGGGGGGGAGGTGACTGAGTGAGTCATGGACAGATCGGATGTCCAGCTATGCTGAACAGTCCGATCTGTCACTCCCTGTCACTATGGAGATCCGTCCGCTTGTGTTTACACAGGCGGGCGGATCTCCACACTAGATCCCCGGCGATCGGGGCAGAGCAGCGGCGATCGCCGCTGCTCCTCCCCTGGCCCGACTCCCGCTGTGAATGAAAACAGCGGGAGCGAGCCTCCGGCGGCGCGCAAGCGCCGCCCAGAAGGGGGAGTGTCTGACGACGTTAATACTACGTCGTCAGACGATAACGAACCACTCTGCCACAGTAGTATTACCGCGAGCAGACGTAAAGTGGTTAATGCAAAATATTGAACAGTGTTTAATGTTAGTTTATTATGAGCAAAAATATATTTGCCAGAGAAAATGGCCTCTAAGTTCAGATGTCATGCCTGCCTCCAAAGAACCCCAAAAAATGCCCAAAAAAAACCCCTGCAATAACACACCTGGGCGGTTTTTTTTTTGGCGCAGGCGTTTTTTGGGCATTTTTTTGGAGGCAGGCAAAACATCTGAACTTCTGTATAGGGGTATATATACACACACACTTATATGTATATATACCCATACACATATATAGGTGTGAAAGTAGCAGAACACTATACTTGCGCTAATGAAATAATTAACACCAATAGGTCTCCGCTCCTATCACACCTATATATGTGTAAGTGTAAAATACATATAAGTGTGCGTATATATATATATATATATATATATATATATATATATATATATATATATATACCCCTATACAGAAGTTCAGATATTTTGCCAGCCTCCAAAGACCCCAAAAAATGCCCCAAAAAAAAACCTGCTGCAAAAACACACCTGGGCGTTTTTTTTGGCGCAGGCATTTTTTTGGGCATTTTTTTGGGTTCTTTGGAGGCAGGCAAAACATCTGAACTTCTGTATAGGGGTATATATATACACACACATTTATATGTATTTTACAATTACACATATATAGGTGTGATAGGAGCGGAGCCATATTGGTGTTAATTATTTCATTAGCGCAAGTATAGTTTTCCGCTACTTTCACGCCTATATATGTGTATGGGTATATATACATATAAGTATGCGTGTATATATACCCCTACACAGAAGTTCTGATGTTATGCCTGCCTCCAATAACCCCCAAAAAATGGCCAAAAAACCGCTTGATACTAAACCGGCAAGGTGTGAAAATAGCGGAGCCATATCCCTGTTCTATAAGTGACATAATACAAACTATCTTTTTTTTTGGCTCTGGACATGCTACAGAGCTGAAACTTCACAGGTACACTTTTTAGACCCCCCCCCCCCCCCTGACACTAAATCCAAAGTCAAAATCCAAAAATCTATTTTTTTATTTTTATTGTTATTTTTTTCAATAATTGGCTCTCTATCAAAAATGACAATTTTTAAGAACTTTTTTTTGTGTGATTAATAGTCCCTGGGGCATGACCCAGAACCCTAGGCACTTTTTAGGGGCATTTATTGGGTTTTAGGGCTACAAAAATGGTGTTTTTTGATTACTGAAGTTCGGGTCCCATTGATTTCAATGGGGTACTGAAATACGGGCCGAACTTTCGGGAAGTTCGGATGCTCTGGCCGAACCGAACTTTTGAAAAGTTCGATCATCCCTAATTAGGATGGGCTTGTTGGTGCTTTGGCACCTGCAAGAATTCCTCCAACACTTCCACAGTATCCCACAGAATGTTGACATTATTGTGACACAACAGCTGCTGTAGATAGGTTTTATAACATCGTCAGTAACAGAATTGACATTGTCTTCAGCTATATAGATGCCTCAGTGGGTCTAATTGATCTCCTTTTCTGTATAGGTGCCAGACAGGTCCTCATTTATCCTTGATAGGAGCAGTGGGAAGAGTTGTTAGGAGCAGACAGTAGGTCTAAGGTATCCTCTTCACAGTGAGGTATGCTTATCCACTACTACCCTCCCTTCTGTCTTTCCTGACACTACTACTACATCAGCACAGCATAAAGATTCAGATATGTGTGGTGCAATGTCAAACCTAGTCCTAAATTAAGTGCGCCTATCTCATAAATTATATATATTTTTTTACTTTAGAGAATATAGCCAAGCAATATATGATTATTTTCATATTGATTTGATTGAGATCACACAAACGGCAATATTTTGACTTTTGACTTATGTAACTAACTTTGTTTAAATAGTTGCCAGGATCCACTGGTTTTTCATTAGTTGTGAAAATGTTAGGGGACTGTATGATAGAGATCACCGAGATCAGCAAAAATCTAAAGTCACTTGTTTCTATGACCTATGTGTTGACAAAGTTTTATTTTCATTTTCAAGTTGCTGTTTCTCTCTGACAAGTTAAAATGTATTTGACATTTTGAGAACATATATTTGTAATATTTGGACATCATGTCCCTACCACAGTGCTTCCCTGTTGGTGTAAATATGCTATTGTGCTTTATAAAAAAAAAAAGTCCATTATTTTACTGCATTGGCTGCTGAATACATTTATTATTTAGTAATTGTACTCATCCTTTATTGTGAATATTTTGAGAAAATACTTTACTAGCTGTTAACTATTCTACATGGCCACATATCTTAGAAAAATGAAGGAGGCCTTTGCACAACAAATCTATAGTACAAAACAAACAAAACTTCTGCATGTTTGAGTTACTAATAGAAAAGTAAAAAACGGTGCACTGATATATAGAAAAAATAATCTAGTGTGCATCCAATAATTAAGAACAATGACATCTTGTGATTACAAATAATAAACATATAAATTAATATATATTGTGACCATGCTGTATCACCAGTAAACAGTGATAATGTGTAAAAATACACAAAAATGAAAAAATCCACAAGTGTATTGGAATAACGTATATCTCACTAAGAGTTCAGAAATAGTGCTAAACTGGTTCTTGGAAGTCAAGGGTTAAACATCTCATGCGGTACAACATGTCTCCCCACACAAGAAAGAGATGTCCCTTACCAAATGTTAAATGGCAAAAAGCATATAACGTAAATCCTATAGATGAATAAGGATTCCCAAACTGCACTTTCAACACCACACGCAGTGTGCCATCTCGTGATTAAATAGATAAATGTGTCTTTTACCAAATGGCCATAGAGAGTAGCCATAAATCTTTCCTCAATCAAGAACCCCACAGGACAGCAGAGGTAGATGGTAGTAGGTGTTGGTATCCACACAGACGATATATGGAGGCTCTCTTAGGTATGTAAACACTTTTCCTTAAGACCTTCCAAGGTAGTTGGGCAGTGCATTCATACAAAAGAAAGTAGCAGCCGATAGTGCATTACCCCAAATAAAGTTTATTAGACAAAAGGTAGGACACTTACAGTAAAGTAGGCTGATTGTAGCTTGTAACTCCCGATGTTCGCGGTCGCCTGCAGTGCGTAGCTTCTCCTGTCCAACGCGTTTCCCCTCAGAAGGCGTTGACTGGGATTGGAGGATGTTTATTATTTGTAATCACAAGATGTTTGAGTTACTAACAAAGCTCATGCCAGTTCCTGAATAATAGGGTGCCCTAATAGATTCCCCAAAACAAACAGACAGCTCTTGTACCTTTTAAGTGTTCTGTCAACAGATAGCCTTTTCACCATGCAGCATGTGCTCACAACAGAGAGTGTGAGAGGCAGAAAGCCCTGAGCATCAGTCAACTCGCATATATAAATATAATTTATATATATAAATGCCAATGCACAGCTGAGACTAATAACATGATTGGCTATGTGGAAAGATGAGAACCTAGGAACAAGACTCGTTCAACAAATCAACCGGCCCAAGGATCCAGAATATAATTTATTAAGATTCTAAAAAATGGGGGGGGGGGGCATGGCGACCGCCGAGAGATATGGCCGCCTGATCTGAGTGCTCCTGAGTGATCCCGGCTTCCACTACATCTACGTCCATCTACTGCGCCTCCTGAGCCCTCCTCATCTCAGCCCAGACGGTGGAACACTTTGGCCACACAATGGCTCAGAGGAGACAGCGCTCCGCAGCAGCTCCGGTGAGGAAACTGTCTGACTTCTTTCCCACCGTGACTGCCAGTCTCCGCCAAAATGGCGGCGGAGACAAACGCCATGCCTACCACCCTCTAGCGGCCAGCACGCCGAAACTCCAGGAGGCAGACCCAGAGCAGCCCGTGCTGCTAAACGAAGCATTCATGACACAGAGGGACATACAGCACCGCTCTGGGGACTCTTAACCTCCCATCCCATCCACACAGAGCCCCGCCAAATCGAGGCTCTGGCGTGAGATCCTGCACCCTGCACCATCAACGTTGCTGATGGAGCTGAGCTCTGACCAGAACCCTCTCTTGCTTCCTCCACCTGTCCCTGACCTCTTCTCCTCCTTTCAGACTACAGGGCAGCCTGTGTCCGACAGCACCACCAAGGAAATGTTGACTATGCTCCACACATCCCTGCAAGCGAACATTATTACTGCTATGACATGCTGCCAAAGAGAAATCACTGATTTGGGAGAAAGGGTGCATACTGTAGAAAATAAAATGAGTGAGTTTACTACATCAAACAATGCCCTGGTCGACTCACATGCATTATACCAAAAAGATATGCATCGTGTACAAGCCAAACTCGCCGACCTCGAGGATAGGTTGAGGCGCAATCATTTGAAGATCAGAGGGATCCCTGAATCTGTCGTGCCCAACCAACACTACATACATAACCTCTTTAAAAAAGTGCTCCCCTACCTATCCAACTCAGATCTGACAATAGATAGGATCCATCGCATCCCCAAACCATCCTTCCTTCCTCAAGAAGTCCCGCGTGATGTGCTCATGCGCATCCATTTCTTTCAAACCAAGGAAAAGATACTGGATGCCTTTCGCCGTGAAGATCACCTCCTGGAACAAGCAATTCTATTACAAGTCCTCCCTGACTATTCCCAATACACCTTACAGCTCCGCCGCAATTTGAACTCCATCACGAATGCATTGAGAAACAACCGGATCATCTACAAGTGGAAATACCCCGCCAAACTCTGCATAACATATCAAGGTTCAACCTCCTACGTCTCCACCATGGAAGAGGGCCTCCATCTTCTCTGTCAATGGGGGATCGTCCCATATCCTCCGAATCATGGCCGTACAGCCCCTGTTCCACATAATGTCCAGCCGGACTGGCAGGCTGCTTCCAGGAGGTCTAGAACCTTGCATAGCCAAGCTTAAGAGATGCACCGGACTACTTCACCAGGATCACCGGGCCCTTCTCAGGTTACAGAGTACTACCCATGGTACTCTGTCCCCCACAGGCTTTGCAGCCTACGATGCTCCTTTGGTCCCTGAGGGCCATGTTCTTTTTATGCAATTTTTTCATTGTTCTTTTGTTTTGCTGGTTCTTTTTGTCTCCCTGTAATCCCCCCTTTTGCAGTCTGACCTCCTCCAGACCCCAAGGCACGGTTGTATCAAACCCAGGATACAGCACTAATTTACACCGACCATCCATCAAGCCACTCACAGTCTACCTAGCTGATGAACTGTACTTCACTTATAATCCACCACACAGTCTTCGTAAGTGGTTGCTTTCCACTATTCCTTTGCCTGCTCATTGGTATCACTGCCTTAGATATCTCAAAAATGTGTGCTGGGCTAGCCCTAATCGCATAGACACACTAGTACAAATTATCATATATACCCTGTACTACCCATGTCATCCAAATGCCCCATAATTGCTTGTCTCTCAATGTTAGGGGTTTGAAACACCCCGCAAAAAGGTTTTCTTTATGGTCTGAGGCCATTCGCTCCAAAGCGGATATAGTAGCAGCACAGGAGACCCACTTTCAGAGGGACCGGACCCCTAGATGCGAGCATGCAAAATACCCGCACGTCTTTTTAGCGTCGACCTCTACCAAGAAGTGGGGGGTTTTGCTGGCGATGGCAGATTCTTTCTTCTTCTCCACTTCCCAAGTGGTGACGGACACAAACGGTAGGTACATGATTCTAATGTGCTCCATTGATAACTGTCCCTATACCATTGTGAATGTATACGTGCCTCCATGTATACAACGCTACCACCACGTTGAAGAACGAGACTACACATACTTTTCCCCAAGACATGGATCTTACTCCGTAATAGACATGTTCTTAGTTGATTTACAAACCCTCCAGGCTGTTGCTGATACCTCAATTTCCCCAATCACGTGGTCAGACCACGCTGCTATACATATGACTATCAAAACAGGCCCCTCTAATCCCTTGACATACATCTGGCGTTGTAATAACTCCCTCCTAACTGACCCTGACTTCCCTTACAGCACAATTGAAAGAATTTTTTTTTCAATCAATGACACCCCAGATGTTTCCCCTACCATATTATGGACAACCCACAAAGCGTATGCTAGAGGCCTCCTAATCCAACTTGGTTCTAAAATTAAAAAACGCTACACGTCTAAACTAATAAGACTGTTGACTGAAATACAGACCCTAGACGCGTTACACAAACAGTCGCCCTCTCCAACCCTATTGTCCAAACTGACGTCCCTCAGACTTTAGCTACGTAGACTCTTGTGGGAGAAACATGACAAACTGCTAGCGCGTCTTCGCCTCCAGTATTATACATCACACAACAAAGCGGGGAAATTTCTTGCATCTAGATTGAAAGCACGAAAAACTAAGACCAAAATGACCTCACTCACCCACCCTCATACTGGCGCCACTTTATTTCATCCCCAAGCTATTGCAGACGCTTTTGCGGACTATTATGGCTCCCTCTATAATCTGAAAAATGATAAAGATACCTCACAGCCCTCTGACCCTGACATTTATAACTTTTTGAGACACCTCAAACTCCCTGTGCTCTCCCACACATCCTCTTCCTTTCTTAATAGTCCCATTGCCTCCCAAGAACTTCTACGCACCATGAAATCCCTTCCCCTTAACAAATCCCCAGGCCCCGGCGGACTCACAAATGAATATTACCGTTCCTTACAGGAGCTGCTAATGCCCCATAGTCTCAAAATGTTTTCTGCCACCATTGACTCTCAATGATTTCCGCCTGAAATGTTACAGGCCCATATCACAACTCTTCCCAAACCCGGTAAACCCCCCACTACCCCCGCAAACTTTCGTCCTATTTCCCTTTAAAACACGGATATTAAACTGTATGCCAAACTCCTAGCGAACAGGTTGGCCCTGGTATTACCTGACTTGGTGGGTCCTGATCAAATGGGGTTTATCAAAGGAAGACAGGCTCCTGACGCCACCAGGAGAGTGATCAACCCAATCCACCAGGCAGAGCGCGCTCTAATGCCTTCTCTGCTTCTCTCCATTGACGCAGAGAAGGCATTCTACCGTGTCCACTGGGGATATATGAAAGCAGTGCTAGCAAAGTTTGGCTTCTCAGGTCCAATTGCGTCAGCCATTTTGGCGCTCTATTCGTCCCCATCAGCCAAAGTCCTCTCCTCCGGTCTGCTCTCTAAATCTTTCCCAATTACAATGGTACACGTCAGGGATGCCCTCTCTCCCCCCTCATCTTTAACTTACTTATTGAACCCCTTGCCACTTCAATCCGTAAACACCCCCTCGTATCTGGTTTCAAATTTCTCCAATCTCATCATTCTATCATCCTGTTTGCAGATGATGTGATCCTTAGCCTCACAAACCCTATTGTCTTCCTCCCAGCAGCGCACCAACTACTCCAAACGTTTAGCAATATCTCCTACTACAAAGTAAATTTCAGTAAATTCCTGATACTGAATATGGGAGTACACCCCTCCACACTCTCCCACTTGCAGAATACTCTACCATATACGTGGACAGACCAAGAAATCTCATACTTAGGCCTGAAACTCACCTATCCAACATCATCCCTAGTCCCCTCTAACTTAAAACCCCTCCTGGCCTCCATTTCGGGGGACGTACAAAAAATCTCCAAGACTGAAATTTCTTGGGCGGGCAGAATCGCAGCCTTCAAAATGATTTGTCTCGCTAAAATCGTATATATATTCCGCACTCTCGCAGTCCAAATTCCCACAAGATACATCACAAAGCTTTTACGCCAACTAGTCTGGCAGAAAAAACGGGCTAGGTGTAATTACTCCCATATGATCCACCACAAATCTGTGGGTGGCCTAGGCCTCCCGGATCTGCAAGATTAATTAAATACGGCAGCCCACCTAGCCCATCTACGACAATGGTTCTCCCTCTCACCATCTTCCCCATGGGTAACCATAGAGTCATCCATATCTGAATCCAAGGATCTACACAACCTGCTCTTGGCAAACCTCTGGAAACCCCTTTCCTTACCAACACTCCCCATTACTACACTAACTTCGATCAAAGCTTGGAGACTACTGGTCTCTCACCAAAATACTCCCGATACCTCAGTAACTCTCCCATTACAAACTCTTAATGTCCTTCTCCCTTATATATCCCTCTCCAAGTTTACGTCGGCAGGCCTACAATCCATAGCTCTATTGTATAACCAATCCTCCTTGAAAAGTTTCGATATGCTTCAAGCTGAGTTTGACTTACCCAATTTGGCCATATGTACGTACAATTCCATATCCAGCTTTTTATCGAAGCACCCCCCCCCCCTCCAATTCTCCTTCCTAGGTCTATATGGCAATACCTCACATCTCCACATACCAAGATTAAAGGTATATCCCTTTTTTATAACCTCCTTCACCATAAACTGACCTTCCAAAAAACTAAACATACAGTATGCTAGCCTGGGAAGAGGAGCTTCAGAACTCCTTTTCAAAAGCCCAATGTTAATCGGCCATATGCAGCACCTACCAAGCTTCTAGATGCTTGGCCCACTGGGAACAATCACAAAAGATTATCACCAGATGGTACCTGACACCTTACCACCTCTCCAAATTCTACAAGAAACTTGACCCACTCTGTTGGCGCGGGTGTGGTCATACAGGTACCATCTATCACATATTCTGGTCATGTATAAGTCTTACGAGCTTCTGGAGGAGAGTATTCGAGGTTCTCTCGACTATTACAGGCATCTAAGACCTCCCAACCCAGCTTTAGCTCTCCTTTCCTTGGGCATTGATGATATCCCCCATGACATGCGGACAGTTTATACACACACCCTAATTGCGGCTAGGACCGTTATTGCTAGGCATTGGAAACAACCAGACCCTCCCTCACATCTGGAAGTTATCCACTTAGTTAACGTTCATTTTTCTATGGAGAAGGCTCACGCATACTCCTTGTCCAGAGGTGCTAAGTTTTTCCCTAACTGGCACTCCTGGATAAACAGCAAATATTATACTCCTCTCTTCTGACATGTGGTTTTGTATTCAGTATGACCCTTCTAGTTTTAACACGCACCAAGTATGCTGGTTCCTTGGTCTGATATGTGCTAAAACACCTTTGTATTGCCTTTTTTACAATTGTGTTTTACTGTGCTTTGTCACTCATTCTTTGCGGTCTTCTAGACCCGCATGCAAGTTCACCCCCTTGTTTTATGTATTATGTTGGTCGCCATGACCCTTTTGACATGATAATTTGTACTGTTCTAAGATCCAGCTGTTTTTTCTCCTTTTATATACATTGTTAAACTTCAATAAAAATTTTGAAACAAAAAAAAAAGATTCTAAAAAATGTCTTGTTTTCTCCATACCAGTCATCCACCCTGGAGCCCCTACCATGTGTTGGTGGGAAACGTAGGTGACGCCTACTGTATTTACTATCCTTAATCCTGCCAGCCAGTGCTTCATATATTTCTCCCCCTCTTCATCCTTAAACCTATGAAAAGGAGAACGTTTTGCCAGCATATTACAGAAGCATGAAAGTCCATCAACATTCCCTTGATAGTTGCTCTCTCTTTAGATACAATTTAAAATCGTTCAGAGACAGAAACCATCATGTGACCACTGAAATATACCCTTTCTTCCGAGCCATCAGCCGTAATAGAGAAATATCTGTAAATAGTTTAAGCTGTCTGCTTAAAATGTCCTTGCTACTTGATATTCTTCCCTATTTTTTCCCGGGGGAAGCTCCCAGTCCAACATTGGAGACATCAGTTTGTGCAAGAAAGTCTTGACTGAAGTTTGGAAAGGTTAACAATGGCCCTTTTGCAAAATACTGTCTTAAACTTTTGAAAAGCCCTCTGCCTCTTCATTCCATGTCACCACAGTGGACCTGCTCTTTTTGGTGAGTTCAGTAAGTGGAGCTGCTAGACACAAATCTCTGATAGTATCCTATAATTGCTAAAAAAAAGTCTCAAATCTTTTTTTTTTTGTTTTGTTTTGTTTTTTTACACTGGCTGTAGCCAACATTTAATGTCATCATTCTTCTTCATTAGAGGCTACCCAATGCTGTAGATCAAATATTTAGCTTTTTCCAGGCCTATTGTTTATTTATTTATTTTTTCAGATTAGCTGTGCACCCAGATTAGCTGTGCACCCAGTCTTATTAATGGATTTTAGGACTTCCTGGACCTTCTGTAAATGGGAATCCAAGTTGTAGGACAGATAGCCTAAGATCACCAGCCAATCCCTTGCAAAAGCAAAAAGTCTTTATTAGTCTCTCAAAACCAATAAACACAAAAAGCTTCTTTTAGCAAAAAAAAAGCTGTCTATAGTCCATGACTCGTTAAGACCATAAAGGTCCTACACTTAGGGTACAGTACAAGCTGCAGGAGCTCAGCAAAACAGAATCTCCGTTGCCAGATAGCCCACGCCTTCTCATCACTGTGGACGACTCCAGTGAAAATGAAAGCATTGTTCGTTGTTTCTGTTATAAACTTTTGCAAATAAATAATCTGTCTTCATGGGTTTTTGCCAAAATGTGTTCCGTTATATTTCTTTTCTGAAAATAACCCAAATCAGTGTATATTATTTAGTCTGTGGGAAAGTTATAGAGTTCACAAACTATAGTATATATAGTATATATATCTGAAATGTGATCAATCCTGATGTTTAAACGTACTGCACCATGAGAGTTTCCTTTTGCTCTATTTATGTCCGCTATGAGATCCGGGTTGATTCTGAGAGCTTACCTTAGGAATATACACCTTGGAGCTGAGGAGTTGAGGATCGTGTACTGAGCGGATAATATTGTCTATGTGACCCCCTATAATCAAGGGGTCATATATCTCCGGTAAGGAGTACCTTGCTTGAGCACTGGGTGGAATTGTGGAGGTGAAGGCTTTTTTAATCACTATCAAGTCTTTCTCTTTACATAGTGTTACCAATGCTACATTGACTTTGGGTTCTGTTGCTGCATATGGACTTTACACTGTTTTTTATTGAGTTTTGATTGAAAATCTTCACTTTTTATGTCATGAATTATAACCTATGTTAATTTATTTGCACAAGCACTTTATCACATGTTGAGCGCAACATCTTTCACCTTTTAAAATTATCCCATATCTTGAGTCCAAAAAATGCCAGGGCAGTACAAATACCCCCCAACTGACCCCTTTTTGGAAAGTAGACAGTCCAAGGTATTTAGTACGAGGCATGGTTTTTTTAAGTTGTCATTTTGTGTCATAAATTTTTGCAAAATGAAGAAATTTTTTTGTTTTTCCCCCAGTGCAGTACAGCATCATCATATAATGGGCGTGGCAGTGATCAGAGACACTGACTAGTGATAGTACGAAAAAATAATAATATAAATAATTTTGTTTTCAATTTCTTTTTTTATTATTATATTTTTTTCTTTTTTTTTACAATTTTTTTTAACATAGTTTGACCTAAGCAAAATAATGTTGCCATAGTAACATTGTACTACTATGGGGAAGTAATCAGTATTTTTTTATGTTGTTTTTTTTTTGCACATTATGTTTGTATATAGCTGTTCATTACATTGCTATATGCAAGCATTTTACTGAATGAAATCAATTCATTCAGTTTCTTTTGTTGCAATTAGCTGTGATTGGTCAGAGCTAATCACATGGTACAGATGAGCCATGATTTGTCCATTTTGTACCATGTGATCACACTGATTAATCACAGCTAGCAACACAATTGTATACAATGGATGTCTTGTAAGGAAGCCATATATTGTTTACAACTGTCATGTGACTTGCTGTGATTGGTTACAGCAGTCACATGGTACCGGCAGCCGGCCAGTACAGTGATCAGTCATCGGCTGTGCCCGGTGACGGGGTGAGATCAGGGGTGATTTTTGGGAGGATGTCATATGACATCCCCCTGGATCAACGAGAGTTTCCCGCAGGCATCATTATGCAATAGGCTTGGACTGGTTAATACAGATTTGGAGTCTCTTCCCCATCAAAAGTCAGAATTGTGGGTTCTAAATGAGACTTTACAAATCCAGAGCACACTGAAAATCAATCCTCTCCTCTTCAACTGGGCTACCTCAGAACCCCTTACCCTTTATAAACGAGAACCCCTGAGTATGTAAAATCCCACTTGAGCTCTCCTTTAAAGGCACAACAACCCAAAAAGTGGGAACATATATATCTTTTTTCTGGACCCATCCCTGGTATCCAGTACAAATTTTAGTCTAAAAAGGACACCAGAATATAAATATGCCAAAGCAAATGCTTTAGAATGAGGCCAGTGGAAGACAACATACTGATCCAGTGTCACAAAAGCTGTCTTTTCCGTTAAGAGAACCTACCAATACCCTTTAGTAAGATAAGGGGTGGTCATTTTCCTAGCAGGACTAATTCATTATATCAACTCATTCACCCAGAAGATGGAATAAACGACACATTTCATAGTTACATAGTTACGTAGTAGGTGAGGTTGAATAAAGACAATAGTCCATCCAGTTCAACCTGTGTAGGTGTGTGTGGCTGTAATCATCTAACATAGCCCTTAATGTCCTGATCCTTGAGATGTAAGTCTAAGAGTCTTTTGAAAGTCTCCATACTACCCGCAGAAACCACCTCTTGTGGTAGACAATTCCACAATCTTGTAGCCCTAACAGTAAAGAACCCTCCTCGTTGCCTGAGGTTAAAACGCTTCTCCTCTAATCGCATTGTATGTCCTCGAGTCCTCATGCAATTACTTCGAATGAACAGCTTTTTTTCTAAGCTGAGATCCCCATTAAGATATTTATAAATTGCTATCATGTCCCCTCTCAGACGTCTCTTCTCCAGGGAAAATAAATTGAGCGATTGCAGCCGCTCTTCATAGTTAAGGTCCTCCAACTCCCTTATCAGTTTAGTTGCCCTTCTCTGGACTCTCTCCAGCTCCAACACATCCCTCCTGAGCACTGGCGACCAGAACTGGACAGAATACTCCAGATGCGGTCGGACCAGAGTTTTATAAAGTGGAAGGATTATAGTCTTATCTCTGGAATACATCCCTTTCTTTATGCATGCTAATATTCTGTTGGCTTTGGAAGCTGCCGCTTGACATTGCATGCTGTTGCCTAATCTATCATCAACCAAGACTCCCAGATCTTTCTCCATTTTTGATTCCCCCAAGGGTTCCCCTCCTAACGTGTATTGTGTTTTTATGTTTTTAGTCCCCTAGTGCAAAACCTTACACTTCTCCACGTTAAACTTCATTTGCCATGTCGTTGCCCACTCTGTTATTTTGTCCAGGTCATTCTGTAGGATATCTGCTTCATGCTGTGCAATTATTGCCCTGGCCAATTTTGTGTCATCTGCAAAAACTGATAACGAAGTACTGATCCCATCCTCAATGCTGTTTATGAATAAATTGAACAAGGTTGGTCCCAGGACTGAGCCCTGGGGCACCCCGCTTACTACCTCCGACCAGTCTGAGTATGCGCTGTTTATTACCACCCTTTGGACACGGACCTTTTAGCCAGTTCCGTATCCAAGAGCAAACCCTGCTGTCGATACCTGCAGACCTTATTTTATAAATTAAGCACTTGTGGGGAACTGTATCAAACGCCTTAGCGAAATCCAAGTACACCACATCCACTGGTCTGCCCCTATCTAGCTCATAGCTCACCTCCTCGTAGAATGCTAAGAGACTGGATTGACAAGAACGCCCATTTGTAAACCCGTGCTGGTTACTGCTGATGATGTTGTTGTCTTTAGCATATTCTACGATATAGTCCCTTATCATCCCCTCCAAAAGTTTACATATTATTGATGTCAAACTGACAGGCCTATAATTTCCCGGGATATGCCTCTGGCCCTTTTTGAATATCGGAATCACGTTAGCCTTCCTCCAATCCCCTGGTACATCTCCTGTCCTAATACTGTCAGCAAAGATCAGGAACAGTGGTCTAGATATAACCTTACTGAGTTCCTTGAGTACTCTCGGATGTACGCCATCCGGACCTGGTGATTTGTTTGTGTTAAGTTTATCCAGTCTTTCCCTGATTTCACCCTCTGTTAGCCATAGTGGCAAGTCCTGTGTATTACTACTAACCATACAGTCACGGTCAGTGTACCCCTCCTTTTCCTGCGTAAAGACTGACGAGAAAAAAGCATTCAGCACGGTTGCTTTTTCATTGTCCTCTGTAACCATCCTCCCATCATCGTTAATTATGTGTGCAAATATGCTCTGCCCTAGTTTTTTTGCTGTTGATATATTTAAATAATTTCTTTGGGTTTTTTTTACTATCCTCCGCTATTTGTCTCTCAAAGTTGATTTTAGCCATCTTTATTTCTTGTTTACTTTTCTTATTTGCCTCCTTGTATTGCTGGAAGGCCGATACTGTGCCCTCTGATTTATATTTCTTGAAGGCCAATTTTTTTCCCCTAATAAGTTTTTTAATGCTACGGTTTAGCCAGCCAGGTTTGGCTTTGTCTCTTCTAAATGTATTTCCCATAGGAATGCACTGCAAGATGCATTTGCTTAATATGTTCCTAAAGCATTCCCATTTTTCCTCTGTGGTCAGTGATCCCAGGGTTTGGTCCCAGTTTACCTTTCCATCAATGAGTACAGTTTTGGAAAGTTTGCCCTTCTGAAGTTTAGGGTTCTTATGTTCCCCACTTGCCTTGTTATATTGTTATTTATACTAAATGTGATCATCCTGTGATCGCTAGAGCCCAGGTTGTCCTGGACTCTTACCTCTTACCTCTGAGATTATGTCTGGGTCATTAGTGATCAATAGATCCAGGACTGCGTTTTCTCTGGTAGGGGAATCCACCAACTGTGACATGTAATTGTCCTGTAAGGTTTCCGTGAATAGACGGGCCTTCTGTGAGTGTGCAGTCCCCTCTTCCCAGTCAATGTCGGGATAATTGAAGTCCCCCAATATGATGACTGATCCCAGTTTTGCCACTTTACCCATTAGTGCTAAAAATTCCAGCTCTACCTCCTCCCCTTGGTTAGGTGGCCTATAGCAAACCCCCACAACTACTTTTCCTTATCTTCTTCCCTATCGAGTTCAACCCACACAGATTCTAAATCCATGCTCATCCCATCCGTAATGTCACTCCTTTCTATAACCTTTATATTGTTCTTGTTCTAAAGTCAGTGCAGAATCTCAGGCTGTCATCTGGTTTAGGAATGAGTACTATAGGACTTGATACTTTATTAGTTCTATGGGATAACACATTATGAACCTCAGCAAGATGTTAAATGATAAATTCACTTAAAAAATAAATAAATAAATAAATGCCCTTTTTTAATGTAGAAAAATGTACTTTACTATTTTTTTTTGTAGGAGCCTGGAAAGCATGGCACCCACGATCAGCAAATAGTTGGTGCCATGCAGAACTCCTACAGGCTGTCAGTGTAAGCTGTCTGCCCATACATCATATAGACAGGCAGTTTCACACTGACGGGAGGAATCAATGAACTGTTATATGTTACACCCTGAATATAAATGTAACATGCTACAAAAGTTGAACTTATCCTTTAAATTTACTTTGGCATAAGACTTAGTTAAAATATCACTGTAACTTACATGAAGTTAGCCAGATAATTAAAAATAAACTGTAGATTTTCCTGCAAGAACTCCCTCACCTTATAAATATGAGTAATAGACATGGTCTCCAACCTCTATACCTCTGCTATACCTTTTGGTGATGGCAGGGTCATAAATATGGCAGGGCCTGCATTGTGTGGATGGATGCTTTGTGCTAAAAATAACCTTACAATCTCTCAAGGGTTTTTAGGTTACCATGGTAAGTATATCCCACACAAGAGCCCCTTGTGCTTTAAGGTGAACTTTAAGGGTACAACATTAGACACATATAAATATATGAAAAAAAATATATTTTATTTCACAAATATTAAAAAATAGTAAAAACAAGGTTTCACAAAGAGACAAAGAGCCACAATAAAGGAGACACCCCTTATAGAGTATATCCTTTACAAAAATCACAGGACAGCTGTAACTGTAAGTATCCAAGGATCTAGCACTTGTACATATTCTTATCCAATTTAGACGGTTAACGCATTTTACTTAGGTTGTAGCTTCTTCAGGACTGTTTATTTGTGAGAATACAAACACCGTTATCTTCAAACAAATAAACATGAATTTGATATTTTATTGCTACACATAATACCTATTGTTGTAGGATCTTACATTTGACAACAATCCGGCCAATGACGTCAAGATGCGGCAACCTAGACAGTGGAAAAGCGATAACTAGACAGTGGAAAAGCATCAAAGTCCCTAAATTAGCAGAAGCAATAACATCTGTTAGAATAACGTATGAGTATGAAAAGGCATTGGCAATGCATTTTAACACAATGCTGATGTTCTTAAAAAAATTGGGAATTATTGACTATTTAGATTGGCTATTAAAGGATTGACTAGCAAGAATTTAAATTCCAAGGAGGAAATTGTGTATTCCAATTGCTCTAATGGTGAAGATTATTTCTTGCTTATGTTTTATGTATATATCTTTGTATTGAAGGAATTGTACATAGAGGCTCCCTTTTTTTCTTTCTCTTTTCTCTTCTTTTTGGTTGTGATTTTTGATTTGTATTGTAAAAAACGTAATAAAAAGATTTATAAACAAGATGCAGCAAAATGCTGTTCAGCCGTGTCATGATGTGGTGTGCGTCCCAACACTGCCGCGCATGCAGACATCATGACAGTGTTTGGCTGCTGGGCAATACAGAGGAAATTGTACTCAGGTGGAGCAGGAAAGTGCGCATGCACCCCCGGACTTCTACTGCACTGCCTCAGGCCCTAATAGTAATGGAGCCGAAGACTTGCCACACTACACCGTTCATAATAGCCCTCCCACAGGTGGATAGGGAGTGTGTGGGAAGCATATACTCGCCCCTCAGACCAGTAGAGACCACAGAACAGCCAACTAAAATGTCACACAAACATGCTCATAGAGAATCATCACATACATTTCAATAAACAATAAACTAGTAAATATATCAACAAATATAAATCCTGGTAAAGGTATAATGGACGTCAGTAAAAAGATGTATTGTATTTCTGGCTTAAAACAATACTGGAATATTTCAACCTGGGTGTCCAAAAACAGGATATACAGACATCAGAGAAGATATTTGTCAGAGTATGGAGTAATTAGCCAATGATATCTAATTCCAAAATTGGTTTATCGCTAAGTGCTAAGAGCCACAGTGACCTTCAGACAGAAAATCCAGCGGGACTCCTGCTGTAAAATAATTTTATCAAACTCTCAAACCTCCCCCCCCCCCCCGGGGTTCTCCATGATCCTCTCTAATGCTGCAAACCTGATTAATTCAGGATTATTTTATTTTTATGGTACATTCCCATGTCGCTGCCTATAGGAGTAGATAATAGATTACTTTTGGCATAGTAAACATGATCTTTTATTCTACAACAAAATTGGCGTTTAGTTTTGCACCATATAACATGCTCTGCATTCGCAGAATGTTATGTAGACAACCCCAATCATCTGACAATACATGATGTTTAATAGCATGTAATCTTCTATCAGGTAGATACAGAGATTGATTTTCATAAATTCAATGGTAGAAATGTCATATCCCACACTTCCGAGTACCTCCAAGTAAAGAGTCACTATCACATTTTTTCTCCTTTAAATGGCTTCTGGTGACCCTATCGCTCATCGAATAGGCTCTTTTGAAAGTAAGTTCAGTGAAATCTTTAATATATTTCCTCAAGAGTGTATCATCAGTGAGTAGATATCACTGCTGTTGAAGAATGTCATTTATTTCTTACATGCTGTCTCATATAAGGTGTAATCAATCTGACTGTGTCTGTCTTTGGATGCCTATAAGAATATCCTCCCTTTTATGTTTGCATTCCTTATTGTATGCCTTCCTCAGTATTGTACTTGAGTAACCACTAGTTAGTAATATTTGCCATAGTGAGTCTGCCTCTTGTTTAAAATGTTCTTCAGACTAACAAATGTGTTGGAGTCTGGGATATTGGGAATATGGTATACTATGTACAAGAGGCCTGGAGTGAATGTTATTTGTGTAATATGGTGTTCCCAGCTGTGGGTTTATGATATAGTGTAGTTTAAATCCTACCTTTCTCCTGTATAATCCTGTATCATGGTAAAGGTCTGCCTTTACCCACACATGATGTGATATGCTTTAGGAAGCTTATTTGTAACATAACATGGTATATTTCTTCTTCTTGGCTGATATGCCTATTAGTTGACATAATTAATTTTGTCTCTAATCCCATAGAAGCCGAGCCTCATTGTCAGAAATGTACTCTCTTAAGTGGGCAAAAAACTAGGACGATGGGGTTGAATTACTGAAGGCAAATAGGCAGTTCACTTTGCAAGGGGAATTTCACTTTGCAAGGGAATTGTTCCTTAGCTTATGTAATGTGATGAAATGTTGTGGCATGCCACAAAGAATATCCATTTATGTGCATGGGAAAAAAACATTATTTTTGCTGGTACTTGATTGGGTGATGAAAATCTGCTGAGTTTTAGCTCATTTACTAAATTAAAGGATCATTCCCTGGCAAAGTTTCTAGTCTACTGGCCTTTAATTTATTTATTCACCTGTAAAGAATACATCATCTGGTAATTTATTCACCTTCAGTGAATGTTCTGTGTGGAACCCAGCTTAGTGCTTTCAGTTTCCTGAAGGTTAAAGCAGTCATATGGCATCAGGAAGGTGAACTGGGTAACTGTAGTGTTGGATTTATTGGTTATTTATTGGTTATAATTGATTCAGACATGTACTTAGTGTAGTATAAATATAAAATTTTCAGATGTCAGAAACAGGTATGTCAGTAAGGGGGTGGAAGGGAAAGGATGGGCCAGGGAATAGCAATAAAATGGATGGGCTTTAGGTTTTTTTTTTTTTTTTTTTTTTTAGTCTTTAATTTTAATAAATGTATTTCATTTTTAGATATTATTTTTTTTAGGTGTATATTTATAAAGCAAATAAAGCAATGATGGTGACATTCACCAAACATTTAGTGTAGTTGTATGTTCCTGGTTCATGTTTTTTTTTTTTTTAATTACAGTAACTAATTTACATTCAGTTAATGCTTTATAAATATAATTCCTAATGTACAATGTATGTAATATGAATAATGTTTACTAATGTTTCATAAACCTTGTTTCCATGAGTAAATTATAATTATATGCAAAGGAGACATGTTTCTTTCTTTCTGCTAATCAGTGCTGAATAGGGTTGAGCGGACACCTAGATGTCCGTGTTCGACGGGTTCGGCCGAACTTTAAAAAAAAGTCCGGGTCCGTGTCCCGGACTTTTACCGAACTTTTCCCGGACACCGAACCCCATTGAAGTCAATGGGGACCCGAACTTTAAGGCACTAAAATGGCTCTAAAACACCAAAGGAAAGGGCTAGAGTGCTGCAAATGGCAGCAAAACGTAATTAAGAGCATGGCAAGTGCTCTGCAAACAAATGTGGATAGGGAAATAACTTAAAACAACAAAAAAAAACAGAAAAATAAAACAATGTTCTTCTTCATCTCTGAAGGACGAGGCCCATATGGAGTAGGAGGGAGGTTGAGGTGGTGGTGGATGTGGCGGTGACATAGGCGTGTGCACAGGGTGTGCTGGGTGTGCCTGGGCACACCCTAATCACCTAGGGCACATAGCATTGCCAGTGAGGAGATGGGAAAGATCTCCCTGGGACCTGCTCTGCTCTATTTCTCCTTGCCTACAGGTACATGGCCCCGATACATTACTCTCCCTGCTGGCAAACACATGCATGTGTATTTCAACTTTGGGGTGCACACCTTAATGCAATAGGCTGCGCACACCTATGGGCGGTGTAGGTGGAAGCGGCGGTGGAGGAGGACCAGGGCCGGATTAACAGCATCATGGGCTTGGTGCTGAGGATTTTGAAGGGCCTTAAGGGCCGTGCCTTGCCATGCACCCAGAGGAGGAAGGGTGCAGCCATGCATGCCTAATTCAACATGGGATGCTGTCTCTGAAGCCCATAAACACATCCATGCATCGCCAACTGTCCCTCCTTGTCCGGCCTTCACGCTGTGTGGGGAGGTTCTGAGGGTGCTGCCTGGGGAAGCGAGCATAGAAGCCAGACTTCTGTGTTTACAAGTGACAGAAGAGCGGTAACAGTGAATATGGCCAACCCGGGGCCTATATAAAAGGTAGGGGCCTGGAGCTGCAGCTCCAATAGCCCCTACATTAATCTGGCCCTGAGGAGGAGGACGAGGTAGCCAACACTGCTTCTTTTCAAAAATTTTAAATGAGGGTACACCCCAAAAGAGTGAGAAAGAGCAAAAATGGAACAATGGGTGGGTAAGGTCGGTATCCATTGCTATTCTGCATAAGGTACGGAAAAGTCCCGTGGGATCCATGCCTGGTTCATTTTAATGAACGTGAGCTTGTCCACATTGTCTCTGGACAGGCGGCTGCGCTTGTCTGTTATAACGTCCCCAGCCGTGCTAAATACCCGTTCAGATAATACCATGGCTGCAGGGCACGCCAGCACCTCCAAGGCGTAAAGGGCAAGCTCAGGCCATGTGCCCAATTTGGAGACCCAGAAGTTGAAGGGGGCAGACCCGTCATTCACTACATGTAGGCGTGTGCACACATACTGCTCCACCATGTTGGTAAAATGCTGCCTCCTGCTAAGACGTTCCATCTGAGCTGCTGGTGCTGCTGTTTGTTGTGGCGTGCTGACAAAGCTTTTCCACATTTCGGCCATGCTAACCCTGCCTTCTGAGGTGCTGGCGGTGCCCTGGTTGCGTTGGCGACCTCCTCCTCCTCCTCCTCTGCCTTGTGCTTCCACTGTGGCCCTGCTGTCAGATGGGAATGCCAGCAGCATGGCGTCTACCAGCGTGCGCTTGTACTCGCGCATCTTGCGATCGCGCTCCAGTGAGTGAATTAAGGACGGTACGTTGTCCTTGTAACGGGGATCCAGCAGCGTGGCCACCCAGTAATCAGCACAAGTTAGAATGTGGGCAACTCGGCGGTCGTTGTGGAGACACTGCAGCATGTAATCGCTCATGTGTGCCAGGCTGCCCAGAGGCAACGAAAGGCTGTCCTCTGTGGGAGGTGTATCGTCCGTGTCCTCTGTATCCCCCCAGCCACGCACCAGTGATGGCCATGAGCTGGCCTGGGTGCCACCCTGCTGTGAACATGGTTCCATCTCCTCCTCCAGCTCCTCCTCCTCCTCATCCTCCTCATCCTCCAGAACTGTGCCCCTGCTGGACAATTGCGTCCCTGGCGTTTGCGTGTGCAGGAACCCACCCTCGGAGCCCCTTGCGAATGACTGCCCTGAAAGCCTTGGAAATGTTACCTCTTCATCCTCCTCCTCCTCCTCATCCTGTGCCACATCCTCTTCCATCATCGCCCGAATTGTTTTTTCAAGGAGGCATAGAAGTGGGATAGTTAAGCTGAGAACGGCGTCATTGCCACTGGCCATGTTGGTGGAGTACTCAAAACAGCGCAACAAGGCACACAGGTCTCGCATGGAGGCCCAGTTAAATTAAATAGCGGAATAGAAAATATGATCCAAAAAAAGTGTATGTATATCACACGTACACAACCACACTGGGCCCCAATTACTATTGTTTGTACCCCTAAAAGGCTAGATGAGGAGTAGGGGGAGTATGGAACAGGCAGCACCCTCAAACCTTCAGAAGTATGAGATGAACCCCAACAACTTGGAAAGGTGGATCTCTCTCACACGTACCAACACAGACTATCCCCCAATTTAACTGATCCCCAAAGGTTTTTGATTAAATAGCGGAATAGAAAATATGATCCAAAAAAAGTGTATGTATATCACACGTACACAACCACACTAGGCCCCAATTACTATTGTTTGTACCCCTAAAAGGCTAGATGAGGAGTAGGGGGGGTATGGAACAGGCAGCACCCTCAAACCTTCAGAAGTATGAGATGAACCCCAACAACTTGGAAAGGTGGATCTCTCTCACACGTACCAACACAGACTATCCCCCAATTTAACTGATCCCCAAAGGTTTTTGATTAAATAGCGGAATAGAAAATATGATCCAAAAAAAGTGTATGTATATCACACGTACACAACCACACTAGGCCCCAATTACTATTGTTTGTACCCCTAAAAGGCTAGGAGTAGGGGGAGTATGGAACAGGCAGCACCCTCAAACCTTCAGAAGTATGAGATGAACCCCAACAACTTGGAAAGGTGGATCTCTCTCACACGTACCAACACAGACTATCCCCCAATTTAACTGATCCCCAAAGGTTTTTGATTAAATAGCGGAATAGAAAATATGATCCAAAAAAAGTGTATGTATATCACACGTACACAACCACACTGGGCCCCAATTACTATTGTTTGTACCCCTAAAAGGCTAGATGAGGAGTAGGGGGAGTATGGAACAGGCAGCACCCTCAAACCTTCAGAAGTATGAGATGAACCCCAACAACTTGGAAAGGTGGATCTCTCTCACACGTACCAACACAGACTATCCCCCAATTTAACTGATCCCCAAAGGTTTTTGATTAAATAGCGGAATAGAAAATATGATCCAAAAAAAGTGTATGTATATCACACGTACACAACCACACTAGGCCCCAATTACTATTGTTTGTACCCCTAAAAGGCTAGATGAGGAGTAGGGGGGGTATGGAACAGGCAGCACCCTCAAACCTTCAGAAGTATGAGATGAACCCCAACAACTTGGAAAGGTGGATCTCTCTCACACGTACCAACACAGACTATCCCCCAATTTAACTGATCCCCAAAGGTTTTTGATTAAATAGCGGAATAGAAAATATGATCCAAAAAAAGTGTATGTATATCACACGTACACAACCACACTAGGCCCCAATTACTATTGTTTGTACCCCTAAAAGGCTAGATGAGGAGTAGGGGGGGTATGGAACAGGCAGCACCCTCAAACCTTCAGAAGTATGAGATGAACCCCAACAACTTGGAAAGGTGGATCTCTCTCACACGTACCAACACAGACTATCCCCCAATTTAACTGATCCCCAAAGGTTTTTGATTAAATAGCGGAATAGAAAATATGATCCAAAAAAAGTGTATGTATATCACACGTACACAACCACACTAGGCCCCAATTACTATTGTTTGTACCCCTAAAAGGCTAGGAGTAGGGGGAGTATGGAACAGGCAGCACCCTCAAACCTTCAGAAGTATGAGATGAACCCCAACAACTTGGAAAGGTGGATCTCTCTCACACGTACCAACACAGACTATCCCCCAATTTAACTGATCCCCAAAGGTTTTTGATTAAATAGCGGAATAGAAAATATGATCCAAAAAAAGTGTATGTATATCACACGTACACAACCACACTGGGCCCCAATTACTATTGTTTGTACCCCTAAAAGGCTAGATGAGGAGTAGGGGGAGTATGGAACAGGCAGCACCCTCAAACCTTCAGAAGTATGAGATGAACCCCAACAACTTGGAAAGGTGGATCTCTCTCACACGTACCAACACAGACTATCCCCCAATTTAACTGATCCCCAAAGGTTTTTGATTAAATAGCGGAATAGAAAATATGATCCCAAAAAAGTGTATGTATATCACACGTACACAACCACACTAGGCCCCAATTACTATTGTTTGTACCCCTAAAAGGCTAGATGAGGAGTAGGGGGGGTATGGAACAGGCACCACCCTCAAACCTTCAGAAGTATGAGATGAACCCCAACAACTTGGAAAGGTGGATCTCTCTCACACGTACCAACACAGACTATCCCCCAATTTAACTGATCCCCAAAGGTTTTTGATTAAATAGCGGAATAGAAAATATGATCCAAAAAAAGTGTATGTATATCACACGTACACAACCACACTAGGCCCCAATTACTATTGTTTGTACCCCTAAAAGGCTAGATGAGGAGTAGGGGGGGTATGGAACAGGCAGCACCCTCAAACCTTCAGAAGTATGAGATGAACCCCAACAACTTGGAAAGGTGGATCTCTCTCACACGTACCAACACAGACTATCCCCCAATTTAACTGATCCCCAAAGGTTTTTGATTAAATAGCGGAATAGAAAATATGATCCAAAAAAAGTGTATGTATATCACACGTACACAACCACACTAGGCCCCAATTACTATTGTTTGTACCCCTAAAAGGCTAGATGAGGAGTAGGGGGGGTATGGAACAGGCAGCACCCTCAAACCTTCAGAAGTATGAGATGAACCCCAACAACTTGGAAAGGTGGATCTCTCTCACACGTACCAACACAGACTATCCCCCAATTTAACTGATCCCCAAAGGTTTTTGATTAAATAGCGGAATAGAAAATATGATCCAAAAAAAGTGTATGTATATCACACGTACACAACCACACTAGGCCCCAATTACTATTGTTTGTACCCCTAAAAGGCTAGATGAGGAGTAGGGGGGGTATGGAACAGGCAGCACCCTCAAACCTTCAGAAGTATGAGATGAACCCCAACAACTTGGAAAGGTGGATCTCTCTCACACGTACCAACACAGACTATCCCCCAATTTAACTGATCCCCAAAGGTTTTTGATTAAATAGCGGAATAGAAAATATGATCCAAAAAAAGTGTATGTATATCACACGTACACAACCACACTGGGCCCCAATTACTATTGTTTGTACCCCTAAAAGGCTAGATGAGGAGTAGGGGGAGTATGGAACAGGCAGCACCCTCAAACCTTCAGAAGTATGAGATGAACCCCAACAACTTGGAAAGGTGGATCTCTCTCACACGTACCAACACAGACTATCCCCCAATTTAACTGATCCCCAAAGGTTTTTGATTAAATAGCGGAATAGAAAATATGATCCAAAAAAAGTGTATGTATATCACACGTACACAACCACACTAGGCCCCAATTACTATTGTTTGTACCCCTAAAAGGCTAGATGAGGAGTAGGGGGGGTATGGAACAGGCAGCACCCTCAAACCTTCAGAAGTATGAGATGAACCCCAACAACTTGGAAAGGTGGATCTCTCTCACACGTACCAACACAGACTATCCCCCAATTTAACTGATCCCCAAAGGTTTTTGATTAAATAGCGGAATAGAAAATATGATCCAAAAAAAGTGTATGTATATCACACGTACACAACCACACTAGGCCCCAATTACTATTGTTTGTACCCCTAAAAGGCTAGATGAGGAGTAGGGGGGGTATGGAACAGGCAGCACCCTCAAACCTTCAGAAGTATGAGATGAACCCCAACAACTTGGAAAGGTGGATCTCTCTCACACGTACCAACACAGACTATCCCCCAATTTAACTGATCCCCAAAGGTTTTTGATTAAATAGCGGAATAGAAAATATGATCCAAAAAAAGTGTATGTATATCACACGTACACAACCACACTAGGCCCCAATTACTATTGTTTGTACCCCTAAAAGGCTAGGAGTAGGGGGAGTATGGAACAGGCAGCACCCTCAAACCTTCAGAAGTATGAGATGAACCCCAACAACTTGGAAAGGTGGATCTCTCTCACACGTACCAACACAGACTATCCCCCAATTTAACTGATCCCCAAAGGTTTTTGATTAAATAGCGGAATAGAAAATATGATCCAAAAAAAGTGTATGTATATCACACGTACACAACCACACTAGGCCCCAATTACTATTGTTTGTACCCCTAAAAGGCTAGATGAGGAGTAGGGGGGGTATGGAACAGGCAGCACCCTCAAACCTTCAGAAGTATGAGATGAACCCCAACAACTTGGAAAGGTGGATCTCTCTCACACGTACCAACACAGACTATCCCCCAATTTAACTGATCCCCAAAGGTTTTTGATTAAATAGCGGAATAGAAAATATGATCCAAAAAAAGTGTATGTATATCACACGTACACAACCACACTAGGCCCCAATTACTATTGTTTGTACCCCTAAAAGGCTAGATGAGGAGTAGGGGGGGTATGGAACAGGCAGCACCCTCAAACCTTCAGAAGTATGAGATGAACCCCAACAACTTGGAAAGGTGGATCTCTCTCACACGTACCAACACAGACTATCCCCCAATTTAACTGATCCCCAAAGGTTTTTGATTAAATAGCGGAATAGAAAATATGATCCAAAAAAAGTGTATGTATATCACACGTACACAACCACACTAGGCCCCAATTACTATTGTTTGTACCCCTAAAAGGCTAGATGAGGAGTAGGGGGAGTATGGAACAGGCAGCACCCTCAAATCTTCAGAAGTATGAGATTGTGTTCACTGTACCCCACAAAGATTGAGTTCACTGCACCCCACAATGATTGTGTTCACTGCACCCCACAAAGATTGTGTTCACTGCACCTCACAAAGATTGTGTTCACTGTACCCCCCAAAGATTGTGTTCACTGCACCCCACAAAGATTCTGTTCACTGTACCCCACAAAGATTGTGTTCACTGCACCCTAAAAGGATGTTGTTCACTGCACCCCACAAAGATTGTGTTCACTGCACCCTAAAAGGATGTTGTTCACTGCACCCCAAAAAGATTGTGTTCACTGTACCCCCCCAAAGATTGTGTTCACTGCACCCCACAAAGATTGTGTTCACTGCACCCCAAAAAGATTGTGTTCACTGTACCCCCCAAAGATTGTGTTCACTGCACCCCAAAAAGATTGTGTTCACTGTACCCCCCAAAGATTGTGTTCACTGCACCCCACAAAGATTCTGTTCACTGTACCCCACAAAGATTGTGTTCACTGCACCCCAAAAAGATTGTGTTCACTGTACCCCCCCAAAGATTGTGTTCACTGCACCCCACAAAGATTCTGTTCACTGCACCCCACAAAGGATTTTGTTCACTGCACCCCAAAAAGATTGTGTTCACTGCACCCCAAAAAGGATTTTGATCACTGCACCCCAAAAAGGATGTTGTTCACTGCACCCCAAAAATGATTTTGTTCACTCCACCCCAAAAAGATTGTGTTCACTGCACCCCACAAAGATTGTGTTCACTGCACCCCAAAAAGATTGTGTTCACTGTACCCCCCAAAGATTGTGTTCACTGCACCCCACAAAGATTCTGTTCACTGTACCCCACAAAGATTGTGTTCACTGCACCCCAAAAAGATTGTGTTCACTGCACCCCAAAAAGGATGTTGTTCACTGCACCCCAAAAAGGATGTTGTTCACTCCACCCCAAAAAGATTGTGTTCACTGCACCCCACAAAGATTGTGTTCACTGCACCCCAAAAAGATTGTGTTCACTGCACCCCAAAAATGATTTTGTTCACTGCACCCCAAAAAGGATTTTGTTCACTGCACCCCAAAAAGGATGTTGTTCACTCCACCCCAAAAAGATTGTGTTCACTGCACCCCAAAAAGATTGTGTTCACTGCACCCCACAAAGGATTTTGTTCACTGCACCCCAAAAAGATTGTGTTCACTGCACCCCAAAAAGGATGTTGTTCACTGCACCCCAAAAAGGATTGTGTTCACTGCACCCCACAAAGGATTTTGTTCACTGCACCCCACAAAGATTGTGTTCACTGCACACCAAAAAGAATTGTGTTCACTGCACCCCAAAAAGATTTTGTTCACTGCACCCCAAAAAGATTGTGTTCACTGCAGCCCAAAAAGATTGTGTTCACTGCAGCCCAAAAAGATTGTGTTCACTGCAGCCCAAAAAGATTGTGTTCACTGCAGCCCAAAAAGATTGTGTTCACTGCAGCTCACACACAGAAAAATGGATGTGGATCACTGACACCTGCCTATCTCCAATCCCACACCACACAGCAATATCGATTGTAGTTTGTAGAACACAGTTTCCCTAAAATTCAGCAGACTCTGTCCCTAACAGGATTGAGAAGAGATCGTAGATCAGGATTGAGTGCAGATTCACCCCACCCCCCACACAGCAATATCGATTGTAGTTTGTAGAAGACACTGACCCTATAATTCAGCAGACTCTATCCCTAAAATGCCTACAACTCGCCCTGCCTAAACACTCCGACCTGTCCCTCAATTCTATCCGGACACAAATGGTTTTTTCCTGCCTATCTTTCCCTAATCAGCAGCCAGCACATTGATGTGTGCTCTGTCCCTTAGCTAAGCAGCAGAATGACGCTGCTGCGGCGGCTGCCTCGAACTTATAAAGACTTGGTCACATGCTTCAGACGGCCAATCACAGCTACTAAGACATTTGCAGGCATGGCTGGGATGGCTTAAGGCACACCAGTTAAACGATTGTTGATTGGCTGTTGAAAGCCCGCCATGAAAAGAGCGCCAAAGCATGCAAAACCCGGAAATAAAACGACCGAACACGGATTTTTACCCGAACATACAGTAAAGTGTCCGTGTCCGTGTTCGGGTAAAAAAAATCCAATTATTCGGTACGAACACGAATAATACAGTCCGTGTTCGCTCAACACTAGTGCTGAATAAAGGTAAGGCAGTTTCCATTAGATTCTTGACTATAGGCTGGTAGAGTACTGGCAGGTTGCCTTAAAAAAGCGGTCTGAAGTTCGGTCTCTGCTGACGTCTCAGAAGTCAGTGCAGGCGGCAATGGCAGTCAGGATCCGCCAGGTGCCTGGACTGAAACCCAGCTCAGCCTCTCAGCGAGCAACTGAGAGCCTGAGTTAGCCATTTCCTGCCCCCTCCACATCCCAGCACTCCAGTGACTGAGGAGGGGGCAGAGTGGATAGCTGCTAACTGACAGTTAGCAGCTCTCTGCTCAGGGAGCAGTAAGAAAAGAGTGATCAGCGGTGTTCGATAGCTCAGTTCTCAGTGCAGAGGTGCGGGTGGACAGATGCAGCACTGGACCGATGCTGCATCCACCTAGGTAAGTATGCATATTAAAAAAAACAAAGCCATACTTCTCTTTTACAGCATATCTAAACCCCAAAACAAAAATGAATAATATGTTAGCTTACTAATGGTTGTATTTATTTTTATTTTTCAGGCTAAGAACATTTTAGAAAGTGCAGATAATATTTGTTGATTGGAAGGCTGCTGTCTACCAAATCTAATCATGCTTTGAGAGCCAGCAGCATCCCATTGCTTTCAATAGGGCTGCTTACTTACAGTTAATTGTGGGAATCTCTGTTGGGGCTTGCGCAGCTGATCGCAGACAGAGTGCATTCGCAGGTATGAATGCACTATAATGGAGATGAACAAAGAGACAAGTTTGAAGCCCAGTCCGGGTAGTGACCAGTTTTTCTCCATAAATACAGTGGAGGAGTGAGCATAGCCACCCATGTACAGGAAGTGTTCTATTCACAGAATTCCAGGTGAAAAGAAAAAAGACTGGAAAAAAAGAAAACAAATACAGGTACCATTTATCAAACTGATAAGCTCCAGTATATAGTTTGTTTTTTAGTTTGAATACACTTAAATGCATAATAATTTGCAAAGCTATATTTTGTTTTTGTATAGTCTGTTCTGTATTGTTTTTATGGTTTTTCTGATGGCTTTCCAGAAAGAACTGGTAAATGATTACAAAGTATAATTTTACAAGCTTCACAGACTTGCAAATTACTTTACATTAATGTTATCCCTTGAATAAATTGTATTATTTTTGAGTTTCATTTAAGTCTTTCAAGATTATTTGGAAAGCTTCCTACAAATGAAGAGAGTATATTAGTGTCTGGAAATCATTGCTTTCTTATTACCCATAAGCCAGCCACATTTTTCTTTTTTAAAGGTCAATCAATGACAGTATGAACATTTTACTGTATAATGCTGAAAAGATGCAATAAATAGGTTTCATTATAAAAAGTACAAATACACTCTGCTGGATAACTTCATATGCTAAACGTCCCCTACACAAGTCTCTTTATAATGTCACAACTGTTTGGTCAGTTTTGATAAAAGCTGAAATGACTACCCATTCTTACATTTCTGTACTTCTGATCAGGTTGGCAAAATTGCAATATTTGAATTAGATCGAAATCCAATTATAAAGATCTCATGTAAGCTTTAGCATGTTAATGTAATAAAGTTAATAATCTTTCTGATCTTTTGTTATATTAGTACCTGGTAATTCTGCCATTTAGTATAGTCCAAGAATGTTCTGTTATGGGGTGACCACTTTCTCCTAATTGTGCTTTTGCATTGTCAGCCTGTCACACACAGACATAGTCCCTATCTTCACTATCAGGAAGCCAGTCCTGAGAAAAAAAGAGCAGTCAATACTAGAGTAGAGGATAGAGAATGTCAGCAGCACTGTTATGTCATAAAGAAGGAAAAACTGTGAAAACAGTATTGTATAAAACAAAAACCTGGAAGTTGTTTAGTATGCACAGTGCTTTATCAATTTATAAGTCATCAAGTTAAGGTTTAGAATTACCTTAACATATGTATAAATATAAAATAAAATGAAGCAAGATTCATATGATATATTATATGAATAAGGTGAATGTGTAAATGTGACTGCTTTTATAATCTGCATGTTGCTCCAATAGATTATTAAAAGCAGAGAACTTCACTGTGCTTACACCTTTGTTTGCTGATGCCAGAAGATTACTGGAAAGGACTCTGTAGCACATATAGCACATATACACCCAGTGGTCACTATGTTAATTCCCCTAATAGTGGAGAGAATCTTTTCCTGTCTTTAGAATAGCCTGTATTCTTTGGTGCATAAATCCTTCCACAAGAGCTTTTGAGTGAACAAAAGAGAAACAAATATAGTATACACAAATATTACACAAAATCTAATGTAATGACATTGCACAAATGTTGCAACACAAATTCAACTGGGTGTTTGATATGTTCTCATAATAGCAGCGCCGGGACAAGGTCATCTAGAACCCAGGGCAAACATGCCAAACATGCGCCACCCAACCCCCCCTCCAAGATGTATGGACATTATGTGTCAGAAATGCTCCCCCCATAAAAACACTGAGCACTAATCTGCATGCTTACCCCTAAGCATAAATTATCCTTCCTCCAAGTACAATCCCCCACTCTGCTAAAATCCACCCTTTCAGAACAAATCTTTGCCCCTCCATCCCCAAATCCCCCCCCCCAAAAAAATGACCCCTCCTAAAACCCCACCTCCTAGTAAAAAATCTTCTTCCCCCCATCTCACCCCCCAATCCCCCTAAATGCTCACTCTTAGCCCTCCCCCCCAAATGTCCCCTCCTAAAACAAGACCTACCCCCTAATAAACTAAAAAATACCCACGCTCAGGAAAATAATGTTGAAAAAAGCAGCCACTTAAAAAAATCTGTGATACCAGTCCAACAATTATAAATAACATATAAAACAGTGGTAATGTATATTGAAGTGTACTGAATAAACAGCAACAAAGATATAAATAATAATCAAATCTATGCAGACATAAGTGAAAAATATATATAAATAAAAAATATACATAAAAAGTGTAAAAGTCCTGTAAGGTGAAAAAATCTTAAGTAAAGTGCAAATGAAGATCAACAGAAGGATAACCGCCACCAGCACCGTTCAACACACGCCTCTTACCAGATCCATAGGACCATATATTATAATGGTCAAATAGACTCAAGCAGGCAAATGGATGTGGAATATCATCAAAGGTGAAGATGTTGGTAACAGGCAATGGATCTCATGAACTCGAAAATAAATGAATAGCTCCCATAGTGAAGTCCCCCATAGACATCATTGGTGATGAAACACGTAGGGAGTGGCTTAGAGGTGACATCATCAATGAACCGCAAGTAAGAGAGTGGTGATTCCAAACTGACAGCTTGCTGGAACAATCTATTATATGGGCTTTTATCTACTTGTTTAGGTTGTTTTTTAGCCATCTTTTAAAAAAGAAATTGTACTTTATTTAATGGACTTCTCTATGGGCGCTCTTGTTTTCATTTATTTCCAAGTTCATATGAGATCCATTGCCTGTTACCAACATCTTCACCTTTGATGATCATCCACATCCATTTGCCTGCTTGAGTCTATTTGACTATTATAACCTACGGTCCTATTGATCTGGTGAGAGGCGTGTGTTGAAGGGTGCTGGTGGTGGTGATCCTTATTCTGATCTTCATTTGCACTTTACTGAAGATTGTTTCACCTTATTGGACTTTTACACTTTTTATGTACACTACTGTCCAAACTTTTGGGGTCACCCAGACAAATTTCATGTTTTCCATGAAAACATAAACTTTTATTCATCATATTAGTTGCAAAATGAATAGAAAATATAGTTAAGACATTGATGAGGTTAGAAATAATGATTTTTACTTGAAATAATAATTGTGTCCTTCATAGTGTTGAGCGAATACGGACTGTATTATTCGTGTTCGTACCGAATAATTGGATTTTTTGTACCCAAACACGGACACGGACACTTTACTGTATGTTCGGGTAAAAATCCGCGTTCGGTCGTTTTATTTCCGGGTTTTGCATGCTTTGGCGCTCTTTTCATGGCAGGCTTTCAACAGCCAATCAACAATCGTTTAACTGGTGTGCCTTAAGCCATCCCAGCCATGCCTGCAAATGTCTCAGTAGCTGTGATTGGCCGTCTGAAGCATGTGACCAAGTCTTTATAAGTTCCAGGCAGCCGCAGCGGCTTCATTCTGCTGCTTAGATCAGGGACAGAGCACACATACGTGCTGGCTGCTGATTAGGGAAAGACAGGCAGGGAAAACGAATTGGTGTCCGGATAGAATTGAGGGACAGGTCGGAGTGTTTAGGCAGGGCGAGTTGTAGGCATTTTAGGGATAGAGTCTGCTGAATTATAGGGTCAGTGTCTTCTACAAACTACAATCGATATTGCTGTGTGGGGGCTGGGGTCTGCACTCAATCCTGATCTACGATCTCTTCTCAATCCTGTTAGGGAGAGGCTGCTGCTGAATTTTAGGGTCAGAGTGTTCTACAAACTACAATCGATATTGCTGTGTGGGGTCTGCACTTAGTCCCGATCTACGATCTCTTCTCAATCCTGTTAGGGAGAGGCTGCTGCTGAATTTTAGGGAAACTGTGTTCTACAAACTACAATCGATATTGCTGTGTGGTGTGGGATAGGAGATAGGCAGGTGTCAGTGATCCACATCCATTTTTCTGTGTGTGAGCTGCAGTGAACACAATCTTTTTGGGCTGCAGTGAACACAATCTTTTTGGGGTGCAGTGAACAACATCCTTTTAGGGTGCAGTGAACACAATCTTTGTGGGGTGCAGTGAACAACATCATTTTAGGGTGCAGTGAACACAATCTTTTTGGGGTGCAGTGAACAAAATCCTTTTTGGGGTGCAGTGAACAACATCCTTTTTGGGGTGCAGTGAACACAATCTTTTTGGGGTGCAGTGAACAAAATCCTTTGTGGGGTGCAGTGAACACAATCTTTGTGGGGTGCAGTGAACACAATCTTTTTGGGTTGCAGTGAACAAAATCCCTTTTGGGGTGCAGTGAACAACATCCTTTTTGGGGTGCAGTGAACACAATCTTTTTGGGGTGCAGTGAACAAAATCCTTTGTGGGGTGCAGTGAACACAATCTTTGTGGGGTGCAGTGAACACAATCTTTTTGGGGTGCAGTGAACAAAATCCTTTTAGGGGTGCAGTGAACAACATCCTTTTTGGGGTGAAGTGAACAAAATCCTTTTTGGGGTGCAGTGAACAACATCCTTTTTGGGGTGCAGTGAACAAAATCCTTTTAGGGTGCAGTGAACACAATCTTTGTGGGGTACAGTGAACAGAATCTTTGTGGGGTGCAGTGAACACAATCTTTGGGGGGTACAGTGAACACAATCTTTTTGGGGTGCAGTGAACAAAATCCTTTTAGGGTGCAGTGAACACAATCTTTGTGGGGTGCAGTGAACAAAATCCTTTTTGGGGTGCAGTGAACAAAATCCTTTTTGGGGTGCAGTGAACACAATCTTTTTGGGGTGCAGTGAACAAAATCCTTTTTGGGGTGCAGTGAACAACATCCTTTTTGGGGTGCAGTGAACAAAATCCTTTTTGGGGTGCAGTGAACAACATCCTTTTTGGGGTGCAGTAAACAAAAACCTTTTAGGGTGCAGTGAACACAATCTTTGTGGGGTACAGTGAACAGAATCTTTGTGGGGTGCAGTGAACACAATCTTTGGGGGGTACAGTGAACACAATCTTTTTGGGGTACAGTGAACAAAATCCTTTTAGGGTGCAGTGAACACAATCTTTGTGGGGTGCAGTGAACAAAATAGTTTTGGGGTGCAGTGAACAAAATCCTTTTTGGGGTGCAGTGAACACAATCTTTTTGGGGTGCAGTGAACAAAATCCTTTGTGGGGTGCAGTGAACACAATCTTTTTTGGGTGCAGTGAACAAAATCCTTTTTGGGGTGCAGTGAACAACATCCTTTTTGAGGTGCAGTGAACAAAATCCTTTTTGGGGTGCAGTGAACAAAATCCTTTTTGGGGTGCAGTGAACAAAATCCTTTTAGGGTGCAGTGAACACAATCTTTGTGGGGTACAGTGAACACAATGTTTGTGGGGTGCAGTGAACACAAACTTTGTGGGGTACAGTGAACACAATCTCATACTTCTAAAGATTTGAGGGTGCTGCCTGTTCCATACTCCTCCTCCTACTCCTCAACCATCCTTTTAGGGGTACAAACAATAGTAATTGGGGCCTAGTGTGGTGGTGTACGTGTGAGATACATACACTTTCTTTTTGATCATATTTTCTATTCCGCTATTCAATTAAAACCTTTGGGGATCAATTAAATTGCGTGATAGTCTGTGTCGGTACGTGTGAGATCCACCTTTCCAAGTTTTTGGGGTTCATCTCATACTTCTGAAGATTTGAGGGTGCTGCCTGTTCCATACTCCTCCTCCTACTGCTCAACCATCCTTTTAGGGGTACAAACAATAGTAATTGGGGCCTAGTGTGGTGGTGTACGTGTGAGATACATACACTTTCTTTTTGATCATATTTTCTATTCCGCTATTCAATTAAAACCTTTGGGGATCAATTAAATTGCGTGATAGTCTGTGTCGGTACGTGTGAGATCCACCTTTCCAAGTTTTTGGGGTTCATCTCATACTTCTGAAGATTTGAGGGTGCTGCCTGTTCCATACTCCTCCTCCTACTGCTCAACCATCCTTTTAGGGGTACAAACAATAGTAATTGGGGCCTAGTATGGTGGTGTACGTGTGAGATACATACACTTTCTTTTTGATCATATTTTCTATTCCGCTATTCAATTAAAACCTTTGGGGATCAATTAAATTGCGTGATAGTCTGTGTCGGTACGTGTGAGATCCACCTTTCCAAGTTTTTGGGGTTCATCTCATACTTCTGAAGATTTGAGGGTGCTGCCTGTTCCATACTCCTCCTCCTACTGCTCAACCATCCTTTTAGGGGTACAAACAATAGTAATTGGGGCCTAGTGTGGTGGTGTACGTGTGAGATACATACACTTTCTTTTTGATCATATTTTCTATTCCGCTATTCAATTAAAACCTTTGGGGATCAATTAAATTGCGTGATAGTCTGTGTCGTTACATGTGAGATCCACCTTTCCAAGTTTTTGGGGTTCATCTCATACTTCTGAAGATTTGAGGGTGCTGCCTGTTCCATACTCCTCCTCCTACTGCTCAACCATCCTTTTAGGGGTACAAACAATAGTAATTGGGGCCTAGTATGGTGGTGTACGTGTGAGATACATAAACTTTCTTTTTGATCTTATTTTCTATTCCGCTATTCAATTAAAACCTTTGGGGATCAATTAAATTGCGTGATAGTCTGTGTCGGTACGTGTGAGATCCACCTTTCCAAGTTTTTGGGGTTCATCTCATACTTCTGAAGATTTGAGGGTGCTGCCTGTTCCATACTCCTCCTCCTACTGCTCAACCATCCTTTTAGGGGTACAAACAATAGTAATTGGGGCCTAGTGTGGTGGTGTACGTGTGAGATACATACACTTTCTTTTTGATCATATTTTCTATTCCGCTATTCAATTAAAACCTTTGGGGATCAATTAAATTGCATGATAGTCTGTGTCGGTACGTGTGAGATCCACCTTTCCAAGTTTTTGGGGTTCATCTCATACTTCTGAAGATTTGAGGGTGCTGCCTGTTCCATACTCCTCCTCCTACTCCTCAACCATCCTTTTAGGGGTACAAACAATAGTAATTGGGGCCTAGTGTGGTGGTGTACGTGTGAGATACATACACTTTCTTTTTGATCATATTTTCTATTCCACTATTCAATTAAAACCTTTGGGGATCAATTAAATTGCGTGATAGTCTGTGTCGGTACGTGTGAGATCCACCTTTCCAAGTTTTTGGGGTTCATCTCATACTTCTGAAGATTTGAGGGTGCTGCCTGTTCCATACTCCTCCTCCTACTGCTCAACCATCCTTTTAGGGGTACAAACAATAGTAATTGGGGCCTAGTGTGGTGGTGTACGTGTGAGATACATACACTTTCTTTTTGATCATATTTTCTATTCCGCTATTCAATTAAAACCTTTGGGGATCAATTAAATTGTGTGATAGTCTGTGTCGGTACGTGTGAGATCCACCTTTCCAAGTTTTTGGGGTTCATCTCATACTTCTGAAGATTTGAGGGTGCTGCCTGTTCCATACTCCTCCTCCTACTCCTCAACCATCCTTTTAGGGGTACAAACAAAAGTAATTGGGGCCTAGTGTGGTGGTGTACGTGTGAGATACATACACTTTCCTTTTGATCATATTTTCTATTCCGCTATTCAATTAAAACCTTTGGGGATCAATTAAATTGCGTGATAGTCTGTGTCGGTACGTGTGAGATCCACCTTTCCAAGTTTTTGGGGTTCATCTCATACTTCTGAAGATTTGAGGGTGCTGCCTGTTCCATACTCCCCCTACTCCTTATCCATCCTTTTAGGGGTACAAACAATAGTAATTGGGGCCTAGTGTGGTTGTGTATGTGTGAGATACATACACTTTTTTGGATCATATTTTCTATTCCGCTATTTAATCAAAAACCTTTGGGGATCAGTTAAATTGGGGGATAGTCTGTGTTGGTACGTGTGAGATCCACCTTTCCAAGTTTTTGGGGTTCATCTCATACTTCTGAAGATTTGAGGGTGCTGCCTGTTCCATACTCCTCCTACTCCTCATCCTGCCTTTAGGGGTACAAACAATAGTATTGGGGCCTAGTGTGCTTGTGTACGTTTGAGATACATACACTTTTTTGGATCATATTTCCTATTCCGCTATTTAATCAAAAACCTTTGGGGATCAGTTAAATTGGGGGATAGTCTGTGTTGGTACGTGTGGGAGAGATCCACCTTTCCAAGTTTTTGGGGTTCATCTCATACTTCTGAAGATTTGAGGGTGCTGCCTGTTCCATACTCCTCCTACTCCTCATCCTGCTGCAGCACACACGCGTGAGTCGCTCTGCGGAACAGCACCACTTCACCACCAATAACTGGGCCTCCATGCGAGACCTGTGTGCCTTGTTGCGCTGTTTTGAGTACTCCACCAACATGGCCAGTGGCGATGACGCCGTTCTCAGCTTAACTATCCCACTTCTATGCCTCCTTGAAAAAACAATTCGGGCGATGATGGAAGAGGATGTGGCACAGGATGAGGAGGAGGAGGAGGAGGATGAGGAGGTAACATTTCCAAGGCTTTCAGGGGATGCGCCAAACCAATTTAAAAAGGTGTATCTCACATGTACCGGTACAGACTATCCCGCAATTTAATTTTTTACACTCAAACAGGGTGTATATTGAATAGCGGAATAGGACAAATTTTACAAAACGGTGTATCTCACACGTACAAACACAAACTAGGCCCCGATTACAATTTTTTGTACCCTAAAGGCAGGATGAGGAAGAGGAGTAGGAGGAGTTGGGAACAGGAGGCAAACTGAATCGCCCTGCAATCCTCGGCGGTAGAAGGAGATGCGCCAAACAAATTTAAAAAGGTGTATCTCACATGTACCGGTACAGACTATCCCGCAATTTAATTTGTTTACACTCAAAGATGGTGTATATTGAATAGCGGAATAGGACAAATTTTACAAAACGGTGTATCTCACACGTACAAACACCAACTAGGCCCCAATTACAATTTTTTGTACCCTAAAGGCAGGATGAGGAGTAGGAGGAGTTCGGAACAGGCAGGAGGCAGACTGAAGCACCCTCAAATCCTCGGCAGTATGAGATACGCCCCAAAAATTGGAAAGGTGTATCTCACACGTACCGACACAGACTATCACGCAATTTAATTGTTTATACCCAAAGGTTTTGATTAAATAGCGAAATAGAAAATATGATCCAAAAAAAAGTGTATGTATATCACACGTAAATAACCACACTAGGCCCCAATTACTATTGTTTGTACCCCTAAAGGCAGGATGACGTGCCCACAAGGTGGAACTCCACCTTGCACATGCTGCAAAGACTGTGCGAGCAGCAGCAGGCCATAGTGGAGTTTCAGCTGCAGCACGCACGCGTGAGTCGCTCTGCGGCACAGCACCACTTCACCACCAATAACTGGGCCTCCATGCGAGACCTGTGTGCCTTGTTGCGCTGTTTTGAGTACTCCACCAACATGGCCAGTGGCGATGACGCCGTTCTCAGCTTAACTATCCCACTTCTATGCCTCCTTGAAAAAACAATTCGGGCGATGATGGAAGAGGATGTGGCACAGGATGTGAAGGAGGAGGAGGATGAGGAGGTAACATTTCCAAGGCTTTCAGGGCAGTCATTCGCAAGGGGCTCCGAGGGTGGGTTCCTGCACACACAAACGCCAGGGACACAATTGTCCAGCAGGGGCACAGTTCTGGAGGATGAGGAGGATGAGGAGGAGGAGCTGGAGGAGGAGATGGAATCATGTTCACAGCAGGGTGGCACCCAGGCCAGCTCATGGCCATCACTGGTGCGTGGCTGGGGGGATACAGAGGACACGGACGATACACCTCCCACAGAGGACAGCCTTTCGTTGCCTCTGGGCAGCCTGGCACACATGAGCGATTACATGCTGCAGTGTCTCCACAACGACCGCCGAGTTGCCCACATTCTAACTTGTGCTGATTACTGGGTGGCCACGCTGCTGGATCCCCGTTACAAGGACAACGTACCGTCCTTAATTCACTCACTGGAGCGCGATCGCAAGATGCACGAGTACAAGCGCACGCTGGTAGACGCCATGCTGCTGGCATTCCCATCTGACAGCGGGGCCGCAGTGGAAGCACAAGGCAGAGGAGGAGGAGGAGGAGGAGGAGGTCGCCAACGCAACCAGGGCACCGCCAGCACCTCAGAAGGCAGGGTTAGCATGGCCGAAATGTGGAAAAGCTTTGTCAGCATGCCACAACAAACAGCAGCACCAGCAGCTCAGATGGAACGTCTTAGCAGGAGGCAGCATTTTACCAACATGGTGGAGCAGTATGTGTGCACACGCCTACATGTAGTGAATGACGGGTCTGCCCCCTTCAACTTCTGGGTCTCCAAATTGGGCACATGGCCTGAGCTTGCCCTTTACGCCTTGGAGGTGCTGGCGTGCCCTGCAGCCAGTGTATTATCTGAACGGGTATTTAGCACGGCTGGGGGTGTTATAACAGACAAGCGCAGCCGCCTGTCCAGAGACAATGTGGACAAGCTCACGTTCATTAAAATGAACCAGGCATGGATCCCACGGGACTTTTCCGTACCTTATGCAGAGTAGCAATGGATACCGACCTTACCCACCCATTGTTCCATTTTTGCTCTTTCTCACTCTTTTGGGGTGTACCCTCATTTAAAATTTGTGAAAAGAAGCAGTGTTGGCTACCTCGTCCTCCTCCTCAGGGCCAGATTAATGTAGGGGCTATTGGAGCTGCAGCTCCAGGCCCCTACCTTTTATATAGGCCCCGGGTTGGCCATATTCACTGTTACCGCTCTTCTGTCACTTGTAAACACAGAAGTCTGGCTTCTATGCTCGCTTCCCCAGGCAGCACCCTCAGAACCTCCCCACACAGCACGAAGGTCGGACAAGGAGGGAGAGTTGCCGATGCATGGATGTGTTTATGGGCTTCAGAGACAGCATCCCATGTTGAATTAGGCATGCATGGCTGCACCCTTCCTCCTCTGGGTGCATGCCAAGGCACGGCCCTTAAGGCCCTTCAAAATCCTCAGCACCAAGCCCATGATGCTCTTAATCCGGCCCTGGTCCTCTTCCACCGCCGCTTCCACCTACACCGCCCATAGGTGTGCGCAGCCTATTGCATTAAGGTGTGCACCCCAAAGTTGAAATACACATGCATGTGTTTGCCTACAGGTACATGGCCCCGATACATTACTCTCCCTGCTGGCAAAGAGAAATAGAGCAGAGCAGGTCCGAGGGAGATCTTTCCCATCTCCTCACTGGCAATGCTATGTGCCCTAGGTGATTAGGGTGTGCCCAGGCACACCTGGCACACCCTGTGCGCACGCCTATGTCACCGCCACATCCACCACCACCTCAACCTCCCTCCTACTCCATATGGGCCTCGTCCTTCAGAGATGAAGAAGAACATTGTTTTATTTTTCTGTTTTTTATTGTTGTTTTAAGTTATTTCCCTATCCACATTTGTTTGCAGAGCACTTGCCATGCTCTTAATTACGTTTTGCTGCCATTTGCAGCACTCTAGCCCTTTCCTTTGGTGTTTTAGAGCCATTTTAGTGCCTTAAAGTTCGGGTCCCCATTGACTTTAATGGGGTTCGGTGTCCGGGAAAAGTTCGGTAAAAGTCCGGGACACGGACCCGGACTTTTTTTTAAAGTTCGGCCGAACTCGTTGAACACGGACATCTAGGTGTCCGCTCAACCCTAGTCCTTCATACTTTGCTTTCATTAAAGAATTCTCCATTTGCAGCAATTACAGCTTTGCAGACCTTTGGCATTCTAGCTGTCAATTTGTTGAGGTAATCTGAAGCAATTTCACCCCACGCTTCGTGAAGCACCTCCCACAAGTTTGATTGGCTTGATGGGCACTTCTTATGTACCATACGGTCAAGCTGCTCAATGGGATTGAGATCTGGTGACTGTGCTGGCAGTCAGACAGAATACCAGCTGACTGCTTCTTCCCTAAATAGTTCTTGCATAGTTTGGAGGTGTGCTTTGGTTCATTGTCCTGTTGTAGGAGGAATTTGGCTCCAGCTCCAATTAATCGCTGTCCACAGGATATGGCATGGCGTTGCAAAATGGAGCGATAGCCTCCCTTATTCAAAATCCCTTTTACCTTGTACAAATCTCCCACTTTACCAGCACCAAAGCAGCCCCACTAGTTGATCTACCAAGTTGGCAAAGTGACTTCTGCCCAAAACCCGCAGGGCACCCTCCAGCCTGGGCAGAACCCATGGATTCCCAGATTCAGTGATACCGACACCATCAATCCCAAGCCAAAGGATCCTTGCACCCTAACCTTCAGGGGATTCAGCATGGACCAAGCCCTATGAAATCTCCAGATAATCTGAGAGCCTGCCAAGATCACGGAAGCCTTCCTCCATTTTAATCAGTGGAACAGATAAGTCACCCAGTTTTGCATTGTCCTGTTTATTGTTTCACTAGGCCTGCAGAGGTACCTCAGCCATATGATTAGCAGTCTATGAATTTAAGGATACACTAGACTAGACTACTTCTTCCTTTCACAAATAGACATTCCTTTACTACATAAGACCTCTAGTGACCCCATGTGCTTATCTGACTATCATCCCTTGGAGAAACAGGAACTTGATTATGGTCCTATGCTCTTCCACACTGAATTTTTCTGGAGGTGCTGCCATATTCACTTTGGACCTGAAAAAGAAAGATAAGTTAAAATCATAGGTAGTTGATTTTGGCCAGTACACCCTACAATTTACAGCTTCCTAGCTCAATATTTTCTGGGTAAGGCTCAATACTTATTAGCACCCCCTCATACTATGCTAAAGGAAAATTCCTTTGCAAAGTGAACAGTCTATTTGCCTTTATTAAATCAATCCCACAGCCTTTGTTGCAATGTGATGACTGTTAACTACTTTTTAACAGAAATTTTACAATTTTATGTAACAGCCAGTATTCCATTGTTATTAAACTTCTGCACAAAAAAAATGTATAATATATTTAAAGTCTAAAATTAGTTAACATAAAAAAAAAAAAATAGCACAATGGATGGTTCTTATATTTATTGAGAGATGTCCCTTGTGCTGCTGGCTGCTTTTTTAGTTGAATTCCAAATTCCTCTGCCTCACTCCCTACCCTATACCGCTACAATCACAATCATATGGTGCTCATGCACTACATCCTGAAGATGGGCAAACTGAGAAGAAATGTTATATAGGCATTAGTCCCAACAAATCTCCTTCTCATAGAGAGTTTCACTTTCATATGGTCGGCCAAAGACAAAACTGTTCTTCACTCTTTCAGCTTTCCATCAATTGACCCACTCAAAATTTGTTGATGGATAAGCAACCAAGAGGAATAATCCATAATTGCACTCAAGGCTGCTTGTTTAATTACCTCAACAGCAATTCTAGCTAGTGTATACAGTATGCATACTGCCACTGAATGTGTATTTTAGGTAAATGATACCACTTTTACAAAGATGCATTATGTCACGTGAATAAGTTGAGATATCTGTTTGACTGCTTTAATCAGACTTCCATACTAACCAGTTTCCTATAAGATTTCTCACCCTCCTTTATTTACTGTATCAAAAGAAATAAACACTTGGGTGTATATAAAATATTTAAACATATGTAACTTGCTAGTGGTTGAGAGTTTATTTTCATTACAAGAGGAACGTTATAGCCTACACAGACAATTAGTGCTGGGAAATTAAATGACCAAATCTGCACAGCCCCGGGAAACAAAAATTATGAAATACAATGCACGATGACTTACAATAGTGATACAGCAGTGGGTAACTGTTCATAGTTATCCATTAGAATTGGGCAAATGGTTTGGGTCTAGCAAAAGTTTGGTCTGGTATGGGTTTTAAGGGGAACCCCATGCCAAAATGTAAAAATAAATGCCATGGGGTCCCCCCAAAATCCCTACCTCACCCTTATCTGAGCAGGCTCTACCCCACCCCCCCTGCACCCCAAAGCATCTTGTTGTTGATAGAGACAAGGGCGTCTTCCCAACAACCCTGCATGGGGAATGTGGGGGTCTGTGGGTGAGGGGGCATATCAGAATATGGAAGCTCCCTTTAACAAGGTGGCTCTCAAATACAGCCCCCCCCCCCCAACTTGAATGAGTATGGGGTACCCCTACCAATTCACCAAAAAAGTGTCAAAAAGTAATAAAAACACAGAGACAGTTTTTTGACAATTCCTTTATTAAAAAATAAAAAAACAATGTCCCCTGATGCATCCTGATGGATCATTGATCCATCATCAATCACGATGCCACTGCCACTGCGACCTTAAAAAAGAAAAGGATGCTCCACCATCAATAAAGGCAAACCACCTACTGCCTGCTCCCCCTTTTCACAGTTATTATGGGTCGCATGCTGGATTGGTGATGTCACAAGGAGGCAGTGCCACCAGGTGACATCGCCAGGTGGCCCCATACTTACAGTACGTATATAAGAACTGTCAAACGGCAAGCCAGACATTCGGCGGTTTTCCTTAGTTGGCGGGTTTGGCGGTGGTGTCAGCATCATGATTAACAATGGGTCAAAAATTTTTCAAAAACTGCTTCCTCTTTTTTTTTTTTTTTTGCTTTTCTTGCACGTGAACAAATATTCTGTATAAAGTGAATTTTTATCACATTCTCTATTCTGAATATTATCTCACATTCACTTTTAAATTTAATTTTATTTAAAGGTGTACTTTTGAGTTTTGAAAAGAACAGCAAGGCAAAAAATAAAATGTTTAAGAGAAAAAAACGAAATGTTTTGATTAATCCGATGCATACTTTCCTTTATTGGTCTGAAAAAATTCCCAGACAGGCAAAACACTGCCTACCAATTGCTAATGGCCGAGGTCTGCACAAAAAGCAGGGTTCCATGTTGCCCTTGGGCTGCAGGTTGAGCCTGAACCTAGTGTAAAAGTATGAAGGCAACACATTGAATTTCCAAAATAAATCTTAACTTAAGGTGGCCATACGTGGATTGACATTCAGTCAGGAACCGGCTGAATGCTGATCCAATTATGGATATCCTGTTAGTGATCAACTCCTCCTGCGGGAAAACGGGACTGTCGCTATCCTGATATCCTGCAAAGGCAACATAAGAGAAAACATCAAACAAATCATGCAGGGCTCACACAGAACTCTAGCACAGAAAGTTGTAAATTAACATCTGAAGATCATCAGCAGCAATGTTTCCCTCACATGTAATACCTGCTTTGAGAAGTCTAATCAATATATTCTTCTGGTATGCAGTGTGCAGTTTGCAAGTGTAAATAAACAGATGGGACAAAAATGAGGGAAGTCATTCCCTAATCAGTGTGTTCATTGCCTAAAGCCTCACACACACTACTAATTATTATTAGTTGAAAGAAAAAAAAAAACTGACATCTAAGGTCAGAGCTGCTAAACTAACAATCAGATGTTAGTACAGAAATCTTCCCTGCTGTGCTACTGTTTTCTGACAAGGGGGCGGCCTCCCCACTAGAACACTCCGGTCACTCTCAACCATCAGGAGCCGGTCAGCAGGCCTTTTTCGGTCAAGACCCTTCGACAGAAGCCAGCCGGCCAATCGTCAGCCGGTTTCTATTAAACCAGCTGATGCTGCCCAACATTTGGCCAGTGTGTACTAAGCTTAAGCTGCACACTGTACACAGGATGGGTGAATAGACATCTTGAAGACTCTGCGGCCAGCATTGCTAGTGATCTTCAGCTGTTTATATAGAGCTATTTGTTCTGTGAGTGCGTTGCATGATTTTTCTTTTCTAACAGGTTCCAGCATGTACTTCAGTTATTTTTTGTCCTCACCCCATTCAGCTCTGCTGCAGTCACCAACTGCAGTCCTCTGTTTTGAGTCAAATGTGGTTGGCTGGGGAAGGAAAGAGTTACAGTGCTGTGCTGATTGGTTAAAGAGGTTGTGGTAGGCATAGCAACTCATCAGCAGTCCCTACCTCCTACTTAGCTGAGCAACATTATTGGCTGCTCTACTGTGCTTACAAAATTGCAGTATTATTACAGACATTTTATGTTCATAATGGACATTCATGGAGAGTTGCAAAAATAATTTATTTTACAAACTGTCCGTGAATTTACAGATAGTTGGCAACCTTGAATGTCTTTGTATTAATGATGTCAACCCAACAACTGACACATTGCAAGGGTGGCTGAGCAATAATTATCCTTTCGAGATACTACAAAACATTTCTCATATGTTATTTTCATCCTCATTGATAAAAATAAATATATCATCAGCTGAGTATCACATCAAACAAAATACTAGCAATTAGCCTCTTTTTCCAGGAATACAAACCTATACCTTTTTTTTTCTCCATATTATCTTTCTTTTTTCCCAGCCATATACTCAGTTTGATTAGTAGATCCTTTTATCGTGAAGATTACTGCCCAGGATATTTTTTCAATATATGTATAATTTTGAGTCAAAGTACAGATGGCATAAACCGACATATTCAAAGTATCCCACAGTCTAACTTACTGTAATATTGTAAAACGTAATGCAAAATTGCACTGAACACTATCTCAACTCAATAAATTTATTATAAAACACTTCTCAAGCCATCTGAAAACATATATATAAAAGTACAAAATATTTTAATTGCACAGGCAGGTACAATTTTGGTTAAATATTGGGGCCAGATGGTCTGTGGCTAATTAAAATATGTATCCACTTAGCATATGCATATGTATATTGCAGTCTACATTTCATTTATATCTAATGATGGATGTCTTCCAAATAAGTCAAGATGTTCTACGGCATGTTGTGCTTCTGTTAAATGGACTTCTGTTGAGATCCTATAGTACAAGTTTTTCTATAAACGCAGCATGACTTTGTTCCAAGATGTTCAGTTTTAGTTTAAGTATGATTTTATTTATTAATGTCTTGCAGTAAAAATTCAAACTTTGCAAAAAGGATTCTAGATGTTGCAATGTTTTAGCCTCATGAATAGAGTATTATACGGGATAGTTTTAAAAAATACAGTCAAATTCAGACAAACCACATCTGTAATTAAAAAAATAAAATACATTTTCTAATTCTTCGGAAATAATTGTAGTTGTAAATTCAATGGCAAAATTGCTGAGTATATAAAAATGAAGGGCAAATCAAACCTAGGAAAAAAAAAGAAAAGGTCAAATACATCAAGGTTCTTTTAAAAACTTTTCTGTATAAGTCACAACTGGCTCGAGGCATATTTGAAATATCGGATTTTTGTTAATTTACACATTCATTGGATTTATACATTTTGTAATACGTTAGTTACATCTTTGCTTTTATTTTAGAGTAGAGTAAAATAATGTGCTTAGTGTATAGATGACAATTTAGAAAATTTTAAAGTATGACAACTATTACCTCTGAAAATGTTGATCTCCAAAGATCATGCTTTTCTAAGGGTTACCCAGACCACAAGACCTGCAGAACACATACATATGTACCCATCAAAGGGGTAAATATAATAAAACCGGTGCACAAAAAATCTGGTGCAGCTGTGGATATTAACCTCCCTGGCGGTATGATTATGTCAGGAATTATGTACCAAAAGCGGTACAATTTTTTTCATGGAAATTTGGCGTTATGTATTATAGGCCTACAATTCTTAGTAATTACTGACTTAAACCTGACCAAAACAAGACTCTAGTAGACATCCCAGATGTGATAAATTTGAAACACAAATGCATGAATTATAATCTAATCAATAATCTAATTTTATTTTATAATATATAATATATATAATAAAATTATATTATTGATTAGATTATAATTCATGCGTTATATATTATATATATATATATATATATATATATATATATATATATATATATATATATATATATATACAGGACAGGGTACGGAAAGTATTCAGACCCCCTTACATTTTTCACTCTTTGTTATATTGCAGCCATTTGCTAAAATCTTTTAGGTTCATTCTTCTTCCTCATGAATGTACACACAGCTCCCCATATTGACGGAAAAACACAGAATTGTTGACATTGTTGCAGATTTATTAAAAAAGAAAAACTGAAATATCACATGGTCCTAAGTATTCAGACCCTTTGCTGTGACACTCATATATTTAACTCAGGTGCTTTCCATTTCTTCTGATCATCCTTGAGATGGTTCTACACCTTCATTTGAGTCCAGCTGTGTTTGATTATACTGATTGGACTTGATTAGGAAAGCCACACACCTGTCTATATAAGACCTTCCAGATCACAATGCATGTCAGAGCAAATGAGAATCATGAGGTCAAAGGAACTGCCTGAAGAGCTCAGAGACAGAATTGTGGCAAGGCACAGATCTGGCCAAGGTTACAAAAATATTTCTGCTGCACTTAAGGTTCCTAAGAGCACAGTGGCCTCCATAATCCTCAAATGGAAGACATTTGGGACGACCAGAACCCTTCCTAGAGCTGGCCGTCCGGCCAAACTGAGCTATCGGGGGAGAAGAGCCTTGGTGAGAGAGGTAAAGAAGAACCCAAAGATCACTGTGGCTGAGCTCCAGAGATGCAGTCAGGAGATGGGAGAAAGTTGTAGAAAGTCAACCATCACTGCAGCCCTCCGCCAGTCGGGGCTTTATGGCAGAGTGGCCCGACGGAAGCCTCTCCTCAGTGTAAGACACATGAAAGCCTGCATGGAGTTTGCTAAAAAACACCTGAAGGACTCCAAGATGGTGAGAAATAAGATTCTCTGGTCTGATGAGACCAAAATAGAACTTTTTGGCCTTAATTCTAAGTGGTATGTGTGGAGAAAACCAGGCACTGCTCATCACCTGTCCAATACAGTCCCAACAGTGAAGCATGGTGGTGGCAGCATCATGCTGTGGGGGTGTTTTTCAGCTGCAGGGACAGGACAACTGGTTGCAATCAAGGGAAAGATGAATGCGGCCAAGTACAGGGATATCCTGGACAAAAACCTTCTCCAGAGTGCTCTGGACCTCAGACTGGGCCGAAGGTTTACCTTCCAACAAGACAATGACCCTAAGCACACAAGCTAAAATAACGAAGGAGTGGCTTCACAACAACTCCGTGACTGTTCTTGAATGGCCCAGCCAGAGCCCTGACTTAAACCCAATTGAGCATCTCTGGAGAGACCTAAAAATGGCTGTCCACCAACGTTTACCATCCAACCTGACAGAACTGGAGAGGATCTGCAAGGAGGAATGGCAGAGGATCCCCAAATCCAGGTGTGAAAGACTTGTTGCATCTTTCCCAAAAAGACTCCTGGCTGTATTAGATCAAAAGGGGGCTTCTACTAAATACTCTAAGGGTCTGAATACTTAGGACCATGTGATATTTCAGTTTTTCTTTTTTAATAAATCTGCAACAATGTCAACAATTCTGTGTTTTTCTGTCAGTATGGGGTACTATGTGTACATTCATGAGGAAAAAGAATGAACTTAAATGATTTTAGCAAATGGCTGCAATATAACAAAGAGTGAAAAATTTAAGGGGGTCTGAATACTTTCCGTACCCACTGTATATATATATATATATATATATATATATATATATATATATATATATATATATATATATATATATATATATATACATATATATACATATATACACATAGATAGATAGATAGATAGATAGATAGATAGATAGATAGATAGATAGATAGATAGATAGATAGATAGATAGATAGATAGATAGATAGATAGATAGATAGATAGATAGATAGATAGATAGATAGATAGATAGATAGATAGATAGATAGATAGATAGATAGATAGATAGATAGATAGATAGATAGATAGATAGATAGATAGATAGATAGATAGATAGATAGATAGATAGATAGATAGATAGATAGATAGATAGATAGATAGATAGATAGATAATATAAATGTGTTATGTGTTTGTGTTTTGTGCAACGTTTGAATTTCCCTCCCAGTTCCGCTCCCATGCAGCATTGCTGCTGCAGGGAACGGAACTAGGAAGTCATCATACCAACGGACGAGCGGCGGGGATCTCGGCTGCCGATCACAGCATTGGGAGATCATCGCTGGATCGCCAGTAGAAGGTAAGAGACAGCGCTCTGCACATCCACCCCGAGCGTGACTCGGGGATACCGATCCTAGCCTGAAAAATCCACCCCGAGTCACGCTCGGGGATACCGCTAAGGCGGCTAACGAATCAGTTTATAGGATTAAGTCTAGGTTTAAACTGAATGGGGCTTCAAAATTGCGCGATTGCACTTGAAATCACACAATTTCAAAGCCGCATGTCAGTGCAACTTCAAGTGGGACTTGGCTGACATCTGTGTGACTTCATGCACAGATGTCTATGCAAGTCGCACCTGAAATCACCAAAAGTAGTGCAGGCACTACGTTTTCAAACTGGTGTAGCACTGCAAAGTCAGCATTGCAAGTTTAACAGTTCCAATGCTGAGAAAAAGGTGTGACTTGTCATGTGATTTGACCTGTCAAATTGCAGGACAAGTCGCACCGGTGGGAATGGGCGCTTATTGTTAAAGCTTAATTGAACAAGCTGAAGTTAGAATCTGAATGGTTGGTATGCAAAGCTGTGCCAGATTCTGTGTGCACCAGTTTTAGCAAATCTCCCCTCAATGTAATTAAAACAAACTTTTACTTGAGAAATATATATTGAAAGTGTTGTATTATAGTATCAAACTCCATGAGGTTTCTCTAGCTTCAATGTAAGACAGTGATTCAAAACAAGTATAAAAATCAGTTCTGACCACTCAGGCTGCATACATTTTTCATGTCAGTGTTGACAGGAAAAGGCATTTCAAGTGGTCAACAGTGACATGCTACAATATTGGATAATTGACACAAACACAGATAAGCAGTAGATGTCCAGATTTTGCAAATGTAGCATAAACACCTTCAATGAACTGTAAACCACTAAGAATTGCAGGGTAGTCTACTGTCTCTTATTATACTGGATGGTCAGATGAAAAAAGAAAAAAAAGAAAATAGCAATGTCAAATAACAATATCATTAAAAAAAAAAAACAGGCTCATATTGTCATGAATTACAGCTATTTAATATCATAGTCACTGGAATGGTATAATACAAATTGCAGAGGAATATCCAACAGGTCAACACATTTTGCAGGAACCCCTCTTCCTCAGGTCTGTGGTGTCCTCCTGTGTTAGGGATGATCGAACTTTTGAAAAGTTCGGTTCGACCAGAACACCCGAATTTCCCGAAAGTTCGGTTCGGATTTCAGAACCCCATTGAAATCAATGGGACCCGAACTTCTGGAATAAAAAAACACCATTTTGAAGCCCTAAAACGCAATAAATGCCCCTAAAAGTGCCTAGGGTTCTGGGTCATGCCCCAGGGACTATGAATCAGGCAAAAAAAAGTTCTTAAAAATTGTCGTTTTTGATAGAGAGCCACCTGGGCGTTTTTGTTTCAGGCGTTTTTCAGGCGTTTTTTGGGCGTTTTTTTTAACTTCTGTATAGGGGTATATATATATATATATATATATATATATATATGTACATGTATACCCCTAACCCAGAATGTATGTGTGTGTGTGTGTGTGTGTATATATATATATATATATATATATATATATATATATATATATATATATATATATATATATATATATATCTATATCTATATGTATACCCCTAACCCAGAATCTGCATGGTGGGGTCACCCTGACATGGCAGATTTCGGTCACCCTGACATGGCAGAGTCAGATTACATTAAAATACACTACGGTCAGCCTGACATGGCAGAGTCAGATCACATTAAAATACACTATGGTCAGCCTGACATGGCAAAGTCAGGTCACCCTAAACTACACTACGGTCACCCTGATACTTTTACTATCCCTACAAAAACTAGATTTTTGAATCTAACTATAGTGGTATATAGTACCCTAACTACACTGCATATCCCTTTCCTCACACTAATAATTGCAAAAATGACACTGGAGCTTTACAAGCAGCAGGAGTAACAGAAATTATTCCACTCTATTCCACAGCCTCTGTATTACGGTGCTAGAGGTTTGGCGGGGCTATGTTATATACTGGGGGGGGGGCGTATTCACTCCTGATTGGCCTCTGGACCCCCTAGTCACTCCAATCGGCTTTTACTGATGTTTCTGGGCCAATCACGGGCTTTTAAAGCCCAGTTCCTGTCCCATTGCATTGCGGACCGATGGTCGACCCGAACCGTTTGATCATCCCTAGATATGATGTCCTAAATTGTTGGTCATGCATTATTACCCATGTGGCCATGTCCTATTAGGAGTAACAAAACACCCAAACTACTCGCTGTCCTTTTCCCCTATCAACCCCTACTGGGTCCATGTAATTTCTAGCTCTGGATTCAGCCACATCCTGCTAATAGATGGCATATGACTTATACTGAATACCACACATGGACATCACTCTGCTGTGTCCCATACTGCGGCTGTACATTACAGCTTTTTCCTGGGTATCTGAGTCTCCTGATTAAAGGCTTGCATATTTTTCATTGTCAAATTGCCCCCAAAAAGGAAAAAGTAGGCAACAACTTCTAAAACTTTTTAGTGCATCCGTAAATATATGACAGACATCAATAGTTCACAATTAACATAAAAGTAAATGTATATGAAAAACATCCATTGATCTTGTCGGTCTTATTATGGAACCTGGGTATATTGTGATATAACTGTAAGCTAATCCAACAACCTATCTTAGCTTTTAATAAAAAAAATCCTATTAAACAAATAAGGATCCCCAGCATAGTTTGTCTACTTGGAGGCCTTTATGATACTAACACTATATCAATCCAAGATTGTCAATAAGTGAATGGTATCCTTAAACATGATGGTAATCTCTCCACATGTGAACATGGGTGAACATCGATCAATTTTCTGCCATTGCACATAAGACAACCCACTCTGTAGATATTGGGTCTTCTGGGTGGGTTAATCACATTTTTATGGGCCCTGGGAAGGTCCTCCAACTAGTCAAAATGTTTCTGGATGAAATGGAAAGTACCTGGTATAAATATAATCAATTTATTCTGCATATGCTTTCATATAGCCTCACATAATGCATTTACTTTTAATAGGCGCCTTCAGTGGCAGGGTGTAGCAATTGGGGACAACTTGTGCCCCATTGCATGTGAACTGGTACCTGGGGGGATGTGAGCAGGAACTTTTTGCCTGTGAGGAAGAGTTGATGTACCCATGCCACATTTTGGATCAGCACAGGTGCATAGATGATATAGATTTATCTTGTGGTCATGGATCAAGGAAAATTAAAGGAATCTTTTGTGGTTTTGTTAATTTTAGCTCATACAATTTATTATTAAATGCTACATTTAAATGCACGTGAATAACTTCTTTTGGATCTTATGACGTTAAGGAGCCCAAAATATGATTGCAACTAGGTTGCACAGAAAGCCAACTTCTGGGAACAGTATGTTATATGCCAAGAGCTTTCTTTCATGACAATCTGAAGTATTCCAATTGGACAATATTTAGGAAAGTGAAGCTGCACTAATGAAACTGCACTAATGACTTTAAAATTGAAAAAAAATATATATATATATATATATAAACAGGATTGTTACATAATTCAGTAATTAAGTGTGAGCTTTAGGAAAACTGAGAAAAACCATTGGCGTTGCCATTAAATTGAAACTGCTTTGTCCAAATTCATTGATAGGAAACCAAGCATTATATTTTAGAAAAGTTTACTCCTTATGGAACCCACTTATACCTAGTCAGTTTATTACATATGAAAGAGGAGATACATGTAAAAGGCTTCCATTAGGGAACATATAGATGTGGAAATATTACATATTCTTATGTTTAGTTCTTATGCACAGATAATAACATTTATTTTGTGAAATTGGAAATGATATAGCCCATGACATTGTATCAACTGTCAAACAACTAGTGTTAAATATTTACTAATATGTCTCTGTGTGGACTATTACAAAAGTAAAACTGAACGCCCCTTAAAAAAGCCAATATACAATCACACTTTTGCTATCACAATGCTAATTTACAAACTCCTACAGGCTGACATTTTTCTTTTTATTATAATTACAAAACTTAAATCCTAAATTTGTCACCCTCAATAGGATTCATCCACATACCAGAGAGGGTGTCTTCAATACAGATTTTAAAGTGTTTTTTTTTTTAACCTTAAAGTGGATGTACACCCTCACATATTCCCAGTGAAGTGAACAGCCTCAGATGATACACATAGATAAAACAAATCCCCCTCCTTAAGTTTTATTTGTATAGCTGTCTACAGCTTTCTACACTGTTTAGAAAGTAAACATTGTGTTAGAATTTTTTCTTCCTGTTCCAGCACTGGGTGCGGAGTCTTGGCATACACTGTGTGACAGCTGATTGGAGGAAAGAAACACCCCCCCCCCCCCCCCACTCACATGCAGAGGAAGGAAGAAACATACTGAGCTGTGCTCTGAATAGACCAGCTTTCTGCTAATCTATCTCTATGCACCCACCTCGACACAAGTTTACAGCTGTTTTTATCTCCCGTATCGGAGAACTTGTTAAAAGTTACTATGCTAATAACAGAGGAACAGAGCAACTGAAAGACACTGGACTTAGGGCTATGGAGAGAGAAAAATAAACACTACAGACATACAATATGTGCCCTGGTATAATTTCATGAATGGGGTTTACATCCACTTTAATGCATTCTCTGCATTAAGGTAAAAAAAAAAAAAAAAAAAAAACTTCTGTGCTGCAGGATTCCCACCTCTGCTCCCTTATACTTACCTGAGTCTGATCTCAATCCAGCAGAGTGCACAAGAACAGGGTCTCTCTCGACTCTCTCCCTCCTCACAAGGCAGATTGATTGGCCATCAATGCAACTGTCAATCAAATCTTATGATGAGGGAGCAGGGGTGGGGCAAAGCATGAGTACCCCCTTTAGCACCTGGCCTGCTAGAGGGAGTATTGGGAAGGGGAGAGGAGGGAGGAGTGCCAGTGGGGGACCCCAAAAGAAGAGTATTGGGGCAACTCAGAGGCAGATGAAACAGATAAGTAATGCTCTAGAGCATGGGAGACCTTAGTTTAAGACTCAATAGTCTTAGCTGCTATTAGAATTGAGTCTGACATCAATAGTAGGCAAATTAACGGAAACCCTATTAAAGGATAGGATTGTGGAACATCTTAAATCCCATGGATTGCAAGATGAAAAACAAAATGGGTTTACTTCAGGGAGATCATGTCAAACAAATCTTATAGATTTTTTTGACTGGGTGACTAAAATAATAGAAGGTGGAGGTGCAGTAGACATTGCATATCTAGATTTTAGTAAGGCTTTTGACACTGTCCCACATAGAAGACTTATCAATAAACTGCAGTCATTGAGCATGGACTCCCATATTGTTGAGTGGATTAGGCAGTGGCTGAGTGACAGACAACAGAGGGTTGTAGTCAATGGAGAACATTCAGAACAAGGTCATGTTACCAGTGGGGTACCTCAGGGATCTGTACTGGGACCAATTTTGTTTAATATCTTCATAAGTGATATTGCAAAAGGCCTCAATGGTAAGGTTTGTCTTTTTGCTGATGACACAAAGATATGTAACAGGGTTGATGTTCCTGGAGGGAAACGCCAAATGGAAAAGGATTTAGGAAAACTAGAAGAATGGTCAGAACTCTGGCAACTGAAATTTAATGTGGATAAGTGCAAGATAACGCACCTGGGACGTAAAAATCCAAGGGCAGAATATAGAATATTTGACACAGTCCTGACCTCAGTATCTGAGGAAAGGGATTTAGGAGTAATTATTTCAGAAGACTTAAAGGTGGGAAGACAATGTAATAGAGCAGCATGAAATGCCAGCAGAATGCTTGGATGTATAGGGAGAGGTATAAGCAGTAGAAAGAGAGAAGTGCTTATGCCGCTGTACAGAACACTGGTGAGACCTCACTTGGAGTATTGTGCTATTGTGGCCATATCTCCAGAAGGATATAGATACTCTAGAGAGAGTTCAGAGAAGAGCTACTAAACTAGTACATGGATTGCAGGAAAAAACTTACCAGGAAAGGTTAAAGGACCTTAACATGTATAGCTTGGAAGAAAGAAGAGACAGAGGGGATATGATAGAAACTTTTAAATACATAAAGGGAATCAACTCGGTAAAGGAGGAGAGCATATTTAAAAGAAGAAAAACTACCACAAGAGGACACAGTTTTAAATTAGAGGGGCAAAGGTTTAAAAGTAATATGAGGAAGTATTACTTTACTGAGAGAGTAGTGGATGCATGGAATAACCTTCCTGCAGAAGTGGTAGCTGCAAATACAGTGAAGGAGTTTAAGCATGCATGGGATAGGCATAAGGCTATCCTTCATATAAGATAGGGCCAGGGACTATTCATAGGATTCAGATATATTGGGCAGACTAGATGGGCCAAATGGTTCTTATCTGCCGACACATTCTATGTTTCTATGTTTAGAAGATTATGCAACCAAAGCATATTGTACTTACAGTATGTACAGTACTTATTTACAAGTTATGATATCAGTTGATCTGTTCTAATTTTTTTATCCATGGTGTTATATATTTTGTTAAATGTCATCATTTTTGGTTTAAATTTGAATGTTTGTTACCATTTTGTTTAATGTGGTAGGAGGGCACCAGAGTCCTGAGAAAATGGGTTCCAGCAAAATGCATAAGCCTTTCAGATGTGGCTTGCAATTTTGATTATTCAATTACTGTAACTTTGATATTAAATAGATGTCTATAATTTATGATTTATGAGATTAACTAGTCTATTTTGTTTACTGCTTATGTCTGATATGTGTGCTGGCTTTGTTTAATTGTGTTTTTATTATTTTGTACTAACAAATTGTATATTTGTCAACCTTTTGTATTTGATGTAAAATTTATGGCTGTAGGTGGAAGGAAAGCCAGATTTTTTGGGGAGGGATTAGGACTTTCATGGCACCACTTGTGAAAGCAATACATCAATGAGTTAAAATTCAATATATTTTATTGCAAAATATTTAAAAAAGAAGTAAAAATAAAAGTTTTTACATACAAGCATAAATGGACATATTTAAAACAGTGGTTACCCTGCAAAACATGTTGAGAAAGACTGGCCTAACAACAAATTTAGTTCCCCTTTTAATTTAGAGGGGTATCCCATTTAATGGCCTAGTCTCTTTGAAGGAGTTGTCATATGTTTTAAATATATGTTCATTTATGCTTGTATGTAAACACTTTTCTTTTTTCTTCTTTTTTAATATTTTGCAATAAAATATATAGAATTTTAACTCATTAGTGCTTTGCTTGTACAAGTGATCCCATGAAAGTCTTAATGCCTCCCAAAAAGTTCTAGCTTTACTTCCACGATTATAGGACAAAGGTACAAATAACCATCTATTACTTTTTTGGAGCACATTTAACCAATTATGGCTGCAGGTAGTGTTAAAGAAAATCCTTTATAATAAATCAATATTAATAATGCAAACTTGCAGCCAACACTGCATTCCATTATACTGAGTCTCCACCATATTTTATACTATTTATTTTATAGAAAGGCTTATCGGAGATATCTGTATAGTTTTCTTCACAAGCACGTATAAAACTGCCTATTTATACTTGATCATTGAGAGCATTTCAATGTACTTTAATGTATTGTCATCCCTTGTGGATCCTTCTTTTTTAATAGCATAACATTAGGTTGCCATGTAATGACCAGCATGGTAATCATTCTATATCTATATCATATTTTTCTTAGATATAGATAGTAGACTGCTAGTCATAGTAACAGACTTTACAAACTTCTAGTACTGAATCAAGAGACAAGGTAGTAGATGCATTGGTGGTAATTCAAAATAAAGTTAGAATGAAAGATAAGTCACCAGTGGGTAGCAAAAGCTTGGAATAAATTACCAGCAGAGGTAGTGAGACAATCAACAGTAACTGGTTTCAAACATGCTTGGGACAAACATAGATCTATACTCAATAAACAATAAATAGACAAAAAAGTTAACAAAAAAAAAAAAATGGGCAGCTTCAATGGACAACTCAGTCTTTTTCTGCTGTCACTTTTCTATGTTTCTAAAAGTCTCTAAAATGAGATATGGGCTATACAGTTCCTACCTCCTTAGTATCACACTAACAATCCAAGTATAAAAAGCTAAACAAGTTTGGAAAGGCTGGAAATAGAAATGTTAAAAAAAAGACTGCAAGTTCACGCTTTCAGTACACCTAGAATCAACCAGAAAAGTAAAGAAATGGTCTTCCTACTTGTTAACCATTCAGTTCAAAGTGTATGAACCCAGAGTTCCTGACCTATAAGTACACCTACAGGTCACAAAGTATTGCACTACTTCATTACAGAGTAGTGTTCTAATCCATCAACAAAAACACACAGGTTGATGTAATTAGAAAAAACATATTGGATTTTTTGGCAAGGAAGATGACAATATAGTACCTTTTATTGTACAAAGCAATATGTAATTGAAATCCACATAATGTGTGGGTGGCCATGTGTTTTCTCTGATGGATGGAACCTCATACCACAGCTTGTGTTGATAGGCATAAATTTAGCTCTAACTTGTGAAAAAGATGCACACTGTATTTACTGGAGTCACACATTATGTAGATGGATCCCCCCTGTCTGAAAACTTCAGGATGGTGTTGCAGGAGATAGACAGAAAGATAAAGCAAGGCGCAACACAGATGGAAACCAAAAGCAGCTGAATAAAAGAGCAAAGAGAGAACAAAGAGTGTTAAGCTACACAAAACTAAGCAGAAATAGATAGAATCAAGTGCATAGACTAAGCAAAAGGGAGACCTGGCTAAGAGATAGCAAGGGATTCATCAAAGAGCTAAGGACGGACACAGATCTGAGGAATAGGGAGAAAAACTGTAGTTTTGAATACAAAGGCAATCCAAACCTCATGTCATCACCTAAATGAAGGCAGCTGTAAATACAAGACAAGTTCTAGAGTAAAGCCCCGTACACACGTACCGAATGTCGGCCGAACGATCGGCCGTCTTTTGTCCGGTGCTGTCCTGTCGGTTAAAAAGTGCTAAAGACTGCACACGAATTTTGTCAGCCAACAACAACCGACTGCAGAAGTAATGCCATGTGATGGTTAACTTTCCGTGTGTTTTTTCTTCTCTGAGCATGCCCAGTCTTGCTCATCTGCTGTTAGTCGGCCAAATTCTGTACTGACTGGCGAACAATCGGCCGTTCTGGTGACGGCCAACAAAAATTTATAGCCTGCACACCCGATTCTGTTCGGCCGAAAAGTCACAGTCGGTTGTCGGAAGCATCATACTAACAAGCCGACAATCGGCCGATCGTTCGGCGGACAAATATTTACGGCCGTCAATCGCTACGTGTGCCTTTATGGACAACAATCCCAAAAGTGAAAAAAAAAAAAAACATGGGAAGAAACAGGGTAGAGAGAAAGACAGAAAGTCATAAAACTTTGCCATCACAGTGTCAACATTTGAAGGACAACATAAGAAAACTTGGAGAGCCAGAGGAAGTAATATTGTACATCTGAAACCAAATGGAGAAAGATTCTTACATCCTTCCCCCTATATATATATATATATATATATATATATATATATACACACAGTTAGGTCCATATATATTTGGACACAGGCACAATTTTCATACTTTTGGCTATGTATGCCACCAGAAAAAAAAAATAAAATGAAACAATCCAAATAGATTTGAATTGCATACTTCCAGCTTCATTTCAAGGGGTTAAACCTGAATATCAAGTACACATTTTAGGAACTGCAACCATTTTTTTTACAGCCCCCCCCCCCCCTTTTCAGGGGCTCAAATGTAAATGAACAAATTAATATAATCAGAAATAAAATGTTAATTGTTAATATTTTGTTGAAAATCCTTTACTGGCAATGACTGCCTCAAGTCTGGAACCCATGGACATTACCAAAGACTGGGTTTCCTCCTTTCTGATGCTTTGCTAGGCTCTAACTGCAGCTGTCTTCAGTTGATCTTTATTTGTGGATCTTTCTGCCTTTAGTTTTGCCTTCAGCAAGTGAAACGTATGCTCAATTGGGTTGATATCAGGTAATTGACTCAGCCATTGCAGAATCTTCCACTTCTTTTTCTTCAAAAGCTCCTGGGTTGCTTTTGCAATGTGTTTTGGATCATTGTCCATCTGTACTATGAAGCACCATTCAATCAACTTTGCTGCATTTGCATGAATCTGGGCTGAGAGTTTATCTCTAAACACTGCAGAATTCATCCGGCTACTTCTGTCTTCTGTCACATCATCAACAAACACCAATGAGGGGGCGGAGCGAGATGGCAGCTTAGGAGAGGAGCTCAGGTTCTCAGCGGGCATTAGCAGCATACAACAGCACTCCACAGGGTTTTACCACAACCCTACACTGGCGATCCGACTCACCACCACCCCAGGCACCATGTCCAGAAATAGGAAGGAAGATTGGAAGCCTCAGAAGCTGACAGCCATCTTCGCTCGCACCCACAGCATGGAGGTAGGCAAGATGGCGCCAGGTTATCCTCTACCCCAGAGGCCAGAATGCAGCCAAAATCTACTAAAACAAACCCATCTCACAAATCAATGGCTCCCCTAGCAACCCGCACTCCTATCCTCCTACCCCATTGTCTGGCAGTCCAGCGAAAGCAAAATTGAGAAAGGATAGAGCTGGATACAGTCCTTAGGGCAGCCCTGTATAATACTCAGGGGAAGACACAAGGGAGCTTCCAGATTCTATTGAGGAGTTCCCTATTTAGAATCAACTGGTTCTAGACACAGTATTAAATGACATGCTTTTGTCTTTGAGAAGTACCTTACAGGCTGATATGATGTCCTGCATGCATAATTATTATCATTCCTGACCTCAAGGTCACACATTGAAAACCCATTGGTCTAAGATCAAACAAAAACATTATGATAGGTCCTGCTCCAAAAACATTTAGGTCCATTCAAATAGAGTATGGCATACCAAACTTTGACCAATATAAATACCTACACAATACCCATTTTATCTGGTGCAACCCCAATACCGATATTTCATTGCCCTAGCAAATAGTCCAGTACTACATTAGACCTTACTCCAATATCAAAGGAATATTACTGCTTTATAATATGCTTCATAACAAATCTTAATTTACCAAATCCTCATCTATTAAAGCATGGGAACGAGCATGGGAATGAGATTTGGGTAAAGTTACACTCAGTGGGGTACCTAGAGCATTTGGCACCCGGGGTGGATCTTATATCTGGCACCCCCCCCCCCTCAAATTTTAAAATGTAAAAACACCCACCGAAATTTGGAATGTTTTCAAGAATATTTATTGCACAAATTTCACAGCCCCCCATCATAGTGCCCCTTGCAGTCTGACACCCCCCCCCCCCCGCCGTCTCTCTAATCACAGTGCCCCCTTTTACACTCTCTGCCTCCCCGGCATAGTCCTACCTTCGGCATAGACAGATAGCTAATACAATTAGCAATGTGTTTAAGGAGATTGGAGACATGCTACAGGAGATGGTCAAAGACTGCGGACATTATACAGGAGATGGTCAGAGTCTGCAAACACGATACAAGAGATGGTCAGAGGCGTTGAATATGATACAAGGGATGGTAAGAGACTTTGGACATGATAAAAGAGATGGTCAGAGACATTGGACATGATACAAGAGATGGTCAGAGACGTTGGATATAATACAAGAGTTGGTCAGAGACATTGGTCATGATACAAAAAATGGTCAGAGACTGCGGGCATGATACAAGAGATGGTCAGAGACTGCAGACATGATACAAGAGATGGTAAGAGACTGCAGACATGATAAAAGAGATGGTCAGAGACTGCAGACATGATACAAGAGATGGTCAGATACTGCAGACATGATACAAGAGATGGTCAGAGACTGCAGTCATGATACAAGAGATGGTCAGAGGCTGCGGACATGATACAAGAGATGGTCAGAGATTTCGGACATCATACAAGAGATGGTCAGAGACTGCAGACATGATACAAGAGATGGTCAGATACTGCAGACATGATACAAGAGATGGTCAGAGACTGCAGTCATGATACAAGAGATGGTCAGAGGCTGCAGACATGATACAAGAGATGGTAATAGACTGAGGACATGATACAAGAGACGGTCAGAGACTGAGGACATGATACAAGAGATGGTCAGAGACTGCAGACATGATACAAGAGATGGTCAGAGACTGCATACATCTTACAAAAGATGGTCAGAGACTGCAGACATGATACAAGAGATGGTCAGAGACTGTGGACAAGATACAAGAGATTATCAGAGACTCCAGACATGATACAAGAGAAGGTCAGAGGCTGCGAATAAAATACAAGAGATGGTCAGAGACTGCAGACATGATAGGGGGCCTGACTGAGGGGGCCGGAGAGCACAGGGGAAGCAGAGAGCACTGGAGGAGCTGAAGGGCAGGGGGCTGGAGAGCACTGGGGGAGGACTGGGGGGGGTCTGGAAAGAATTTTAGGGGGTTGGAGAACACAGGGGTGGAGAGCACTGGGGGGCAGGGAAAACTAGGGGGAGGGGGCGGAAAGCACTGGGGGAGCCAAGTATTGTTGGGGAGCCAGAGAGCATTGGGAGGCTGGAGATCACTGTCTGCAGGCGGAAGAGGTGGAGAATCAGGCATTCAGCGGTTGCAAAAGGAATATAGAAAGTCCAATTCCTCTATACGCCCCACCGCTCCTTCTATCCAGTCACACATGGAGGCTGCTCAATCCTTGGGCACTCACCTTCTACCCGCCCCCGCTCCCGCCCCCGCCCCCATGAGCAGCACAGACAGAGGTAGCAGCTGCTTTCACATGAGGAGATGAGCGGCGCCAGTAGCAGCCTGACACCCCCCAGTGTGCACCCCCCGTTGGTACGCCACTGGTTACACTCCTGCTCAATGGCAAAAGGCACTTAAGGTTACCTATGCAGCCACTAGGAGCGCCAATCTTTGGAAACTATAGCAAAAAATACCGTTCATATGGTACCTAACTCCTTACAGAATAGCCAAATTTTAACCTAAGACCTATGTTGGAGGAACCGCAGGACTATAGGCACTCTATTCCACACCTAATGGTCATGTCCAGCTCTATCTACCTTCTGGACAGCGATATTCCAATTGATCTCACAAGTTCTACGTATAAACGTCCCAGTGTCACCCGGGTGTTAATCCCAATGAACCTAAGAGTCATAGCCACTCACATTCTTTTGGGAACCTGATTACCATTGACCAGAAACTGGAAGAGTTCTATAGCTCCCTCTATTAGAGAAGCAACGAAAATGATACATACACATGCCACATATGAAGTAATGTTCGCCTCCTCCTTAGGCAACTATCAAAGGGTCAATTTACTATGGAAGCCATGATTTGACTGGCATAAGCTAACAAATCCAGATTAAACTATATTCTCTAGTATGATGCATCTTTAAACAAGCATTCTTTCTTCTGACTGTGTTGTTCTATGATAATTGGAACTCCTATGTTTAGTTTCTTTTTCTTTCCTGCTTACTGGTTATTAATTGTTTTGGATATATGGAGATCTATCTGTAAACTCATGTCTAATTAAAATAAGTATATTGCTTCTTATTACTACAGCTTCTGTTTTAACAACCCTGCATGTTTCAGGACCAAAACTGTTGACTGTATTATGTATGAGTGACTTTGTAATTGTTTTTACTTTAATAAAGAAATATTGAAATAAATAAACACCAATGACCCAGTGCCATTGGAAGCCATGCATGCCCATGCCATCAACTGCCTCCACCATGTTTTATAGAGGATGTTGTGTGCTTTGGATTATGAGCTGTTCCAAGCCTTCTCCACACTTTTTTCTTTCCTTCATTCTGGTACAGATTAATCTTAGTTTCATCCGTCCAAAGAATGCTTTTCCAGAAATGGTCTGGCTTTTTTAGATGTTTTTTGACTTTTCTATTTCTCAGGCTTATGAATGGTTTACACCTTGTGGTGAACCCTCTGTATTTGCTGTCATGAAGTCTTCTCTTGATTGTAGACTTTGAAAAGGATAGGTCCACCTCCTGGAGAGTGTCCTTCACTTGTCTGGATGTTGTAAATGGGTTATTCTTAACCATAGAGAGGATCCTGCGATCATCCAACACTGCTGTGTTCCGTGGACCTCCAGGCATTTTTATGTTGCTGAGCTTACTAGTGAGTTCTTCTTTCCTCAAAATGTATCAAACTGTTGATTTGGCCATTCCTAATGTTGCTGCTATCTCTCTAATGGATTTGTTTAATTTTTAAAGCCTTACAATGGCCTGTTTTACTTGCATGGACAGATCCTTTGAATGCATGATGAAGGTTAACAACAATAGATTCCAAATACAAATACCACACACATCTCCAGATCTTTTACCTGCCTATGTGATGAAGAAATAATGAAGGAGTAGCCCACACCTGGTCATGAAACAGCTTTTGATTCAATTGTCCAATTGAGTGTGCACCTACAGCCCATATCAATTATATAACTATAGCTTGAATGTGTTTTGGTAAATACCTGAAAAAAATGTGCCTGTGTCCAAATATAGATGGACCTAACCATATATATATATATATATATATATATATATATATATATATATATATATATATATATATATGTTCATAAATAAAATCCTATCTTTACTCCTGTGTTTCTATCCTTCCATGCATTTCAGTGGTCCTCACATACTGCTTACTAAAAGACCAAACCACAATTCCACATATTTTCAATAGTGATTCTGCCCTTTGCAAAATGGTACAATTAGTTAGGTATGCAACTTGCATTTCCACTTTACAATTGAACAAATGCCAGATAACTGATAGCATAGTGTATATTTATTCAGTCAATCCAACACCTACAGTATATAATTTCACAAACAGATACAATGATCTAGATGCAAAGTCCTTTGTGTATGATGGATCTAGAACTGCTAAAAAAGACTTTTCTTGTGAGAACAGCTCTGGCGATACACATATATTGTACTGTAAATTAAGTGCTGTAAACCATGTGTTTCTTTGACTGCTTTCACAAGGATCTAGCTATGCTATTAAGCAAATTGAAAATGCTATGCACCACCCAGTAATATAAATCTATGTATCCTCCCATTCAGTCTCCTTCCTTTTATTGAGGTGTCAAACCGTTCATGATACAGCTTAAATAAGATGCAAGTATAATAACTTGGCTTTGTTTAAAAAAAAAAATAATAAAAATAAGCATCGACCCATACGTATTTCTCAGTATCAACATATTCATGGATATAAAAACCCAACTGGAAAGATCCAGGCAAAACACAATATATGATCCAATTGGTGTTTAACAACAGTCTTGGTATATAATGTACATTAAAGTGGAACTAAAGGCAAAACTTTTTTTTTTACTTGTTTTGGATAGATCCAAGGTTTATTTTTTTTGCTTTCTTTTTTAAACAATAACATTTTTAGAGTTTTGTGTTCATTACATAAACAATTTTTCAGCAGAAGTACCAGAGCACATAACACATCAAACAACAACTTATGGTTAGTGATTTGTACATATCAAAAATATAAAAGTGACAGCGTTGGTCCATATTAACGTCTTGAGCTTAGTGCATTTTCTATATCATAGAATCAAAACATTTCTACTGAACAAGGTTTAGTATTCTAAAATAATTATTTCAAAAAAGATGAAAAAATGAGAGAGATGAACAGATAGATGTAAGATAGTAAGTATAGTATAGTATAATAGATAGTATTATAGGTAGGATCATGGAGATGATCTTCCGTATGGCACTTCTAAGAGCCGTTGGTCAGATCTATACGATAACCCTCTATGTTGAATGACCTATTTAGGTAGAGCCACACCATTTTCATCACGTAGTAGGTTTATCACAGTCCTCAGTATGTTTGAATGTAAACCCTGCATCCCAATTCTTTTGAAATTTGTGGTAAAACCAGTCAATTGATTTAAGCCATTATTTGATAGTGGGAATTTATTTTTCGCAGTATTTGGGAATTAACGCTTTAGCTGCATTAAGTAAGTGCTTGGCCAATGACTGTTTGTATTATGGCAAAGGGTGGTCAGACACATGTAGTAAGCACCAAGCAGGTGATAGAGCCAGCTTTTTGTTAGCAATGCGTGGGATTAGGTCTTGTACCTGGGACCAAAATGTTGTTAGTAGTGGGCACTCCCACCAGAAGTGTATCATGTCTCCCCGCGCTTGGTGACATCTCCAGCAGTTGTCAGAGGTCTGTGGGGAACCATTTGTTAAGTTTAGAAGTTGTGGCGTACCATTGTGTCAACACTTTGTCAGAGGTTTCTTGTAAATGAAGAATCGGTCAATTTGGTAAATAGAGCAGACTCCCACAGAGACCTGAACCTATCTGAATCTGAAGATAAGGAGGTTTGAAGCAAGGCATACATCTTGGAGGTGGTTTTGTCAAATTTTTACCCTTTAAGACATGTATTGTTCGTGTTCGTACCGGACTTTTGGGTATTCAGTACCCGGACCCGAACCCAAACATTTCCCTGTATGTTCGGGTACTGTTCTTTGTTCGGTAATGTTATTTGATGTTTTGGCACCTTTTTAATGGCGCGGTTTCAACAGTTGCAAGGCAGCCAATCAGCAAGCGTTTAACTAGTGTGCCCTAGAAGCCATCACAGCCATGCCTATTAATGGCATGGCTGTGATTGGCCAGTGCAGCATGTGACCCAGACTCTATATAAGCTGGAGTCACACAGCGACATGCGTCACTCTGCTATAACTATACTAGGGGGAGGTTCCTGATACTGATGAGGGAGAGATAGGAGTTTACTGTAGGGCGAGGCTGGAGAGATTGCTTGTAGGGAAAGCATAAGATAGGATAAATCTGCTTTAATCAGACAGCGATCTACATTGATTTGGTTGTGTGGGGGTGCAGTACACAATCTTTTTGCCCGGAGGGAGAGATAGGAGATTACTGTAAGGCCAGGCTGGAGATTCCTTTTAGGGAAAGCATAGGATAGGAACAATCTGCTTTAATCAGACAGCGATCTACATTGATTGTATTGTGTGGGGGTGCAGTGCACAATATTTATGCCCTGACCTGAGCCAAGTGAGGAGGAGAAAGGAGAAAAGAAAAACTTTTATCAGTCTGTTAGGCGTGCGGTGCTGCACATTTCATGCAAGCCCAGAGCATATGTGTCTGCTTAATCTGCATTTAAAAAAGAAAAAATATTTTTTCCTTCATATTTAACTTTGACATACAGTCTTTAGACAGATACTGCTTTTCTAACCTGCACTTAAAAAAGCACCAATGTAAGGGGAAAATAATTCTTTTTCAGTATTTAGGGAAAAAAAAATATTTTTCAGTTTTTCATTCAAATGGGGTTTTTTTGTATTCAATAGCGGAATAGAACAACAACAACAGTATCCAACCTGTTAGGCGTGCGGTGTGTAGCGGGCATTTCCTGAACCTCAGTGCATATGTGTCTGCTTAATGTGCATTTAAAAAAGAAAAAAACTTTTTTCCTTCATATTTTACTGTGACTTACAGTGTTTAGACAGACACTGCATTTCAAATCTGCTATTCAACAAGCACCAATTAAGGGGACAATTCTTTTTCAGTTTTTCATTCATACGTTACAGTGCGATACACCCATTGCATACTGTTGTTGTATTGCACGTTGCAATAAAAAAAAACATTTAGGGGCAAAAAAAGTTGATTGCGGCCCTGTCTGCATATGTTACAGTGACATACACACATTGCACACTGTTGTATTGCGCGTTGCAATAAAAAAACACATAAAGGGGCAAATAAAGTTGATTGTGGCCCTGTCTGCATATGTTACAGTGAGATACACCCATTGCATACTGTTTTATTGCGCGTTGCAATAAAAAAAAAAACATTTAGGGGACAAAAGAGTTGATTGCGGCCCTGTCTGCATATGTTATAGTGACATACACCAATTGCATACTGTTGTATTGCGCGTTGCAAAAAAGAAACCCATATAGGGCAAAAAAAGTTGATTGCGGCCCTGTCTGCACATGTTAAAGTGAGATACACCCATTGCATACTGTTGTATTGCGCGTTGCTATAAAAAAAAAAAACATTTAGGGGACAAAAGAGTTGATTGTGGCCCTGTCTGCATATGCTACAGTGACATACACCCATTGCATACTGTTGTATTGAGCTTTGCAATAAAAAAAACATTTAGGGGACAAAAGAGTTGATTGCGGCCCTGTCTGCATATGTTACAGTGACATACACCCATTGCATACTGTTGTATTGCACGTTGAAATAAAAAAACACATATAGGGGCAAAAAAAGTTGATTGCGGCCCTGTCTGCATATGTTACAGTGACATACACCCATTGCATACTGTTGTATTGCGCTTTGCAATAAAAAAAACATTTAAGGGACAAAAGAGTTGATTGTGGCCCTGTCTGCATATGTTACAGTGACATACACCCATTGCATACTGTTGTATTGTGCGTTGCAATAAAAAAACCCATATAGGGGCAAAAAAAGTTGATTGCGGCCCTGTCTGCATATGTTACAGTGACATACACCCATTGCATACTGTTGTATTGCGCTTTGCAATTAAAAAAAAAAAAAACATTTAGGGGACAAAAGAGTTGATTGCGGCCCTGTCTGCATATGTTACAGTGACATACACCCATTGCATACTGTTGTATTGCGCGTTGCAATAAAAAAAACCATATAGGGGCAAAAAAAGTTGATTGCGGCCCTGTCTACATATGTCACAGTGACATACACCCATTGCATACTGTTGTATTGCGCTTTGCAATAAAAAAAAAAAAAACATTTAGGGGACAAAAGAGTTGATTGCGGCCCTGTCTGCATATGTTACAGTGACATACACCCATTGCATACTGTTGTATTGCGCTTTGCAATAAAAAAAACATTTAGGGACAAAAGAGTTGATTGCGGCCCTGTCTGCATATGTTACAGTGACATACACCCATTGCATACTGTTGTATTGCAGGCTGCAATAAAAAAAAACCCATATAGGGGCAAAAAAAATTGATTGCGGCCCTGTCTGCATGTTACAGTGACATACACCCATTGCATACTGTTGTATTGCGCGTTGCAATAAAAACCCATTTTGGGGAAGATCCAAAATTCGATAAATATTATGGAGAAGGTCAAATAAGGGACGTGGCCTGGGTCGTGGTGTTGCTGGTGGAGCTCCTGTTGCAAGGAGAGGACGTGGTCGATCTGTGCCAGCTACACGCACAGGTGAAACACCTCCCTCAGCTGCGAGTAGGCGACAGAACCTGCAGCAGTATTTGGCAGGGTCTAATGTGCCTCTGCAAATGTTGAGGCCAGAACAAGTACAGGCGATAGTAGATTGGGTTGCTGACAGTGCCTCCAGTTCCTTCACATTGTCTCCCACCCAGTCTTCTGCTGAAAGGTCTGAGTTGGCACCTGCAGCCAATTTCTATCAATCTGTCACCTCACCCCCTTGCAAATCAGCCAAGTAGTCTGAGCCCCAAGTCATGCAGCAGTCTCTTCTTCTTTTTGATGAATCTGTTAGCATGGTTTCCCAGGGCCATCCACCTAGTCCTGCCCCAGAAGTGGAAGAGATTGAGTGCACCGATGCCCAACCACTTATGTCTCCAGATGAGTACATGGGAGGACCATCGCAGCACGTCTCGGATGATGACGAAACACAGGTGCCAACTGCTGCAGAATTCCGAATTGTGGAGACCGACAAGGGTTGCAGGGGTGAAGACTGTGTGGAAGACGATGAGTCCTTGACCCCACATGGAATGAATGTCATGCAGGTGACCTGAGTAGTTTGGAGGAAGAGACGGTGGTCGCACAGAGCCACCAGGGAGCAGGGTGCAAAGTGGAGCGGCGGCGCCCCAGACACTACGCCTGCTACTGCCCAACGCAGCAAGGGACCGAGCACACCAAAGCCAGCTCACAGGAGTTCCCTAGCATGGCAGTTCTTCAAGCAATGTGATGATAACAGGACATGAGTGGTTTGCATGCTGTGCAATCAGAGCCTGAAGCGAGGCATAAACGTTCTCAACCTGAGCACAACCTGCATGACCAGGCATCACCCGAAGTGTTTTTCAAGAAGGCATAGAAGTGAGATAGTTAAGCTGAGAACAGCGTAATCGGCACTGGCCATGTTGGTGGAGTACTCAGAACAGCACAGCAAGGCACACAGGTCTTGCATGGTGGCCCAGTTATTGGTGGTGAAGTGGTGCTGTTCCGCAGAGCGACTCGTGTGCATGCTGCAGCTTAAGCTCCACTATGGCCTGCTGCTGCTCGCACAGTCTGGCCAGCATGTGCAAGGTGGAGTTCCACCTTGTGGGCGCGTCACATATGAGGCGGTGAGCAGGAAGGCCAAAGTTACGCTGCAGCACTGACAGGCGAGCAGCAGCAGGGTGAGAACGCCGTAAGTGTGCACAGACGGCCCACACTTTGTGCAGCAGCTCTGACATAGCGGGGTAATTTCTAAGGAACCTCTGCTCCACCAAATTCAGCACATGCGCCAAGCAAGGGATGTGTGTCAAACCGGCTAGGCCCAGAGCTGCTATGAGATTTCGCCCGTTATCGCACACCACCAGACCGGGCTTGAGGTTCACTGGCAGCAACCACTCATCGGTCTGCAGTTCAATGCCCCTCCACAACTCCTGCGCAGTGTGTGATTTTTTACCCAAAAAGGCACGTTTTAAATGGTGATATGGTGATACAATTTGCTGCTCAGTGATTGCAGTATTCTAGTCTGCATCTCCCCAAGGTAATACTTAAAATCTGGCCTGTTAGTGGGCCCTGAGGACCGGAGTTGAGGACCACTGTTAGTGGGCCCTGAGGACCGGAGTTGAGGACCAATGGCCTGTTAGTGGGCCCTGAGGACCGGAGTTGAGGCCCTGAGGACCGGAGTTGAGGACCGGAGTTGGGGATCGGGTGGATTTCCACACTCGATCCCCGACGATCGAGGAAGAGAGGCTGTGATCACTGCCTCTCTTCCCCTGTCCCGACTCCCGCTGTGACTGAATACAGCAGGAGCAAGCCTCTGGCGGCGCGCACAAGGGGAGGAGTCCAGTGACGTAGGTCTACGTCGCTGGACTATAACGAGCCACTTGTGGCAGTACGGTCAACGTGACCGGTCGGCAAGTAGTTAATATATTTGTATGACCATGTTATGTTTTGTGTATGTCAAATATTCATGTTGTATTACTTTTGTATATTGGTTCTACACAATAAACCAGATACATTTCAACTTGAGTATTATGACTATTGGGTCCACCTCATATAAAGTCCTGCAGGGCAATTCTCTCTTTTTCTATGTCCACCCATAAGGTGTCCATAGGGGAGATGAACCAATAGTGCATGGGGTCTAGTAGAGCAACTTGGTAGTAATCTTTAATATCTACTAGCCCAATTCGTTTATGTTTATTTAATTGGTTGAGGGAGCATTGGGCGTGTTTGTGGTTCCAGACAAAGCATCTAAGGAGCGCCTGCAGCAGGTTGATGGTTGAAGATTTGAGTGGGATGGGTAGGGTACATATAGGTAGAGAATCTGTGGTAGAATAATCATCTTAAAGGAGGCGATTCTGCATGCCCATGATAGTTCGAATCTGGAGAGGTATGTAATCTCTTTTTCAAGCTTGGTCATAAGGGGTTTAAAGTTAGCCTCAACCAATGTTTTGGTTGATGGAGTTAACACTCCAAGTGTTCGGGGGTCAGGGAGGGTAGATTTATACAGGATAAAAAGGCTGCAATATCAGATTCAGAAGGTTGAGGTGTGGATAAATCCTCTCTCAGATTGTAAAGAGATCCATAGATATCAGTAAAAGCGTCAGCTATGGATTGGGGGTCATATAGAGTTTGAATGGTCTTTGGGTGTTTAATTTGTGAGGTTCTGCTTTTGACACACTGTGCCTTTAATCTGTTAGCCAGGAACTTGCCTGCTTTGTTATTTTGGGCATAATATTGTAATTTTAAGAATACATCACACAAGAAACTGTTTGGTTGCACTTATCTTTTAGATTATATACTTAATTACTGGTGGACTTGTATTTTATGATTTACAGCACTGGAACATGGTTTCACTACCCAGCAGGGTTTAATGTGCATTTTGGATATATATTTAAAGTGGATCTGCATCTGAGCACCACAAACCAAAACATTTGTAATGTCCAAAGCAAACTCCCCCATCCATCAATGTCTCTGTGCTTTATTTTGGTAAAAAATCACTTTGAAAAACACCCCTAGCATTTCTGGCTGTGGCCATCTTGAGTAAGGGCAAATGATTTATGTAGCATTTACTTCCTGCCCTTAGCTCAAGTATACATGCAGGAGAGTGTGCTGAGCTATGAAAACCCCTCCTCCTCTCCAGAAGACTTCTGAGATGTATGACATAATTTGCCTAGGCATAAAACCAGGAAGTAACTGAAGAAATGTAAAAAAAAAAAAAAAGGTTAAAACACGTAAATATGATATACTTTCCTATATATCTACTAATGCCAGCAGCATGAGGATTAACAATAATCAATGTTGATTGGGAGAGTAAAGTTCTACTTTAAGTTCGCATTATTATCATATTATTTGCAGAATTGTTTATTTGCTATTCACAGCACTGGAAATTGGTACACTACCCAGTAGCAGAATATATTCTTGGCTTATAGATCTATATTATGGTTTGTTTTTACCCACATTTAGTTTATCACTGGTATTTAGTTTTATTATTTAGGAGGACATTAATAGTCTTATTACATCTGAAGTTAGTGCCACACTTTCCATTAATATTATACAATACTAAGCACAAATGGTATGAATGAAACCCATTCATAACAGTTTTGTACTTTGTGATCGTGTAATACCCCAGACACTCAAAGTGGACACAGCAGTCACAGGAATGGCATGCCAGTGCACATGTGTTGGGTGACGTACAGGTACATCACTTGGCCTACTACTACTACTGTGGGTGGGTGGAAAGTGGTTAAACAAGCTGCTATAAAGCTTTTAACAAGCCTCAAGTAGGACTGAAGCATACTGAAGCAGCTTGTTTAACCACTTAAGCCCCGGAAGATTTTACCCCCTTCCTGACCAGGGCCTATTTTGCGATTCGGCACTGCGTGACTTTAATGGACAATTGCGCGGTCGTGCGACGCTGTACCCAAATTAAATTGGCGTCCTTTGTTTCCCACAAACAGAGCTTTCTTTTGGTTGTATTTGATCACCTGTGCGATTTTTTGATCATGCGCTATAAACAAAAAAAGAGCGTCAATTTTGCAAAAATAACAATATTTTTCACATTTATTTATTTGAAATTCCCCCAAAAAAATTTAAAAATCAAAATATTTTAACATTTTAGGCCAATTTGTTTTCTGCTACATATGTTTGGTAAAAAAAACGCAAAAAAGCGTATTTTGATTGGTTTGCACAAAAGTTATTGCGTTTACTAACTAAGGGAAAGATTTTTGTCATTTTTATTTTTTTTTAACGAGTAATGGCGGCGATCTGCGATTTTTTTTTTGCGGGACTGCGACATTGCAGCGGACAGATCGGACACTTGACTGACATTTTTGACACTTTTGGGGGTACCAGTGACATTACTAAAGTAATCAGTGCTATACATATGCACTGTTACTGTAAAAATGACACTGGGAGGGAAGGGGATAGGATAACTTTATTGGAGAGGGAGGGGTTAAGTGTGTCCCTAGGGACGTGATTCTTACTGTGATTGAATGTGGCTGTGTGTTACAGCACAGATCAATGGTCCTACATAGCAGGGCTGTATGATCTGTGCTTTTACACAAGGAAGAATGACAGGCGGCTTTGTTTGCATTAGCCGCCTGCCTTTCTCCCTCTCCACCCGACGATCGCGAGTGACCGGCAGACATCGGGTCCACCGGTCACACGCGCGGGCTTCTTAGGGAACGAGCGGGGGTGGGAGCGCCCCTCTGGAGGCGCGCGCTCGCCCCCTATTTGCTCCCAGGCTAGTGACGTACCGGTACGTCACTTTGCCTGGGAGGGGCTGACCGCCGCCGTATATAGTCGGGCGGCGGTCGGTAAGTGGTTAAAGTGACAGCCCGCACTGCTATTAAGATATGTGTTTAATCTCCCCAAACCTGAGTTGAAGGATACTTTGAAGAGTTCTACAAAGCTGCTTGAAGCTGGCTGAAGGTGTTAAAATGATTTGTAAATACATGCAGTACACACTGTTCTTATACATGCTGAAACCCATATGTACAACATCGTGACCTAACTAAAGGGGAGACAATAAGGGCAGCACTTCAGGACAAAATAAAAATACATACTTTGTAAATTAAGACAATGGAAATTAAAAAAATATATATCTAAGATTTCTGCATTTGGATGTCATCTGTATCTATCAATCATCTAAAATACAGTTTAACCAGGAATGATAAAAACTTGAGTAATGTAATAATAAAAAAAGATATGACGTAGGAAAAATGACAATATGTATAAGGGGCTATAAGGTGAGGGAATATTTTGTTATAGAAGGGATAGCGATGGGATTTATTGTAAACTTTATATCCAGGATACAAAATTACTAGTTACATCTATTTTATACTAAATATTACAGTCATGGAAATGAAAAATCTGCCAGAGCATTTACAAGACACAAAGATATCCTTCTATTTTGTTCTCTCTAGTGCCACCTCATTAAACTGACCCCAAGACATACAGAGTACTTTAGTCACATGCTGTTTGCTTCAGTTCAATCCAATGTACTAAATCGTCTTTAGTTTAAATATTACATTTTCAAGATAAATGACTAGATATAGCTCATGCTGCCTCTCATGTAATGAAATGTGGAAATATAGCTTAATGTTTAATGAGTCAATGCAATGTGCAGTACATTTCCATACTGATCAAACATTGCTTCATTTTTTAATTATGACTGTAATCTTTGTTTCCAATTAATAACCAAAGTAAATTTAACAATACAAGTACTGCTCATTTCTTTGTTAATTTGCTTCATTGTGCAGCAATGCAGATTTCACAGCTTTTGATAACAAACCAATCTAGTAAAGAAAATAAATAGTTTGGAATAAGCAAATAATATTATTGTTTTATTGATACCTAAAATGTTATGATATTATTGTTTTTGTTTTTTTTGGTTTTGTTTTCTTTTTTGTTTTTTTGAGTTGTTGGGATTTACTATTTGTTAAATTCTGACAAGTAGAAATCTATTCAAATGCTTAGGCAAAATGTGCCTACTCTTCTTTTTCTTATTTTTTTTATAGGGACAGGGGAAGTGTATTTAGCCCAATTAAGGGTATTTAATTTAGCATTCTTTGTATTTGTGTTTTTAATTAATTATATATTTTTTCTGTTTTAAATATATTATTTTACATTTTTTGCTGTTTGTTTTTTTTAAACATAATGAGGATTTTTTGGGTAAAAATCAGATCCAAGATTGTTTAACAGGACTTACTTAAACTCTCTATTTAAAATCCAATGCACCCTTAAAAAAAGAAAAAAAAAAAACATAATCTCTTAGTTTTGATGAAACTTTAGGGAAAAACATTACAATCCCATATACACAATATTATACCTGAAGTTGATCCAGAGGAAGGCGAAAAAAAAACTTGGCAAAGCATGATCCAATTTGCTACAGCAGGGGAAAAAATCCCTTCCTGATCCCTCAAAAAGGCAATTGGATATTCCCTGGATAAACTTTACCTATAAATATTGGTAGCCATTTATATTATGTACACCCAGGAAAGAATCCAGGCCTTTTTTAAAGCAATCTAGTGAGCTAGCCAGAAAGTCTATTCCACATTATCACAGCTCTTACAGTGAAGAAACCTTTCCGTATTTATACATGCTAATCATATCCCCCCCCCCCAATCTCCTCTTCTCAAGAGAGAATAAATTCAGTTCCTCTAATCTTTTCTCATAGCTGAGCTCCTCCATGCCCCTTATCAGTTTGGTTGCCCTTCTCTGCACTTTCTCCAGCTCCCCGATATCCTTTTTAAGAACTGGTGCCCAAAACTGAACTGCATATTTCAGATGAGGTCTTACTAATGATTTGTACAGGGGCAAAATTATATCTCTCTCTGTGGAGTCCATACCTCTGTTAATACAAGAAAGGACTTTGCTTGCTTTGGAAACTGCAGCTTGGCATTGCATGCTATTATTAGGCTTAGGATCTACCAGAACACCCAGATCCTTCTCCGCTATAGATTCCCCCAGTTCTTCTCCCCCTAGTATGTATGATGCATGCATATTCTTAGCCCCCAAGTGCATAACTTTACAATTATTAACATTAAACCTCATTTGCCACATAGTTGACCAATGAAACAGTGCATTGAGGTCAGCTTATAAGTTGGAGAGATCCTGAAGGGAAGTTACTTCACTGCAAAGCTTGGTGTCATCTGCAAAGACAGAAATGGTACTTTTAATCCTAGACTCTAAATTATTTATAAAGATATTAAAAGTAAGGGTCCCAAAACGAAACATTGGGGTACACCGCTGATAACCTTAGACCATTCAGAGTAAGAATCATTAACCACTACTCTCTGAATTTTATACTTTAACCAACTTTACATCCATTTACAAACTGATATTTCCAAGCCTGTAGACTTTACCTTACACATTATCCCTGTATGGGGATCTGTGTCAAACGCTTTTGCAAAATAAAAGTATACTACGTCCACAGCCACCCCTCTGTCCAAGGTTTTACTTACCTCCCCATAAAAAGAAATTAGGTTTGTTTGACAACTTCTGTCTTTCATGAATCCCTGCTGTCTGTTGCCTTAAATATTTTTTTCCAGCAAGAACTCATCTATGTGGTCTTTTATTAAACTCTCCAGTATCTTCCTGACTATAGAAGTTAAACTAAAAGGTCTATAGTTACTTGCAAAGTCTTTGATCCCTTTTTAAATATAGGCACCACATTGGCCCTATGCCAATCCAGTGGTACTATTCCAGTCCTTAACGGGTCCCTAAAAATTAGAAACAAAGGCTTTGAAATTACAGCGCTTAATTCTTTTAGGATGTGTGGGTGGATGCCATCTGGTCCATACACTTTATCCACCCTTATTCTGTCTAAATATTTCTGGACCATATCACTTTTGAGTTATTGTTGATCATTTGGGGATGTGTCAATACCATCCTGATTATGGTCATTAGCTCCCCCATGCTCCTTTGTATACACAGAGCTGAAGAAAGTATTAAATACATTTGCCTTCTCTTTGTCCCCAGTCACCCACTCCTGATTATTTTATAAAGGGCCTAACCTTTTTACTATTAATAGATTTGAAGAATTTTTTGGGGTTTGTCCTACTATCTTTTGCAATCCATCATTTGTTTTGAATTTTTGCATCCTTGATTTCCTTTTTACATATTCTGTTATATTCCTTATAACAATTCAACAATGATAGTGTTCCTTCATTTTTATATTTTTTAAATATAGGAGAACGGATCTGTTCTCCTATGTTCACATAATTTCTGCTGACATACAAAATTTAGGTGACAGATTAGACCATGTTGAAAACAAAGAACGGGAAATAGCTATGACCCTAAACACTGTGATAGATGCTCAAGAAGATCAGAAAGATGATATTGACTGGCTTAAAAACAAAATGGCAGACAATCGAGGACAGGTCACGTCGAAACAACCTGAAAAATGAGGCGTACCAGAGACTGTCTTCACCTCTCAACTTCCCCATTTCAACCGAAACCTCTTTCCGGCTACTGTTCCTTCCCTAGCTTCCACAGACTTGATGATCGACAGAGTTCACCGTATACCAAAACCATACTTTCTCCCTTCTAATGTACCAAGTGACATCCTATTACGGGTACACTTCTTCCAAGCAAAGGAAAAGATACTGGAAGCCTTTCGCAAAAAAGACCACCTTCCAGAAGCCGTTGATTTCCAAGTGCTTCTGGATCTTTCTGCACACACTTTGCGACTCCGAAAAAATATGGATACCATAACGAAGGCTCCACGTAAATGTTCACTAAATTGGAAATATCCTGCCAAACTATTTATCACCAAAGACGGCTCTAAGACTATAGTCAAAAACTTGGAAGAAGGCCTTCACCTGCTCATAAATTGGGATATACTCCCAGATCAACCCCATACATCAGCTTTTAAACACTCAACACCACCCCATGTCTGCAGATTGGTAAGTTGTCTCCCACTAACGGAGCAACAAATCACAAAAGCCTGAAGGCCCAAGGATCCACTAACTATCACGCATCTACATCCAATTTGTGATGATTCCCAGCTATCAGAACCTATTACGAGCATATTTTCTTGTTATCCCCCAAAATTTACAGCGTATTGCGCGCAATCCTACGGGATTCCTTTTTACTCTCCTTCTTAGTTCAATTGCAGATCTTCTCTCTTTTCCTATAATGCTACACCTTCCCCAGGACGGTTCCATTCCTGGAGTTGATACCTGTTCGACTGTTCTACTTTTCCCTATTCTCCCTCGCCACCACAGAGTTTGACAACACATCTGGAATCAACCTGTTATTATCCCTATTCTGTACACAAGCATGGACATCCAGGTCTGACATACAGAGTCCAAAGCAACTCACAGATGAGCCATCTTTTCGCAGGAGCACCTCTACCTCACATCAGTCCATGATACCCGATGACAATTAAATTGATCTCGATTAATTAAGGCCTCAATCACCCGGCCAAGAAACATTCCCTTTAAAGAGAAGCAAACAACATGAAAGCAGACATCCTTGCTGTCCAAGAGACGCACTTCCAGTCTGATGCCACCCCAAAATGCACACACAAAGACTATCCCCATATCTTCTATTCGGGCTACAGTTCCAAGAAATGGGGAGCACTCTTTGCCATCAAAAATTTGGTTTCCTTTACTCTACACTCGTCATTCAGGCTAGCCGCTTCATAATTCTAACATGTGATATCAACAACAGACCCTTCACTCTGGTGAGCTTGTACGCTCCCAACACTAAACAACTACGCTTTTTGTGAAAAGTTTTCAAGGAAATATCTAAAATCAAGAGAGGTAACCTTCTTGTATGTGAGGATTTCAACATCACGATGGACCCTAACATAGACATGTCTACACCTCCTAAAAGAGGCTCCCCAACTCTGCAAGCGCTACTACATGAAGAGGACCTATATGACGTCTGGTGCTGCCTACACACCGGCAAAAAAGAATTTTTTTTCTCCACGACATCTGTCCTATTCTCATATAGACATGTTTATTACAGACAAATGACTGCTTCAGCGGGTATCCTCTTCCATCATCTCAGTTATTACGTGGTCAGATCATGCTGCTGTTTTGATCTCGGTGGCGGAGAAGTATAGATGCTCCCCAGTAAGTATCTGGAGATGTAATAATAGAATAATTCAGGATCCTAGCAACAATGAAGTGCTCTCTCAGCATTTTAAGGATTATTTCAATTTAAATGACGATACAGAAGTCAGCTACTTCACATTATGGATTGCCCATAAAGCATTTATGAGGGGTATACTACTGAAACTTAGTGCCTGTGCCAAACTTGCATTTAACTCTCGATACAATCTCCTATTACAATCCAAACATGACCTAGAAACCACAAACAAATCGAAACCCACAAATAACAACTTCGACACCTTGCTTAAGGTTCGCTCAAAACCTAGGGAATTACTACAAATCCAACATAAAATTACCATGCTCCAGTGCACTGGAAACCATGTTCCAGTGCTGTAAATCATAAAATACAAGTCCACCAGTAATTAAGTATATAATCTAAAAGATAAGTGCAATCAAACAGTTTCTTGGGTGATGTATTCTGTTGGATAGTAAAACCATCTTCCATTGCTGTAAACTGTGTGTATGATCCAAAGGTGCACAATACACCCAAACATTTTCCTTTAAGAGTCCAGTGTTAATATATATGTGTTTAGACAAACTTCCTGTGTGAAGTGATTCCACTCCAAAAAAAAAAACACATCCGTGCTCCACCTCTGTGCAATCTAGCAGCTCACCTGAAACAAAGACCCCTAACAGGTCATACAGAGTTTGCAAAAGGCAGTATTTGGTCCTTTTCAGCAAGATATCACATTATCTGATTCTCCTCTAACCAAGCAATCACAATATGCAATTGTAAAAACTACCATATTATAGTACTTTCAGAATAATGTTTATTAAAATAGCAGTGACTTACAGTTAAAATTGCAGTTTTCAGCATAAGGACATTTCTCCAATAGGAGCAAACAACTGAACCTCTGGCCTCCACCAGGACCGGAAGGGACGTCACCCGACTTCTGATGTGTTGCATTACCAATCATGTGACTTCCTCAGGGTTGGGTGAACAATGCCCGGACATAAATGCTTAATACATTGCTATAGTAACAATGCGGCCGCCATATTGTAAAATTAAATTGTGGCTTCTAGAGAGAAAAACATGTCCTGTGTGCATGAGGCCTTAGAATGAAGAGATACCTATCTTATTTCAAGTTATATTCACCCAAGGCAGGTATTGTTTTTCATGAAGTAATGCCTAGACTACTTTGGTTTACCTCCCCCTCATTATGATAATTATAGAAAGGAACCGCAATAAGTCCATGGAGAAATGCATACCCTCAGTAAGTATTTTTTTTCTTCTTCTTCTTTTTGCCGTGTGGATTTTGAGGGCAGACTTCAGAGTCTATACAGGGAAGAGTTTGTTATTCTTTCAGACATAGACTATGACAAATGTAACACAAAATTTCAAAATGGCCTGAAAAAGGCAACGGTTTTGCCAGTTTCCAGGCTTGACTAGGCAAGTCTGGCTTGTGGGGGCTTTCTCCTAAACTAACAATAATTTTTGAGCAGAACACTTGTTTTTTTTTTTTTATTCTTAGCCAAGCATTATTTAAAGCTATTTGATGGGATGATGTCTTATAAGTTAAAGATGGTATCTCATTTGGGTTAATAAATATGAATGAACGCTCTAATTTGTGTAACCAAATAAAGAATACTGTGGCCTAAATTGTATTCCAATCTAGGTGTCAACATGGTAATGTGAAATCAGTGCAAGCATACAGTTGGGGAAATCCTTAAGGGGTGTCGGTTGCGATTTCATGTCAAGAACACTTAGATAGCCCCCCTCATGAAAACACAGATGTCCCACTACAGAGTTTCAGTGCCTCCAGAAGAACCTATCACCTCCTATCTCTGTTGTGCATTTTAATATGTGGTCTGTCACCTCTTTGGAGTGAAAATGATTTTTTATTTGATTCTAATTCTGTTTTGGTACAGTGAGTTTTGGCTTTTCTGGCTAAGCTTTTTTTATTCCAAGAGTTTATGAATATAAAAAGAAATCCAGAAAAAAAGGGGCGGTGACATATATTATTAATAGAACAGAAAGTATTTTTCAATATGTGTACATGTGCATAGTTAAGCATACAAGGATATCAAAAGACTGTCTATCAAAAGTATCAAGTAGAGGAGAAGATAATGTGAACATAAATTCAGGATCCAGAGTGACAATATGTATCAAATGATAATTCTTTGCTACTGGGAAAAACACAATAGAAGACGCATTAAAAGATTACATAATGCATAAAAACAGTAATCACGCCAGGTCACTGTTATTCCTGTCTACAAGAAAAGAAGAAAGGAAAAGCCTGGATGTCGAGGTGTATACAAATGCATACACATACACGTGTACTGTATATGTACTCATAGACAAGTCATAACCCCCCCAACATCATTTTTCCTCCTTAGAAAGCGAAATGATTCAATCTTTAAAGACCCTGTCTACATGTATATAAAAAAAGGGGGAAACATTAAGATACATTATCGGTACATCCCCTTTAATGATTACAGTCAGCATTTAGAACGTTTAGTGAGTTCTGCGGAAGTCACCATTGATTCCTGGGTAAAGAAAATAATCAGAAAAAAAACAGAAGTGAAGAGAGAAACAAAACTAAGATAAAAAAAAGAGATGGGGAGAGGATAAAAAAGGGGGGGGGGTGGACATGGGAGAGGGAAAGAAGGAGTGGGAAGGGGGAATGGCCCTATCTGCCATATTAGAACAGTATCAGAACTCGGCTAAGATTTGGAAATACCATATCTTGGCCTGCAGAGGTGCAAGACCAACATAAAGAGTGAGCAAAGCATGAGATCGAAAAGATAATCTGAAACTAAAGGGGGTCATTATATCAAGGTTTTCTTTTGAGGTCTTGAAATATGTCTAGCAAGCGCATCATTTGTGGAAGGTCAATCCTCGCTCATGGATAATACATGGAAGAACTATTTTGATTTGTGTAAATCATTTGATTTGTAAAAAACGAGGGGGAAATGCACTGGAAAGCATCAAAAACGCATCAAAAACACGTATGTAGAAAAGCATCTGGAATGCATCTGGACTGCATTTCTACGGTGTGAACTGGCCCTTAGTGATCTGAGCCCCTAGTCAGCCCCTATCCCCACCTCTTTGCTTTTATTGACAGGGATTTTCAGCCATGTAAGCAAAAAGGACCATGTGACATCAGTGGTTTTTGAGAGCACAATAAAAAGATGACTACATTCGTGTTTGCAGCTTTAACCACACCTTCTTAGACAGTGTTACAGCTAAGGTAAACTTGGTTTCAATGTCAAATCAAACAGATCATGAACACCCTTTGATAAACAAATTTATCACAGCTTGAGGTCATTAGCAATTATAATGCATCGGTCAGTGCAAATCATGGTGAAAACAGGCAAATTGGTCCGAGTAATGATACATTTTTCTTACTACAGGCCATACAATCTTGCTGAAAAAGAAAGACAAACAAATACAATCTGACACTACTACTGAAGAGCTCATCGAAATCCTCACTCATTTTTTAATTTTCACTTTCAAGTACCAATCTCATACAAGATCTACTGGTTCATAGGATGTAAAGATTTACTGTATATGAACATTTCCATCGTAATTCTCCCTTGAGAAGAAAAGCCTTTAATTCAGCTTAAAAATACATCTACCCATCCAAGCAAACATACAAACATACATTATTACTATGTATGGTTGACTCTGCTGGTTTCAGCAGCTGTAGACTGATTAAAACTCAGTGGGACAACTATCATAAACAAATACCTCCTGTTGTTAGAACAGGTGTTTATGCCCTCATTTAGGAAGCAGTCTAAATGAGAAATATGTAACGCTGACGCAGTTCACTGCTTTGATTAACAGGGGTCTGTATATCAATCAATGACTTTTGTCCTTGAATCTAAAATTGTATTATGAAACTTTGCAGAAGAAACAAACATTTTCATATGGGCAAAAGTAAAATGGATGGTATATTCTGTGCCATTTTTAATTCTCTAAGATTTCTTTTACTTACTTTTTAATAAACATTGTGATTTGAATTGAGCACTGTAGTATTCAGAACACCGTTGTATTGTATAATAGCAAAATTACATTTTGCTTCTTTTTCAATAAATATTTTTTTTGTGCAATACTATTTATAACCTTGTAATTATTAAGCCAACATCTACTTGGTTTCAAATTAAGTAGGGAGGGCCAAAACTCCTGTGAGTGTATTTTATGCTGCCTTTGCCCCATTGGGGAGGTTGTGTTTTATTTTCTGCTCTAGAGAAGCAACAAGATGAAGGAAGAGGAAAACCTGTACAAATTACAGAAATTTCTCTCTTATTTACCATTGATACAAGTGCCCCCGATGGAAGATTTATTCTCACTGTTCTGGTAAAAACTCCAAAATCTTGAATTTCTACTCAGTTGCGGCATTGAAGAGTAGAGAATATGCACTCATTAAATTTATTGAATATTTACTTAAATGATCCAATCATATGAAAAGCAAATTCCTGTTTTTTTTTTTTTTTTTTTTACATTCTGGGTATTGAAAGTGAACACATCCACTAATTTGAGTGAAGATTTTCAAATCCTTTAGTAAATCAACTTTATTGTGTGTAATGGGGGGCTGCTATAACAAGGCTTACCTATAGGTAATGTAAATTGTCTAAACAGTGCAAGTTTAGGAGATATTTATATTGCATGCAGCCAATTACGTCATCAGCACACGCACTACTAACTCCTTTCCAACCGCCCGCCGCAGATGTACTGAGTCAGGCAGCCGCTTTCAGACAAATCACCATACATGTGCTCGTCAGCGTGGAAGCCGATGCCGGTATAAGGCGGCTCCATTCGCCGCCTGACACCCACAATCGTTCCCCGCTGAGAGAGAAGGATGGTCGGCTGTTGTAAACACAGCTGACCGTTTTTCTCCCAAGGATGATCACAGAGCTCATGTGATCCTTCTATATAGGATCACATGTCTCTATGGTCATCTCAGAAGCCACACCCCCCACAGTTAGAATCACTCCCCTAGGCTCACATTTAACCCATTGATCACCCACAGGGTTAACCCCTTCCCTGCCAATGGCATTATTACAGTAACAAAGCATATTTTTAGCACTGATTACTGTAGTAATGTCACTGGTACCCCCAAAAGTGTCAAAAATGTCAGTTAGGGGTCTGATCTGTCTGCTGCAATGTTGCAGTCCTGCAAAAAATCGCAGATCGCCACCATTACTAGTAAAAAAAAAAAAAAACAATGAAAATTATATAAATCTTTCCTGTAGTTAGTAGACGTGATTAGTGATGGACGAACATCGGCCGGGGCGGTTTGCAAACTCGTTCTCAAAAGTCTGCGAACCGCGAGTTCGCGGTGGGCCCCATTTAATGAGAGGCGAACTTTAAAAACTTTTAGGTCATATTTGCAGCCACAAAAGACGTACTAGCTGTGCAAAAATAGTCCCGCACATGGACAATGTCATAACAGAAGTATTGCAATTGAAAAAGTTGCCCTAAATTTTTTTATTTTTTTTTTTACAGCAAAAAATATATATATTTTTTTCATAAATCAGCCAGAACTGACAGCAGCCGGTAAATACATTGTCTAATACTTATAGGGTCCATTCACACATCTGTAAAATGGGTCCGCATCCATTCCACAATTTGGATTCCGCAATCCATTCCACAAAACCTTAACAGACCCATTGTTTTTCATTTCCAGTCTGAAAAATTAGGCATTCACAGGATAAAGAAGTAAGTGTCGGCCATTCCAGGCCCCAAAAATTAACCCACATGCGTTTACCTGACTGCTTAGAATGTAGTATTCTGTGGCTGAAGGTACATTAGGCATTCACAGGTAACAGAAGTAAGTGTCGGCCATAAAAGGCACCAAAAAAATAGCCCACATGGGTTTACCTGACAGCTAAGAATGTAGTATTCTGTGGCTGAAGGTACATTAGGCATTCACAGGATACAGAAGTAAGTGTTGCCCATTCCAGGCCCCAAACATTAGCCCACATGGGTTTACCTGACAGCTAAGTACATAGTATTCTGTGGCTGAACGTACATTAGGCATTCACACAGTATACAGAAGTAAGTGTCGGCCTGTATAGGCTGCAAAAATTAGCTCACATGGTTTGAACTGACAGCAAAAAACTTAGTTTTTGATGGCTAGAGGTATGGTAGGTGTTCACAGTACACAGAACCGTAAGTGTCGGCCTGTATAGGCTCCAAAAATTAGCTCACATGGTTTGAACTGACAGCAAATAACTTAGTATTTGGTGTAAGATCTTCGGAAATGGCCTGAAATTTTCCTGGCCTGCCGCAAGACGTCCTGGACCCCAGGGTATTTGGCAACGAATCGCTGCACCACCAAGTTCAGGACATGTGCCATGCATGGCACGTGTGTTATTTTGCCCTGTTTCAGTGCGCTCAGCAGATTGGCACCGTTGTCGCACACCACTTTACCAAAGTTCAGGTGGGACCTGCTGAATTTCTATGACCTTTAGCACTGGCATCTGTTTTTTTTACTACATACATCTGGTAAGCAGCTTTGTTGTCGGTGATGGTCACGCTCCTGATTGAAGTTTTGGTGTGCTTCAGAATCTCTATCTTTCTCTCTGGCTGCATTCCTGGAGCAATTCGATATCTGATATTGGCACACAATTTGTACATATCTGGTAAGCAGATCGTGTATATGGGTGATGGTCGTTGCTCCTACCCTTGGATCTTTACAACTTCCTTTGGCTATCCCTATTTGCATGTCTAGTAAGCAGTCTGTATTGTCATGGTGGCTATTATTCTTTATTACAGCACTTTAATTTTTCAGTGGATTGCACTTAAGGTGTAAGCTCGCCATTGGTCATTTATTAGCAACCTATACGGTATTACGCTATGGGATCTGTTAATAGTTTTTACATGCACATGGTTCGTGATTGCTGAGCCTTTCCTGCCATCTGAGGTGAATCTATCCAGAAGTTTGTCCTGTTGTGGATTCTGGGAATACGCATCTTTGAATTGGGCATTTGACTTGTTCCAATCTGGTAAGCAGTCTGCGCATCTAGTGGCCGATTTCTTGCAATAGGAGTGATCTAATATTCTCAAATACACAAGGACTACTACATTGACTCTTAATTATTTCTCATGAGTTTTGTGGTCAAGATTATCAATATATCACTTTTTCTTATTTTATATCTTAATTGGACTTCTGAAATCACTAATTTTTTGAAGCACAGTTCGTTTGACACTTCTTTGTTGGGTGTATGTTTCACGACAAGTTGTTGTGTAATTTTTCTTATATTTATTTCACTATATTCATTATTTGTGTTTCAGCACTTATTCACTGCATAGCGCAGCTTACCTTTTTAATACTCCCCTGGACACACTCATAAACCTTGTGGACAGCCTTTTCAGAAGAGTTGAAGATGTTATAGCTGCAAAGGGTCAGCCAACTTAATATTGAACCCTACGGACTAGGACTGGGATGCCATTAAAGTTCATGTGCGTGTAAAGGCAGGTTTCCCAATACTTTTTACAATATAGTGTTTTTTTTTTTTTTTTCAGTCCTATCACATCTTCACACATACCTTTGGGGCACCATCTGAGTATAGGTGTAGATTATTTGTTGTGTATTGGTAGCACAGGAGTTAATTAACCACACATTTATAGGAAAATGTACTCCTGTACATCTTTTTCATGGCTTGTACTACATCATAGTGTTGGATGCATAGCTGTCATTTTCTTACCCAGAAGGCCATATACCAGCAAGCATTATTCTGCACAGAAAGTCATCCCTGCCTTTTACCAGCATGTGGAATGCTATGAGGCAACAAGAGTTTGAGGGGGAGATGGTAAAGGAGGTTTAGGGTGGCAGTTAAGAAGAGGAAAAGGACTGGGGTGCTGGTGGTGAGGAGGTAAATGGGTGTTTTGGTGCTGGTGGTAAAAAAGAGAAGGGGGGTTGGAGTGCTTGTGGTGAGGAAAAGGAGGGTTGGTGGTGTTATCAGTGAAAAGGAGGAGGAGGAAGTTTAGAGAAGCTTCAAGGAGAATGTTTCACCCCTTACTGATTAAAGGTAAAACCATGTGGGCACGAGCCAAGATGAGGCACAAAGCATAGAAGTAAAGGATTGGTGCTATAAAAGCTCTTTGCCACATTTATTGTTGGTGGCTGAATCCAGCACACTGTAGGTATAGCTGAAGGGGGCAACCTAGTAGAAAATGGCTGGCTACCCCCTCACTGTGAGGCTTTAATCTGACACATTTTTTTTTTTAGAAATACAAAAAGCCTCTTTTTGTGTGTAGTTCATCATTTCACACTTGTACACCACAGTGGTGTGCTCCAAAGCATCCCCTATTTTCTCCCTCTCTTTCTTATAGATACCTGCCATTGCATTTGACTAACCTGGCATCTGGCTGCCCTCCCACAGGGGGGCTTTGATTTGACACTTGTTGGTGAAATAGAAAAATCTTCCCTTTGTGTGCAACACATTACATCAACTACAGTAGTATGCCCTAAAGTACTCCCTTTAAATTTTATTAATTTACTTTTTTTTTTTTTTTTTCATTTTATCTTTTAATGGGTTTCCTGTTAGATAAGGTCACCAGCTCAGACACTGGCCCCATGAAGGTATGGATGGCAATAAGGAGTTTTGTTGGTGTTATCTCCACATGGATTACTGATTGTTTTTATTTATATTATTATTATAGAGTATTTACACATTTTCACCAACAGTTTGCACAGAATTTTTCTAAATAAATGGAGACTGTACAGGTAAAATACAAATCAAGACAAGAATACAAGAGTGTTCAGAGGGTCTTGCTCATAAAACGATCACCTTGTAAAACAACCCATTCAGTTTAAAATTAAAATGAAAGGCAAAACATGTGTGTATAAATAAAAAACAAAACAGGAAAAAAAAAACATTATACTGTAATTATCTTCCCCCCCCCCCTTTTTTATAAGTGATCACAGGCCTTCTGTTTTCTCTATTGTCAGCTGCATAAATGCTGGGGGGAGGAGAAGCAACAGCACACTGAGCTTCCCAGTGATAGGCTGTGCGGGGGCATGTCAGGATAAGTATGATCATTGGAGGAGAGCAGGCTGAGTTCCCAGCACAACTAGAGAACTAGCTACAGTGGGTTCTACTTCCTAGTGTGATTAGTTTATAAGAGGAAAGTAGAGGAACTGGCAGGAACACCAGGGATTTCACACAAAGAAAGCAATGCAAAGAGAACAGGATGCTTTTTCATACAAGTACAGGGTACAGCAGGCACATATCAGGAATATGAAACACTGAGGTAACAAACACTTTAAGCCTCAAACACATTACTATTTTTTTTCAACCCACTGGGTTAAATGAAAAAAAAAAAACCTGACAGCTCAGTTTGCAGCCACTGTATTAACAGTCCGATGTTAGTACAACAATCTCCCTGCTGTGCTATTGCGTTCCGACCTCTCGACAGAAGCTGGCTGAACGACTGACTTCTGTCGGACTGCCTGCCGTACACACAGGCGGAATGTTGGCTGGTTTCTATTGAAATGGTGCCACCTGAAATTCAGCCCGTGTATACTAGGTTTTATAATCTAAAAGGGTGGGTCAAGTGATGTAAAAGATAATAACTGCAAGTGATGAGCTGATGTAGGAAGTACATTTTTATTAGGTGTCTGCTAGATTTTCCTCCTTAAAAGAATGACTTTTCAGGGTTTGTCAATTATATCCAGCAGCAGAAAGGTCTAAGTGTAAATATATGGAGAAGTGACCATTGATTTTAGCACATAGTAGGTCATTAGTGAGTTTTAAGACGGCAGTTTTTGTGGGCAAAAGCTAGGATGAAAGTTGTCAAAAAGGGTGTTACCTGTGAAGTAGTAGCTCAGGCATTTGTAAACCAGGCATTCTGAGAGTTTGGAGGTAAATGGAAGCAAGAAGATGGGCCTTGCATTGTTCACACTGATGGAGTCCAGCAAGTGATTTTTATGTATGGGGGTGACCAATTCATGTTTTAGAGGATTTGTGGAAGATCCAGTGAAGAGGAAGAGATTAAAAATATGAGTTAAGGAGTATAGAATCCAGCAAGAGGGTGATTGTAGTAATTGTGCAGTAGAAATCTCTACTATGGTAACAGTTGGAGGAGGAAAGTATTACATGCAGTGATAGTGTTCTGTCCCCACATGAAGGTGAATGAAGGTATAACTGATAATAGCTGTGTGACTTCTACCTTCGTATCCAAGCAGTGGGGCAGACCGGACCGGCAGATGCTCAGGTTAGATGAATCCAGACTTAGGCATGAGGATGAAATCAAACGTGTGTTTATTCAATCCAGATACAGCAATAAACGGTGAAACAATACTGTCCTGTAGTAGTGGTATCAATACTGTTCTGTTGGTGTCTATCCTGAGGCTAACTGCTGGTCAAAAACTGATGCCTTTTCACAAGTCCAAAAATGTGGAGAGTTTCCAGTCACACAGCCTTAATGAACTGAAGATGGCTGCTGAATGTGACAAGACACACAGACTGAAAAACCACACCCATGATGTCAAAAAACTTTACAGACAAGAACAAAGAACAAAGGCGTGCGGCATGCATATTCTGGCCAGCAGATGGCAGCAGTACAACAATGCATCGAAACAACAAGTGAAAGCAAGATGATAATGCAATGTGCAAATAACTAAGGAGAACAGCACAGATAGACATGGTGGGGGATATATCTAGACAGTAGAGATCTCAACACAAATTGTTTCCTTCTTATCTTTTTGAAATAATTGGCAATCTGGGTAGTGAGTAAGTTAGTGGGTGGAGGCAGTGAGGGACAATGTAGACAGTAAAATGTAGGAATTAACAGATGAGGGCAGAATTAGAGGGTGTTAATGAAAGGGATGATATAGGTCTGTTTTGCAGTGTGGATACAGGAACTGTATTTTTGGAGGGAAGATTTATATAGAGTGACATTTTTCTGAAATTTAGTTTTAATGCCACACTCGCTTAAGAAGATAGCTATGTTATTTGAGACTGATGGTGTCACCTGTTTGCTAAAGTTGTAACCATAGAGGCCTTAGAAGTGGGCAGGATTGAGTGGGGCAGGGTGAGATTTTGTCACAGAGATAGTCTGTTGCAGAATAGAGGAGAACAGGGTTAAAATGGTTGCTGGAGTTACTTAGCTAAAGCGGTAGCTGGAGTGTTAACCTAACAGGGATGTTGAAGTCACCAAGGATGATAATGGGTGTTTTAGAGGACAGAAAGTAAGCTAGGCAGGCAGATAAATCATCAGTGAAGGTTGATAATGGTCCAAGATGCCAATAGATCACAGCAATGCTTAGTGAAAATGGAGAAAAGAGACAAATACAGTGAGCTTCAAAAGAGGGGGCTGACAGAAAGAGAGGGAAGGGAAGAACATATAGGGGCTTTGTGGGTATAGGAGAATTCAGACTCAATCTCCATTTTATGCATTGAGGCTGGGTGTGTGAGTCCAATGAAGGCCACCATGGGGGACGGCATCTGAGTAGGCAGTGAGATTCTTGAAGCCAGTTTTCAGTAACAGCAAGTAGGTTAAAGCAGATATCGCGCATGCACCTTATGTTGAGGATGCTGAGGACCGTGATCGGCGCCATTCCTCCCCGGCACTTGGCAGAGGAGGAGGTTTTTTCCACAATGTCTGTATATTACAACTGTGAAGTCTTTGTGGAGTATTTCCATTTACCCCAGCTGATCTGATTGATTTTTGATGATTTTTTATGGTCATCATACGTCTTGGCAAAGTGAGTATCAAGGTGGTGGGGACAGATGTTTAATCTACAGCTGCAAGAAAAAGTATGTGAACCCTTTGGAATGATATGGATTTCTGCACAAATTGGTCATAAAATGTGACTGATCATCATCATCTAAGTCACAACAATAGACAATCACAGTCTGCTTAAACTAATAACACACAAAGAATGAAATGTTGCCATGTTTTTATTGAACACACCATGTAAACATTCACAGTGTAGGTGGAAAAAGTACGTGAACCCTTGGATTTAATAACTGGTTGAACCTCCTTTGGCAGCAATAACTTCAACCAAACATTTCCTGTAGTTACAGATCAGACGTGCACAACGGTTAGGAGTAATTCTTGACCATTCCTCTTTACAGAACTGTTTCAGTTCAGCAATATTCTTGGGATGTCTGGTGTGAATCGCTTTCTTGAGGTCATGCCACAGCATCTCAATCGGGTTGAGGTCAGAACTCTGACTGGACCACTTCAGAAGGCGTATTTTCTTCTGTTTAAGCCATTCTGTTGTTGATTTACTTCTATGCTTTTGGTCATTGTCCTGTTGCAACATCCATCTTCTGTTGAGCTTCAGCTTGTAGACAGATGGCCTTTAGTTCTCCTGCAAAATGGCTTGATAAACTTCGGAATTCATTTTTCCTTCGATGACAGCAATCCGTCCAGGCCCTGACACAGCAAAGCAGCCCAAAACCATGATGCCCCCACCACCATACTTCACAGTTTAGATGAGGTTTTGATGTCGGTGTGCTGTGCCTCTTTTTCACCACACATAGTGTTGTGTGTTTCTTCCAAACAACTCAACTTTGGTTTCATCTGTCCACAGAATATTTTGCCAGTACTGCTGTGGAACATCCAGGTGCTCTTGTGCAAACTGTAAACGTGCAGCAATGTTTTGTTTGGACAGCAGTGGCTTCCTCTGTGGTATCCTCCCATGAAATCCATTCTTGTTTAGTGTTTTACGTATTGTAGATTCGCTAACAGGGATGTTAGCATTTACCAGTGACTTTTGTAAGTCTTTGGCTGACACTCCAGGATTCTTCTTCACCTCACTGAGCAGTCTGCGCTGTGCTCTTCATCTCTCAGTCATTACAGGATGGCCACTCCTAGGGAGAGTAGCAGCAGTGCTGAACTTTCTCCATTCATAGACAATTTGTCTTACCATGGACTGATGAACAGCAAGGCTTTTGGAGATACTTTTATAACCCTTTCCAGCTTTATGCAAGTCGACAATTCTTAATCGTAGGTCTTCTGAGAGCTCTTTTGTGCGAGGCAACATTTACATCAGGCAATGCTTCTTGTGAAAAGCAAACCCAGAACTGGTGTGTGTTTTTTATAGGGCAGGGCAGCTGTAACCAACACCTCCAATCTCATCTCATTGATTGGACTCCAGTTGGCTGACATCTCACTCCAATTAGCTCTTGGAGATGTCATTAGTCTAGGGGTTCACATACTTTTTCCACCTGCACTGTGAGTGTTTACATGGTGTGTTCAATAAAAACATGGCAACATTTCATTCTTTGTGTGTTATTAGTTTAAGCAGACTGTGATTGTCTATTGTTGTGACTTAGATGATGATCAGATCACATTTTATGACCAATTTGTGCAGAAATCCATATCATTCCAAAGGATTCACATACTTTTTTTTGCAGCTGTATATAGTCTTTCTTTTACAACATATTTCTCCTCTTGCTTATTTTGTTAAAAGGCACCGATACTAATAATTTTTGGGATGCCTGCATATCTCCTTGCGGCCTTATAGAAATTGGGATCCTAAGAGGGGGCAGATGCATGTGGGATAATGTCTGGACATCACAGCAGATTTTAACAGAATATGGAACTGTTGGTTTGTGAATATTGGCATGAAATGTTCTTGTCAATTAAATGTATAAATTAGGAATTATTAATTTTGAGAATCGCTCTAATATGTTGCAGAGGATGGGATTGGGTCCCCGAAGAAGAATTTATTATACACTAAAAGGTTTGAAACGCTTTGCAAATTCCCTCCTTCTACGGACCCTCTGGTCCAACTATCTGGAAATCCCACTGGTTTTTTGGGGTGTTTTCTGGGTGATAATCAACACTACTACCTCAATATTTGTGATTTTATTGATATTTTTTCTATCATGTATACCTTGTATGTCTTGTTTTCTTCTTTTTATGAATTAATAAATAATTTAAAATAAAAACTATTTTATATTTCTATGTATTAGTGCCCTCAAAATCCCAAAACTAGAGGAGGTGCTCCCCTTTTTTTACTTCATTAAGTTATATGAGATGGTGGCAATTTTCACACCCTCATCTATCCGAGATATTATTAGCAACTGTTTTTTTTTTTTTTTTTTTTTAATGTTTGGTCTTCTTTCCTTTTTATAGTAAAAAATGAAAATCCCAGTGGTTAATAAATACCACTAAAAGAAAGTTCTGTTTGTCTCTAAAATGGTATAAAACACATCTGAGTACAATGTCACATGACTGAGCAATTGTCAGTCAAAGTATCACAGTGCTGAAAACTAAAAAAAAGGACCTGGCGATAAAGCGCTATTACAGGCTGGTAGTCAAGTGGTTAACAATAAAGTAATGAAGTAAATCCTCCAACAGGAAATGTACCCTATTAGCTGCAACCCTTTCTCCTCTGGAGCCCTCTGAGGTATACAATGCAGATACCATTAATGAGCTTCTAGGAGGTGAGGGGGCCATGGCACTTGTTTTCTTTACACAGCAGGGTTGGGACACACTCCCTTTTGCACAGCCTGACTGAGAAATGTACACATCCTCAGCTCAGTCAAGCAGTGACTTTCTTTGTCTTGGGGGAGGGGGGTGTTACCATGGATTTCCTGGTGTCAGAGAAAACTGCCAGAAGTGACACACTAAGCTTGAGGGGTAGGGAGAGCACCTCTAGGATCAAAACTAGGTATAGTTGATTGAGAGAGGTGCACAAATTTTATGAAGTTATGGTTTGTGTATTTTGTATTTCAAAGATAGTCTCCAAAGCACCTGCCGCTGTCAGAATACACTGATTGGCTGCAGCAGCTGATTGATGGAAGATTTATGTCCCTTTTACATAGGTTGATAAACAATCAATGTCTTCCAAGCAGTGGAGCCCACATATTGATCGCAATGTGAATGGTCCCTTCTGGACCACCCAAATATTGATAAGTGTCAGCTTACTATTAGAGGTTAATTTCTTACATACTGCATACCGCTGGTAATTATTAAAGATACTTTAGTTCCCGTTGAAAAGAAAGAACTTTGTAAAATATAATAAACTTGCTTACTGTCTGATCCTAAATGAGGTGACAGGTTTTTACTTTGCCTTGATGCTTACCTTTGATGGTTTTACCAATTCCTGGCAGGCCAATAGCAGATTGATGGCTGGACGGGTACTTTCCCATCCTGACTGGACATCATGGGGTTTATTTACTAAAGTTAGAGAAACCAAGCTTCCAGGTTTTATTGCCAAAGCTTAATTGAGGTTAGAAGCTGATTGGTTTCTATGCAGACATGTGACTAATTTTGCACTCTCTATCTTTAGTAAATAAACCCTTATATGATATCCTGTCAGGATGCAGCTATTGTGCAGCCTCAGGGACATGCAGCGGAGCGATCTGTCACTGGCCGTGTCCACAGGACACAGCTGATAGCCGATCAGAGTACCAGCTCACTTCCAGGACCATGTGACTGCCGTGACGAATTACAGCAGGTCACATGACAGTTGGATAGCTTCCTTTCTAGCCACCCAATTTGTACTAATGTGTTGTTAGCTGTGACTGGTCAATTTTATAACATGTTACAGACAGGGTCAATCACAGCCCAGCTGTACCATGTGATTCGCTTTGACCAATCACAGCTAATCACAACAAAACAGACTAAATTATTCAGTTTCATCCAGTAAAATTCTTGCTTATAGCAATGTAATGCACTGCTATAAGCAAACATAATGTGTAAAATAAAAAACATTATGTTGCTCCCGTCACAGTGTGTATGTAATTACAAAAAAATGTATACATTTTTTTTCTTTCATAGTGTTACTAGACAGTGTACCTGATCACCATCACACAAGTTATATGATGACGCTGTACTGCATTGGTGACAGTATGTAAAAAAAAAAGTGACTTTTTTTTTTTTAATTTCTTCATTTTCCAAAGAGTATGACAAAAAATACAACTTCAAAAAACCCACTATGCCTATTACTAAATATCTTGGACTGTCTACGTTCCTAAAAAGGGGTCATTTGGGCAGTATTTCTACTGTCCTGGTGTTTTTGAGCCTCAAGAAATTAGTACATTTTTGTACAGGATTGATACATTTTTTAGATATATACAGTACCATAGTTTGTAGACTCTATAACTTTCACACAGACTAAATAATATATACTGATTTGGGTTATTTTCACCAAAGAAATATAGCAGAATACATTTTGGGCTAAATTTGTGAAGGCCGGGGTGTGGCTTGGACGGCGTGGCGGATGGCTACACATTGAGAGAGCTCCAAGAACCCAATAGCCCTATATTGCACTCTGGTCTCCCCTTACCACTGCGATGGGTAGGATTCTTCGACACGGGTCACAGAACTATCAGCTCAGATCCACTCCAGCCTCATCAAGCAAGAATATCTCTTCCCTCTTTAAGGCACAGATCGTGGCCTGGTCCCTCGCTCTGGCTGACAAAATGGCGCAGCTACACCACAAGGCCAAATTCAGTGAGGAGTCTCTTTCTGCATCAGAGGACATGGTAAGGGAGGAACGTTCCCCCGATCACCCCCTCACATTTGATAGTAGCCGAATAAAGAAGACCTTTGCCTCAGCCATTACTGACCTCACAGCGAATATACTAGTAACTACATATCTGATTGATATGAATCGACAGATAGAGAACTTGGACAACCGGGGGAGACGTAATAACATTAGAGTTAGGGGAGTTCCGGAATCGGTCCCCCCCCCCCTTAAGGACACCAAACAGGCTCTTCTTAAGATTTTTAATAACCTCCTGGAAAGACCAGATGAATCGGCGATTGAGTTTGTGCGGGCATACAGAGCACTCCGACCTAAAGGCCCTACAAAACTTCAATGTTAAAGAAGAATTTCTTTCTAAAGCCAGGCAGAATGAACAGATTTTATTTAACGAAGAACCCATTTTTCTTTATCAAGATATGTCCCCTATCACTCTCCACAATAGAAGAGCACTACGCCCCCTGCTGGAGGCCTTGAAAATTAAAGGACACACTTACAGATGGAAATTCCCTTTCGCTCTGAGCGTCATTTTTCATGGGAAGACATACCTTTTACACACCCCAGCTGACTTACCATCGTTCTGTGAGGCACTACAGATAACCTACACAGAGGTCCTTGACTGGTATACTGACTTCAAAACTCCGGAGTTCCCTGCCAGCCCTCACATCCCCCACCCTGACGAGCAGCAAGAAAATGAAACTGAACAAGCATTTTGGAGGCACCCCGGGACGTCTGTCAACTACCCCCAAGACCCTCAAGACGCCTGGCCCTAGAGCCCACTTCTGAGTGACTCGTCAATTTTTGTCTTGTATTTACTCACTTTGCTGTGGATTTTATACGGTCTGAACTCACCAATTGATGGTTAGAGCGGATATCGCTGTGCCACAAGATTCACAATTACACAAGTACATGTGCTGACCTACTTCAAATAATTTTTTTTTTTTTTTTTTTGGAGAGACCGAATTATACGTGCTCTCATTTTTCTTGCCTCCACCTGGGCTTGGGTTCTTATTGCTGAACCTGTAATTTAAAATTTTTTTCTCTTATTTTTCCATTGGATTTCTCTCTTGGTTCTCCATTGGATTTTACCTTAACTTTGGTAATTTTCGCTGACTGATCCTCCCACCTACCCCAACAGTAGTTAATAACTGGTTCTGTTATATCTAGCTTCTCATTTTCTAGTTCTATAACTACGTTACTTCTTCGCCTTCGATGCTTTACATTGTTAGGCATTGTTTCCTACCATTTTACATTTTAGGGAATAGTGCATTACCTTTCTGGTTGTATACTGTATATTTTTGTGCCTACTCACACGTACTTCCTCTACCCCCCTTCTACACCTCCTCTCTTCCATTCTCTTTCTGTCTGACCCCCTGCTTTCCCCTATCTCCTGCAGCTAACTCCAGGCAGACCCACGTTTACCGGGCCATGTTCCCTCCGCCTGACATCTATAGGCTCCTGCGCTACCTCCACTGCTTCATCTCCAAGGTCAGCTTTGACAAGCCTGGTTCCTATGTGGTGAGTACGAAGGTGGCTTCCACACCCTATACACTACACTGCAAGCAAACATGACATTCTCTGCACTTGGGAGAAGTCCCACGCTGATATCTTTCAACTGCAGAGGCCTTAACACACCTGAGAAAAGGTCTTCCATTTTACGAGCTCTGAAAAGCACTAAACCTGTTTGTTTTTTTACAGGAGACACACTTTCAATCTAGATATGTCCCTAGACTTACTACTAATTACTTTCATAGAGCATTTCATGCCACCTCCCCACTAAGGAAGGCAAAAGGAGTGTCCATCTTGATCAGTAAAGATGCCCCGTTTGATCTCACCCAACAATTCAGTGACCCTGAGGGGCGATTCTTGTTTTTAAAGGGTTCCATTTCCGGCAGACCAGTGACCCTGGCGAATGTTTACTTCCCCAATTCAGCGCACGTCACTTTTTGCAAACAGGTTGTAGATTAGTTAAAATGGTTTGCTGAAGGCTGTATTATATTAGGCGGGGACTTCAATGTGCCTCTTAATCCCCTACTAGACACTTCCAACGGCCACTCCTGTATTAAATACAGAACTTTGAAAAAGCTCAAGGCGCTCTAAAATGCGCAAGAAACAGAGGGACAAAGCTATTGCTGATCTCCTTGCCCAGATCGCGCCTTTAGAATCCCTACAGAAACGCTCCCTAGCGACCAACACCCTTAAGGCACTTTTGTCTGCCAGACAGGAACTGAAACAACTCATGGAGGCTAAAACTAAATGGCTATTGTTTTATTGCAAGCAAGTTTATTATGAACATGAGGACAAAGCTGGGAAGTTCTTGGCCAGGGCGTTGAAGGAGACACAACTCGCATCTAATATTCATGATATCAGGAACTGTGATGGTAAGCTTGATGGAGACACTCGTCTTATCGCTAAACACTTTCAGACATTCTATTCTAGCCTTTATAACTTAACAGCCCGACACAAACCAGCTTCCCTGCAGGGCGACAGGGCTTCTATTAATCAAGACTTTCTTCAGAAAAGTAGACTCCAGAACATCTCTTTAACTGATTCTACAGCTTTGGGAGCGACCCATTACTGAGGAGCAACTCCTTATAGGCATTGGATCCTTGAAGCCGAATAAGAGCCCTGGGCCTGATGGCTTTACTGGTCATTATTACAATACTTTCACTCACCAACTCTTAACACCACTAATTGCCACCTACAACTCGCTACTCACGAACCGCGATATCCTGACCTCCTTCGCCCAGGCTTATATAACAGTGATACCCAAACCCAATAAAGATGCTTCTGAGTGCTCAAACTATAGACCCATCTCACTGTTAAATTTGGACCTCAAATTACTGGCCAAAATCGTGGCCAATCGCCTCAAACCCCTGCTCACGAAACTAATAGGGCCAGAACAGGTGGGCTTCATGCCCGGGAGGGAAGCCCGGGACAATGTACTAAAAACGGTGAGCCTGATCCACAAATTTCATCTGCATTAAGTCGGAGGCCTTCTCCTGTCCACTGACTCGGAGAAGGCCTTCCACAGAGTGGCGTGGGATTTTATGTTTGCAACATGCAGGCATGTGGACTTGAAAAAAAACATGCTCACGTGGCTTGCCGCACTCTATCACAACCCTACAACCAATGTTAAAATTAATGGCACCCTCTCGGATCCGATTCACATTCAAAACGGAACTCGTCAGGCCTGGCCACTTTCGCCCCTACTATTTATATTGTCTGTAGAACACTTCATATGCACCGTCTCTTCCATTAGGGGTATAGTTATAGCAGACAGGGAATATAAAATTGCAGCTTACGCGGATGACCTGCTCTTTTATATTTCTCAACCCACTACTTAAATTCCAAACCTGTTTCACGCCTTCGAAGATATATGGTTATGTGTCAAACATGATGATAAATTAACATAAATCTAAAGCCCTAAATTTGACTCTTGCAGCATATGAGGTTTCGGCTATTCAACATTCCTGTGCGTTTAAATGGGACCCTACTGCTATTCAATATTTAGGGGTCATGATTACGCAGTACCCGAAAAATCTCTATGAACATAACTTTGTGCCGCTCCTCGCTAGCATCACCCGGGATTTACAATCTTGGATGCCCAAACATTTTTCCTAGTTTGGACACACTTATATTCTTAAGATGACCATCTTATCGAGACTACTATACCTTATGCAGGCCCTGCCCATTAACATACCCTCTGTTTTTTTCAATCGCCTATGTTCGTTACAAATACAATTCGTATGGAACCGCAAAAAAACTTGTGTGCACTATGACATTATGACTAAGTCAAAATCTGCAGGGGGCATGGGTCTGCCTGACTTCAAACAATATTGCTTGGCCATCCACCTGGCCAGGATACTTGACTGGAACTGTCACACATCCACTAAGGATTGGGTGACGGTTGAAAATTCCTTCACTTTTCCCTCGCTAGCTCACACACCCTGGATTCCTATAGCACACTGCCCCAAGATTCTACTTTCTCACCCACTTATTGGACCTACCTTAAGGACTTTCCAGCTGAACGCAATGAAACTTGGCCCATTCTTCTACCCCCGGCCCTCTTACGCCACTGGCAAACAACCCAGAGTTCTGCCCTGGCGTTGCTAACTCGACCTTCCTGAAAGCCAATTCCTCCCCAGTACTGGCCTTAGACTGTTTCGATAAGGGGTCATTTAGACACATGAATGCCTTTACAGACCTAATGCGGAGTCAGCTGTTACCTTATTGGTTGTACTTTCAGGTACGCAGTTATCTCACTTCCCATAAAGTGCTACACCTCTTCAACAGACCTTTGACCGACTTTGAAAAAGTGTGTGCGCTGGGTAAAAAGGTGGACAGGACTATTTCCCTAACATACTCTTGGCTACAGGCATATACTGATGAGAAACCTAACAGGTTTGCGAGAGAGATGGGCTGCTTCATTGAATATTCCTATATCTGAGTCGCAATGGAAAAAGGCTTGTTGGCTAGCACATAAATGCTCCTTGAGCACTAGAATGCAGGAAACTGCTTATAAAATACTTAAACAATGGTGTGCAACTCCAGACAAGCTTAAGCGATGGTACTCTCTCACTGATGACATTTGCTGGAGATGCGGTCAAGATACCAGTACAATGACTCACATATGATGGTCTTGTCCACTTGTCTCCACGTTCCGGCAGCATGTCCAAAAATTGAGCTCAGCTATCTTGGGTGGTAGCGCCCATCTCTCTCCTGAACTCTGCCTACTCCACATCTCTCCCAGGCCACTACACACTTACAAAGACTCCTTACTTATCCATCTCCTTAATGCGGCCAGGGTGTTAATCCCACTACACTGGAAGTTCAGCTCCATACCCTCTGTCTCAGAATGGCTGCGGAAAGTTTGTGATATATGTGAAATGGAAAAAGTAAGCATAATTGCACAAGATAAGATTCCATGTTTCCTTGATTGTTGGAGACCTTGGTTCCTGTTCCGATCTTCCTCCACTTTTTCTGATTTTATGCCACCTCCTACAGAGTTAGCTGCTCTCGCTTCTTCTTCTTAATCCACTTGCTGATGCTCTACACTGGTCATGTCTTTCACTTACTTTCTGACTATTACATACCGAGATGTCCTGCTTGTCCATTTACTACCTCTTCTCCTCTACTCTACCCTCTGTAATTGACTCTCTTTTGACATATGGGTTCCCTCTCTCTTTCCGTACTTGTGAAATTAAGGCTTATCACTTCCTAATCGATGATATTGCTCAAAATCTCTTTGAAATGTTTATGATATCTGTCTAATGCAACAGTTGTTGCTCCTGCACTATTCATTCAATCGAAACTTCCTTGTTGTTTTATAGTATACATGTTGATACCATTTGATGTGATTTAAGCACTTATGTCCTTCCCTGCTGAAGATCCTACATCTCTGACATGATTGTACCTCCACCTTGTCAGCTTGATTCCTGTATTGCACTTCATGTTTGCAATAAATGTAATTGATAAAAAAAAAAAAATACATTTATGAAGGCCAAGTACTTTTTTGCAAAACTTTATAACAGAAACTAATAAAAAACTTATTTTTTTTTTCTCAAAAATGTCAGCCTTTTTTAGATTACTTAGCAAAAAAAAAAAAAACAGTGATGATTAAATACCACCAAAAGAAAGCTATATTTGTGTGAACAAAATGCAAATATTTAGTTTGAGTACAGTGTTGCATTTGTCATTCAAACTGTGACAGCACTGAAAGCCTAAAATTGGCCTGGGAAGGAGGACGGTAAAACTTCCCGGTAATGAAGTGGTTAATGAACATATTTACAATAGGTTTTCGTATAACTGATAATGCAGGAGTAGGAAATATTGATATTAATGTCCCACTCACCCAGCGCTAAAATGATGAATAAAAATACAAATAGGTAGCAGCTACTATAAATAAAATCAGAATCAAAATGAAGTGTGAAAAGGGACTCTGGGATACCCAGTCCATACACAATAGCAGCGCTCACTTGGATATTCAAATATTATCAATGTAAAACGTGTAAAAAACACCTAAAAGACATAAAAGAGACTATATCTTATGATAACACCTCCACTCTAGTTATGCACCAGAATATATGAATACAGAGGTGGCTGTGGACAGGTGGGTACAGAGTATGTGGTTGTTTTTTGGGGTAGACAGCGAAATTGCATGGTCAGGGGGGCCCAAGAAAATGCTTGCCCAGGGTCCAAACAATATTAAAGACGGCCCTGACTCTAGTTATGCACCAGAATATATGAATTCGAATGGATATTCATAAACAGTTCATAAAAGTTCATAATAATTCATGCGATCTTGAGATGAATCACTCTATCCCACGGTGTTGAAATGCCTAATTCCGGGCCACCATCACCACACCTCCACAAAGTGTCCCCCTAGGTAATGAACACTCACCCGAACCTGGACTTTTAAAGCCTTGTAATGAATGATGAAATATCTGTTCCGGGGTTAGGGATAGTCTGTGTGTCTATGGATCGAATCGACCAAGATTTCCAAAGGCAGATCTCTTAAACTTGAGCCACAGTGGTACACCAGTGAAATTTAGATCATGTGAAGCAAAAGAAAGGGACCAATAGCGTGATACCGCAAAAAACAACAAAACTTTATTGGTTCCCCAATCCCCATACAATTGCACTCACAATGAGAAAAGATATAGTCAGCATGTAATATCGACACTAGGATGTCTGAAGCCTTGTTGACTCACCGATCCCTCTAAAGCTGCGGTGACACGATCTCAGACTCCTTTGTAGTAGCAGATGGTTCCGTGCTCGCACCCTTACATGTTTCGTCACACCGGACTTCTACGGAGGGAGCGAGCACGCACCAAACCGCTCTCCTGATGTACCGACCACGGACGGGAGGGGCCGGAACTGCCGCACAAATCAGCGACTGGCGTCGATGCCCGGAAAAGCCGGACCTATCAGCAGCCAGCGCCGATGGCACATGACTACGGACTCCGCGGACCAATCAATGACTGATCTCTAAGCCTGGATCCGCCCACTCCCCTCCGACCCGGAAGGTAAATAACGTGACCACTTCCTATGGGCTTTCCCATTATGCAATTGTACGTCATCCTATTCCCTGGAAGCCAAACCCCTTCGCCGAAAGTAACCAATCAGGAAACCATGACGACAGGGATAACCAGCCCAGATCACACTGGAGTCATCCGTACAGAGCAAATATCGGCCAGAAATAGAAGGATACCATACCAACTTTCTAAAGTGCTTATGTCACATAAAAACAACTGAACCATCTGCTAACGATCAGTCACTTCTTAAAATTATATATAAATTACATAAAATCATTTAAAATACTTTACATAAAATAGTAATTCAGTTTAAAATATTAAGGAAAAGATGTTTAACCCATTTGGATGCAGAGCGTTAGTAAGGAAGATCCAGTAAGTCTCCCTCTTAGATAACTCCCGTACTCTATTCGAGCCTCTCCATACCGGATCTACCCTTTCGATACCCCAAAACTTTAAATTTGATGGATCTTTATTGTGATGTCTTCTAAAGTGTAATGACACGCTGTGATATTTAAACCCCTTTCTTATGTTTGCTAAATGTTCCGCTATTCTCACGCCCAATTTTCTTTTAGTGCGACCGATATAGATCAGGCCACAAGGGCATTCCAGACCATAGACTACATGTGTTGAATGACATGTGATAAGATCTTTGATTTCAAAGTCTAGATTGTTGGCGGAGGAATGGAAAGCGGTAAAATTATGCAAGTGCGTCCGCACTTGTCTGCATGCCCTACAATGACGGCATGCAAAAAACCCACTTCTATCCTCCCAAAACATTTTGGGTTTCAAAGGGGGATCCAAAACTTTTTGCACCAACTGATCTCCAAAGGTAGGACATCTCCTGTATATAAAGGAGGGAGATGATGGCAATACTTTTCCCAGGATCCTGTCCATACGCAGCACATTCCAATGTTTTTTCACCACATCTTCAATTTCCTTGTGCTACGTATTGTACTGTGTGATGAAGCTCCACTCCTGACTGGCATTGGAGCTCCTAGCGTTTGGTACCAGACAGTCATCCTGGGAAAGTTCCGCTACCTCTGCAATATCCTTATCCAAAATGGCAGGGTTGTAACCCTTGTCCACGAATCTCTGCTTGATAATTGCAGCCTGAGAGAGGAAGTCCCTGTCCAAAGAACAGTTCCTCCTTACTCTCAGTAGTTGGCCCTTAGGGATATTTCTCAGCCACCGACTGTGATGGCCACTATGAATAGGCAAATAGCCATTTCTGTCTGTGGGTTTGAAATAAACCTTAGTATCGAGTCTGTTATCATTCAACATCACTTCAACATCGAGGTAATGAATGGAAGAGCGACTCCAATTAAACTCCAAACGAATGTTGTTGTTGTTGAAGTTCAGCCCTTCGGAGAATGTTTGCAAAGAGCTTTCAGGCCCAGATCATATAAAAAATAGGTCATCAATATACCTACGGTACATGATAAGTTGCGTCCTTTGAGACCCGTATATAAAATGGTCCTCCCATTCCCCCATAAACAGGTTTGCAAGACTCGGCGCGAATTTCGCGCCCATCGCCGCCCCCCTTCTTTGGTTATAGAAAATTCCATTGTACCAAAAATAGTTGTGCGATAGGCAAAACTCAAGCGCATGTTGCAAGAACCTCTTTTGGGGGTCAGGGATATCGGGTCTTTGACTGAAAGCCCAATTCAGAGCTAGAAGTGCATCCTTGTGTTGTATTATTGTATAGAGGGATGCTACATCCGCAGTCACTAAAAATATTTCAGACCCGGTCGCTCAGCCCTTTAAGCGATACAAGGAAATCCTTTGTATCCTTCAGATATGACCTCAACTTACTAACACTAGTCTGTAAAAAGAAGTCCAAATACTCCCCCAGCCTTGATGACACAGAATTAATGCCATTCACAATTGGCCTGGCTGGGGGATTAATTTGGTCCTTATGGACTTTAGGTAGGGTATATATGGTTGGCACCCTACTAAAACTGGGCATGAGGTATCTTTTCTCTTTCTTAGAGAGGATGTTTCTATCGAACCCATAACTGACTAGGAGATTTAACTCCTGTCTATATTGGGAGGTAGGATCACCCCTCAATACTTTGTACGTCGGAGTATCCGACAAGAGTTTTATTAATTGTTTGTGGTAGAATTCCTTCGTAAGAATTACCACCCCTCCACCCTTGTCGGCAGGTCTGATGACAACATCTTTTCGTTTCTCTAACGACTCCAATCCTTCTTGTATGTACCGTGGGTTCACTGATTTTTTTGGTTTAATTTGGTTAAGATCCCTAATCAACAAATTCTTAAACACCTCCACATACTGGTTAGAAGCCTGTGGAGGATTGAACAGGGACTTATTTTTTAGCCCACTATCAATCGAAGTGCTTTGTATTTTTGTATTAGTAGATACCGTATTCACAGTCCGATTACTATTCAAAAAGTGCCTCTTGAGATTAATTTTTCTTATATACTTATGTACATCAACCTATACATTAAAATTATTCACTGGTTTATGCTTAGCGCATTTTAGACCAGCATTTAGAATGTTAATCTCTTTGTTATTAAGAGGAATTTGGGCTAAATTGTAGATGCCCTTCAATCTACTACCCTCCTTCTTTTTCTGTTGTTGTCTTCTGCCTGCTCGGCAGCCTCTGGTGCGCCCTCAAACTGGGGAACCTCCCTCATCTGAGGAACGGGCCTCCAATAGTCTGAATGTGGGCCCCTGTCGTTCTGTGAAGGGCCCCAATTCGTCGGGCGTCCCCTCCATGGTCTGCCACCTCTCCGCCCTCCACTTCCTCTGCCGCCCCTCCATAAAAAAGGACGTGGAGGTGGGGGGGGGTGCTGGAGACCAAGAATTTTCTTGGTATGCTAAACTCTCATATCTATTATATATTGGAACAGATTCTGGATACTGCTCACTCGATCTATTCCCTTGTTTACCATGCCCTCCTCTATTATTATTTGGTATTTGTTGCCATTGAGCTGACCGATTAATATTCCCAGGAGGTTGATTTGGAGGGTTATTGACTGCCGGTCCTTGATTGGTTTTTGTCTTTTTAATGGGGCCCTTAGGTCTAACCGGTGTAGACCGAGGTGTTAATGTGGAGCTGAGAGCTGGTGGTCTCAACATTAAAGTGGAAGACTGTTGACCCTCCTCAGCAGGTATCTGCCACGAGTATAACCGATTCTGTTTAAAATCGTCCAAATCTCTTTTAAATTTCTTTACCTTTTTCTTATGTACTTCCTTATCTATCTTTTCCAATTTTTTCTTTACGTCTCCATTAAACTTCACAACTAGTGGGGAATCCTTATCGGACTCCAAACTAAGTTGAAGAGCCGCTATCTTTTTTTCTAAATTTGTCATTTTAAGTTTCTTCCTCTTTAAGACTAACTCTTGGAGTTTGATACCAACACCATTAAAGAACTCCAACCATTCTGACCTGGATGTACCATCATCCAGGGCATCCTGGGGAGTAACTTCCCATCGTAGGCTCCTCATAATGATGCGCTCCTTGAGATACTGTTCGAAAGTACAGATATCCCACCAGGTGCGCACCTGTTTTTCCAAGAGATTGCCCAAGGTGGAAAGATCTGATTGTAAATCGCGAGATGCATCGTCACTAATCGTATCAGTGAAGATGCTCTCTATATTCAACTGTCTGTTTTTTAAGAAGGATATAACATCCATAGCAGCTAGGTTAAATAATGTAAGAACTGATAATGCAGGAGTAGGAAATATTGATATTAATGTCCCACTCACCCAGCGCTAAAATGATGAATAAAAATACAAATAGGTAGCAGCTACTATAAATAAAATCAGAATCAAAATGAGGTGTGAAAAGGGACTCTGGGATACCCAGTCCATACACACTAGCAGCGCTCACTTGGATATTCAAATATTATCAATGTAAAAACGTGTAAAAAACACCTAAAGAGCATAAAAGAGACTATATCTTATGATAACACCTCCACTCTAGTTATGCACCAGAATATATGAATTTGAATGGATATTCATAAACAGTTCATAAAAGTTCATAATAATTCATGCGATCTTAAGATGAATCACTCTATCCCACGGTGTTGAAATGCCTAATTCCGGGCCACCATCACCACACCTCCACAAAGTGTCCCCCTAGGTAATGAACACTCACCCGAACCTGGACTTTTAAAGCCTTGTAATGAATGATGAAATATCTGTTCCGGGGTTAGGGATAGTCTGTGTGTCTATGGATCGAATCGACCAAGATTTCCAAAGGCAGATCTCTTAAACTTGAGCCACAGTGGTACACCAGTGAAATTTAGATCATGTGAAGCAAAAGAAAGGGACCAATAGCGTGATACCGCAAAAAACAACAAAACTTTATTGGTTCCCCAATCCCCATACAATTGCACTCACAATGAGAAAAGATATAGTCAGCATGTAATATCGACACTAGGATGTCTGAAGCCTTGTTGACTCACCGATCACTCTAAAGCTGTGGGGACACGATCTCAGACTCCTTTGTAGTAGCAGATGGTTGCGTGCTCGCTTCCTTACATGTTTCGTCACACCGGACTTCTACGGAGGGCGTGAGCACGCACCAAACCACTCTCCTTATGTACCGACCACGGACGAACTGCCGGACCAATCAGCGACTGGCGCCGATGCCAGGAACAGCCGGACCTATCAGCAGCCAGCGCCGATGGCACATGACAACGGACTCCGCGGACCAATCAATGACTGATCTCTAAGCCTGGATCCGCCCACTCCCCTCCGACCCGGAAGGTAAATAACGTGACCACTTCCTATGGGCTTTCCCATTATGCAATTGTACGTCATCCTATTCACTGGAAGCCAAACCCCTCCGCCGAAAGTAACCAATCAGGAAACCATGACGACAGGGATAACCAGCCCAGATCACACTGGAGTCATCCGTACAGAGCAAACATCGGCCAGAAATAGAAGGATACGATACCAACTTTCTAAAGTGCTTATGTCACATAAAAACAACTGAACCATCTGCTAACGATCAGTCACTTCTTAAAATTATATATAAATTACATAAAATCATTTAAAATACTTTACATAAAATAGTAATTCAGTTTAAAATATTAAGGAAAAGATAGATAGAAATTGTACAAAGTACTGTAAAAAAGGTATAAATAATGCCTCAAAAACCAAAAGGGCACTAAAATATCAATATTCACTGAAAGATAAAAAGGTGCAAAGACAATTATCAGACACAAACAGGGGGTAAACACAGAGCATCCTAAGGTATATCTAAAAAACAAACAAATGACCTCGACATCCGCCATCTAATAATTGCTGATGAAGCAGTTTATGTCAAGGTCAATGTTTAACCCATTTGGATGCAGAGCGTTAGTAAGGAAGATCCAGTAAGTCTCCCTCTTCGATAACTCCCGTACTCTATTTGAGCCTCTCCATACCGGATCTACCCTTTCGATACCCCAAAACTTTAAATTTGATGGATCTTTATTGTGATGTCTTCTAAAGTGTAATGACACGCTGTGATATTTAAACCCCTTTCTTATGTTTGCTAAATGTTCCGCTATTCTCACGCCCAATTTTATTTTAGTGCGACCGATATAGATCAGGCCACAAGGGCATTCCAGACCATAGACTACATGTGTTGAATGACATGTGATAAGATCTTTGATTTCAAAGTCTAGATTGTTGGCGGAGGAATGGAAAGCGGTAAAATTATGCAAGTGCGTCCGCACTTGTCTGCATGCCCTACAATGACGGCATGCAAAAAACCCACTTCTATCCTCCCAAAACATTTTGGGTTTCAAAGGGGGATCCAAAACTTTTTGCACCAACTGATCTCCAAAGGTAGGACATCTCCTGTATATAAAGGAGGGAGATGATGGCAATACTTTTCCCAGGATCCTGTCCATACGCAGCACATTCCAATGTTTTTTCACCACATCTTCAATTTCCTTGTGCTGCGTATTGTACTGTGTGATGAAGCTCCACTCCTGACTGGCATTGGAGCTCCTAGCGCTTGGTACCAGACAGTCATCCTGGGAAAGTTCCGGCCCCTCCCGTCCGTGGTCGGTACATCAGGAGAGCGGTTTGGTGAGTGCTCGCGCCCTCCGTAGAAGTCCGGTGTGACGAAACATGTAAGGGTGCGAGCACGCAACCATCTGCTACTACAACGGAGTCTGAGATCGTGTCCCTGCAGCTTTAGAGGGAGCGGTGAGTCAACGAGGCTTCAGACATCCTAGTGTCGATATTACATGCTGACTATATCTTTTCTCATTGTGAGTGCAATTGTATGGGGATTGGGGAACCAATAAAGTTTTGTTGTTTTTTGCGGTATCACGCTATTGGTCCCTTTCTTTTGCTTCACATGATCTAAATTTCACTGGTGTACCACTGTGGCTCAAGTTTAAGAGATCTGCCTTTTGGAAATCTTGGTCGATTCGATCCATAGACACACAGACTATCCCTAATCCCGGAACAGATATTTCATCATTCATTACAAGGCTTTAAAAGTCCAGGTTCGGGTGAGTGTTCACTACCTAGGGGGACACTTTGTGCAGGTGTGGTGATGGTGGCCCGGAATTAGGCATTTCAACACCGTGGGATAGAGTGATTCATCTCAAGATCGCATGAATTATTATGAACTTTTATGAACTGTTTATGAATATCCATTCGAATTCATATATTCTGGTGCATAACTAGAGTCAGGGCCGTCTTTAATATTGTTTGGACCCTGGGCAAGCATTTTCTTGGGCCCCCCTGACCATGCAATTTCGCTGTCTACCCCAAAAAACAACCACATACTCTGTACCCACCTGTCCACAGCCACCTCTGTATCCCTCCCCTGTCCACAGACACCTCTGTACCCCCCTTGTTCACAGCCACCTCTGTACCCCACTTGTTCACAGCCACCTCTGTACCCCCCCATCTACTGCCACCTCTGTACCCTCCCTTCCACAGACACCTCTGTACCCCCCCCATCCACAGCCACCCCTCCTGTCCACAGCCACCACTGCCACCCCCCCTTTCCACAGCCACCACCACTGTACCCCACCCCCCCGTCCACAGCCACCTCTGTATCCCCCTGTCCACAGCCACCTCTGTTCACCCCCTCCCCTTTCCACAGCCTCCACTGTACCCCTCCTGTCTACAGCCACCTCTGTTTACCCACCTGTCCACAGCCACCTCTGTATCCCTCCCTTGTCCACCTCTGTATCCCTCCCCTGTCCACAGCCACCTCTGTATCCCTCCCCTGTCCACCTCTATATCCCTCCCCTGTCCACAGCCACCTCTGTATCCCTCCCCTGTCCAAAGCCACCTCTGTATCCCTGTCCACCTCTGTATCCCTCCCCTGTCCACAGCCACCTCTGTATCCCTCCCCTGTCCACCTCTGTATCCCTCCCCTGTCCACAGCCACCTCTGTATCCCTCCCCTGTGCACAGCCACCTCTGTATCCCTCCCCTGTCCACAGCCACCTCTGTATCCCTCCCCTGTCCATCTCTGTATCCCTCCCCTGTCCACAGCCACCTCTGTATCCCTCCCCTGTCCAAAGCCACCTCTGTATCCCTCTCCTGTCAACCTCTGTATCCCTCCCCTGTCCAAAGCCACCTCAGTATCCCTCCCCTGTCCACCTCTGTATCCCTCCCCTGTCCAAAGCCACCTCTGTATCCCTCCCCTGTCCACAGCCACCTCTGTACCCCCCCCCCCCCGTCCAAAGCTGCCTCTACACCCCCCCTGTCCACAGCCGCCTCTGTACCCTCCCTGTCCACAGCCACCCCTCTGTACCCCCCTGTTCACAGCCACCTCGGTACCCCCACATCACCTCTGTACCCCCCCTGTCCAAACTCACCTCTACATCCCCCCTGTCCACAGCCACCTCTGTACCCCCCATGTCCACAGCCACTGAAAATGAAAACCATTGAACTAGTTTAGTGTGTCACCGGGTTGAATTGGATTGGAAATCAAACAGATCTGCACTTTTTTTTTTTTCTATTTTGAATAAATACACTTGAACGTTTATCCAGTTTACATAGAATGCTACAAAGCCAAATCATGTTTTTATGGGTTCCTAAATTGTGTGGCTTTCTCAAGACAGTTCTGCATGTAAATATTCAGGAGAATAAATGATTACAGGGAAATAAATGGCAGTTTTAAACCTTTAATATGAGGCAACATGGTTTTAAAGCTGAAGTTTAACCATTATAAAACTCTCTCTCACTTTAGTTAGCTAACCTGTCTGTTCTGAAGGATGTCCCATGTCATGCAGGCAGCTAGATCTGGGGAAATATTCACAGCAGGAAAACATTTTAGTACCCCAAATGTCCACAGCCACCTCTGTATCCCTTCCCCCCATGTCTACAGGCCACCTCTGCACCCCCCCCCCCCTTTACAGTTCTCACCTCTTTTCACAAATTCACCCCATTCCACTCACAGTTATCCTCACAGTCAGTGCAGAGATGCTGCCTGCACAGTTCTGTTATGTGTGTGCTCGTGCTCTTTTCCCATCACACACACAGTGCAGTCTCCGCCTATCAGAGCAGCCACAACACTTCACGTTCTGTGCTATTGAACTCTGAGAAGAGAAGGGGGGAGGAGGGGGAAGCATGGAGAGACGCTCTGCCTCACTCCCTGTCAGCTGAGCCAGCTCTTACACATAGAGCCCGCAACTGTCCTTCTCCTCTCTCAGTGCCTTTCTTGTGCAACAGCAAACGGGGGAGGACGGGACAGCTTAATTGACCGCTACAGAACTATTCAAGGCTCCAGGAGCAGCAGCTTTTTGGGCCCCCAACAATGACAGGGCCCTGGGCAAATGCCCCTTTTTGCCCTATGGTAAAAACGGCCCTGACTAGAGTGGAGGTGTTATCATAAGATATAGTCTCTTTTATGTTTTTTAGGTGTTTTTTACACGTTTTACATTGATAATATTTGAACATCCAGGTTTTCATATAAGATGTTATAAATACATGTATATTGTAAACATGATTGGTAATAGTATTTACATTAGATATAAAAAGTCTACACACTTCTGTTTAAAATGTCAGGTTTCTGTAATGTAAAAAAAATGAGACAAAGATAAATAATTTCGGAACTTTTTACACCTTTAATGTAACCTATAAACTGTACAACTCAGTTGAACAACAAACTGAAATCTTTTAGGTGGAGGGAAGTAAACATAAAAAACTAAAATATTATGGTTGTAAAGGGGTTAATACTTTGTGGAAGCACCTTTTGATTTTATTACAGCACTCAGTCTTTTTGGGTATGAGTCTATCATCATAGCACATCTTGACTTGGAAACTTTTGCCCACTCTTCTTTGCAAAAACACTCCAAATCTGTCAGATTGCAAGGGCTTTTTGTGTGCACAGCCTTCTTCCGATGACCTCACAGATGTTCAATCAGATTAAGGTCTAGGCTCTGGCTAGGCTAATCTAAAACTTTAATCAAAAATTAAGGGAATAGGGGGAAGGGGGTGGGGAAGGACCAAAAGAATTCCCTGTAATTCCTCAATATATCGAGGGTATGGTGAGATGTGACATCAATTTCAAACAATACCAAGATTACCAAACGGCGTGTAGCCGGTGAGCCAAGCAACTATGTAGCATAGAGGAAAAAATGGAAAAAAAGGAGTTGCATATATGGCTCAAACGCTGGTAATTGGTTAAAAGCAATTTACTTTATTGAAGAGGATCAAGATAAAATTATACACAATACAAAATAACTTTCAAAAAAGGAAAAGTGACATGAATTAAAACACATACATGTATGTAAGAGGTCCGCCTTGATGGCAACAAGGTACCTCACTCAAACTCCACCCACCTACCGGAATTCCCTAAGTATTATAGAATGTAGATGGTACCCATCTTAACACTTAATGGCCGCCTAGTGCTTGGTACAGTTCATAAGTTAAATCACATATGATCAGCCTTGAATCTCAGTATATAATGATATTATGATATTGTTGAGAACAATAATTGGCACAAGACAGGATGGAAAGGGGGAATCAAAAGAAGACAATGGGAGATGAATAATATTATTCAGAAGAAATTTCTTCCATCCATGAGGTTGAAATAATTGGCTGTGTTCCTCAACCGTATCACCAGCTGGCTATAGCAAATATCATGGTATATTCCAGATTAAAAGATCAAAGAAGAGTATGGGGAATATTACAGCAGATTATATCAGGAAATTTTTTCATGTAGTAAGCTGATTCATAGCATGTTTGTAGTAGCATATAATTCTCATATTGTATATGCACTTTGACAGTGAACTCGGTGTTCTTTCAAACTATATGAGGACAGTTCATTAGGAGGAATTATTCCACCAACCTATATCAGTGTGGACCCTCCGTGAATAGATTGTTCATGAGAAGTTCACCAGAGTTAAAGTGCAGCAATTAACAGATGATACGTAGGACAAACTGACAACATGAAAGCAGCAGCACATGAAGCACATATAATTAGCCGATAGCTATTCAAACTCTGTGTTGCCTTACTGCTCTCCCGGTTTGAAGATAATCTGTAGAGAGGTATTATTCCACTGACATTTTGAGAATATGTGGACCCTCAATTTTGTTTTTTGCCACGGAGAGGAGGCTGCACATATGTTTGATGAATGTATCAGAAGCAGTATAGCAGACAAATTTTGCAAGCAGTTGACAGGACTGGTTAGTTGGATATATATATATATCCTAGACTCACGTGTCTGGATTGGATGTGTATGCGCTGAATCCCTCCAGATGTCTCTGTCTCTTATACGGAATTGTCCGAAAATCCTTGATATATGTGCTTAGTTATTAGGTAGACGTCTTTGGCCAGGTGGACGGGAGATAGCCAATCAACTTCCCATAGTTGGATAAAGCATATAGCATAAGTTTGCTATGTGGTTAAGAGGTAAATGTTGTCTCCCTCGCTCGTAGATTGTAACGGCGTGCCTTCCGGCGTCCTGAAGAAGCGTGCTGCGTCACGCGAAACGCGTTGACGTCAGACGCACCAAAGACCTCACGACGACAGCTCCACCCACCATACCCGGAAGGCACGCCGTTACAATCTACGAGCAAGGGAGACAACATTTACCTCTTAACCACATAGCAAACTTATGCTATATGCTTTATCCAACTATGGGAAGTTGATTGGCTATCTCCCGTCCACCTGGCCAAAGACGTCTACCTAATAACTAAGCACATATATCAAGGATTTTCGGACAATTCCGTATAAGAGACAGAGACATCTGGAGGGATTCAGCGCATACACATCCAATCCAGACACGTGAGTCTAGGATATATATATATCCAACTAACCAGTCCTGTCAACTGCTTGCAAAATTTGTCTGCTATACTGCTTCTGATACATTCATCAAACATATGTGCAGCCTCCTCTCCGTGGCAAAAAACAAAATTGAGGGTCCACATATTCTCAAAATGTCAGTGGAATAATACCTCTCTACAGATTATCTTCAAACCGGGAGAGCAGTAAGGCAACACAGAGTTTGAATAGCTATCGGCTAATTATATGTGCTTCATGTGCTGCTGCTTTCATGTTGTCAGTTTGTCCTACGTATCATCTGTTAATTGCTGCACTTTAACTCTGGTGAACTTCTCATGAACAATCTATTCACGGAGGGTCCACACTGATATAGGTTGGTGGAATAATTCCTCCTAATGAACTGTCCTCATATAGTTTGAAAGAACACCGAGTTCACTGTCAAAGTGCATATACAATATGAGAATGATATGCTACTACAAACATGCTATGAATCAGCTTACTACATGAAAAAATTTCCTGATATAATCTGCTGTAATATTCTCCATACTCTTCTTTGATCTTTTAATCTGGAATATACCATGATATTTGCTATAGCCAGCTGGTGATACGGTTGAGGAACACAGCCAATTATTTCAACCTCATGGATGGAAGAAATTTCTTCTGAATAATATTATTCATCTCCCATTGTCTTCTTTTGATTCCCCCTTTCCATCCTGTCTTGTGCCAATTATTGTTCTCAACAATATCATAATATCATTATATACTGAGATTCAAGGCTGATCATATGTGATTTAACTTATGAACTGTACCAAGCACTAGGCGGCCATTAAGTGTTAAGATGGGTACCATCTACATTCTATAATACTTAGGGAATTCCGGTAGGTGGGTGGAGTTTGAGTGAGGTACCTTGTTGCCATCAAGGCGGACCTCTTACATACATGTAAGTGTTTTAATTCATGTCACTTTTCCTTTTTTGAAAGTTATTTTGTATTGTGTATAATTTTATCTTGATCCTCTTCAATAAAGTAAATTTCTTTTAACCAATTACCAGAGTTTGAGCCATATATGCAACTCCTTTCTTTCCATTTTTTCCTCTAATCTAAAACTTTACTCTTCTTCTGGTGAAGCCATTCCTTTGTTGATTTGGATGTATGCTTTGGGTCTTTGCTATGCTGAAAGATGAAGTTCCTCTTCATGTTCAGCTTTCTAGCAGAAGCCTGAAGCCTGTTCCAGCTGAAGAAAAACAGTGCCAAACCATGATGCTGCCACCACCATGCTTCACTGTGGGTGTTCTTTTGGTGATGTGAAGTGTTGTTTTTGCGCCAAACATATCTTTTGGAATTAGGGCCAGAAAGTTCAACCTTGGTTTCATTAGACCATAACAAATTTTCCCACATGCTTTTGGGAGAGTTTAGATGTGTTTTTGCAAAATTTAGCCGCACTTCGATGTTTTTCGTAAGAAAAGGCTTCTGTCTTGCCACTCTACCCCATAGCCCAGACATGTGAAAAATATGGGAGATCGTAGCCACATGTACCACACGGCCAGTACTTGCCAGATATTCCTGCAGCTCCTTTAATGTTGCTGTAGGCATCTTGGCAGTCTCAGTGACCAGTTTTCCTCTCGTCTTTTCATTAATTTTGGAGGGACGTCCAGTTCTTGGTAATGTCATTGTTGTGCCATATTTTCTCCACTTGATGATGACTGTCTTCACTGTGTACATTGGTATATCTAATGTCTTGGATATTATTTTATACCCTTCTCCTGATTGATACCTTTTAATAATGAGCTCTCTCTGATGCTTTGGAAGCTCTCTGCGGAGCATGGATTTTGCTGTAAAATGCGACTACGTAAATGTCAGGAAAGACCTACTAGAACAGCTGAACATTATTTGGGGTTAATCAGAGGCACTTTAAAAGATGGCAGGTGTGTGCTGACTTCTATTTAACATGACTTTGAACATGATTACTAAATTCTGAACATAGCTACATCTCCAGTTATAGGAGGCTGTGCACAATTATGCAACCACATTATTATTTTTTTTTTTTACTTTTAATTCTCCCCCCCCCCCCCTCCAAAAGATATTAGCTTGTTTTTCAATTGAGTTTGTAGGTCACATTAAAGGTGGAAAAAGTTCTGAAATGATTTATCTTTGTCTCGTGTGTCCTTTTTAACAGGGGTGTGTAGACTTTTTATATCCATTATAATTAAATATGTCTTTTTATGTTCTGTTCACTCGCTCTTTAAAAAATGTTATAAAATACTTTTGGAAAAGGGGGCGTGGCCGGATGAGGAACATGGCGGACGTCTAGGAGAAGAGCTCCGCCGGCTCCTTGCAATAATCCACCACAATCCTCTCTCTATCCCCTCTCTATAGGAGAATCCGCCACTCACATCAACTACCCTAACCCCTGGGAACCAGATAAACCTAAAATTTACAGCGAAAGAGCCGCCGAACACAGCCATCCAGCCGCGGCCTACTCGCAGGAAAAGCTGCGGCCTTTCCTAAAGCAGTATCTGGCCGCATCCGCTCTCCATCCCCTCTCCAGAGGACAATCTACCCTCAATACCGGCCACCCTATCACCCAGGGGACCTGATCAGTAAAAATTTGCAGAGTAGGCTGGAAGGGGACTGGAGAGGAGCGCCGCCGATCGCATAGTTAATCCGCGGCAATCCTCTCTAAATACGGACCTGAGCAGCGCATCTTTGCCCCATCCAGCCTCTCAGGACCCTGGGGGACACGATCATCCAATTATTTTCAAAATCGAGCCACCGGGAGCGGATTTACAATCGCGGCCTAGTTAGGCCTAAAAGCCAGGGACTAGCCTAAAAGCGGTGCCCGGCCGCAATCTGAGCTACCATCCTCCATCACTCCATCGCCACCAAAACACAGAGGGAGACCCTAAGGACCTGCTCGGCGGGATCGCGGCCTACTGCAGCGCCCGGCGCCATTGCGGCCTAAGAGGCAATCCGCCACAATCTTGCTGCCGGACATCATCCTGAGCCCCATCACTCACCCCAGCTGCCCTATGGGAGCATAGGTATCGGCCGATGCCTATATTTTGCAGGGTTAATTACAAAAAAGGGGTTTGAGCAGGATCGGCAAGAGAGGAGCATCGCCTACCTTACTCCCCAATCTGCAGCCATCCGGCTCCCAGGATCACCTGGGTGGAGAGTCGGTGTACCCACAGCTAATCTGATCCTCCCTGGAACCTTCATCCTGCTTTTTGGTCCGAAATACACGCTGCAGGGAGGCAGACAGGTTTGAGGCCTAGCAGACACTGCATCCAGGACTTTTCCTAAAGGGACGATCCATATATCACGGTGGACTGGGTAAGCACTGAATTCTTCACTTCACTATAGCCTATCCTGCTTTCCGCCTCAGCTACAATCTATCCTAAACAGTGGATCCCTCTCACCTCAATTCACCTTTACAATTTGCCTTCCTGATCTCATTCAATAACATTTCTGAGCAAGCAGAAATTCTGACAAGCTTCACTCTGAGAGATCATAACGTCCTCACAGACTTACCTATGCCTCTAAATTGCATTCCAAATTAATGAATTACAGTCGATGAAACATATAAGTGATATCTTCTCAGTGCGCATGCGTGGAGCAACGGAGATGGCCGCTTAGCTCCGAGGCTCCGTCTCGCCCCAGACCATCCGGCCCCATACAGCCACATTGAGCAGCGCAGCCGACACAGGACCCCACCATCCAACTCGGGGCACACCAAGGATCAGTTCTATGGCCTCGGGGACGGTCCGCAGGGATCTCTCCCGCAACCCGGGCTTCAGAGCGGAGGCTCCAGGCCTACACAAGATGGCGCCGCCCGCGCCGGAGGATCGAGATCCCGGGACGGAGGGGATGGAGGACAGCGACGGAGGGGGTCTCCCAACCCCCATGCACTCCCGGAAGGCGCAGTGAGTACCAGCATCATCGCGGTCCCATCCCCTGCCTCCACAGAGTCGCTCATCAGGCACACCCTAGGGGATTTACTCCACACCCCAGTCTGAGCCCTACAGTTCAGCCCCTCAGTATCCAACCTCTCTGAGCTTACTCCCTCTGCTCACTCTTTGGACTTTCATGCTATGATGTCGGCCTTCTCTAAGATGCTGTCTGATGGCTTAGCGCAGACAGCAAGCCAAATTACACACACCATTCAAGCAGACCTACAAAACCTGGGTTCCAGAATTGAAATCATGGAGTCCAAGATGGACCAAACAGTCTCCAGGACGAACCAAAACCCTGACCGCATTCAGGATCTAACAGATCGCCTGGAAACCGCCATTTCCAAAATTGATGACCTTGAAAATCGCTCACGGCGTTACAACTTTCACATTAGAGGATTGCCTGAAGCAGTTCAGGATGTCCATGACGCTGTCCAAGGATTTATTGCCTCCCTGATTCCCAACATCCCAGCACATAGGCTGGAGTTAGACAGGGCACACAGGGCCCTTCAAGCACCCCGGAAGGATAATCTCCCCAGGGACATTGTGGTAAAGCCACACTTTTATAAAGTGAAGGAAGAAGTCATGCGACTGGCCAGGTCCTCTGATCGTCTGGAAATTCAAGGACACCCGGTCCAAATATTCGCGGACTTATCGCCCCTGACGATCCAGAAAAGGCGTTCTCTTAAACCGCTTCTGCATGCTTTAACCCAAAAGGCAATCAAGTACTGGTGGTCGTTCCCATTTCGTCTTTCTTTCGCCTACAAGAGTAAGACACTTGGTTTCTCCAGCTTTCAGGAAGGCGAAAAACTCCTTCTACAATTGGGCATCATCTCCCTGGAACTTTCACGTTCTACATCCCCGGCTCCAGCTGGCCCATCCAAAAGGCCTTCTCCAGCCAGCCCCATTGCCCAGGCGTGGGTGAAGAAGCAATCTAAGCGATCCAAGGACTCGCATGTCACCTGAACTGCTTTCCAGCCCCGTTTTTTGTGTTCCAAATTTTTCTTCCACCTCCTCTCTCTGAGAAATGTTTTCATTTTTTTTTCTCAGATAGGGGACTCCTTGGACTCTTTTTTGAACTCTGTTCCCGGTTAATTTCAGGCCTGGGATCAGGCCGGGTGTGTTAAGTTGGTTAAATTCTTCTGCTATCTGTTGCTATTTTTTTTTTTTTTTTACAGGTTGGCCGTACATTGAAATCTTGCTGTACGGCTCTTTTCTTGCCCGATATCCCCATACCTCATCCTTGCGGTGGGAGTCACATTTTTGCTTTGGGGGGTTGGTGGACGACCTAGGGGTCGCACGGTTTTGTTGGCTGATGCCCGTTGGGTTGGTATAGCCTCTGCCCGGGGCCTACCACCACCTCCCAGAGGAAGTCGAGGGATTCATCACTCCTTGATTCATCATCCGGAATGACATACATGTTTGGAGGGTGGGGGGTTTGGGTCGGATGGTTGGCCCTGGTTCTCACCACAATGTTGTATTTAAGTTTATGTTCGTTATCATAGCATTTGGGTTGGGGCCGGGTAGGTCTGGGGCGCGAGCTTTGAGCCTCCCTCTGACCCCGTCCAGTGTAATATGCCCTGGGCGGCGTCAGACGTCTGTCTGCAACTTTCGCGGACAGGTAACTTTTGCTTGTCTCATGGTCTGGGCCTAGGCGGGCCTGGCCCGGACCTGGGGGGGGAGGGGGCTCCCCTGTCTTACATGCCTCTGGGGCCTCTGGGTTGGTCTTCCTCTTTCCCGTCTCTCTCTCTTATTATTTGCCTTTCTCTCTCTTATCTGTCTGCTTTCTCTTCAGATGCTGGAGTGGACTCTGTCTCCTCTTCAGACGGTGGGTGGACTGCTGTGATGGTGCTCCGGTTCCTCCGACTTCCCAAACTCTTCGGAACTTCAGGTGGGTCCTTCATTGGCGTTATAGCTCCTCTCTGGATTTATGGCGGTTAGTAAACCATCTCTGGCTCCTCTAAAATTGCATCGCACAATGTTCAGGGGATCAATTCCCCAGTTAAGAGACGGAAATATTTTCAACATGCACACTCCCAAAAATTTGAAGTGCTCCTGCTCCAGGAAACCCACTTCCCTGATACTTATTTGCCTAAATTCATACACTCCAAATTTCCACAGTTCTTCCTGGCTAACGCAGCTAATAAGACAAAAGGGTTGGCATTTTCTTTTCTAAACACTTGGGCTTCTCCCCCACATCAGAAGTTAGAGACCCGGAAGGGAGATACATTCTGGTGTCAGGGACAATGGAGGGGATTTCCTACACGTTTGTGTCCTACTATGCCCCCAATCAGGGTCAGGCTAGGTTTTTCACCAGAATGTGGGCGAAGCTTGAACCGTATTTAACGGGTACCTTGATAGTTGGGGGTGACTCCAACACGTCTTTTGATAAGATGTTGGACAAGTCCAGCCCTAGGTGCCCTAGGGTCTTGGGGCCACCCAAACGTGGTCTCACCATCGCTAAGCAACTTAACTCACTGGGTCTGATAGACATATGGCGGGAACTCAACCCTTCCTCCAGGGAATACACACATTTCTCTGCCCCTCATGGCACATTTGCCAGGATTGACCACATTTTCTTGTCATCGGCTGAGGTCCCTCTGGCCGTTAAAGCGAATATTAGGGAATCGCCTCTTTCGGATCACTCCGTGGTCGTCTTGGACCTCCTGTCCCCTAGATCACGGGATGGGGTGCGCAGGTGGCGTCTGAACGAATCTTTGCTCAGTAATCCCTCTCTCTGCAATATGCTGGAAAAAGACATCACTGAATACTTTCATTTGAACGCTCAAAGCGGGGTCTCACCAGAAACCGTGTGGGCTGCTCATAAGGCTGTCATGCGGGGTAAGCTTATCCAGCTGGCGGCGAAACTTAAGCGGGAAAATCAAATTGATATAGCTAAACTGGAGAAGGAATTCCGGGAAGTGTCTAGGGCCCATAAGAAAAACCCAACTCTAGCGTCGCGACAGTGTTTGGAAGCGGGTCATCTGGCCCTGAACATGGCTCTTACCACCCGGGCAGAGAAAAGTTTACGTTGGTCCTCTGCACAGTTCTATTACCAAACCGACAAAATAGGACCCCGGCTAGCTGCTAAACTTTCCCCCAGGCCCAGATCCTATGCTTTTCCCAAAATTAAGACTTCGGATGGATCCATGACTCAGAACCCACAAAAAATTATGACCGCTTTTCACAAATTCTACTCTCAGTTGTACACTCCTAGTGAGGGAGCGACCATCCAGGGCAGGACGGCCTTCCTGGATGGCCTGGCATTACCTAGTATTTCCGAGGCTCATATGAAATCCATGGAATCCCCCATCTCGGTGCTAGAAATCTTAGAGGTAATTAAGCATTTGAAAAAAGGTTCGGCCCCCGGGCCTGATGGGTTTTCCTCGGGTTATTATAAAGCGTTTGGTCCAGTGCTTGCCCCGCATTTGGTACGTTTTTTTAATTCCCTTAGGCAGGGACAGCAATTAGAGGCTTCGGCCAATACCGCATACATTTCGGTTATCCCGAAGCCGGGCAAGGACACTTCTGACGTTAAAAATTATAGACCAATCTCACTGATTAATAACAATTTAAAAATTATGACGAAAATATTGGCCAATAGGTTGGCAGATTTTATAGGCCGCTATATTCACAAAGATCAGGTGGGGTTCATGCCGGGGAGGCAGGGACCTGACCAGATCCGAAGGGCTGTGGACATCATTTCTCTTCTGGGGGCCCCCTGGGATGGAGGGAGACCCCAACAGGGTTTCCTCCTTTCCTTGGACCTCCAGAAGGCCTTTGACACGGTTGAATGGCTGTATGTGTTTGATGTCTTGAGCAGGTGGGGTTTTGGCCCCTCTTTCCTAAATGCCTTAAGAGCCCTCTACTCTTCTCCTATTGCGCACGTGAAACTGCAGGGCCACTATTCGGACGCGTTTCCGATACACAGGGGGACCAGACAGGGCTGTCCACTGTCCCCCCTCATTTTTGCGGTGGCCATCGAAACACTGGCTATAGCAATCAGAAGCCATCCTGATATCAAAGGGATTTCGTGCGAGGGTAGAGAACACAAGTGCGCATTGTTCGCTGATGACCTTCTTCTTTTCCTCTCGAGACCGATCATTACTAGTCCCAATCTTCTCCGACTGTTGGATGAGTTTGGGAAAATCTCAGGCCTCCAGGTAAATCTCTCTAAGTCAATAGCCTTGAACGTCAGTCTCCCGCAATCAATGTTGCAGACCCTCCGGGAAAATTTTCCGTTCTCCTGGGCCACCACCTCTATCCCGTACCTGGGGGTCAATTTGACCGCCTCCATCTCCTCTTTGTACCAAGCCAACTACCCGCCTCTGTTCGCTAAATTGTCTACCGATATGGAACTTTGGGCCAGAGGGAACATTTCCTGGTTGGGAAGAGTTCATTCTGTTAAAATGAACCTTCTCCCCAGGATATTGTACCTTTTTAGATCACTCCTGATACAGATAACTAAAGGGAAATTGCAGAGTCTTCAATCCAAGAAGGTTCAGTTTATTTGGGGCACCAGAGGTCCCCGACTCCCGCGGAGGGTCCTCTTCAGAAGCTGCTTACAGGGGGGCCTAGGGGCCCCCCTGCTTTGAAGATACTACCAGGCAGCCCAACTGGCACAATTCTCTGTGGTATATGCTATGGGGGGCAGACCGGATTGGGTTGATATGGAACGACAAGCGGTCCCTAATCACACCATAGATTACTTGGTTTGGGCTCCTCCAAGTAGGAGACCTCCTGTATTGGCACCTTCCCTCTTTCACTCATTAGCGCTGTGCGATAGACTATATACACATCCTACACTTATCTCGGCTCACAAACCCCTGACACATATTTTTAACAATCGGGACTTTGTTCCGGGACTAAACATAAGGGCTTTTCGATGGTGGACCAACAAGGGACTATTCAGGATAGGACACTTCCTCTAACCTCAGGGCCCCTTGTCAGTCGCACACTGTACGAGTAAGCTTGATATGCCTTCCTCAGAAAAATTTAGGTTGCACCAGATTAGACATTTCCTATCATCTATGGTCGCTGGTTCAGATGTTGAACCCCGGGCCACTTCATATGAATGCTGGTGTGCACAAGCTAAAGTCCAGAGGGGAGGTATTTCGTTGATTTACAGGGCTTTGATCGACTCACCTGACAAGCCCGGTTACGCCCTTTCCTGGGAAAGGGATCTGGAGCTATCGTGGGAACCGGACACCTGGAACTCCATTTTCCGGAGGGCTTTTAAAGGTATCTTGAATATGTCTCTAGTTGAAGCCAATGTTAAGATTATTACGCGTTGGTACCTTGTTCCCACCCGTCTAGCCAGAATGTACCCGGGGACTGATCCTCTTTGCTTTCGTGATTGCGGACATCAGGGTTCCTTGCTCCATATTTGGTGGGAATGCCCGCGTATCCGTAGTTTTTGGAATACATTGTTTAGTCTGATCCGCAAAGTTACTGGGCTTCCGGCTCCCAGGACCCCGGAAGTAGCGCTGCTTCTTGGCTCTGGTGTAAAAGGGCCCACAACCAGTTTGAAGCTCATGCATTTCATGTTGTTGGGGGGGAAGCTTACCTTGGCTCGGGCTTGGAAGTCCCCCTCGGTCTCAATGGGGGCGACCAAACGCAAAATCTCTTGGATCATGACCCAGGAGAAGATGGTCAGCATCTTCCGTGACAAGCAAGCGGAATTTGAAGCAGTATGGGAACCCTGGCATCTGTACATCTCACCTCCCTCATCCTAATTGTCTGTGTTTTGTATTTTCTCCACCCGATCCCTTCTTGCATCCACTCCAGCATCTCCATCCTTTCTCCTATCCCCTTTCTCTTCTTGTGTTCTTTCCTTCTTTTCCTTTCCTTTTCTTCCTTTCGGATATTCCATATTTCCTCCTTTCTTGTGGCTTATAGGGTATCTACCTCTCTCAGGACCTATATCTTCAGAGGGTGATTATATGCAACCCCAGTTCATAAGATTCAGGGGGGGGGTTCCCCTTCCTGGTTTACAGAGGGCGTTTGTAACTTACATGGAGGTCCACGGTTATATTTTTCTGTGCTTTGCTTGCGGGCTGGGATTCTGTTCTGATCCTCGGACGTTTTAGTAATACTGTTTTAGTAACCATGCCTATCTCGTATTGCATTGTTGCCATTGTTATCGTTACGAAGTCCCTTCCCGAGTGGGCTCTGTATATGACACATTGTATACCTTTCTTACGCAATATTTCCTGAGATTGTATGTTATTAATCTACATATGTCTTACAAAATAAAAAACTTTTGCAAGTAAAATACTTTTGGAAAAAAAAAAAAGAACTTTGCAGTGTAATCCATGCATTTTATTGTTTTTAGTTTCATCAAAAGAATTGATAAGTCTCTAAACTTCGATGTGATTTATTCCATCATAGCATAGGCTCTAAAAGCCAAGGCAGCAGTTGACAGATAAAGCCTGAGTGTCATATTAGCATGAACATGTGTGACATTCTCAGTGTTTTTTTGATAATGAAAAGTGAAGCTTTCAAAAGTACAGTATATAACATAACAAAGGGGAAAGAAGGGGGAGTAAAGCACTGTCAGGGTGATTGATATAAAAACTTGTTTTATAATGTTTTACTATTTGACTGTGTAATCGTCCCTTCTTAATTCAACTATTTGTGGTGTGGCTTCTACTGAGTTAAAGTACAAAATGCATTTGTGCACCAGACCTAACATACCCTTACTTCTTTAGTGACATAATTATCAGGAGGTCAGATGCTATGAGTGACCTTTACTCTGCAATATAATGTGTGTGAAAAAACCTTTCATAGCTCTTTGAAAACTCTTTAAAAGAAAAAAAAACAGAATTTTTAAACTGCAGAAATAAACTTATTTTTCATTTCATCTCTAAACATGTTCAGAAATATTCTACACAATTGCATTCTTTATAACATCTTATCCTTACTGAGCTTCACATGTTGATTCCACAAAGAGATTTGGGGCATTTCAGTGGTTATTGCTTTTCATTTTATAGCACTAAGGTTCTGGGCTCAATTCCCATCAGTAAGACTATAGTAAAGGAATGCAATATAATTGCAACAGTTTCCTCCTGGTACAATATCAATAGCATGGCAGATCTTTCAACACTCTAATTTTTTTGTGTAAGATCTGTCCATTCAGGGTGGTTTAAAGTGAAACTCCAACCATTTTTTGTTTTCTGTTACTCTCAAAACCTGCAACCTCTCCTAGGATCTCTGCAATCTTTAGCTGCGACTCGTAGGTGTTTATTCCTATGGTGTGAGTTTCTCCCACACATAATTAAACACATTTCTGGAGTTACACATCAACATTTTTGTTCAGTACAGACAGACAGTCCACCCAGGATCATCCCTCTAATGAGATTTGCCACCTACTTGGGCTTAATTGCAATTTTTTCTAGTTCTTGAAAAATTCAAATTTAGAATTCATACTGTATAATGTTTTCTATTGCTGTCTGACTCCCAAAACTAATTTTTCTTCATTTTCTTCATTGTGTTGTAAAAGTCTGAAGAAACTGGCATATTTTTAATCTATGGCTATATATAGGGTTATATTTTTTTCTCTACATAAAAAGTGTTTCCAACTGACTTCTTTCATGTAGTCGACTTTTTTTTTACACAGAAGAAAAGTCCAAATGATGGCATTATAAGAGAAAATGTTTCTGTTCAAGGCTTTGGAATATTGGGCTTCATTTACTAGAGCAGATCACGGGACAATATTTAGGTGCCCGGACACATTTTCCCTAAATATCACATGCAATCCTGAATCTGTCAATTCACTATGCTGAAAACACTCGATAAATACCGCATGAAAAGGTTTTAAACTCAGTTCACAGCTGTAAATAATTAAGTATGCGGTAATTAGGTAGTGGTCCAGGCATGCGGTAATTGTGAAAGTGATGACTTTGGTGCCAATTTACAATCTAATGAGCATTTAGCCAGTCTACACTCACTTTTGGTAGCTGGACATTGCATTGATCTCCCCTACATCCTTAATGGAGCTTTCTGAGGATAATTTGTTGGAGTTTCAGGCCATTCTTAGGAGGATGAGGAGAAGAAGAAGAGGGGGGGCGTGGTCGCCGCGTAGCCGCATGGACGCTTGAGCTCGCAGCTCCGACAGCCCTGAGAGAACATCCATCATCATCGGCGCCCTAACTCAGCACATCGAGCCACTTACCTCCGCTGAACCCGCATCACTCCCTGCCTTTGCTGTCATGGCGAGGAAGAAAAAAGACAGAGGCCAACCGCGGCAATTGCAGCATTTCTTCATGGTCCAGGACAAGCATAGGGGACAAGATGGCGCCGGCGGCAACTCCCCGGCCTCTTCTAGCGGGTCGCCCGGCTCACAGCACGGATCTTCACCTCCAGCTCCCCAGAAGGCTGGGCATCCCCGCTCTCCTTCCGCATCGACCCCGCTGTCCAGGAGCCCAGCAAAAAGCAGGCCCAGGATGACTGAAGGTACAGCATCTGCGGAGGTAAGCCCGGGAGACTCCTCGTCCCTGAACTCCACTAGGGAGCTCACTGTCAACTTTGACACGTTCCCTGTAAGTGATCGCCCGGTCTCAGAAGCCAGATTAAAAGACATGATGATGTCCTTCCGTGCATCCATGCACGCGGACCTCATGGAATGTGTGGGATCCTTCAAGGTAGAAGTTAAGGCCCTGGGGGGACGGATGGACAAGGTGGAATCTAAGATGGGGGAAATGGCAGCCTCCCATAACGAACTCATTGACGCCCATTATTCTCATGAGGAGGAACTGGATAGACTTAAGAGAAAAATAGCAGACATGGAGGACCGCTCGTGACGTAACAACGTCAAGATTCGGGGGGTGCCTGAATCGGTCCAAGTGGGAGATCTAGAGCAATACGCCTGTGACCTGATACATGCGGTCCTCCCATCTATCCCCTCCACGGAGCTGGTGATCGATCGTATCCACCGCCTGCCTAAGCCATCTCACCTTTCAGCTGACATCCCAAGGGACGTGATCATGAGAGTGCACTTCTTTCATGTAAAAGATCGGCTAATGGCAGAGTTCAGGAAGATGTCCCCTATACCAGAGAAATATGCCCGGATCCAGCTCTTCGCTGATCTATCTCAGCACACCTTACAAAAGAGGAGAAACCTCCAAAGCGCTTAGAAACCACGCCATCACATATAAATGGGGGTTCCCGGTCAAGCTTACAGTAACATACAATAACAAGTCATTTGTTGTTACATCATTGCAGGAAGGCTTGGATCTCCTACTTACATGGGGCATCCTCCCGAATCAGGACTCAGTCCATTCTGCACCCTCTACCCAGGTTTCCCCTATTCAGGCGGACTGGCAAATGGTTTCCTACGGAAAAAAGGGTAAAAAAGCTCCCTCGAGCTCGCCACCCATTAGCAACCCGCACTAATTCTCTCGGAGCGTCTGGCTACTCAGACCATTGGTGCTTTCATCCCCTCCACCAAGATGTGCAGCACGACTGCTTTCGAGCTTACGCTCTCCTTTTTACTGACTGTGTTTCTGTTTCTTACCCGTGTTTTTGTTTCCTTAACCTCCCCCGCTCCCGATACCATCCCTGGTCAGCTCACCTTCTGGATGCCCAGGACCTGGACTCACCGCCTTGATCCTTCGTGCACCACCGGATACCTGCCTTCTACACCCTATGGTCGCCTTCCAAAGGACTTCCTAGAGATGCGTCGAGATACAGGTACCTTTATCAGTCCTTTGACTCGTACATATGCCTGTTAAGATTACCACCTTTAATGTTAGGGGCCTCAACCACCCGGCCAAACGGGCATCTATTTGGAAAGAGGCATTGAAACTTCATAGTGATGTCTTGTGCATCCAAGAGACACATCTCCAGGCCACGTCTGCGCCGGTAATGGCGCACAGACAATTCCCACATATCTTTCAAGCCTCGGCCTCTCAAAAACGCAAAGGTGTCCTCATCGCAATCAGAGATTCGGTAGCCTTTTCCCTGGTGGATACTATCACCGATCTAAATGGTCGCTATTTGATAGTGATCTGTGAAATCAATAACATGCCATTCACAGTGATAAATGCTTACTCTCCTAACAAGCACCAGATCAAATTCTAGAGGAAAATATTCCACCTGATGACCAAGCATGGGAGGGGCTTCCCAGTGGTGTGTGGAGACTTCAATATCACGTCTGATCCTCAGATGGACACCACCTCCTCTCCTCGCCGCTCTCCACCTGCTTTGCAGCCCCTGCTCCACTCAGTAGATATGTATGATACCTGGAGATGCCTCCACCCGGGAGAGCGGGACTACTCCTTTCACTCCCAACGACATAACTCCTACTCCCGCATAGACATGATACTGGTGGACAAACGGTTGCTGCAACTTGTGCAAGCCTCGGATATTCATACCATTACGTGGTCGGACCACGCACCGGTCTCTGTGGTGTTGTCCGAGTCAGGATCCCCTGGCCCTGCTTTTTTGTGGAGAGCGAACAGTCAGGTCCTGGAATCCTCTCAGCATGCTCCCTACATTGCACAGTGCTTGCGGGACTACTTTTTGACCAATGCAGGTTCCGTATCAGACCCCACAGTAGTCTGGTGCGCACACAAAGCCTTTATCCGAGGAATCCTTATTCAGCGATGTGCTAGACTTAAGAGGCAGAGGAGCCAGCGGTTGGACCACCTGCTTAAGGAAATTAAGAGGTTAGAACCCCTGAACAAATCTTCCCCATCACAGACATTGGCTCTTCAACTTACCCGTCTGAGATCGGATCTTAGCCAACTCTTAGTGGAACAACAAGACAAACTCTTCAGGGCTCTGAGGATTTCCCATTACTCAAATGGCAATAAGGCAGGCAAATTACTAGCTCAAAAACTGAAGGCGAGGTGGATCAAAAATAAAATCGCATACTTACTAGACCCTGTTACAAACTCCAAAATTATCAACCCCTCAAGCCATCGCCGACTCATTTGCTAAATATTATAGCTCCCTTTACAACCTAAAAGAGGATCCCTTCACTCCCCAACCCACCGACCAATCCATTTCTGAATTCTTGTCCTCCATAAATCTGCCGCAGCTCACTGCTGCCCAATTGCAGGAACTTAATGCTCCCATATCCCCTCAGGAACTTGTTAAGGCCATCCGTACATTGCCTAGTGGGAAATCTCCGGGCCCTGATGGCCTACCAAACCTCTACTACAAAAAATTTGCTGATGTCTTATGCCCACATCTGGCCTCGGTGTTCGGGTCGGCTGTCTCCTCTGCCTCCATGCCTGTTGAGATGTTGCAAGCATATGTTGTAACACTGCCTAAGCCTGGGAAAGACCCCACGTCTCCTCCCAATTTTAGGCCCATATCGTTATTAAATACGGATGTTAAGCTGTATGCCAAGGTTTTAGCACTAAGATTACACCCCATTCTGCCTACTTTAATACGAGAGGACCAAGCTGGATTTGTAAAAGGCCGACAGACCTCGGATGCAACGAGGAGAGTGCTGGGTGTGATTGACAGAGCTGGGTCCGGTCGGGTGCCTTCTCTGCTGTTATCTTTGGATGCGGAGAAGGCATTCGACTGGGTCCACTGGGCCTACATGGAGCAGGTGTTGCGGAGGTTCGGTTTCGGAGGTCCTATTATATCCGCAATATTGGCGCTGTATTCCAATCCCTCTGCCAGGGTGTACACCTCCAATATGCTTTCCCAACCCTTTCCCATTACAAACGGCACGAGGCAAGGCTGCCCGCTATCCCCATCGATCTTTAACCTACTCATAGAACCACTTGCAGAGGCGGTGAGGTCCTCGGGGGCCATCAAGGGATTTCAAATAGGTTCACGCCACCACGTGGTCAATCTCTTTGCAGATGATGTTATCATCTTCCTGACGGACCCTGTTCGATCCCTGAGGGCCACTCATGAGATCCTTCAACGCTTTAGCCTCGTATCTTACTACAAGGTAAATTTTTCCAAATCCCTGATTTTACCAATGTTCATCCCCCCACACTTGTGTACTACACTGCGTGAACTATATCCCTACACATGGAAGACGCATAGCATTCCATATTTAGGTATCCACCTAACCCCTAAGGTATCCCAATTGGCTAACGCTAACCTGCCACCCTTGATTGCTAAGATCTCTGCTGAAAGTCATCGTATATCTAAAACTTAACTCACCTGGTCGGGCCGCCTTGCCTCGTTCAAAATGATCCTCTTGCCCCAAATTCTTTATATTTTCAGATCACTGATCGTACCCATTCCACGTAAATACGTTTTGCAGCTTCAGGCCGCTCTGAAGGGATTGGTGTGGAGGGGCAAAAGACCGAGGAGCACCCATAATCTGTTGGTCAGGCATTGGTCCGTGGGGGGAATGGGTATGGTGGATATTGGTGACTATCTGTTGGCCTCTCAGTTGGCCCAGCTGCGTTCCTGGGTGTCCCCGACACACGGGACCACCTGGAGCGCAATAGAGGCGGACTTCTGTACCCCCTTGTCCCTGCGGTCGGTGCTCCTGGCTGACAGGTGGAGACCTTTCCCTCTACGAGCCCTGCCGTTGGCAGTCCAGGCCTCCCTCCTGGCGTGGAGGAAATTTGCCTCACTTCCATTTGGGCCTTCATCGTTGGTGAGAGTCCCCGTTCCGCTCAAGGTTTTAGAACTGGTGATACCACACGTTTCTCTTGGGAGTTGGACGGGGCGACGTATGTCAACCGTGGATGACCTTTTGATCAAAGACTCCCTCAAACCTTTCCCCCAACTGCAACGTGAGTTTGGGCTCCCTGGCCATGAATACTATTTATACATCAGAATTGCACACCTGCTCCGCACATTATCGTCTCCGCATATCTATCTGCCCTCCTCTGGCTGGTTGTATCTCATAGGGGCCTCGCGCTCCGCTAAGGGGACTTCCTTGTTTTATAACTGCTTTCAGCAAAAACTGGACTTTTGCAAGACTCCCCCCTTGGAGAAGTGGGAGGTGGACTTGGAGGAAAAGTTTACGGATGACCAATGGCGCATTGCTCTCCGCTCCATCAGGTCTGCCTCCTCCTGTGCCAACCATTGGGAGCTCTCCCAGATAGTGTTGAGCGAACACGGACTGTATTATTCGTGTTCGTACCGAATAATTGGATTTTTTTTACCCGAACACGGACACGGACACTTTACTGTATGTTCGGGTAAAAATCCGTGTTCGGTCGTTTTATTTCCGGGTTTTGCATGCTTTGGCGCTCTTTTCATGGCGGGCTTTCAACAGCCAATCAACAATCGTTTAACTGGTGTGCCTTAAGCCATCCCAGCCATGCCTGCAAATGTCTTAGTAGCTGTGATTGGCCGTCTGAAGCATGTGACCAAGTCTTTATAAGTTCGAGGCAGCCGCCGCAGCAGCGTCATTCTGCTGCTTAGCTAAGGGACAGAGCACACATCAATGTGCTGGCTGCTGATTAGGGAAAGATAGGCAGGAAAAAAACATTTGTGTCCGGATAGAATTGAGGGACAGGTCGGAGTGTTTAGGCAGGGCGAGTTGTAGGCATTTTAGGGATAGAGTCTGCTGAATTATAGGGTCAGTGTCTTCTACAAACTACAATCGATATTGCTGTGTGGGGGGTGGGGTGAATCTGCACTCAATCCTGATCTACGATCTCTTCTCAATCCTGTTAGGGACAGAGTCTGCTGAATTTTAGGGAAACTGTGTTCTACAAACTACAATCGATATTGCTGTGTGGTGTGGGATTGGAGATAGGCAGGTGTCAGTGATCCACATCCATTTTTCTGTGTGTGAGCTGCAGTGAACACAATCTTTTTGGGCTGCAGTGAACACAATCTTTTTGGGCTGCAGTGAACACAATCTTTTTGGGCTGCAGTGAACACAATCTTTTTGGGGTGCAGTGAACAAAATCTTTTTGGGGTGCAGTGAACACAATCCTTTTTGGTGTGCAGTGAACACAATCTTTGTGGGGTGCAGTGAACAAAATCCTTTGTGGAGTGCAGTGAACACAATCTTTTTGGGGTGCAGTGAACAAAATCCTTTTTGGGGTGCAGTGAACAACATCCTTTTTGGGGTGCAGTGAACACAATCTTTTTGGGGTGCAGTGAACAAAATCCTTTGTGGGGTGCAGTGAACACAATCTTTTTGGGGTGCAGTGAACACAATCTTTTTGGGGTGGAGTGAACAACATCATTTTTGGGGTGCAGTGAACAAAATCCTTTTTGGGGTGCAGTGAACAAAATCATTTTTGGGGTGCAGTGAACACAATCTTTTTGGGGTGCAGTGAACACAATCTTTGTGGGGTGCAGTGAACACAATCTTTTTGGGGTGGAGTGAACAACATCCTTTTTGGGGTGCAGTGAACAACATCCTTTTTGGGGTGCAGTGAACACAATCTTTTTGGGGTGCAGTGAACACAATCTTTGTGGGGTACAGTGAACAGAATCTTTGTGGGGTGCAGTGAACACAATCTTTGGGGGGTACAGTGAACACAATCTTTTTGGGGTGCAGTGAACACAATCTTTTTGGGGTGGAGTGAACAAAATCATTTTTGGGGTGCAGTGAACAACATCCTTTTTGGGGTGCAGTGATCAAAATCCTTTTTGGGGTGCAGTGAACACAATCTTTTTGGGGTGCAGTGAACAAAATCCTTTGTGGGGTGCAGTGAACAGAATCTTTGTGGGGTGCAGTGAACACAATCTTTGGGGGGGTACAGTGAACACAATCTTTTTGGGGTGCAGTGAACACAATCTTTGTGGGGTACAGTGAACAGAATCTTTGTGGGGTGCAGTGAACACAATCTTTGGGGGGTACAGTGAACACAATCTTTTTGGGGTGCAGTGAACACAATCTTTGGGGGGTACAGTGAACACAATCTTTTTGGGGTGCAGTGAACACAATCTTTGTGGGGTGCAGTGAACACAATCTTTGGGGGGGTACAGTGAACACAATCTTTTTGGGGTGCAGTGAACAACATCCTTTTAGGGTGCAGTGAACACAATCTTTGTGGGGTGCAGTGAACAACATCCTTTTAGGGTGCAGTGAACACAATCTTTGTGGGGTACAGTGAACAGAATCTTTGTGGGGTGCAGTGAACACAATCTTTGGGGGGTACAGTGAACACAATCTTTGTGAGGTGCAGTGAACACAATCTTTGTGGGGTGCAGTGAACACAATCATTGTGGGGTGCAGTGAACTCAATCTTTGTGGGGTACAGTGAACACAATCTCATACTTCTGAAGATTTGAGGGTGCTGCCTGTTCCATACTCCCCCTACTCCTCATCTAGCCTTTTAGGGGTACAAACAATAGTAATTGGGGCCTAGTGTGGTTGTGTACGTGTGATATACATACACTTTTTTTGGATCATATTTTCTATTCCGCTATTTAATCAAAAACCTTTGGGGATCAGTTAAATTGGGGGATAGTCTGTGTTGGTACGTGTGAGAGAGATCCACCTTTCCAAGTTGTTGGGGTTCATCTCATACTTCTGAAGGTTTGAGGGTGCTGCCTGTTCCATACTCCCCCTACTCCTAGCCTTTTAGGGGTACAAACAATAGTAATTGGGGCCTAGTGTGGTTGTGTACGTGTGATATACATACACTTTTTTTGGATCATATTTTCTATTCCGCTATTTAATCAAAAACCTTTGGGGATCAGTTAAATTGGGGGATAGTCTGTGTTGGTACGTGTGAGAGAGATCCACCTTTCCAAGTTGTTGGGGTTCATCTCATACTTCTGAAGGTTTGAGGGTGCTGCCTGTTCCATACCCCCCCTACTCCTCATCTAGCCTTTTAGGGGTACAAACAATAGTAATTGGGGCCTAGTGTGGTTGTGTACGTGTGATATACATACACTTTTTTTGGATCATATTTTCTATTCCGCTATTTAATCAAAAACCTTTGGGGATCAGTTAAATTGGGGGATAGTCTGTGTTGGTACGTGTGAGAGAGATCCACCTTTCCAAGTTGTTGGGGTTCATCTCATACTTCTGAAGGTTTGAGGGTGCTGCCTGTTCCATACTCCCCCTACTCCTCATCTAGCCTTTTAGGGGTACAAACAATAGTAATTGGGGCCCAGTGTGGTTGTGTACGTGTGATATACATACACTTTTTTTGGATCATATTTTCTATTCCGCTATTTAATCAAAAACCTTTGGGGATCAGTTAAATTGAGGGATAGTCTGTGTTGGTACGTGTGAGAGAGATCCACCTTTCCAAGTTGTTGGGGTTCATCTCATACTTCTGAAGGTTTGAGGGTGCTGCCTGTTCCATACTCCCCCTACTCCTCATCTAGCCTTTTAGGGGTACAAACAATAGTAATTGGGGCCCAGTGTGGTTGTGTACGTGTGATATACATACACTTTTTTTGGATCATATTTTCTATTCCGCTATTTAATCAAAAACCTTTGGGGATCAGTTAAATTGGGGGATAGTCTGTGTTGGTATGTGTGAGAGAGATCCACCTTTCCAAGTTGTTGGGGTTCATCTCATACTTCTGAAGGTTTGAGGGTGCTGCCTGTTCCATACCCCCCCTACTCCTCATCTAGCCTTTTAGGGGTACAAACAATAGTAATTGGGGCCTAGTGTGGTTGTGTACGTGTGATATACATACACTTTTTTTGGATCATATTTTCTATTCCGCTATTTAATCAAAAACCTTTGGGGATCAGTTAAATTGGGGGATAGTCTGTGTTGGTACGTGTGAGAGAGATCCACCTTTCCAAGTTGTTGGGGTTCATCTCATACTTCTGAAGGTTTGAGGGTGCTGCCTGTTCCATACCCCCCCTACTCCTCATCTAGCCTTTTAGGGGTACAAACAATAGTAATTGGGGCCTAGTGTGGTTGTGTACGTGTGATATACATACACTTTTTTTGGATCATATTTTCTATTCCGCTATTTAATCAAAAACCTTTGGGGATCAGTTAAATTGGGGGATAGTCTGTGTTGGTACGTGTGAGAGAGATCCACCTTTCCAAGTTTTTGGGGTTCATCTCATACTTCTGAAGATTTGAGGGTGCTGCCTGTTCCATACCCCCCCTACTCCTCATCTAGCCTTTTAGGGGTACAAACAATAGTAATTGGGGCCTAGTGTGGTTGTGTACGTGTGATATACATACACTTTTTTTGGATCATATTTTCTATTCCGCTATTTAATCAAAAACCTTTGGGGATCAGTTAAATTGGGGGATAGTCTGTGTTGGTACGTGTGAGAGAGATCCGCCTTTCCAAGTTGTTGGGGTTCATCTCATACTTCTGAAGGTTTGAGGGTGCTGCCTGTTCCATACCCCCCCTACTCCTCATCTAGCCTTTTAGGGGTACAAACAATAGTAATTGGGGCCTAGTGTGGTTGTGTACGTGTGATATACATACACTTTTTTTGGATCATATTTTCTATTCCGCTATTTAATCAAAAACCTTTGGGGATCAGTTAAATTGGGGGATAGTCTGTGTTGGTACGTGTGAGAGAGATCCACCTTTCCAAGTTGTTGGGGTTCATCTCATACTTCTGAAGGTTTGAGGGTGCTGCCTGTTCCATACTCCCCCTACTCCTCATCTAGCCTTTTAGGGGTACAAACAATAGTAATTGGGGCCTAGTGTGGTTGTGTACGTGTGATATACATACACTTTTTTTGGATCATATTTTCTATTCCGCTATTTAATCAAAAACCTTTGGGGATCAGTTAAATTGGGGGATAGTCTGTGTTGGTACGTGTGAGAGAGATCCACCTTTCCAAGTTGTTGGGGTTCATCTCATACTTCTGAAGGTTTGAGGGTGCTGCCTGTTCCATACTCCCCCTACTCCTAGCCTTTTAGGGGTACAAACAATAGTAATTGGGGCCCAGTGTGGTTGTGTACGTGTGATATACATACACTTTTTTTGGATCATATTTTCTATTCCGCTATTTAATCAAAAACCTTTGGGGATCAGTTAAATTGGGGGATAGTCTGTGTTGGTACGTGTGAGAGAGATCCACCTTTCCAAGTTGTTGGGGTTCATCTCATACTTCTGAAGGTTTGAGGGTGCTGCCTGTTCCATACCCCCCCTACTCCTCATCTAGCCTTTTAGGGGTACAAACAATAGTAATTGGGGCCTAGTGTGGTTGTGTACGTGTGATATACATACACTTTTTTTGGATCATATTTTCTATTCCGCTATTTAATCAAAAACCTTTGGGGATCAGTTAAATTGGGGGATAGTCTGTGTTGGTACGTGTGAGAGAGATCCACCTTTCCAAGTTGTTGGGGTTCATCTCATACTTCTGAAGGTTTGAGGGTGCTGCCTGTTCCATACTCCCCCTACTCCTCATCTAGCCTTTTAGGGGTACAAACAATAGTAATTGGGGCCCAGTGTGGTTGTGTACGTGTGATATACATACACTTTTTTTGGATCATATTTTCTATTCCGCTATTTAATCAAAAACCTTTGGGGATCAGTTAAATTGGGGGATAGTCTGTGTTGGTACGTGTGAGAGAGATCCACCTTTCCAAGTTGTTGGGGTTCATCTCATACTTCTGAAGGTTTGAGGGTGCTGCCTGTTCCATACTCCCCCTACTCCTAGCCTTTTAGGGGTACAAACAATAGTAATTGGGGCCTAGTGTGGTTGTGTACGTGTGATATACATACACTTTTTTTGGATCATATTTTCTATTCCGCTATTTAATCAAAAACCTTTGGGGATCAGTTAAATTGGGGGATAGTCTGTGTTGGTACGTGTGAGAGAGATCCACCTTTCCAAGTTTTTGGGGTTCATCTCATACTTCTGAAGGTTTGAGGGTGCTGCCTGTTCCATACCCCCCCTACTCCTCATCTAGCCTTTTAGGGGTACAAACAATAGTAATTGGGGCCTAGTGTGGTTGTGTACGTGTGATATACATACACTTTTTTTGGATCATATTTTCTATTCCGCTATTTAATCAAAAACCTTTGGGGATCAGTTAAATTGGGGGATAGTCTGTGTTGGTACGTGTGAGAGAGATCCACCTTTCCAAGTTGTTGGGGTTCATCTCATACTTCTGAAGGTTTGAGGGTGCTGCCTGTTCCATACCCCCCCTACTCCTCATCTAGCCTTTTAGGGGTACAAACAATAGTAATTGGGGCCTAGTGTGGTTGTGTACGTGTGATATACATACACTTTTTTTGGATCATATTTTCTATTCCGCTATTTAATCAAAAACCTTTGGGGATCAGTTAAATTGGGGGATAGTCTGTGTTGGTACGTGTGAGAGAGATCCACCTTTCCAAGTTGTTGGGGTTCATCTCATACTTCTGAAGGTTTGAGGGTGCTGCCTGTTCCATACTCCCCCTACTCCTCATCTAGCCTTTTAGGGGTACAAACAATAGTAATTGGGGCCCAGTGTGGTTGTGTACGTGTGATATACATACACTTTTTTTGGATCATATTTTCTATTCCGCTATTTAATCAAAAACCTTTGGGGATCAGTTAAATTGGGGGATAGTCTGTGTTGGTACGTGTGAGAGAGATCCACCTTTCCAAGTTGTTGGGGTTCATCTCATACTTCTGAAGGTTTGAGGGTGCTGCCTGTTCCATACTCCCCCCTACTCCTCATCTAGCCTTTTAGGGGTACAAACAATAGTAATTGGGGCCTAGTGTGGTTGTGTACGTGTGATATACATACACTTTTTTTGGATCATATTTTCTATTCCGCTATTTAATCAAAAACCTTTGGGGATCAGTTAAATTGGGGGATAGTCTGTGTTGGTACGTGTGAGAGAGATCCACCTTTCCAAGTTGTTGGGGTTCATCTCATACTTCTGAAGGTTTGAGGGTGCTGCCTGTTCCATACCCCCCCTACTCCTCATCTAGCCTTTTAGGGGTACAAACAATAGTAATTGGGGCCTAGTGTGGTTGTGTACGTGTGATATACATACACTTTTTTTGGATCATATTTTCTATTCCGCTATTTAATCAAAAACCTTTGGGGATCAGTTAAATTGGGGGATAGTCTGTGTTGGTACGTGTGAGAGAGATCCACCTTTCCAAGTTGTTGGGGTTCATCTCATACTTCTGAAGGTTTGAGGGTGCTGCCTGTTCCATACCCCCCCTACTCCTCATCTAGCCTTTTAGGGGTACAAACAATAGTAATTGGGGCCTAGTGTGGTTGTGTACGTGTGATATACATACACTTTTTTTGGATCATATTTTCTATTCCGCTATTTAATCAAAAACCTTTGGGGATCAGTTAAATTGGGGGATAGTCTGTGTTGGTACGTGTGAGAGAGATCCACCTTTGCAAGTTGTTGGGGTTCATCTCATACTTCTGAAGGTTTGAGGGTGCTGCCTGTTCCATACTCCCCCTACTCCTCATCTAGCCTTTTAGGGGTACAAACAATAGTAATTGGGGCCTAGTGTGGTTGTGTACGTGTGATATACATACACTTTTTTTGGATCATATTTTCTATTCCGCTATTTAATCAAAAACCTTTGGGGATCAGTTAAATTGGGGGATAGTCTGTGTTGGTACGTGTGAGAGAGATCCACCTTTCCAAGTTGTTGGGGTTCATCTCATACTTCTGAAGATTTGAGGGTGCTGCCTGTTCCATACTCCTGCTCCTACTGCTCAACCATCCTTTTAGGGGTACAAACAATAGTAATTGGGGCCTAGTGTGGTTGTGTACGTGCGAGATACATACACTTTTTTTGATCATATTTCCTATTCCGCTATTCAATAAAAACCTTTGAGGATCAATTGAATTGCGGGATAGTCTGTGTCGGTACGTGTGAGATCCACCTTTCCAAGTTTTTGGGGTTCATCTCATACTTCTGAAGATTTGAGGGTGCTGCCTGTTCCATACTCCTCCTCCTACTCCTCATCCATCCTTTTAGGGGTACAAACAATAGTAATTGGGGCCTAGTGTGGTTGTGTACGTGCGAGATACATACACTTTTTTTGATCATATTTCCTATTCCGCTATTCAATAAAAACCTTTGAGGATCAATTGAATTGCGGGATAGTCTGTGTCGGTACGTGTGAGATCCACCTTTCCAAGTTTTTGGGGTTCATCTCATACTTCTGAAGATTTGAGGGTGCTGTCTGTTCCATACTCCTCCTACTCCTCATCCATCCTTTTAGGGGTAGAAACAATAGTAATTGGGGCCTAGTGTGGTTTTGTACGTGCGAGATACATACACTTTTTTGGATCATATTTCCTATTCCGCTATTCAATAAAAACCTTTCTAGGGCAAGATCTTAAATTACAGAAATATGAGGAGACCGTCAAATAAGGGCCGTGGCCTGGGTCGTGGTGCTGCTGGTAGAGCTCCTGTTGCAAGGAGAGGACGTGGTCGATCTGTGCCAGCTACACGCACAAGTGAAACACCTTCCTCAAGTGTGAGTAGGCGACAGAACCTGCATCAGTATTTGGTAGGGCATCAAACGCCCCTAGAAGTGATGAGGCCAGAACAAGTTGAGGCGATAGTAGATTGGTTTGCTGCTGACAGTGCCTCCAGTTCCTTCACATTGTCTCCCACCCAGTCTACTGCAGAAAGGTCAGAGTTGGCACCTGCAGCCAATGTCCAACCGTCTTTCACCTCACCCCCTTGCAAATCAGGCCAGCAGTCTGAGCCCCAAGCCAACAAGGCAGTCTCTTATTCTTTTTGAGGACTCTGTCAGCAGGGTTTCCCAGGGCCATCCACCTAGCCCTGCCCCAGAAGTGGAAGAGATTGAGTGCAGCGATGCCCAACCACTTATTTCTCAAGATGAGTACATGCAAGGATCATCGCAGCACGTCTCCGATGATGACGAAACGCAGGTGCCAACTGCTGCGGCGTTCAGCATTGTGGAGACCGACAAGGAGGGCAGGGGTGAAGACTGGGTGGAAGATGATGTGGAGGACGATGAGGTCCTCGACCCCACATGGAATGAACGTCATGCAGGTGACCTGAGTAGTTTGGAGGAAGAGGCGGTGGTCGCACAGAGCCACCAGCACAGCAGAAGAGGGAGCAGGGTGCAGAAGCGGAGCGGCCGTGCCCTAGACACTACGCCCGCTACTGCCCAACGCAGCAAGGGAACGAGCGCACCAAAGTCAGCTCAAAGGAGTTCTCTAGCGTGGAAGTTCTTTAGAAAATGTGCTGATGACAGGACACGAGTGGTTTGCACCCTGTGCAATCAGAGCTTGAAGCGAGGCATAAACCTTCTCAACCTGAGCACAACCTGCATGATCAGGCATCTAAGTGCAAAGCACGAGCTGCAGTGGAGTACACACCTTCAAAACCAAGAAACGTCTCTGGCTCATCCTGCTTCCTCTTCTGCTGCAGTCTCGGCCGCTCCAGCCACATCTGTAGTGATACCGGCACCTGCCACCCCGCAAACAGACGATCTGTCAGCAACACCACCACCTGGGTCACCAACAACCATCTCCACAATGTCCCGTGGAAGCGTTCAGCTTTCCATCTCCCAAACACTTGAGAGGAAGAGGAAGTACCCCCCTACCCACCCGCGATCCCTGGCCCTGAATGCCAGCATTTCAAAATTATTGGCCTTTGAAATGCTGTCATTCCGTCTGGTGGAGACGCACAGTTTTAAAAACCTTATGTCGGTGGCTGTCCCACAGTACGTCGTGCCCAGCCGCCACTACTTTTCCAGGCAAGCCATCCCTTCCCTGCACAACCAAGTGGGGGAAAATATCAGGTGTGCACTGCGCAACGCCATCTGTGCCAAGGTCCACCTAACTACGGATACGTGGACCAGTAAGCACGGTCAGGGGCGTTATATCTCCCTAACGGCACACTGGGTAAATGCAGTGGCGGATGGGCCTGAGGCGGATAGCAATTTGGCGCATGTCCTTCCACCACCGAGGATTGCAGGGCGCTTCAGTTTGCCTCCTGTTCCTAACTCCTCCTACTCCGCTTCCTCATCCTCTACCGCCTCCTCATCCGGACAGCGTAACACCTTCACCACCAACTTCAGCACGGCCAGGGGTAAACGACAGCAGGCAGTTTTACAACTTGCCTGTTTGGGGGACAAACCACACACCGCGCAGGAGTTGTGGAGGAGCATGGAACAGCAGACAAATGAGTGGTTGCTGCCAGCGAGCCTCAAGCCCGGCCTGGTGGTGTGCGATAACGGGCGAAATCTCATAGCAGCTCTGGGCCTAGCCGGTTTGACGCACATCCCTTGCCTGGCGCATGTGCTGAATTTGGTGGTGCAGAGGTTCCTTAAAAACTACCCCGATATGTCAGAGCTGCTGCAGAAAGTGCGGGCCGTTTGTGCGCACTTTCGGCGTTCTCACCCTGCTGCTGCTCGCCTGGCAGCGCTGCAGCGTAACTTCGGCCTTCCCGCTCACCGCCTCATATGTGACGTGCCCACAAGGTGGAACTCCACCTTGCACATGCTGGAAAGACTGTGCGAGCAGCAGCAGGCCATAGTGGAGTTTCAGCTGCAGCACGCACGCGTGAGTCGCTCTGCGGAACAGCACCACTTCACCACCAATAACTGGGCCTCCATGCGAGACCTGTGTGCCTTGTTGCGCTGTTTTGAGTACTCCACCAACATGGCCAGTGGCAATGACGCCGTTCTCAGCTTAACTATCCCACTTCTATGCCTCCTTGAAAAAACAATTCGGGCGATGATGGAAGAGGATGTGGCACAGGATGAGGAGGAGGAGGAGGATGAAGAGGTAACATTTCCAAGGCTTTCAGGGCAGTCATTCGCAAGGGGCTCCGAGGGTGGGTTCCTGCACACGCAAACGCCAGGGACGCAATTGTCCAGCAGGGGCACAGTTCTGGAGGATGAGGAGGATGAGGAGGAGGAGGAGCTGGAGGAGGAGATGGAACCATGTTCACAGCAGGGTGGCACCCAGGCCAGCTCATGGCCATCACTGGTGCGTGGCTGGGGGGATACAGAGGACACGGACGATACACCTCCCACAGAGGACAGCCTTTCGTTGCCTCTGGGCAGCCTGGCACACATGAGCGATTACATGCTGCAGTGTCTCCACAACGACCGCCGAGTTGCCCACATTCTAACTTGTGCTGATTACTGGGTGGCCACGCTGCTGGATCCCCGTTACAAGGAAAACGTACCGTCCTTAATTCACTCACTGGAGCGCGATCGCAAGATGCGCGAGTACAAGCGCACGCTGGTAGACGCCATGCTGCTGGCATTCCCATCTGACAGCGGGGCCACAGTGGAAGCACAAGGCAGAGGAGGAGGAGGAGGAGGTCGCCAACGCAACCAGGGCACCGCCAGCACCTCAGAAGGCAGGGTTAGCATGGCCGAAATGTGGAAAAGCTTTGTCAGCACGCCACAACAAACAGCAGCACCAGCAGCTCAGATGGAACGTCTTAGCAGGAGGCAGCATTTTACCAACATGGTGGAGCAGTATGTGTGCACACGCCTACATGTAGTGAATGACGGGTCTGCCCCCTTCAACTTCTGGGTCTCCAAATTGGGCACATGGCCTGAGCTTGCCCTTTACGCCTTGGAGGTGCTGGCGTGCCCTGCAGCCAGTGTATTATCTGAACGGGTATTTAGCACGGCTGGGGGCGTTATAACAGACAAGCGCAGCCGCCTGTCCAGAGACAATGTGGACAAGCTCACGTTCATTAAAATGAACCAGGCATGGATCCCACGGGACTTTTCCGTACCTTATGCAGAATAGCAATGGATACCGACCTTACCCACCCATTGTTCCATTTTTGCTCTTTCTCACTCTTTTGGGGTGTACCCTCATTTAAAATTTTTGAAAAGAAGCAGTGTTGGCTACCTCGTCCTCCTCCTCAGGGCCAGATTAATGTAGGGGCTATTGGAGCTGCAGCTCCAGGCCCCTACCTTTTATATAGGCCCCGGGTTGGCCATATTCACTGTTACCGCTCTTCTGTCACTTGTAAACACAGAAGTCTGGCTTCTATGCTCGCTTCCCCAGGCAGCACCCTCAGAACCTCCCCACACAGCGTGAAGGCCGGACAAGGAGGGACAGTTGGCGATGCATGGATGTGTTTATGGGCTTCAGAGACAGCATCCCATGTTGAATTAGGCATGCATGGCTGCACCCTTCCTCCTCTGGGTGCATGGCAAGGCACGGCCCTTAAGGCCCTTCAAAATCCTCAGCACCAAGCCCATGATGCTGTTAATCCGGCCCTGGTCCTCCTCCACCGCCGCTTCCACCTACACCGCCCATAGGTGTGCGCAGCCTATTGCATTAAGGTGTGCACCCCAAAGTTGAAATACACATGCATGTGTTTGCCAGCAGGGAGAGTAATGTATCGGGGCCATGTACCTGTAGGCAAGGAGAAATAGAGCAGAGCAGGTCCCAGGGAGATCTTTCCCATCTCCTCACTGGCAATGCTATGTGCCCTAGGTGATTAGGGTGTGCCCAGGCACACCCAGCACACCCTGTGCGCACGCCTATGTCACCGCCACATCCACCACCACCTCAACCTCCCTCCTACTCCATATGGGCCTCGTCCTTCAGAGATGAAGAAGAACATTGTTTTATTTTTCTGTTTTTTTTTGTTGTTTTAAGTTATTTCCCTATCCACATTTGTTTGCAGAGCACTTGCCATGCTCTTAATTACGTTTTGCTGCCATTTGCAGCACTCTAGCCCTTTCCTTTGGTGTTTTAGAGCCATTTTAGTGCCTTAAAGTTCGGGTCCCCATTGACTTCAATGGGGTTCGGTGTCCGGGAAAAGTTCGGTAAAAGTCCGGGACACGGACCCGGACTTTTTTTTAAAGTTCGGCCGAACCCGTCGAACACGGACATCTAGGTGTCCGCTCAACCCTACTCCCAGAAAATAAACTTGAGATGGTACCTTACCCCCTATCGCCTCTCTGGGTTCGTCCCAGAGTACTCGCCTTTGTGCTGGAGGGGCTGCGGGGAGACAGCCAATATCAAACATGTATTTTGGTCATGTAAAAATCTAACTAGCTTCTGGAACAAACTGTTCACAGTTATTTCGGCCATTACGGGAGTGCTCACCCGCCCCTCTCCGGCACTGGCGATCTTAAACTTGGGTATCGACCGCTTCCCCAAGGACTGTTGGAACGTGGTTACACACATCCTCTTAGCTGCAAGGAGCACCATAACCCGACAGTGGAAGGCAGATGAGACACCCAAGGTGTCTGCTGTACTAGAACTGGTAAAGACCAATCAGGCATATGAGGAGGTATTGGCCCGCAAGGCGGGTAGAGGACAGGAATTTGACACACAATGGTCCCTATGGCATTCCTGGTTATCTGATAACTGAGACCTATATTATACTTATGTAACGGTTCAATTCTTAGAGTACCTACGCTGAAATGTGCATTTATGACTTCCTATGAGCTGCCCCCCCCCCATCCTTCCCTTTCTCTTTCCCCCTTGCTCCCCCTCCCCAAGTTATATTGCATTCTTGTTCTTTTCCAGACTCGGCAGTGGGTGCTTATAACTCGAGTAGTGCTAACCTTGCTGACTATGTTAATATCCGCAAGTCCCCTCAGAGTGGACACATACCCCTCTAGCTGTCTCCCTTCCTCTCTCTCCTCTCCTCCACTCCTCCTTCCCTTACACTCCTCTCTATCCCTCTTCCTATCCTCCCTCCCCCCCTTTTCTCCTCCTTCTTCTCCTCCTATCTTCTTCTTCCTCCCCCTCCCCTTCCTCGCCACCCCTTCCATCTCACCCCCCTTATCCCCCCCCACTTCGCTCTCCCTTGCGACTTGATCTCCCCCTCCCCCCTCTCTCCTTTCCTTTTCCTCCTTTCTCCTTCTCCTCTTCTTCTTCCTCCCTCTTCTTTTCGCTCTTCCTCCTACCTCCTTTTTCTCTCTCCCCCCCCCCTCTTCCCTCCCTCCCACCCCCTCTCCCCCCCTCTTCTTCCTCTTCTTCTTCTTCCTCTTCTTCTTCTTCTTCTTCTTCTTTCCTCTCCCCCCCTCCCCCCCTTCCCAAAAGAGTACTACCTTGATACGGTCATCATGTTCGGCTCATGCATAATGCGGTTATCAATGGTATTAATGATATCTTATCTCATTGTTCGCAACACTGTTGTTTCTGGACTGTTCGAGTTGTACCCTGAATGCAAATGCAAATGTATCTGTTATCTATCGTTTTATACTGCTTTGTACTATCTTGCTGTATTGTGAAATTTTCTTTCAATAAAAACTAATGAAAAAAAAAAAAAAGGAGAAGAAGAAGAGTACTTGTCATGCCTCTGTCTGACAAGTTCTTCAGTCTAAGGAGCTAATTATGCTGCTGTTTGGGGAATTGTGTCATTTTCTGGAGTCCACCACACTGCGCAGTCACACCATTCCACCTATGACCAAGTTACTGGTTGTCCTGCACTTTCTTGGCAAGGCCTTCTATCAGCTGGTAGCTAGAGGGGTGGTTGGAATATCACATCCATCTTTTTCTTGTTTCCTTTCTAAGGCCCTGCAGGGTTTCAGGCAAATTGCCCCCAAATATACAGTATATACAGTACATGCCTACCACACTTCAGGAGTTGGATCAGATTAAGAACAATGTGGTGGTTTTCTCTGCTATAGAGCAGAAAAAGTTGGCAACATGTTTATGGCCTGCTGCCTCCTTTATAACTTAGCCCATCATGCAGGATTTCTTCTGGATATTGAGGTTTAAGACACTGATGAGGACCAGTAGCGTCACTATGGGGGGTGCGGGGGGGCGGTCCGCACCGGGTGACACCCGCCAGAGGGGTGACACCAGCCCGGGATGTCTCCCCAGCTGCCTCCAGTCTACACTTCTCACTGTAGTGTATGTACGGAGTACACTGAACTAAAGCCGCCCCTCCTCCTTAAGCTGTGATGTTTACTTCCTGTGTACACAGAGGAGGAGGAGGGGGAGGAGGCACACCACGCTGCTGATTATGGCATTCTCTGTCAGGATAGAAGAAGCTACCGTTAGTAGGACAAGGTAAATTGCAGGTAACCCTTGCACTGCTGGCACATTATAACTGGAAGGATTGTTCATGTTCTTTTTAACTTCAACAGTATTTTATGTTTTAGGAGAGTGCTGCTGTAATATACCATGTACTATGTGTCCAGTCTCTTGTAAACTACAGAAGCATGCTCCCAGTCTCCATTATCCCCTGTACTATAATGTATGTGGAAAAGTGCACTGATAAATGTATGTGAGCTGCAACCAAAGATCCAATAGGAATAAATAGTGATGAAAAAAGTCTGGTGCACTAAATGGTTACCATCATGAACAAGTGTTATGTGATACCAAAACTGGACCTTATTAAACAATTGTGATGATTACAAAAAATAAAATACAGAGTGAATATCGGAGCGCACTGCTCCTTCATTATATGCAATCGGCTGTGCGGTGCGAATTCAGCCATACACTTTGTATGGCTAAATTCGCACTGCACCCGCAGTAAAATCGCACAGGACCCTTTTTTTGAGCCGCATCAGGATCGGATCGCACAGCGGTTCACACTTGTGCGATCCGATCCTGTGCAAACTGTAAGATCGCACTGCGATATGCGATCAAACTGGAGGTGTCATTAAGATTACATTGACACCCCCAGCGTATCGCATATGGCAGTGTGAACTGCCAAGGGTGCGTTTGTGATGCGGGAACAGGCTGCGAATTCACAGCCTTCCCGCATCGCATAAGTGTGAACCAAGGATAAAACAAAATTATGCAATTGTCACACACAATAATAAGTCCAAATGTGAAAAGTGCAATAAATCCCAAAATAAAGTCCAATTAAAATCCACAGGTGCTGAATGTTGGGAGGTGAAATAGTGGTGAACTGGTATTCAGAAGTGACGACAATCGTGATACAAAGTGAAGGTTTCCCACCACCTCACAGATTTGCTTCTTACCAGAATTGGGTTGGTAAAGGGCAGATAGCAGAAAAATCGGTTCAAAGGGGAACCTCTGTGATGAAACCAAGAGGGAGTGCTGTGCTGAGACCCACACCTATATAAAAGGGCTGCTTACCAGATCCCAATTATTTCAGGCTATTGGTATTATGCAGACTCTCTGGAGGTCATATGTAAAGAGGGTCTCCTGGCGCTCCTGGCATATAGCTCAATCCGAGGTCCTTTTACTTCTTGATGTAGGATCAGTGGGAGGAGCCACTTCGCCTGGTGGGGAAGTCGGTATTTGAATTACCTGCGGTAGACGGAGATCTGATACATAGGAGACAATGAGAAGTGTAGGTAGTTGGAAGTTGACCGTCATATCTTAATCCTGTCCATGTGCAGAGAGGTAAGTGGCATTCCCACCCCTTGCATTTGGACCGATTTTTCTGCTATCTGCCCTTTACCAACCCAATTCTGGTAAGAAGCAAATCTGTGAGGTGGTGGGAAACCTTCACATCCCATTTGTATCACGATTGTCATCATTTTTCACATTTGGACTTTTTTATTGTGTGTGACAATTGCATAATTTTGTTTTAAGTAATATTCTTTCAAGGAATATTTATTCACTCTGTATTTAATTTTTTGTAATCATCACAATTGTTTAATAAGTTCAAGTTTTGGTATCACATAACACTTGTTCATGATGGTAACAATTTAGCGCACCAGACTTTTTTCAACCCCTGTACTATGTCCGCAGTCTTCCGACAACCCCTGTACTATGTCTGCAGTCTTCCGACAACCCCTGTACTATGTCTGCAGTCTCTGATCATCTCCTGTATTATTTCCACATTCTCTGACCATCTCCTGTAGTATGTCTGCAGTGTCTGACCATCTCCTAAACTATGTCTGCAGTGTCTGACATCTCCTGTACTATGTCTGCAGTGTCTGACCATCTCTTGTATAATGTCTGCAGTCTCTGACCATCTCTTGTATCATGTCCACAGTCTCAGACAGTCTCTTGTATCATGTCCACAGTCTCAGACAGTCTCTTGTATCATGTCCACAGTCTCAGACAGTCTCTTGTATCATGTCCACAGTCTCAGACAGTCTCTTGTATCATGTCCACAGTCTCAGACAGTCTCTTGTATCATGTCCACAGTCTCAGACAGTCTCTTGTATCATGTCCACGGTCATTGACAGTCTCTTGTATCATGTCCACAGTCTCTGACAGTCTCTTGTATAATGTCCACAGTCATTGACAGTCTCTTGACCATATCTTGTATCATGTCTGCAGTCTCTGACTATCTCTTGTATCATATCTGTAGTCTCTGACCACCTCCTGTATTATTTCCACAGTCTCTGACCATCTCTTGTATGTGGGAGGAATTTTGCCCTTTCCTTACCCCTACACTGAGTTACACACCCCTGTCTCCTGCACTCTTTGTTTTGTACTCCTGATTATTTTTTTTTTTATACATTACACACTCCTGAGCCCTGCGTTCTGTGCATTATGTACTCCTGGACAATGCTCTCTGTGTGTATCATGTACTCCTAAACCTGGCACTGGCTACAGCCTTCTGTGCATTACATTCATCTAAATCTTGAACCCATTGCATTACACACCCTGGACCCCTGCAGCCTGCGCTTTGTATCCTAAACCCGTCACTGGCTGCAGCACTCCCCAACCCCTGTGCTCTGCTTTACACACTCCCGCACTATATACATAATACTGTACATTATATACTTCTCACCAAAGTCTTCATTGTCTCAACAGTTGCTGGTTGCTATGCAGTCCCTGACTATTTTATTGAATTTATTCTTTAAGGTAGGCTCAGACAAAACAATCAAAGCATATTTTATAGGTACAAGGAAGCCTGGGTTTTGTTTAAACATATCCCTTTAGCTCCTCCCACAATTTACAGCGACCTAGCATGCCGCAGAACTTTTCACTTCTCCAGTGTCCCTCATTCTGAAGTTCAAAGTAGGGAGGTATGATTAAGCAGTGACAACAGGCTCTTTTCCTCGCTCAGTCCACCAGAGAACAGGTAGCGAGCTGCGGGCTGTCAGTTTATCTTCCCCACTTCCCCCCCTCTTTTCTCCTGTCAGCAGTGCAGGAGAAGAGAGAGCGGCTCTCATCTGATTGCCGCCTAGCTTACTGCCCAGTCTTTTTCCCTTCCCATTGGCCACCGCTCAGGGCCAATCAGAAGAGACTAGGGGGGCATCATGGGACATGTAGTCCCGGAAGATTGGTGGCCCCATTTGTAGTCCACAGGGAGCAGACCATAGCCCCCAGCATGCACTCTGCTACGGGGAGAGATTGAGGACTGGGAACCTGGGAAAAAGCTGAGGGAGGGAGTGCTACACCATAAAGAGAGGACTGTGCTGGGGGAAGTCAGAAAGAGCCACACTGCCCAGCACCACCAGAGAGAGAAAGACTTTGTCATTGCCAGGGTACAGACGGGCTACATTACTGACCAAAGTCAGCCTGGTCAACCCAGAGGGAGCGAACGTATAACCAGAGGGATCACTGCTGCATTTTTGCTGGGTCTGGCAGGATGGCCTGTCAGCCATTATCCGTTACTGCTCCTAGGAACTGAGCCATTAGGAAGTGCCTAACCTGCTATCCTCTAGGCCTTAATGACCGTCGCAACCTGCTACAAAAAACTCCCAACGCTGAGCTGCTGCCCGGCCCGAATATAGGGGGGGGGGGGGTGACACCATGTTTTACCGCACCAGGTGACACCAACCCTAGTGACGCCACTGATGAGGACCCTATTCCACCAATGCTTGAATCCTGTCATAATGAGTGTGGCTATGAAGTTCATACAAAGCTATTTTTCAAGGTATGCATCAGTTCTTACTCTGTAAATCTGACCATGTTGTTTGTGGTGAAAAAGCTGTAGTTGTTACAAAGGAATATCAGGCCATCTGTAACCCTCTCACTTCAACATAAGCTGTTTGTTTCAGCAGGTTCTGTTGAAACTCTGAGCCCTTGGTTGAACATATGTCCAATCTACTGGCAATATGTTCATTTTAGAAAAAGATGTTTGGACATACACTATATTACAAAAAAGTATTGGGACACCTGCCTTTACACGCACATGAACTAAGCATCCCAGTCTTAGTCAGTAGGGTTCATTATTGAGTTGGCACACCCTTTGCAGTTATTATAGCTTCAACTCTTCTGGGAAGGCTGTCCACAAGGTTTAGGAGTGTGTCTATGAGAATGTTTGACCATTCTTCCAGAAGCACATTTGTGAGGCCAGGCACTGATGTTGAAGAGAAGGCCTGGTTTACAGTCTGCACTCTAATTCATCCCAAAGGTGTTCTATTGGGTTGAGGTCAGGACTCTGTGCAGACCAGTTATGTTCCTCTGCCCCAAACTCGCTCATCTATGTCTTTATGGACCTTGCTTTGTGCACTGGTGCGCAGTCATGTTGGAACAGGAAGGGGCCATCTCCAAAGTGTTCCCACAATGTTGGAAGCATGAAATTGTCCAAAATGTCTTGTTATGTTGACACCTTAAGATTTCCTTTCACTAGAACTAAGGGGCCAAGCCCAACCCCTGAAAAACAACCCCAAACCATATCACCCTTCTCCGACAAATGATTTGGACCAGAAGATGTCCCAGAATACAGATCAAACGTATGCAACAAGCAAAGCATGATCCAGAGATGATGCTATGTGTACCAGAAGTAAGGAGAACCATGTGCTACAAACAAAACATGAAAATGCATAACTGCTAAGACAAATGAGGCTGTTGGAAGGATCAAAAGTGCCTTACCATGTGCACTAGCAGATGCAGGATGTTCGGATTCTCTTTTGCTGAGCTCTCCTCTGCCATTGTTCACTTCTCCCAAGGCCTGAGAAGTGTGTGTGCATTAGAAAAGAAGTGCCGCCCTCTGGATTTGATGACATATGCAGTAAATTACCATACAGTGTCATGTCTTAACCACTTAAGCCCCGGAAGATTTTACCCCCTTCCTGACCAGGGCCTATTTTGCGATTCGGCACTGCGTGACTTTAACGGACAATTGCGCGGTCGTGCGACGCTGTAACTAAACAAAATTGACGTCCTTTTTACCCACAAACAGAGCTTTCTTTTGGTGGTATTTGATCACCTGTGCGATTTTTTTGGTCATGCGCTATAAACAAAAAAAGAGCGTCAATTTTGCAAAAATAACAATATTTTTCACATTTTTTTATATGAAATTCCCCCCAAAAAAATTTAAAAATCAAAATTTTTTAACATTTTCGGCCAATTTGTTTTATGCTACATATGTTTGGTAAAAAAAATTGCAAAAAGCGTATTTTGATTGGTTTGCCCAAAAGTTATCGCGTTTACTAACAAAGGGAAAGATTTTTGTCATTTTTGTTGTTTTTTTTTTAACGAGTAATGGCGGCGACCTGCAATTTTTTTTTTGCGGGACTGCGACATTGCGGCTGACAGATCGGACCCTTGACTGACTTTTTTGACACTTTTGGGGTTACCAGTGACATTACTGCAGTAATCAGTGCTATACATATGCACTGTTACTGTAAAAATGACACTGGCAGTGAAGGAGTTAACTGTATTGGAGAGGGAGGGGTTAAGTGTGTCCTAGGGGCGTGCTTCTAACTGTGATTGGACATGGCTACTGGTGTAAGAACAGTGATCAACGGTCCTACATAGTAGAACCGTCTGATCTCCATTCTTACACAGGGGAGACTGACAGGCGGGTTTGTTTAAATCAGCCGCCTGCCTTTCTTCTGGTGTAACGGACAATCTTGAGTGCCCGGCGGACATTGGGTCCGCCGGGCACACGCGCGGGGGGGTCCGTGACCACGCGGGAGCGTGCCTCCGACGGCGCGCACTCGCTCCCTAGAAGCCTCACAGGCTAGCGACCTAGTACTACGTCGTTTTGCCTGTGAGGGGCTGACCGCCGCAGTAAATAGTCGTGCGGCGGTCGGCAAGTGGTTAAATACCACAAAACACAACAAAATACTGAATTAAGTATTTTAGAAGATTTTTTTGTGAATGTCAATCATTTTTTTGAAAAATGCTATGTCGTTTATTATTGCTTTTTTTAAGCTGTAGATACCGCTTAGTGAATGGAGCCCATTGCCTTTAAAGCGTGGTTCCAGGCAAAAATACAAATTGGTCTTGTTCATTAGATTGCCCCCCCCCCCCTCATTTTTAGCTTTTTTTTTCCTCTTTACTTATTAACTTATTCTTTGTTTTTTTTATTTGACTTCCTCCCTACCTCACTTCAGGGAGGTACGCCATTTCCATGGTGCCATCGACTCCTAGGATTGTGTGTCATCAATCTCAGGAGTCATTTGGATTCCCCCCTGCTGCTAGCATTGCGTTATGTTAAAACAGGAAATGATACGATGCTAGGCAGAGATTGGCACCATTTTTGAATAGAGAATGTATAGTGGCAGTGTTTTCTTAGTATTGTTCCTAGGAGGACGTGCAAGTATCGGCAGCTGGTGGAAGCTGGAGTTGGAGTGGCAGGCACAACAGGAACAGCACTACTTTTAAGAGGTGATTTTAATGCACTTTCCGAACAAACTGATTGGGCACTGCAAAGGCACTGCACATGAGCGAGATCAGGAGGTGCATGCTGGGTAGGCAGCATGCACCAAATCCCCAGAAGAGAGACCCAGCGGGCTTCACATGCCCACAGTCTAAAGTAGCCACGCTGCACAGCAGGCGACATAAGTACATGTTAAATGCTGCACAAAAACAGACCAGGGGACACTTTTGAAGATGGCTATATGTAAACAAACGAATGATGACTAGCGGAGAAATTGTATTTAAACAAAAAAAAAATGTAAAAAAGGCTGGAACTACGCTTTACTGGTTCTGAATGAAAAAACAATGAAACACTATCTTTTTTATGTTTTTTGCCTCCGAGTATGGAAGGATCTACAACAAAGCATCAGATTTTTTTAAAATCTGGATCCCTATTGTACTTATCAACCTTTTTACATGGTGCAGCTATAGCATTGTAGCTTGGAAATCAACCTAGCAATCATAATAAAGATATAACTTACTATCCAAAAGCCAAAATAGAAAATAATTGGAAATCCTTCCAAAGTGAGGAAATCTCTTTCACCAGGGTCAGCAGAAATTGTGTCTCCATTTGATGATTTCCCCTCTGGTCCTGTAATGATTTAATGGAAAAGTGTAAACAGGACAAATAGAAAGGCTAAAGAACACAGAATAAAAACACGACAGGTGTTCTAATCCCTCTCTACTCTATCCAAAAATAAAAGAAATGTTTTGCCTTTAGTTATACTTTGATTTTAAAACCCGAGTAAGTCACAGTAACAGTGTGAGTATTTCATTTAGTAGTTCAATACACCATTTGTGGCACTTTTTTGGCAGTAATGGCCATTTAGAAAGCCCTCTAAGGTCACAAAAGGCTTAAACCTAATTCATGAATGCCTTGCAATGTTTTTGGTAACAATTTCACCACATGCTATGAATTCAGGTAGTTCAAATTGGCAACAATTTAAGAATCTGTCACTATAGCTGCAAAAAATTCCAAAAATATTACTGCCAATTAGGGGCTTTGCTAGCATCATGCACCCAGGGCACATGTCCCACATCTCCCACAAGGCTCCGCCCTCACCAGCTGTAGCTGCCTGTCACAGAACACAGGCTATTCATCATTTCTAACATGTCACATGAACTAAATAAGGAGGTGCCCGAGAGGAAGGAATTCTCCCATGCCATACTGTATCTGATGTCTGTAAATTCAAAGGGGAGAGGATTGTACTTCGGGACAGGCTGACCTGGGGGTTATAACCAATTTTGTGCTAGGGGTGAGGAGATTAGTGCTAAGAGGGAGAATTTAGGGAGAATTTGTGTTTAGATTTAGGGGAAATTGGTGGGGGAGAGTTTGTGCAGAGAGGAGAAGTTTTGGGAAGGGGAATATTTGTGATAAGATGTTGGATTTTAGGGGGATTTGTGCTAAGAGGAGGATTTTAAGGGGAGGAAGGAGGGTTTTGGGGGTTGGGGGGGAATAGAATTTGTTCAAGGCCTGTGATAAGGGGATTTGGGCTAGGCGGGTGGGGTGCGAGGGTTCTGGAGAGAGGGTTAGTGTCAGGAATGGGGATTTAGGGGAGAGAATTTGTGTCAGGAGGTGGAATTCGGGGAGGATGATTTGTCCAAGGAGGTCATTTCTGGCGCTTGGATTCTCCCCATTACACCCACCTGACCCAAGGATGTTGTGCTTTATGTAGTCTTGACCCCTGCATTCTGTGTGTAACATATTCTTGACTCCTGCATTATGTGTGTAACATATTCTTGACCCCTGCACTGTGTGTGTGTGTTATGTACTCCTAAATCTGTCACTGAGCACCACACTGTGTGTTAAGCTGGACATATAATTATCAAAGTTCAGCAGTGACTGGCTTAATTTTGATCAATGCGAGGCTGTCTTGGTTAGATAGAAGTCAATTGTTTGATAGACATGTTAGAAAAATTTTCAATGATCAGCGGCTGCTGCTGTAAATCAGTATATTCTAATTTCTTACACTGTCAGAATACAATGTCCTTGCAGGAGGATCCACCTAATTTGTGTGTATGGAGGAAGCTGTTTTTTTTCACACATCCTCCTGTCTGCTGCATACAGTTGTGCTCATAAGTTTACATACCCTGGCAGAATTTATGATTTCTTGGCCATTTTTCCGAGAATATGAATGATAACACAAAAACTTTTTTTTCACTCATGGTTAGTGTTTGGCTGAGGCCATTTTTTATCAATCAACTGAGTTTACTCTTTTTAAATCATAATGACAACAGAAACTACCCAAATGACCCTGATCAAAAGTTTACATACCCTGGTGATTTTGGCCTGATGAAATGGACACAGGTTGACACAAAGGGGTTTGAATGGTTATTAACCACTTGCCTACAGTGCAGTTTCACCCCCTTCCTGCCCAGACCGATTTTCAGCTTTCAGCGCTCTCACACTTTGACTGAGAATTACTCAGTCATGCAACACTGTACCCATACAAAAATTGTGTCCTTTTTTTCACACAAATAGAGCTTTCTTTTGATGGTATTTGATCAATACTGGGTTTTTTATTTTTTGTGCTATAAATAAAAAAATACTGAAAATATCATGAAAAAACGCATTTATCTTTGTTTCTGTCATAAAATTTTGCAAATTAGTCATCTTTCTTCACAAATTTTGGCCAAAATGTATACTGCTACTTATCTTTGGTAAAAATAACCCAAGTAAGTGTATATTATTTGGTCTTTGTGAAAGTTATAGAGTCCACAAGCTATGGTGCGAATCATTGAAAATTGATCACACTTGATCACACCTGATGTACTGAAGGCCTATCTCATTTCTTGAGACACTAAAAAGTCAGGAAAGTACAAATACCCCCCAAAGTAGACATTCCAAGGTATTTAATAAGGGGCATGGTGAGTTTTTTGAAGTTGTAATTTTTTCCCACAATGCTTTGCAAAATGAAGATTTTTTTTTTTTTTTTTTTTTACAAATTGCCGTATTAACAGGTTATTTCTCTCACACAGCACATGTATACTTGCAACTACACACACTTTTTCACAGCCTGGCCACATAAGAAGCCTAACATCCAAGTAGCAGCGTCCGGCATTCTAGAAGCACAAATTACACATATAATTTCCTGACAACCTATCGCACTTTTGAAGGCCCTGGAGCACCAGGACAATGGAAACCCCCATAAAATGACCCCATTTTGGAAAGCAAACAGCCCAACGTATAATTTTTGAGGCATAATGAGTCTTTTGAATATGTCATTTTTTTCCACAAGTTTTTGGAAAATGTGGAAAGAAAATGAAAACACATTTTTTTTTACAGAAAGCTGTCCATTTATGCAATATTTATAACACATAGCATGTACATATGCACCCCAAAATACATTCTGCTATTCCTCCTGAGTATGGCGATACCACATGTGTAACACTTTTTCACAGCCTGGCCACATACCTAGGCCTAACATCCAAGTAGCGCTTTACACAAAGTTGTCCATTTATCCACTTTAAGACTGGGCCTATTTTTGACACTTGGGGCCTGATTCATAGTACGGCGAATTGGCGTTTCGGCGTGATTTTGCGAAGCGGCGATTATTTAAGTCTGAAATTGGCATTCAAAGAACGGCGGGCGGAAAATAGCGCCTAGTGTGAGATTCATTAAGATGCAATATGGTCAGAGCGCGACTTAAAACCACGCCAGCTAAAAGCTCGACTAAAGTTTAGCCAAATTTTCCCCTGTACCCCCAAAAATCCCAAATCACTGTGGAAGGTGTGGAAGTCAATTTGGAGATGACTTGCGTTTAAAAAATCTCAAAAACTGACTTAGAAAGAGAGATATCTGCGAAAGTGTGGAAAGGTTAAACAGCTCCTCCAGCCGCGAGCTGCGAACTCGCGAATGTGCGCATGCGCAACGTCAAATTGGCTCAAAAAATTTCGCCAGCGCGATTTTGGGTCAATTTTTTTTTGAATACCGCTTGCAAATCCGCTGTCTCGCCCATAGAAAATGGCAAAAACCGGCGGAATTGGAAAAACATGCACACTTCCAACAAGGGATCCTTTAGTAAACACCATCACATTCCATACACCTTTCCTGCTAACTCCGAAATCATAGCAGTCAAATCTACAGTGTTTATATAGAACCTCCACATTCTCTGAAAAAACCCACAAAATATTACATTGGGGAATTGGTCGTCAGATAGAAAAAAAATAGATGTAAAACATATTTCAAAGAAAGATTATTAGCATTTCACACATATCAAGGAAATGTCACAATTTTGACAATATTTTATGTGTTTCCAAAGAATGTTTTTAGAAATATATTGCAAATACTACCTTTTCTTCCATATGGGTATGGCCAAGTGTTACCATTTTACTACACATTTAACTGAAGGTATATATATATATATCCCTTATACTTGGCTAATTAGCAAAGTATGCCCAACAAACAAATAGAGCTTTAGCTCACAATATTGCTACATATTGACTTTATGGGGCATCTTTTGTATTTTGTTCATGTCTTTGGATTAAAAGTTTGCTGATACACATGCCTTTTTCAAACATGAACAAAATTAATGATGTCAACATTTGGAGGATTGGAGATATCCAAGTGTTGCCCATACAGAGGGCACCTTCCGGATTCGAACTTACAAACCTACAGCAGGAAGGCAGACTCCCTAATCATTGTGCTATTTCTCAGTGAGCGTTGGGTGTTTTCCTCATGCCGTCAAAATGCTCACATGGGAACAGGGGCCATTGAACTGAATAGGATTGGATTTTTTGCCTGTTTTGGGAGCTGATCCTTGAGCTGGACAAATCCCCCTCAAACGCCCCCAAACGGGCTACGTTCACATGTACGTGTTTGTGGTCTGTTTTTGGGGCTTTTGTAGGTGATTTCATATAACAATGCCTGCCCAAAAAATGCATGTCAAAACGCCTGTGAAAACGCCAGCCAAAATGCACATAAGAACGCCTGATATAATTGCCACGCCAAATTTAGGGATGTTCATGAGTGATGAGTCAGATTGTTGGCTTACATATCTGGTCAATCGTCACAATCTCACTTCTCAAATCCCAAAAGGTGTGTTTCAATTGTTTCCCTAAATATATATTTCTCTCTCTCTCACGTAATTGTATATATATGTATGTATTCCTGTATCTAAACATTCTAAATAATGACTAGCAAACTTCAAGAGAGAATTTTTTCAATTCACATATACTATACACACCTACATACATTTCTATTCCTCATTTCTATTTCCCTTGTTTTGGCAACTGAGCATGCTCCAAAACACACAGGATACACACAGTTAATTTTTGGACTGGGCGTTACCATTCTGGGTGTGTTTGCTTGGATTATATATAGCTCACTCAGACATCAGGAAAGATTTGACCTACGAAGAGGTCCAATATATTTGTGTGTCACATGTTTTATGGGTAACATTTTTGGCCCTTTGTTATTTATGGAGGTGAGATTTGGCTGTGTTGTGTGTTGACTCTCTGTAAGTATTTATTGCTGTTAACATAATTCTGTCAATCTGCACATGCATCTGTTGATTATGGGCTCTTTGTCGATGTATATGGTCTAAATGTTGTACAAAGGTTGTTTTGGTTTGAAAAATACAAATGTAATAAACAGCATGTTTCCAATTTTTTTTTTAAAATGTCTTCATGTGTCTAAATAAAGTTTTCTGGTGTCCACAAATGTATGTATTTGTATTTCTTTTTCTAAGTTAAATCTGCTTAATGGTTGTGTATGTTCACTATTCGCGAATTCGCGAATATACAAAACCGCGTTCTCACATTTATACATGAAACCGGAAACGAAACTTTTGCTGCGTGCACACGTTTCCGGAAATTGTCCAGGCCCTGTCGTAAGTGTGCATCATGGCTCCTGCACTGTTTACAGCCGAAATCGTGGCATTTGTGTGTAAGGTAAGGAGGGGGTGTGAGTGTGCAGGGTGCGGGATGGGGGATGGGGGATGGTGGCTGGGTGGGTCGCTTATCTAGCGGGTGTGCAAGAAACTTTTGGTCTGCTGATCTGCGCATGCACTTTCTGCCTATTAGACGTGATCTAGAAGCTTCCTGTTATAGAAACTTCCTAGATGTGAACCTGTTCCCTATATATATATATATATATATGTATGTGTGTATATATATATATGTGTATATATGTATATATATATATATATATATATATATATATATATATATATATTATATGTATATATATATATATTATATGTATATATATATATGTATATATATATATATATATAT